>NC_133331.1:262727302-263327302 GCF_042186555.1 Aquarana catesbeiana
ATTTCAATGCTCAGTATCAGTTTGGTTATAATTTTAAAAAAGTTGTTTACAGTGGCAATGGAGCTTATTTAGACATTTAAAAGGAAAATACAGTTGGCACTACAACTGCTCGACCATAACCTAGGAGAAAGCCCAAAAGAAAGGCAAGCAATAAATATAATTCACGATTTCATCAAGATTTTTTTTAATTAAAATATTTAGATATCCTGGCCCATTGCAATGGCCCCCCTACCCATAAAATAATTAACATATTGCTGTCTAACTTAACGGGCACTTTGGGGGGCCAAGCCAGTACGGACAGTATCCAGGCCCGTAAGGTTGTCATCGATAAGTCCGGCCTCAGGCCCAACTGTTACCATATAATTTGGAGAATGTTGTAAAAAGTTGTGCAGGATGCAGCACGATAAAATGATAAAATTAAGTTTGTATTCCGCCAAATTAATGGAGGTTTGAAACAGGCGGAACCGGCTGGCCAGAATCCCAAACGCATTCTCAACCACTCTTCTAGCTCTGGCCAGCCGGAAATTAAAAACACTCCTCTCCGGGGTGAGGGTTCTTTGCGGGAATGGCCTCATGAGGTGCTTGCTCAGAGCGAAGGCTTCATCGGCAATGAAGACAAAGGGGAGTCCTTCCACGTTATCCGCATCAGGTGGCAATCCCAGGCCACCACTCTGGAGACGCTGGCAGAACTCCGTCTGGGCAAATACTCCTCCATCCGACATCCGGCCATTCTTCCCCACGTCCACATATAAAAATTCATAGTGTGCCGACACCACCGCCATTAAAACAATACTGTGGAACCCCTTATAATTAAAATAGTATGACCCCGAATGGGGTGGTGGCATGATGTGGACATGTTTCCCATCTATAGCCCCTCCACAATTGGGAAAGTCCCAACGGGTGGCAAAATGGGATGCCACAGTCTGCCATTCCTGTGGCGTTGAAGGAAACTGGGGAATCAAACAAGAAAATCAAAATCATTAATTTTGAAGATAACATTGCAAGAAAATTATACAATTAAAAACATTATTCCCCAGCATCAGTATAACATTAAATAATTTAAATCTTCGGGAAGAACTAATATGGAAAGGCACACTTATCAGATTGCTCACCCCCTCTGATGGAACATTGATTACATTTTAGGGGGTTGTGAAATCCCTAAAAAAGATTACTTTTAGGACACGCAGGGATTTAGGGACTAAAAAGGCTACAAGACTGCAGTTGTCGCACTCTGCAAGTGCAGTTGCTACCCAGCTTACAGTAAATGAGGTAAGGTAAAAAGGCAGTCATGTTGCAAGGAGTACACGATCACATGCAAGGGCAATTAATGAAAACACTTTGTGGCTTGCATATGATTTGATGATGGAAATCAGCAGAGCTTCTGCTCATTTACTAAAGCACTGGAACAAATGCACTTGGAGAGTGCACATGCATTTTGCAAAGTGCAACATATATTTGCTTTATACAAATCAACACCACAGAACATTCTAGCAAATTTTTACGAGGGTGGGGGGGTGGGGGGTTGGCAAATCAAGCTAATTGCTAATTATAAGCACACTATTTGGATTGAGTTTAGGTGGGGGGGAGGGGGTTGGGAAATCAAGCTAATTGCTAATTATAAGCACACTAAATACACTCAAACAAAATACATTCAAAATGAGTAGACTAGGTGGATATGTGCCCATCATTGCATGCTGGGGAGGTTATTGAAGGAAAATATACATGCATGACAAAAAAGAACAGGAAAAAAATCCTGCATGTGTGAGGATAAAAAGGGGACATTCACACTATATTGCAATGATGGTAAGTAGTGTTTGAGGCAAGAAATACATTACATTATCAAAGATTACATAAAAGAACATGTGATGCTAATAAAAGAAAAATATCTTACCTTAATATAGTCCTTCTGCAGGACCTGGATGATGGCAGAACAGGTCTCTGGGATAATGATCCCCAGAGCCTGGGGGGAGATGCCTGTCGAGAACTTGAGGTCCTGCAGGCTTCTCCCTGTCGCCAAGTACCGCAACGTGGCAACCAGCCTCTGCTCCGGAGTGATGGCTTGCCTCATGCAGGTATCCTGCCTGCTAATATAGGGGGTCAGCAAAGCCAACAAACGGTCAAAAACGGGGTCCGTCATCCGGAGAAAGTTCCTGAAATCCTCAGGATTATTCTCACGGATCTGACGGAGCAATGGCATGTGACAGAACTGGTCACGCTGGAGCAACCAATTCTTGGTCCATGAACTCCTCCTCGCCCTGTTCATGGACTGGTCTTGGTCTGAAGAATAAACTACAGCACCAAGCACATACAATGCACGAGCTCGACGACGAGTACGTACAGGTAACATGGCTTCAAAACGGTCGGCTGGTCAGAACGCACTTAACAGAACGCACTGAAGAACAGCAAGGCCTGTGAAGAACGACCTGAAAATCAGGAACGAGCAGACAATAAAACAAAGATTTCTCAATGCCAACTGACCAAACGCACTGAAAAGCAGATACAAACCTCACAAGCACAGACTGAACAACAGTTAGAACGAACTGAAAAATACGAGTCTCACAAGCGCGAATCGTCTCTCACCAAACTTCTACTAACACGAGATAAACACGAGATTAGCAGAAGGAGCCCAAAGGGTGTCATACGGGCTATTGAACTTCCATTTTATAGTCTCGCCGGACTTGATGTACGTCACCGCGTACTAGGCTGTCGAACTTTTGTGTGGTCGTGTGTAGGCAAGTCCGTTCGTTAGAAAGTCTGCCGCAAGTCCGCCGAAAGTCTGCCGGAAGTCTGTCGAACAGGCTGTCGGACTTTTGTAGACGAAAAGTCCGACCGTGTGTACGCGGCATAACATTTTGGATTTACCTTCACTTTCATTCCCATTGACATTGGTGATCATGAATCTCCCTGGTGATCATGAATCTCCCTAATAAGTATTAAAACAGCAATACAAACCTGACAGTGGTTCCAACCCTTCAGCACTCTATCTGCATCTTTTAAAAAGCTTAGGCTTTGGTTACACTTTAAAAAGTTTGAGCTACACTTCCACTTTATGGGTGCCGCTATTATTTAAAGGAAGTAGGAAAGCCTTAATATCCTTGTCAGAATATTTTTTGCTGGCTGTGGTCCCGATGTGGAGATTTCACTTCACTTTCTGGAGATGCAATAGGAAGTAGGAGGAAATCTCTGTAAAGTGAGGAAAATTCCACTCTTAGGGCTTGTTTACACCTGTGTCACTCTTCGAAGATTGATCTGTGGTGGCTGCTTTTAAGAGAAGTGCGGCTGACAGGTATTCAGGAGGCAATACTGTCACCTCCTGAATGCCGTTTTCCTGACAACTGAATGGCTAGTGTTCGGTTGCAGCATGGCCCCATTCATTGGAATATGTCACTTTTAGTACTGTGATGGGGGAATCCTTTTTGCCACACCACAAACTGACCTCTGTATGTGTGCACCCCTGTCCAGCTGCTTTTGAGAGGTGGTACAAACGAGGCTCAACCACCTATTTTTGTTGTCATCACAGTAAAACCTGGGGGCAAGTGTAAACTAAGGCTTACAATTGTCACAGTGGAAATCTTCCAATGAGGATACTTGTTAGTCATATTGGAGAGGTTAGGTTGTAAACCTAAAGGTGTATTGATTATTTCTATATGTGTTATTAAAAAAAAAGTAATCTAAATAAAGAGGTGGTGTTACCATTCATAAGTACCTAGAGCAGGATAACATCTAAACACAATCCTAGTTAAAGCCACAGAGAAGGGTTGGGACAAGGATCTCAAAGCAAAGGGGTTTTCCAAAGCTGGTGGATGATAGACTTTGCTGGTGCCTTGACTTGACACTAATTTAATAGTAATCCCATACGTCTCTTACCTGGTTGACATTTTGTACTTTTGAGAGAGACCGGCATCCAAAAACAGAAGTGGAAAGGGTTATACAGAAGAGCAGCAAATTTATCACAAGCAGTACAGAAAGAACAGCATAACCAGTGTTCTGTAAAAAAAATAAATAAATAAAACTGTTGGTAAGTCAGCAGACACCCTAGAGAATAAAATGGTGGTAGTTCAAATATTTTATGTCACATGATATTAGTGTAGCAGTTTAGGATATGCAGAATTGAAATTACAAAAATACACTAAAGTAAATTTTAGAGCACACAAACGCAATAAATTACCCACATTTTTGTAAAAAAAAAAAAAAGATGTGGTTGCGCCAAGTAAATAGATACCCAACATGTCAAACCTTAAAATCGCGTGCACCCCTTGAAATGGCACCAAATTTCTGTAGCCTATATTTTCCATAGGCAATGCTTTTAAAACCCCAACAAGTCATCAGGTTGGAGATATCCATGAATATGGGATTAGAATTATTGATCTCACTCTGGCGGGTTTGGCGATATGGTACCCCCCAACACATGCATTGACATTTGTACGTTTGTGGGGGTGGGAGGCTCCACATTTTTGTGGGGGATTTTAAAGGGATTGTGAATGATCACCTTGTAAAAAAAAAACATTCAGTTTAAAATAGAAATGAAAAGCAAACATTTTTGTATACATAGAAAAAAACATTATAAATACGTTTTTTCCCTCTTTTATAAGTAGACACATTCCCTCTGTTCTAAGCTGCATAAGAGCTATGGGGAAGAAGAAGGAGCAGCACACTGAGCTTCTCAGTGAATGGCTGTGCAGTGGGGGGGGAGGGGTCAGGACAAGTCTAATCATTGGAGAACAGGCTGAGTTATAATAATAGTGATTAGTCCATAAAGTAGCCAAACATGAAGAAATCCTTGAAATCGTGTCTCTTGGGGTGATAGATGACAAACACCAAAAGTGCACCTTGCACCGAGAAAATAAGATGTGTCCTTACCGGATAGCTAGACTCCACTTTATAGGAGCCTAGTAAGGCTTATATTCACACGTTATTGAAGATCCATCCATTGGAAGCAATGTCTTACTAGGGTCCTATAACGTGGAGTCTAGCTATCCGGTAAGGGCATAGCTTTTATTTTAACAGTGGAAGGTGCACCTTGGTGTTTATGTCATCTATAACCCCAAGAGACACGATTTCAAGGATTACTTCATGTTTGGACACTTTATGGACTAATCACAATTATTATATTAGTAGCGGCACCCCCAACCTCCAAAGGCCTAATGGTGACCTCCAGAGTGAGGGAGAGCTGACATCCTTCTTCACAGTATGGGTTACTAGGCATGGTGGATGTAATGCAAGTTGAAAACATGGGCATCAGTCACTTTTTGAATACGAACAAAAGAGATTTATTGTTTCTTAACAAAAACTGAGGGAGAGAGGGTTTAGGGCCAGGACACCCTTTGGCAGATGCAATAGCAATTGGCAGACTCCGAGACAAAATAATAGGCAGACAGCTATACAGGTAGAGGGCCTTTAAGCTGGATGCAGCAACTGTATTTGTAGAACTGCTGTCTCCTATGGCAACTGAACTTTTAACAGTCAATAGAGATCCGTACACGTAACTCACAGTAAGCCGTTATAGATCTTTTCTCACATCTCACAGTATCATACTGTAGATCTTCACAAACTGAGCTCCCAGTCTCTCTCTAGACTTCAAGATCCCAGTCGTCACTGGATCCCCTGAACACTTCCACAGCTAACCCGCTGTATTCTCCTCAAGTGCCAACCCTGCTAACCCGCTGGGTCCCTGGCTAGGCACTCTGCTGAAGCTTTCCCACTTGTTCACCATTCCCGACTAGTGAATAAGGCTGCTCTGGTACTTCTTCAGACTTCCAGAACTGGCCTCTGATAATTGGAGTGGTTGTCCCTTAATGGTGACTGTCTCCTTTATCTCTGACCTTAATCCTCCTCACTTGCCTCTGGTAACAGGAGTGGTCATCCCATGTGGCAACTGCTTCTCCCTCACCGCTGGCAACAATGTGGTTTCCCCTCCGGTGGAACCTTTGCAACTTGATTGGGCTTTCGGCCAAAAGCCCCAACCCCGCGCTGCTTCTCTCATACGTGGATAGGCCTCAGACAGCCTAGAAGCCAGGTGCTCCCAGGATAGGCCTCAGGCTTCTGGCCTAGCAACCCGGAACCTCGTAACACATGTCCACCCATACAGCCATCCAGGTGGCACAGAACCCTGATTACCTAACTCCTCCCGAATAAATGGGCGCTCCCAGCAGGCTAAGGGACCAAAGAGACCCCTGCCAATTGGCTGAGTCAACCTATTCACTCCTAGTCTGGATTCCCTATGCCCTTATCGTTCTAATGCCAGAGGCAACAATGCCACCTAGTGACAGAAGAAAGAGGTGCATCAAATCCTGAGTTAGAGAAAAAGCCAGTGAATCCCCTATCAATCAGCCAGGCTAGTTACCACCTAGAAAGCTAAATTTGTTAGCAACCCTGCCTAATATCAGGGTGCTACATATTGTTCACAAGTTATTAGCGTGGCAATTTTTTATTTTTTATGTTTTTACACAAAGTGTTCTGTTGTGTGATTGCCAGCTGCTTTTTTGATTATTTATCACTACTCTTCACCTGCGCAATTACTACATTTCTTTTTCCATACTACCTTTTTGTCATCCCCCTCCCCATCCACGACATCCCCACTCACAGCCACCACCACTTTCCCCATCCACTGCATTCCCACTCACAGCCACCTTTTCACCACCCCATCTCACAACCACCACACCACCTCCCCATCCACTGCTACTGCACTCACAGCCACCATTCCACCACCCACACCCAACTCACAGCCACCTTTCCACCATCCCCCTCCCCACCCACCACTCCCCCACTTACAGACTCAAAAACAATGGTTTTATATGATTTATAATATACCCAAACTTGCCCATTTTTGAACAGGCACACTTTTGCAACAATAGAATAACATCTGAATCAGTATACATATCTTTAGTGGTTAAAGAAATAAAATATATAAAAAAAAGTTCCATTTATATAATTACCAAAATAATACTTACAAGTTTCTGTTGGCATAGATAGTACCCATCATACCTAGTGTAATTATTAGAGTAATTGTAAAAGTAGCACCGCATGATTAGAAAATCAACACTGTTTAGGATCACAGCTGTTATGCTGAAAATGGAGCTAATGATGTTCAGTCCCAGAGAGCCTCTGATCTGTAAAGAGAAAACAGGAACAATAAACCAATGATACAACAATAACATAAACAGCCTTATTCAAGTAATGTTTGCAAACTGTTATGTAGCCAGGGACTCAGATGACTGCTGGAAAAGTGGGCTGTGTGCTTCTTTGCCCTCTCCCCTCCTTTCAGCAGACGTGGACAATCACATTTGTAGTGATCTATGCCTCCACAATTGTAGCAAGTCACTGAATCTGCTGACCATCCCCTCAAGTTCTCAACTGTATCATGATAGGGTCTAAGGGTTGAGCTCCCCTTAAAACCTGTCTCATCTGGACTTCATCTACTGTGTACTGGAATCAATGCATCAGCAGCTGCTGAATAAAGGTATAATCCTGACAAAGTACCTCTGTATTCAGACAGCTTCTCCCCTTCATTCTGGTAGGTATGTTAAAACTGGTACATGATGTTGGAAGCCTTTTCTGTTCTCCAAAACACATCTTGAAGGATACTTAAGTAATCATAGGTGGTACAGTCCGGTTTGCTGAGCTTTAGGTTCCGATTAGCTATTGAGGCAGGCCCCCCTTAAGCACTTGGTGATCCTCTGCTTATGCTGGGTCTCAGAAATATTATTCAGGGTTTGCATGGCTTGTTCCAATCACTCCTCAAAACCTTCATCACCGGCAAGCACTGACTCGTTGCTTGAGAAGACCCTCCGTTTCCAGTACTCAGACCCAATGTACGTTGGACTACTCTTGAGCGGCAATGAATTCAGGCCCTATCATGGCCAAAGGTGCTGGCAAAGCAGTTCCTTCTGTTGGAGTTGCTTGGCTTTAAGGCCCCTTTCACACGGGATGGATCCATGTTGATCCGCCCTGTGAACATCCGCTGCTCAGCGGGGAGTCGGCGGATGACAGGGCGGGACCCGCACACTGTGCAGGGACTGCCCTGTCAGATCTCCGCTCTCCCCTATGGGACGGTCCGTGTTCTTCTGATCCGCTCTGCAGACGGATAGAAAAATAGGATTTTCTTCCGTCTGCAGAATCGGACGAGAGCGGAGCCGGACGGACGACATCGGGTGTTAGCGGATGTACATCCGCTGACACCCGCTATCCCATAGGGATGCATGTATGTCCGTATTTCATCCGAAAACGGATGGATGAAATACGGACATACGGTCCGCATGTGTGAAAGGGGCCTAACTCTCTTGGTTATTGCACTCTCAGCTGAACCAGATGAGCTTCAACATCATCAGTCAGATGTAGATTAGCCTTCTAGAAACAGTCAGAGATTCCACTCCTCCACTCTAGAAGTACATAATACTGTAAGAGCAAGAGGCGTCTAGATCTGCTTTCATGTCCAGTATGTACACTCATTGGTCAGGAACTAGTGCCATCACTGCTTGTCAGATCTGCTCTTCAACCCAGGTGTCTCCAGGAATGTTGACCACCGTGTTTGACTCCCAAAGGCAATTTTTCACAACGTGTGATATTGCTTTTTTCCAAATTATGCAAGTTTTTGTGACCTTTTACAGTATTGTAAATTGAACTTTCTACCTCCCTGATTGTATTTGTGAAGTGGAAGGAAAATGATAAATGGTTTTCAATATTTTTTACAATTATGTACCACTTTGTGTTGGTCTCTCACATAAAATCCCAATAAAATACAAAACAATTTAAGTTTTTGGTTGTAACATGACAAAATGTAAAAAATTCCAAAGGGTATGAATACTTTTTCAAGGCCCTGCATGTACCAGGATCTAGAGAGTAAAGCCTTTACCTGTGCTCAGGTTACTTCATTGCCCCAGCCATGAACCGTGGACTGTTCCAGTGTGCCTTTGCCTGTGCTTATACTACTTCATGGTCCCCACCTGTGAACCGTGAGCCTATACAGCATGCAGCTGCTAAGCAAGAAGAGTCCCCTGCTAGCAATACTCTAATGCCCTGTACACACGGTCGGATTTTCCGATGGAAAATGTGTGATAGGACCTGGTTGTCGGAAATTCCGACCGTGTGTAGGCTCCATCACACATTTTCCATCGGATTTTCTGACACACAAAGTTTGAGAGCAGGCTATAAAATTTTCCGACAACAAAATCCGTTGGCGGAATTTCCGATCGTGTGTACACCAATCCGACGCACAAAGTGCCACGCATGCTCAGAATAAATAAAGAGATGAAAGCTATTGGCCACTGCCCCGTTTATAGTCCCGACGTACGTGTTTTACGTCACTGCGTTCAGAACGATCGGATTTTCCTACAACTTTGTGTGACCGTGTGTATGCAAGACAAGTTTGAGCCAACATCCGTCGGAAAAAATCCTAGGATTTTGTTGTCGGAATGTCCAATCAATGTCCGACCGTGTATACGGGGCATATGAGTGATTACTGATCCGGAGTGAATGGACTGTTGTTTTTGTGTGCCTGGCTGCCTCTGCACTGTTGGGTAAAGAGCCTGTCTAATCTAAAGCAGCTCCTTCAGGGGTAGCTTTACATAAACTGTCAGGAGCTGCTTTTTTTGCTTTTGCATTTGGTGCTTGACATTCACTGTAAGTACTGCTATTCAATCAGTCTAGCTCAGCTATATAATCTTTTTTTTTAATTTTTGGAAAACATTTATACACACCTTAAAGCAATGTTACTTTTCAGCTACGTAGAAAATGAAAACAAAAACTCACCAAGCAAATATTGGGTTTTGTCTGAGCTCCAAGTGTCAGAGATCCGGCAATTATGTACTGCAAAAAAATAAAAAATAATAATAAGTAAGAAAGAACACAACTGCACATTCTAAAACATTACTTGCACAAATTTCACAAGCATTTGTGCAAACTGAACCAGATGTCTTGTTTTTTAGAGAAATGTCTGTATTGTTAGTGCCATCTAGTGGGCAAAATGCAGTCTAGTTATCTGAAATACCTCAACGAGAAAACTATGCTGCATTTTGGACACTAGATGGAATTTATGATAGGAATTAATCTCTTTAAAAAATATGGTGGCATTTTGTTCAATTTGCATGAATGCAGGCGGTAGAACACCGACACTGAGGACCAGTAAGTAAAGCCATAGCTCCCAGCTGTCCCTGATTTGGAGCAATGTCCCTCTGTCCCTTATTTCTCCTCAATTGTCCCTCATTTTGGTCTGATCTATATAGATGTATATAAAATGCACTTTTTATCTATCAAAAAAGGTTTTCCAGCACTAAACCTTTCATCTGATTTCTAAATTGCTGCATTTGTAAATTCCAAAAGCCAATATAAAGGAATAGTAGTGGTAAGCAAAAAGCACTTGTGGGTTTAACCAATCATGTTTTTTTGTACAATTCCCCTTTAAGGGGCATGGCAATGGGTGTGTCCTATGCCTGCATACTTTGCTGATAGGTGTCCCTCATTCCCATCTCAAAAAGTTGGGAGGTATGGTAAATCCTTAAAGGTAGATGTCAAAACTGATAGTACTTGGCACTTACTCCTAACAGTGGGTCCCAGAATAAAGTCTATAAGATCTGTGCACAGAGTATCTGTTTGCAGTGGCCTGCAGCAAAGCCAGACAAGATGGCGGGGGGAGCTGTCAAAAAGCCAACCGATGGAAGTGAGAGCACTAGAAGAGTTATCCCTGAAGCTGCTGGTTCTCAGTGTGCACACTGTGTTTGAGTCAAGATAGAGGTCCTCCTGGATAGTGGGGGAGCATGGGGGGGTGAAAGGCAAAACTTTTTAGGCAAGGTTCACACATGTCCGGTGCAAATTCCCAGTACGTTTTCACTGTGGATTTCCAAAGCAGCTGTTGAGCTGTGATTTCTACATACAGTTCAGATGCAAATCTTCAGAGCCTGCAGCCACTGACATCTTTACCAACAGCTGGTTGTTAAGGAGCAGGCTGAGAAGCCGTCTGTCACGTCCTTAACAACCGATGTCTTGGAACCCGCTGACAGCTGAATATAAAAAGAAACTATTGCCGGCAATGAATAATGAAGAAAAAATATGGCTTGAGGTATGGTATGATCTGGTATGGATTCTAGGGGAATCCCACGCCAAAAAAAAGTGGGAGTCCCCCCCCCCCCACAAAATCCATACCAGACTCTTATGCGAGCATGAAGCTAGGCAGACCAGGGGTAACCATACCAGACAACATGCCTGCAAGATGAACGCCACAGCCGCCAAATAGGAAAAGAAAAACAGGTCTGCAGCCATCTGGCAGTTCTTAAATAGCTAGGGGGCTATTTAAGCTGGGCAAAATAGATATCTCTCCATGGAGGCTTGGCAAATGCCCAGCTAATGGCGCCACCCTGATGGGCAACCAGGGAAGTTGTTCCCTGATGACGCCCTGGGTGTCCGCATGGTCACCTGATCCCATTAAAAAAACCCATAATTTACCCCATATGTCTACTTCTTTCTACCCTTGCGATTTGTAGCCAAATTTCTATTGGATTTTAAGATATTCATCAGTATTCAGGTAATTGAGACTCGGGGATAGTGTACAGGCTGATACATATGTGAGATATAGGAAAATGCGTTTTTATGTATTTTTGTCGTATTATTTCAATTCTGTTTTGTATATTATTGATATTGTTGTCTAAAACAGACTATTTTTCATTCTTAGTGATCATATAGGCAGTGCTTGATAAAAAGTCTCCTGCTGAAGCCATCGTTTGGCCAAACATATAGAGAATTGGAATTGTTCGCATTTTTCCAATTACCGTATGGATATATGTGCTAACATTATGCTGATTTTTATATGTTTATAATAAAATTTGATATATTTTATATATTTGTGTTGTGTTTTGGCACCTCAAAAATCCCATACTTTTCTTCTTGTTACAAATATACTCATATATATGTTTATGGTCACTGGGATATACAGTATCTCACAAAAGTGAGTACACCCCTCACATTTTTGTAAATATTTTATTACGGTATATCTTTTCATGTGACAACACTGAAGAAATGACACTTTGCTACAATGTAAAGTAGTGAGTGTACAGCTTGTATAACAGTGTGAATTTGCTGTCCCCTCAAAATAACTCAACACACAGCCATTAATGTCTAAACCACTAACTACAAGATACGGAAATAATGCATCTTAAAGAGCACTTGTTTTTATAATGCAATAAAAAATGGTAGGTAAGGAAAACACTTCCTGTTTTGATTGGTTGTGCTGGTGCTTTTAAATTGGATCTCAAGTTCACACTTTATTTCTTTTTTTTCAGTAGCATTGAGATGGGAAAACAACATTTTTTTTATTTTTATTTTTTTTCCTGCAGGGAATTCCCCAGCGTGGAATGTAGACAGCAGATAAATCTGAAATCATTTTCAACTCTTCCTCATGCTACTGAAATAAGGAAGGAGGTTCTTACTGTCTATGTTCCAGCTGGAGAGATTCTGTTCACTTCATGTTCAGGTGACCACACAAGAAATCATTCTACAGTCTGTCTCCAAAACAGATTTTAGCTAGAATTCAATGGTCTGCACCTTGATATTAAAGTGGTGTTCCGGCCAAAATTATACTTTTTAAATAAAAATACCCCTATAATACACAAGCTTAATGTATTCTAGTAAAGTTAGTCTGTAAACTAAGGTCTGTTTTGTTAGTTTATAGCAGTAGTTTGTTTTTTTATAAACTTACAGCAGGCCATGGCCATCTTAAGTGTGGGCATCTAAAGCCAGACTGTATTTCTTCCTGGATCTCATCCTTGCAGATCTCGCACATGCTCAGTGCAGCACAAGCAGTGTAATAGGTTTCAGGTCAGGTTTCCATAGCAACGGCAGTTTCAGAGGAAGTTGCCGCTCCTTCCCAGAAGGCATTGCAAACAGGAAATGATGCGATGGGCCGCAGCCAGGGAGGAGGAAGTGAAAAATGAACACAGCAGATATACAGTAAGTGCTGAGAAAAAAAATTAAAAAATATGCAATTTGTTTACAGTGCACAGTTTAGTGAGGGATGCTGAAGAGTTGTAAAAGTGGGTGGAACTCCACTTTAAGCTCTGTCTCTTTTGTAGATGTGTATTATGGTAGCACTAGAAGAGTAAGTTGTGGGAGAATATGCTGTTGGTAGCAAGCAACATACAGTCAGGTCCATAAATATTGGGTAATTGACACAATTCTAATCTTTTTGGCTCTATATGCCACCACAATGGATTTGAAATGAAACAAACAAGATGTGCTTTAACTGCAGACTTTCAGCTTTAGTTTGAGGGTATTTACATCCAAATCAGGTGAACGGTGTAGGAATTACAACAGTTTGTATATGTGCCTCCCACTTTTTAAGGGACCAAAAGTAATAAGATAGATTAACAATCATCCATCAAACTTTCACTTTTTAATACTTGGTTGCAAATCCTTTGCAGCCAATTACAGCCTGAAGTCTGGAATGCATAGATATCACCAGACGCTGGGTTTCATCCCTGGTGATGCCCTGCCAGGCTTCTACTGCAACTGTCTTCAGTTCCTGCTTGTTCCTGGGACATTTTCCCTTCAGTTTTGTCTTCAGCAAGTGAAATGCATACTCAATCGGATTCAGGTCAGGTGATTGACTTGGCCATTGCATAACATTCCACTTCTTTCCCTTAAAAAACTCTTTGGTTGCTTTCGCAGTATGCTTCGGGTCATTGTTCATCTGTACTATGAAGCGCAGTCCAATGAGTTCTGAAGCATTTTGCTGAATATGAGCAGATAATATTACCCAAAACACTTCAGAATTCATCCTGCTGTTTTTTCAGCAGTCACATCATCAATAAATATAAGAGAACCAGTTCCATTGGCAGCCATGCATGCCCACGCCATGTCACTACCACCACCATGCTTCACTGATGAGGTGGTATGCTTTGGATCATGAGCAGTTCCTTTCCTTCTCCATACTCTTCTCTTCCCATCACTCTGGTACAAGTTGATCTTGGTTTCATCTGTTCATAGGATGTTGTTCCAGGCTTTTTTAGATGTTGTTTGGCAAACTCTAATCTGGCCTTCCTATTTTTGAGGCTCACCAATGGTTTACATCTTGTGGTGAAACCTCTGTATTCACTTTGGTGAAGTCTTCTCTTGATTGTTGACTTTGACACACATACACCTACCTCCTGGAGAGTGTTCTTGATCTAGCCGACTGTTGTGAAGGGTGTTTTCTTCACCAGGGAAAGAATTCTTCCGTCATCCACCACAGTTGTTTTCCGTGGTCTTCTGGGTCTTTTGGTGTTGCTGAGCTCACCGGTGCATTCTTTCTTTTTAACCACTTCCCGCCCGCCCTATAGCGGATTGACGTCCGGGAAGTGGTTGTGTTATCCTGACTGGACGTCATATGACGTCCAGCAGGATAACATGCCGCAGTGCGCCCCCGGGGGTGCGCATCGCGGCGATCGGTGGAGCGGTGTGTCACTCTGACACACCGCTACACTGATCTTGGTAAAAAGCCTCCGGCGGAGGCTCTTTACCAAGTGATCAGCCATGTCCAATCACGGCTGATCGCGCTGTCAATAGGAAGAGCCGTTGATCGGCTCTTCCTCACTCGCGTCTGACAGACGCAAGTAGAGGAGAGCCGATCGGCGGCTCTCCTGGCAGGGTGGGTCTGCGCTGATTGTTTATCAGCGCAGCCCCCCCTCAGATCACCCCACTGGACTACCAGGGATGCCACTAGGACCACCAGGGAAGGGGCAACGTGGATGGCCAGGTATGTACCCCTTGGCCATCCACATGTGCCCAATCTGTGCCAATCAGTGCCCACAAATGGGTACTGATTGGCACTATTATATCCATGATCTGCCCAGCAATGCCCAGATCTGCCCAGCAATGCTTTTTTTTCAGTGCCACTTGTCATTGCCCATCTGTGCCAACTGTCATTGCCCATCGGTGCCACCTGTCAGTGCCCATCAGTGCCCACACATCAGTGCCACACATAAGTACCCATCAGTGCCACCCATATATACCAGTCAATGCCACCTACGAGTGCCCATCAGTGCCGCCTATGTGTGCCCATCAGTGCCGCATACCAGTGCCACCTATCAGTGCCCATCAGTGCCACCTATCAGTGCCCATCAGTGCCGCCTATCAGTGCCCATCATCAGTGCCCGTTAGTGCCACCTCATCAGTAGGGATGAGCCGAACACCCCCCGGTTCGGTTCGCACCAGAACCCGCGAACGGACCGAAAGTTCGCACGAACGTTAGAACCCCATTGACGTCTATGGGACTCGAACGTTCGAAATCAAAAGTGCTCATTTTAAAGGCTAATTTGCATGGTATTGTCCTAAAAAGGGTTTGGGGACCCGGGTCCTACCCCAGGGGACATGTATCAATGCAAAAAAAACTTTTAAAAACGGCCGTTTTTTCGGGAGCAGTGATTTTAATGATGCTTAAAGTAAAAAAAAAAAAGTGAAATATTCCTTTAAATATCGTACCTGGGGGGTGTCTATAGTATGCCTGTAAAGTGACGCGTGTTTCCCATGTTTAGAACAGTCCCTGCACCAAATGTCATTTTTAAAGGAAAAAATCTCATTTAAAACTGCTTGCGGGTTTAATGTCATGTCGGGTCATGGCAATATGGATGAAAATCAGTGAGACAAACGGCATGGGTACCCCCCAGTCCATTACCAGGCCCTTTGGGTCTTGTATGGATATTAAGGGGAACCCCGCACCCAAATTAAAATAAGGAAAGGTGTGGGGCCACCAGGCCCTATATACTCTGAACAGCAGTATACAGGCGGTGCAAACAAGACAGGGACTGTAGGTTTGTTGTTAAGTAGAATCTGTTTGTAATTTTGAACATTTTTAACGTGTTTAGCTCCAGCCAAAAAATCTTTTCTAAGCTTTTTGGAAAACATAGGGAAGGGTTATCACCCCTGTGACATTTGTTTTGCTGTCTTTCCTCCTCTTCAGAAGATTTCACCTCACTTTTTTGTCCCAATGAAAAATGTTTTTTGAAAATTTGGGTTTTTTTGTGGAACAAGGATTGGAAAGCATCAGTGGAAAGGAGAAATTGTTTTCCCATATTAACTCTTACAGGAGAGAATTTCCCTTCCTAGGGGTAGATTTCATCTCACTTCCTGTTGTCTCCTTCCGTTTGCAAGTAGGAGTCGTTTGTAAGTTAGATGTTTGAAAGTAGGGTCCTGCCCTATATACTCAGCAGAAATTTGGGCCTTAGGTGTTGCTGTGGCCACAACACTGTAAGCCCTCACAGGGCCCTGCTGTGAAATATTAGATCAAGAATTGTAATTACATGCCCCTGTTGAACAGGAGCTGAAAAATTAGGCCTTAGGCACTGGTGCTGGTGCCACAACACTGCAACCCCTCACAGACACTCTAGTTGGAACGCAGGAACGAGCCCTGCTGCAAATTATTGCTTCAAAAATTGTAATTACACGCCCCTGTTAGACAGGGGCAGAAAAATTGGGCCTTAGGCACTGGTGCTGGTGCCACAACACTGCAACCCCTCACAGACACTCTAGTTGGAACGCAGGAACGAGCCCTGCTGCAAAGTATTGCATCAAAAATTGTAATTACACGCCCCTGTTAGACAGGGGCAGAAAAATTGGGCCTTAGGCACTGGTGCTGGTGCCACAACACTGCAACCCCTCACAGACACTCTAGTTGGAACGCAGGAACGAGCCCTGCTGCAAAGTATTGCATCAAAAATTGTAATTACACGCCCCTGTTAGACAGGGGCAGAAAAATTGGGCCCTAGGCACTGGTGCTGGTGCCACAACACTGCAACCCCTCACAGACACTCTAGTTGGAATGCAGGAACGAGCCCTGCTGCAAAGTATTACATCAAAAATTGTAATTACACGCCCCTGTTAAACAGGGGCTGAAAAATTGTGCCTTAGGCACTGGTGGTGGCGCCCAGAACCAAAAATGTTCTTACAAGCTATCAGCGTGATGATTGAGGAGGAAGAGGATAATTACTCAGGGATAGTCACTCAGCATCAGCATAGGCAGTCTTTGAAGGGATCTGAGATTTCAAAAAAAATTATTCGGTTACATCAGCATCAGGTGCTTGGTAGCTGGTGGTGATCCAAGACTCATTCATTTTTATGAAGGTCAGCCGATCGACCGAGTCGGTGGACAGACGCACCCTGTGATCGGTTACCACGCCTCCAGCAGCACTGAATGTGCGTTCCGAAAGAACGCTGGATGCAGGACAGGCCAGTAGCTCAATTGCATACTGTGCAAGCTCTGGCCAGTGATCCATCCTCAAGACCCAGTAACCCAGAGGATTTTCGGTGGGAAAGGTGTCCAAGTCTGATCTTGCCCCTAGGTATTCCTGCACCATGTAAAACAGACGCTGGCGATGGTTGCTGGAACCGATCATACCTTGGGGCTGCGGACCAAAAAATTGTCTGAACGCATCGGTCAGACGGCCACCTTCTCCACCGCTCCTTCTTTGACTGACCGAAGCCTCAGCAACACGTTGTCCAGAAACAGGAGTTTGTAACCTCCCAGTCTCTGGGAACGCGTTGCACAGACCTTTCTGCAAGGCCTCCCGAAGATGTTTCATCCTCTGCTCCCTCTGCGATGGCAAGATAAGGTCCGCAACCTTACCCTTGTAACGTGGATCAAGGAGGGTTGCCAGCCAGTATTGGTCCTTCTCCTTGATACCACGAATACGAGGATCCTTACGCAGGCTTTGCAGGATCAGGGAGGCCATGCAGCGTAGGTTTGCTGAGGCATTCGGTCCGGAGTCCTCTGGGTCACTAAGAACGACATGGTCCGCAGCCACCTCCTCCCAGCCACGTACAAGTCCATGTGTTTCTTGGGACTGATCCCTTAAAGACTGCTGCTGATGCTGAGTGCCAGGCTCCACCTCCATACTGACACAATCTTCCTCCTCCTCCTCTTCCTCCTCGTCCTCTTCCTGTGTGATCGGCGGGCACGCAGGAACACTGTCTGGATAAAGGGGGCCTTGAGAGCTAAGGAAGTCCTCCTCTTCCTGCCTCTGTTCTGCCTCAAGTGCCCTGTCCATTATTCCACGCAGCGTGTGCTCCAACAGGTGGACAAGGGGGACAGTGTCACTGATGCATGCACTGTCACTGCTCACCATCCTCGTGGCCTCCTCGAATGGTGACAGGACAGTGCATGCATCCCTGATCATGGCCCACTGGCGTGGGGAAAAAAAACCAAGCTCCCCTGACCCTGTCCTGGTGCCATAGTCGCACAGGTACTCATTGATGGCCCTCTGCTGCGTGTGCAGCCGCTGCAGCATGGCCAACGTTGAGTTCCACCTGGTGGGCATGTCACAGATTAGGCGGTTCTTGGGCAGGTTAAACTCCTTTTGGAGGTCCGTCAGCCGAGCACTGGCATTATATGACCGGCGGAAATGCACACAGACTTTCCTGGCCTGCCTCAGGACATCCTGTAAGCCCGGGTACCTGCCCAAGAACCGCTGCACCACCAAGTTAAGGACGTGAGCCAAACAGGGCACATGGGTCATTTGTCCCTGTCGGAGGGCAGAGAGGAGGTTGGTGCCATTGTCGCAAACCACCATTCCTGCCTTAAGTTGGCGTGGCGTCAACCACCTCTGAACCTGCCCCTGCAGAGCTGACAGAACCTCTGCCCCAGTGTGGCTCCTGTCCCCCAAGCACACCAGCTCAAGCACCGCATGGCATCTTTTGGCCTGCGTACTTGCGTAGCCCCTTGAACGCCTACGGAGCACCGCTGGTTCCGAGGAAGAGGCCATGGAGGAAGAAGAAGAGGAGGGGGTGGAGGAGAGAGGTGTGTCACAATCAGCATTTTGGAGGCGTGGTGGCAGAACAACCTCCAACACTACTGCACCTTGTCCTGCATCCTTCCCAGCTGCCAGCAGAGTCACCCAATGCGCCGTGAAACTTAGGTAACGTCCCTGTCCATGCCTGCTGGACCATGAGTCAGCGGTAATATGCACCTTACCGCTGACCGCCCTGTCCAGCGAGGCATGGACATTGCCTTCCACATGCCGGTAGAGAGCCGGAATCGCCTTCCGTGAGAAAAAGTGGCGTTTGGGTACCTGCCACTGAGGAACCGCACATTCCACAAACTCACGGAAGGGGGCAGAGTCTACCAACTGAAAAGGCAGCAGTTGAAGTGCTAGCAATTTTGCCAAGCTAGCATTCAACCGCTGGGCATGTGGATGGCTGGGAGCAAACTTCTTTCGGCGGTGCAGCAGCTGGGGCAGGGAAATTTGCCTGGTACAATCTGACGTCGGTGTACCAAAAGCAGATTGCCCACAAGTACTTGGCTGTGACACACCTAATTCTACACCTTCATTCCTCTCACTGCAGGTCTCAGAGAGGACTGAAGGTCTAGTGGGGTTGGAAATCTCAGCTGATGAGGAGCAAGGAGAGATCCTCTTTGTTCTTTGGTGTGGGTCTTTTAGATACGCTTGCCAACGAACTGCATGGCAGGTCAACATATGTCTGGTCAAGCATGTGGTACCCAAGCGGGAGATATTTTGGCCACGCGAGATACGCTTGAGACATATGTTGCAAATAGCAGCGGTGCGATCTGATGCACTCGTCTCAAAAAAGGCCCACACCAAAGAACTTTTTGAATAACGCGCAGAGACTGCAGCGCCCTGCACATGTGGAGCTTTGGGGTGTGATGCAGTCAATGTGTTGCCCTTAGGCTGGCCCCTGGAGGGCATCCTGCCTCGTTGGTGATGTGCTGCCGCCTCCTCCTCCTCCTCCTCCTCCTCCTCCTCCTCCTCCTCCTCTCTCCTATCAGGCACCCACGTTGAGTCAGTGACCTCATCATCCCCTCCCTCCTCATCACTGGAGCAAACCTGGCAGTATGCTGCAGCAGGGGGAGCATGACTGCCAGATTGCTGTCCTTCTTGGGCACCCCCTCTGTCCGCGCTCATGTTACTGCCTTCATCGAGCTCAGTATCGTCATCAGAGCCTTCCAAACGCTGGGCATCCTCCTGGAGCATGTACCCAACACTGTGGTCAAACAGTTCGAGGGAATCCTCATGAGGACATGGTGGAGCTAGGGAAGGAGTCACTGATGACATTGAGCTGAGGGAAGAGGCCGCTGCTTTGCCAGACAAAGCACCCTGGGCATGGGTGAGAGAGGATGAGGAGGATGAGGACGGCTTGGTCATCCACTCGACCAAGTCTTCCGCATGTTGCGGCTCAACATGGCCAGCTGCCGAAAAAAAGGCCAAGCGTGTCCCATGGCCACGTGCTGATGAGGATGCACCGTCTCCACGACCAGCACTAGACACAGAGCCTGCTTGCCCTCTCTTATTGGCTTGTGACTGTCTGCCTCTCCTTCTTGGCCTTCCAGACATACTAATGGCCTGTAGCTGCACTAAGCTGGGATAGAACACCTGTAATTTTCTTCAAGTAGCTTTATATACTGTAACCAGACAAGCCTGCCTGTCAGTAGGAAGATAACAGGAACGGATCTAGCTGAACACTGTGAGCAGGACGCACTGTACTAAATGTAAATAGTCTAGCTGCCTGACCGTGGTACTAATAGGATCAAATAGAACACCTGTAATTTTCTTCAGGTAGCTTTATATACTGTAACCAGACAAGCCTGCCTGTCAGTAGGAAGATAACAGGAACGGATCTAGCTGTACACTGTGAGCAGGACGCACTGTACTAAATGTAAATAGTCTAGCTGCCTGACCGTGGTACTAATAGGATCAAATAGAACACCTGTAATTTTCTTCAGGTAGCTTTATATACTGTAACCAGACAAGCCTGCCTGTCAGTAGGAAGATAACAGGAACGGATCTAGCTGTACACTGTGAGCAGGACGCACTGTACTAAATGTAAATAGTCTAGCTGCCTGACCGTGGTACTAATAGGATCAAATAGAACACCTGTAATTTTCTTCAGGTAGCTTTATATACTGTAACCAGACAAGCCTGCCTGTCAGTAGGAAGATAACAGGAACGGATCTAGCTGAACACTGTGAGCAGGACGCACTGTACTAAATGTAAATAGTCTAGCTGCCTGACCGTGGTACTAATAGGATCAAATAGAACACCTGTAATTTTCTTCAGGTAGCTTTATATACTGTAACCAGACAAGCCTGCCGGTCAGTAGGAATTTAACAGGAACGGATCTAGCTGAACACTGTGAGCAGGACGCACTGCACTAAATGTAAATAGCAGGAACGGATCTAGCTGAACACTGTGAGCAGGACGCACTGCACTAAATGTAAATAGTCTAGAAGATAACAGGAACGGATCTAGCTGAACACTGTGAGCAGGACGCACTGCATTAAATGTAAATAGTCTAGATAGAAGATAACAGGAACGGATCTAGCTAAACTGAATACAGTGTATATATATATATGCAACACCTGGGATGCATATATATACACAATACACTGTAAGTGCAGCTAACTGACTGACTGTTCTGCCTAATCTATCTAACTCAAATCAAATGACACTGTCTCTCTCTCTCTCTATCTCTCAGCACACCGGAACACACACTACACAGGGCCGCCGTGCAGGCGGCCTTATATAGTGTGGGGTGTGTACTAAATGCCCTGAGCCGTAATTGGCCAAAGCCACCCTGGCTTTGGCCAATTACAGCTCTCTCTACTGACAGCGCTGTGATTGGCCAAGCATGCGGGTCATAGTGCATGCTTGGCCAATCATCAGCCAGCAATGCACTGCGATGCCGCAGTGAATTATGGGCCGTGACGCGCCACACGAATTTAGCGCGAACGGCCCATAACGTTCGCAATTCGGCGAACGATCGAACAGCCGATGTTCGAGTCGAACATGGGTTCGACTCGAACACGAAGCTCATCCCTACTCATCAGTGCCACCTCATTGGTGCCACCTCATCGGTGCCCATCAGTGCCGCCGTATCAGTGCCCATCAGTGCAGCCGTATCAGTGCCCATTATTGAAGGAGAAAGCGTACTTATTTACAAAAAAATTTTACAGAAACAAAGAAAAACTTGTTTTTTTTTCGAAATTTTCGGTCTTTTTTTATTTGTTGCGCAAAAAATAAAAAACGCAGAGGTGATCAAATACCACCAAAAGAAAGCTCTATTTGTGGGAACAAAATGATAAAAAATTTGTTTGGGTACAGTGTAGCATGATCGCGCAATTGTCATTCAAATTGCAACAGCGCTGAAAGGTGAAAATTGGGCTGGGCGGGAAGGTGTCTAAGTGCCTGGTATTGAAGTGGTTAAGGATGTTCCAAACAGTTGATTTGGCCACACCTAATTTTTTGACAATCAACATCTCACATGCTCTGTCTATTTGTCTAGATTACTTCGATGTATGTGTATATACTGTATATATATATATATATATATATATATATATATATATATATATATACTGTATATAATATTGTATGTGTGGCACTCTAGCTATGATTAAGCACCATAACCGGTGTGAAACCTGTTAGATGTGCAGTTGGTCTGTATCCCCGTATCATGCTTTGATTTCTGTTTTTACAAAATAAAGGTGAATATTAGAGTGTGGCTATCCAGCCAGCATCATTTTTGTTTCAAGGTCTCAGGTGTGAATGGGGAGCAGGTATGTTAAATTTTATAACTCTAAGCCCCGGTTCACACAGGGGCAGCACGACTTGCAGGTCGCCTCACCGAGGCGACCTGCACGCGACTTCCACGGCGACTTCTGTATAGAAGTCTATGGAAAGTCGCCCCCAAAATAGTACAGGAACCTTTTTCTAAGTCGGAGCGACTTGCGTCGCTCCTATTAGAACGGTTCCATTGTACAGAACGGGGGGCGACTTGTCAGGCAGCTAGGTCACCTGACAAGTCGCCCCTGTGTGAACCGGCACTCACTCTCTCATACTGGTCACTGGAAGTTCAACATGGCACCTCATGGCAAAGAACTCTCTGAGGATCTGAAAAATAGAACTACTGCTCTACATAAAGATGGCCTAGGCTATAAGAAGATTGCCAAGACCCTGAAACTGAGCTGCAGCACAATGGTTTAACAGGACAGTTTCCACCCAGAACAGGCCTCGCCATGGTGGACCAAAGAAGTTGAGTGCAAGTGCTCAGCGTCATATCCAGAGGTTGTCTTTGGGAAATAGAGGTATGAGTGCTGCCAGCATTGCTTCAGAGGTTGAAGGGGTGGGGGGATCAGCCTGTCAGTGCTCAGACCATACGCCGCACACTGCATCAAATTGGTCTGCATGGCTGTCGTCCCAGAAGAAGCCTCTTCTAAAGATCATGCACCAGAAAACCCGCAAACAGTTTGCTGAAGACAAGCAAACTAAGGACATGGATTACTGGAATCATGTCCTGTGGTCTGATGAGTCCAAGATAAAGTTATTTGTTTCTTATGGAGTCAAGCATGTGTGGTGGCAAAACCAGGTGAGGAGTACAAAGACAAGCGTCAAGCCTTAAGTGGAACTCCAGCCAAGTTTCTTTTTAGATAGCATAGGCAAGGGTTGGGACTTTTTCATGCTGTTCTTTTTGTCTTTGTTCTTGTTGAGGAAGATTTAAATCCTGTTTCCTGTCCAAGTGATCGAATGGCGGTGGTCAACAACACCCCACGTTGATTCAAACCTTTCCAGCTACATTGGTGAAAGTTAATCATTGGCTAATAGGTGAAACTGCAGGCTGATGCTTTTTTGCACCCAGTTATTACACATCACAAACAGAAAACGGTAAAGGTACTTACAAACACTGGGCCCCAAAAAGTAATGCCACTTATAAACGTGGTAGCAAAGGCAATGAAGACCAATGCAATGCCGAGACCAATCTCCAAGATGGCTGCCACAATGACCAGAATCTGAAGTGGAAAAGAACAAGACTTAGCAGAGTATTGTGCAAAGCTGCATCAAACTAATTAAGTGCCATTGATATCTAATGGTCCACTAGAGATAAATGAAAAGATTTGCCTAGTTGATGATTCAACCCAGATGGGGATACTTTCAAGTCAAGTTCAAGTTCCTCAAATAACTTTTCTCATTTTTTTGGGTCTTCCCAAAAGTCAAACAGCAATTTGAACCTGATATGGCATTTGTTAGGATCCCTGTACAGACTTCTATCAGACCATCATCAGCCTACGCCTTTTCAGTCTGTTCATAAATCAATCTCTAGCACATCTGCAGTGTATTACGGTATTGTGCTGTCAAGACAATGTTTAGATTTCTTTCAAGTCATCTTGACAGTTTTTGAGTGTCTTTTATGAGAGCTAATTGTTCTGTTTGAAATGCTGCTTTATGCATTGACATACATACAGTATCTCACAAAAGTGAGTACACCCCTCACATTTTTGTAAATATTTTATTATATATTTTCATGTGACAACACTGAAGAAATGACACTTTTCTACAATGTAAAGTAGTGAGTGTACAGCTTGTATAACAGTGTAAATTTGCTGTCCCCTCAAAATAACTCAACACACAGCCATTAATGTCTAAACTGCTGGAAATAAAAGTGAGTACACCCCTAAGTGAAAATGTCTAAATTGGGCCCAAAGTGTTAATGTTTTGTGTGGCCACCATTATTTTCCATCACTGCCTTAACCCTCTTGGGCATGGAGTTCACCAGAGCTTCACAGATTGCCACTGGAGTCCTCTTCCACTCCTCCATGATGACATCACAGAGCTGGCGGATGTTAGAGACCTTGCGCTCCTCCATCTTCCATTTGAGGATACCACACAGATGCTCAATAGGGTTTAGGTCTGGAGACATGCTTAGCCAGTCCATCACCTTTACCTTCAGCTTCTTTAGCAAGGCAGTGGTCATCTTGGAGGTGTGTTTGGGATCGTTATCATGTTGGAATACTGTGCAAAAAGGAAAACTGTAAGAGCAGAGATATGTGTACCTCTATACATGCAACAGACAATGTCTGTAAGGGACACAGTCACATTTCATTAGTCCATATGATAAGCTAAACAATGGCAAATCCTAAAAGGAAATGGTGGTGGTCGGCAGCTATCCTTAGAGAGAAGCCAGCCCTGTAATAGGAAGACAAGGGAAAAAAAAAAAGGAAGCGCCACCTAAGTGCAATAAGTTTAGTAGGATTTTAATGACACAGCAATAAATGCACTTACAGCACATTGTTGTTTCCCCTGGTTCTGCTTCTGGTGACGTCATCGCCTGCGTTATACCTGCGTTCCACGTCGGACCTGGCTATCTTCCTGGTGGTCGAAGGAAAAGACCAGAACATCTCGTCTCCCACGACAACCTCCCCGTGGATTAGGATGGACCAGTGACCGGACTGCACCTAGTGCCTATAGCATAGATGAGCCTGATTTTAATCACCTTCCTGTAAGTGCATTTATTGCTGTGTCATTAAAATCCTACCAAACTTATTGCACTTGGGTGGTGCTTCCTTTTTTTCCTATGTTGGAATACTAACCTGTGGCCCAGTATCCGAAGGGAGGGGATCATGCTCTGCTTCAGTATGTCACAGTACATGTTGGCATTCATGGTTCCCTCAATGAACTGTAGCTCCCCAGTGCCGGCAGCACTCATGCAGCTCCAGACCATGACACTCCCACCACCATGCTTGACTGTAGGCAAGACACACTTGTCTTTGTACTCCCCACCTGGTTGCCGCCACACACGCTTGACACCATCTGAACCAAATACGTCTATCTCGGTCTCATCAGACCACAGGACATGGTTCCAGTAATCCTTGATTCAGTGTGCGGCGTATATGGTTGCCACCAGGGGCGGACTGACAACTCATGGGGCCCCCGGGCAATAGGAGATTATGGGGCCACATAGTATACACACACACAGTATACACATACATGTACACACAGTACACACAGACATGTTTCTATTGGTTGTCCCTGGTCCATACTGACCCTGGTTTTACTGAGGCTGGCAACCCTGATGGGGCCCCCGGGCAGTGCCAGGCAATCAGAGATTATGGTGCCACATTGTATACACACACACACACAGTATACACAGACATGTTTCTATTGGCTGTCCCTGGTTCATACTGTCCCTGGTTTTACTGAGGCTGGCAACCCTGATGGGGCCCCCTATTGACCCAGGGCCCTCGGGCAGTGCCCGAGTGGCTCAATGGTCAGTCCGCCCCTGGTTGCTACCTCATCCCTTTAAACCCGAACACATATGAATTACACAGGTTCTGTGGCTGATTAAGGTGGTAATTAAACTCACTTGGTGCCTTATCTGCATTTAATTAGCCTCAGAACCTGTGTAATTCATATGTGTTTGGGTTTAAAGGGATGAGGTGGCAACTCTAGCGGCGTATGGTCCGAGCACTGACAGGCTGACCCCCCCACTGCTTCAACCTTTGAAGCAATGCTGGCAGCTCTCATACGTCTATTTCCTAAAGACAGCCTCTGCATATGGCGCTGAGCACGTGCACTCAACTTCTTTGGTTGACCATGGCAAGGCCTGCTCTGAGTGGAACCTGTCCTGTTAAACCGCTGTATGGTCTTGGCCACCGAGGTGCTGCTCAGTTTCAGGGTCTTGGCAATCTTCTTCTAGCCTAGGCCATCTTTATGTAGAGCAACAATTTTCAGATCCTCAGAGAGTTCTTTGCCATGAGGTGCCATGTTGAACCTCCAGTGACCAGTATGAGAGAGTGAGAGCGATAACACCAAATTTAACACAGCTGCTTCCCATTCACACCTGAGACCTTGTAACACTAACGAGTCACATGACACCGGCGAGGGAAAATGGCTAATTGGGACCAATTTGGACATTTTCACTTAGGGGTGTACTCATTTTTGTTGCCAGCGGTTTAGACATTAATGGCTGTGTGTTGAGTTATTTTGAGGGGACAGCAAATTTACACTGTTATACAAGCTGTACACTCACTACTTTACATTGTAGAAAAGTGTCATTTCTTCAGTGTTGTCACATGAAAATATATAATAAAATATTTACAAAAATGTGAGGGGTGTACTCACTTTTGTGAGATACTGTATGTAGGGGGTTTCACCATTATTTGAAATTGCAGCTCTGCAATTTCTCAAATATTTTTGCAGAGGGGGTGACACCATCACTACTATATTGCAATATTTTGGTTGATTTGCACTGGACATTATTTTATAGGTGTCACCTTTGCACTTATACGTCCATTCCTAGAATTGTACAAAGGAAATGTAGGGTTGTGCTGCTTTTGTTGGCTTTTTTATTGGTATACAGAGGCCAGGACACACTGAGGACCATTGTACGCCATGAAATATTGTTCACTTGCTGACCACGCCCACTTGCTGGTCACACCCACTTTTTGCCCACACGCACAGGTAGAGCAACCAATCCCTCCCTCCAAGTTTTTTCTCTTAGAAGATATGAATACCAAATTTAAGGAGTATCTTTTTTTTTTTTTACCTCATTGACAAAATGTGAGAAATAACGTATATATCATACAATCATTCTATAAAAAACATACCACATACACTGCATATATCATTTGAGGAAAATATGTTTATAAAATAGTTTACAATTTGGCAATAAAAAAAAAAAAAAAAATGTTCCCGTATTTCATTTTAAAAATCTGGTCACCTTACTCAAGAGGAACCGTTACAGCCAGTTGGAGAGGGCTGGAGAAGTTCTGCAGGGAGAGTGCAGTCTCCCATAGCAACCAGAGAAGTGTCCTCTGGATGCTCTGGATAGTGGGGCAGCTATGAAGAGGTGGCTCCCTATTCCCACGGCTGTAATTGGGTGAGAAAGACGGACTATGTGACTGTGCACACGGGAGGGGAAGTGACCCCAAATGGGAGATCCCCTGTTTGTGCTAAAAAGGATTTGCCTTGCTGCAATGCCCTGTTCAGTGGGGAGGCAAGTGTTAAAGTAAAAAATGACACGTGTGCTAATGCAAAGCTTGATGTTTGGGCTGAAACTCCATCTGCTCACGGTGGTGAGGGTGGGGTACTGCAACATGGTGTGGTTAAAAATGTGTTGCCAAGGCAAGGCAGGTTAAAACAAAGTGATGTGCAGGGGCGTTGCTGGGTGGCAAAAAAAACAGGGGCCTCAGCCCTAAATCCGAGCCCAGCATGGGGGGGGGGGGTGTTATCTACCTGATAACCTGCAGTACCTGACATACGCTGACCTACCTGATATACACTGAACCACACTGACCTACCTGACATACACTGACCTACCTGACACACACTGACTTACCTAACATACACTGACGTACCTGACATACACTGACCTACACTTACCTACCTGACACACACTGACTTACCTAAAATACACTGACGTACCTGACATACACTGACCTACCTGACATACACTGACCTACCTGACATACACTGACTTAGCTAACATACACTGACCTACCTGACATACACTGACCTACCTGACATACACTGACCTACCTGACCCACACTGACCTACCTGACCCACACTGACCTACCTGACCCACACCGACCTACCTGACCCACACCGACCTACCTGACCCACACCGACCTACCTGACCCACACCGACCTACCTGACACACACTGACCCACACTGACCTACAGTAGTACCTGACATACACTGACGTACCTGACATATACTGGCCCACACTGACCTACCTGAGATACACTGACCTACCTGACACCTAACGTACACTGACCAACACTGACCTACCTGACACACACTGACCTACCTGACATACACTGACCTACCTGACCCACACTGACCTACCTGACCCACACTGACCTACCTGACACACACTGACCTACCTGACACGCACTGACCTAGCTGACATGCACTAACCTACTTGACCAGACTTCAGGTGACGTGACCTCCTCCTGCAGCTCAGCCGTAGTGTGCGGTGTGCCCATCACACACAGCAGGCACTCCAGGCAGCCATAGCCATGATGACAGGAAAGAAGAGCCACCCGCCTGAGCGCCAAGTGGGGATCTTCTGGCAGTGGCGCGGTGGCTGCATTGTAATTCCCACCTTCTGTAGCCTGTAGTGCCTATGATGGACATCACACGTCCTGCGGTCCCCGCATTGGACCAGTGGGACGTCCATCATAGGCGCTGCAGGCTTCAGAAGGCGGGACCTGCTATGTCACTTGGCCACGCTTGGGGTCAGATCGATCCCCGCTTGGCGGCGGTGCTCGGGGTTTATAATAGAACCGTGCATGCCCGAGACCCGGGGCTTTTTGGGTACCCACTTGGGGCTCCAGCCACTGTCAGCCCCCCCCCCCCCCCCCCGCCGACGCCACTGGTGATGTGTTTAAAGTTGAGAAGTGTAAAACTGACAAGAGCAGTGTTTCAGATGCTGGTGAGCCTCTTTGTCTGTCTAGGTCTCATTGGGCGGATCTAGCACAACAGAGCAAAACCTACTGTGATGATTGGGCCAATAGACTAATAGCCATGCTGGAAGAAGCTTTTATGGCTAAAGGGGTAGTGGACGCAATGACTGCTGTGCCAGGAGAGGTGTCTGCAGAACAGCCTAAAGGCCAAGGTGCATGGGCTGTTGCAGAGACTAATCCTCTCATGACTGAAGGTCCAAGCGAGTGTAAAAACACAGCAGACATTTTGTCCACAATGTATAAAGGGAAAAATTTGTATTTTCTGACAGTCATGCTTAAGGAGATGTTAAAATCATGGAGTGTACAGCCAGTGAATATCCTGCCGTCCTCTCCTGCATTTGGAGAACTTGTACCATGGGGTACAGCTGATTGGAGCTGGATATTGCAGGCTGTACTGTGTAGAAACCACAAATGGTGGAATCGTTTGATGCAACCTTTTGTATTAATGTGGAAAGTTGTCTCTCAGTGTGCTGAATTGCTCCATACCGAGGTTGTGTATGAGAGGCACTCTGGAGTGCTGTTTGACAGGTCACATGTATTGAGAAAATGTGTTGAAAAAAAAAAGTGTTGTGCAAGAACAGTCGCTGATGGAGTGTTGGACAAGGGGGGGGGAGGGGGCGATGTGAAACTGTGCGAAGGTCCCATAGGAAGTAACTGCTGGCCTGTGTGGGGTCCCTCCTCAGACACTGTCCTAGCAGGTGATGGGACAAAAGTTCCTGGTGATTTTGAATTGGGTAATTTTGAGAAGTTGGTTGCCAAGTGTAACCACACAGGTATTAAATGCTGGTTGAAGTTGAGCCAGGTACTCAGAAAAGTCAGTTCCTGACAGTAGATGTAGAAGTATCCCCCTGTTTCGCACCGGAGGGAGAAATAAAATACCCTTCCTCCTAAAGGGGCACTCCATTAACCTCTTTTTTCGGGTTTGCCTCCACATGCAATTCTTCCTGACCTTTGGGGGTCCTCCCTTTTTCACCTCCTCCAGACCTACTCTCCCAGGACTGTAGGAGAGGTGGAAAAGGGAGGACCCCCAAAGGTCGGGAAGAAGTGGTTGTGGAAGCCCATCTAGATAAAGAGGTGGGTGGAGTGCCCCTTTAGGAAGAAGGGTATTATATTTCTCCCTCCGTTGCGAAAAAGAGGGTGGGTTATGTGGATTGGCGACCCGATGTAACGGTGTATATTAGCAAGATACGCCTGATTTTGGCAGGCATGCTGATTGCACACATGTGGGCTGGGTTCATATACCCCTCAGGAAGAGAGCTCAGGGCTCAGACTTGGAGACAGCTCCACCCTACAGGCAGGAGGCATACGTGGCCCGCGACTGGGCAGCACCAAGCTGACCAAATAAGCTCCAGGAGCGAGTTTGATTAAGCAAGAATGAGTAAGCCAGGAGGCTGAAATTTGTGTTATACAGTGATGGTGGAACCTCCTGTGTGGGAAGATTGCTGTTATTTTCTTTGAACTTTGTTTCCTTTAAATAAAATTGGGCTGCCACGCCCTTAAAAATACAGTCTGGACTGACCGGTGTTCCTGAAATCGCATAAACCACTTGAGCATAATCACCCCAGATCTTTACACTATGTTCATCAACAGATGGTGCTGCCTGTTGAAAATGTTGGACAGAAGAATGAGGCAGCTCCAAAATTTAGAATTGTGCCTTGTGCTGTCTCCAAGTTATATGGCCAGTGTAACTGCATCTATGTATATGCTAGGTGGCAAAAAGACCAGTGGCTTCAGCCCGAAGTCCAAGGCCGGCACGGGGGGGCGATAGTGGCGTGGGTTTTTTGGCTGGGCGGTGAGGTTGTGTGGCAGGGGGTAAGCTCATTTGCTGCTTGCTGCCTTGCTTACCAGTGCCCATTAATGCTGACCACTAAACTCACCTACCTGACACACTGACCATTACACTCACCTACCTACCTGACATACATACACTGACCTACCTACCTGACATACACTGATGGTAGTGACATACATACAGTGACCTACCTGACATACACTGACCTACCTGACATACATACACTGACCTAAATTGTACACACGCTGCGCTTATCAAAATAAAAAATAAGAAATTACTATACTATACGTTAATGTGCAATAAATTTCAATGAATGAATAAATAGGTAAAAGTGCTCCAATAAGCCTGTGTATTGTAAATATTCCACAAAGCTTGTGCAATTTTCAAACATTAATAGATAATTCAACACAAACATCCATGTGATTTAGTGTTGCATCCAAGCATATCAGTACTGCATCTATGCAATATGGTGTTAGTGCAATGTTCGAACAATAAAAAGTTAAAAAATACAAAAAAAACGCATCCATGCGATTTGGTGCTACATCCATGTGATTCTATTTAACTCAGTGCTGTGTTGCTGTGCAATGATTAAATTAACAGTCCGATTTAGTGTTGCATCCATGCATTTCAGTGCTGCATCTATGCAATATGGTATTAGTGCAATGTTCAAACAATAAAAAGTAAAAAAAATACAAAATAAACGCATCCATGCGATTTGGTGTTGCATCCATGTGATTCTATGCAATTCAGTGCTGTGTTGCTGTGCAATCATCAAATTAACAGTCCACAGATCTTCCACAATCCATTCATGTGTGGCGCCACCCCGTACCGGCCGCTGTTGCCCGTTCGTCGCTGCTGTTTTAGTGTGGCGCCCTTAAGCGCCTTGTTACTGTGAGTACCCATTGCGGGATTTGTTTATGATTGTAATAAATTTAGCACTTTTTTAACTTTTTATTGTTTGAACATTGCACTAACACCACATTGCATAGATGCAGCACTGAAATGCATGGATGCAACACTAAATCGGACTGTTAATTTAATCATTGCACAGCAACACAGCACTGAGTTGAATAGAATCACATGGATGTAGCACCAAATCGCATGGATGCGTTTTTTTGTATTTTTTAACTTTTTATTGTTCGAACATTGCACTAACACCATATTGCATAGATGCAGTACTGATATGCTTGGATGCAACACTAAATCACATGGATGTTTGTGTTGAATTATCTATTAATGTTTGAAAATTGCACAAGCTTTGTGGAATATTTACAATACACAGGCTTATTGGAGCACTTTTACCTATTTATTCATTCGTTGAAATTTATTGCACATTAACGTATAGTATAGTATTAATAGTTATTAATAGATTTTGTATATGTTAAGCACAGTATCACTTTATTAATATTTTAGTGGAAATTTCTTATTTTTTATTTTGACAAGCGCAGCGTGTGTACAATTTGGTTTAACTATTTTGCATGGTTATGAGACATGCGTAACGTTAGCAGCTGATCATTTGCAAAGATATACTATTTTGGAGACCAGATTTGGTCGATTACCTAGAGGCTCACAGGACTACAAATTAGCATACACACACTGACCTACCTGACATACATACAATGACCTAACTACCTGACATACACTGACCTACCTGACATACATACACCGACCTACCTGACCAGGAGACAGACTTCATGTGTCCTGCAGCAGTTCACCTCAGCCATAGTGTGCGGTGCGCCCATCATCATCACAGCAGGCAGCCAGAGGAGGAGTTTCCCGCAATTCCCGCCTTCTGAAGCCTGCAGCGCCTATGATGGAAGTCACACATCTCGCGGTCCTGGCATTGGACCAGTGGGACGTTCAACATAGGCGCTGCAGGCTCCAGAAGGCGGGACCTGCTATGTCATACAGCGGCGCTCGGGATCAGATCGGTCGCCGCTTAGCAGCAGCGCTCGGGACTAATAATAGAATGGTGCATGCCTGAGTCTCGGGGCTTTTCGGAACCCATTGGGTGCTCCAGCCCCCCCCCCACTGGTTGTCTCCCTAGTTAAAGGGTACCTCCACTTTTGTTGAGGAAAAAAACATTCCCCTCTGTGTGATCTTTGTACGTTGCAGGGATTTTAACAAACTTTGTTGCAGATTCCTACCTTTTGCTATTCTAAGACCCCATTCACACAGGGGCAACACGACTTGCAGGTCGCTTCAGCGAGGCGACCTGCAAACGACTGCCCGGGCGACTTGCAAAACGACTTCTGTATAGAAGTCTATGCAAGTTGCCCCAAGTCGCCCCCGAAGTCGTACAGGAACCTTTTTCTAAGCTGTTTGTCTATGTCCATGTGGCGATGTATATGCTATATTATGTATATGCTATATTATTTTTTTTCTAAGCTGTTTGTCTATGTCCATGTGGCGATGTATATGCTATATTATTTTTTTTTCTATTTGCTATCTTTCCCCACAAAATTGGAGTTACCCTTTAAAGCTGAGCTCCAAAAAAGCTACGCTTGTCTTCCTCCGCTGCCACATTTGGCACCTTCCGGGGGGGGGGCTTTCATGTCCGGCTGAGTTCACCATACTAACACTACTACTCTGAGGGGGTGATCAGGGATTTTTTCTCTTGTTTGCTGTTGCAATGATCTTCATTCATTAATCTTCAACAGCAAAGTTTTCAACTGTCATGAATGGGTTACATTCATGACAGCTGTGATCACTAGTGATCTGTGATTGGCTGCAGCTAATCACATGGTAATCACATGGTACAGGGTGCTGTGATTGGCCCAGGTACCATGTGATAGCTAAAATACTATAAAAAAAAACTCCTGCGCTACTACAGAGAATAAAGCAAACTAATAAAATGCAATAATGTGTGTGTCTGTTGTGGTAGCTGCGTAACACAAATAGTGTACCCACATAAACTATGAAGGAAAATAATAATCAAACAGTGAAGCGCCACCTAAATAAACAAAATAATCGTAACTCTAAAAAACTATACATAAAATTAAAAAGTTGTGGAACAGTGCCCCCCTTTGGCTAGAGTGATGATGGTCCTTGCATCCACTGCAATAATGTGAAAAACACCCTAATATAACAGAAATTCCACTATAGTACAAAGCACACAAATTGATTATTTTAACACAGTGCACATATATAAGAAAGAGTGGCAATGAAGTTTGAATGAGTCCTTATAATTGTGAATAATTAAAGTTCAACTGTGAAAATATTGGAATCCTTCTGTAGAAAAACTCTTCAAGGTGATAAGGACCCTCCACCATTCAACTTATGAGCTCACCTCCCCTTAAGACCCCTAATTGGGTCTATTCGCGCCTTCCCCTCAGGGGTATAATCCTTATGGATGGCAGCTGTTGAGGTGCTCCTTGGTCTCTCGTATATCTCCGACCAAGTTGGCACCTGGTATTCAGCTTTTACTTGGACCTCATCGGGGTTTGGTCACAATGGTTTCCTGAGAAATGGAGAAGCTGAGTGTGTCCTTGCTGAGAAGAATGAGGAAGGGGCTTTATCACGCTTTATTGACACTCTTTGCCAAGATATATATAAAGCCTCTTCCTCATTCTTCTCAGCCAGGACACACTCAGCTTCTCCATTTCTCAGGAAACCATTGAGACCAAACCCCTATGAGGTCTGCTGTGTCCAGTGCGCTCCACGCCCCTAACCCAGAGCAGGCTGGATGACATACATGTATGTCATCCGGCCTGCCTGTGTCGTCTGCCTGCAGTAAAAGTACTGTGGGCAGTCGGCAAGGGGTTAAACCTTCTATGCCCTTCCAATACATTTGCTTTCTTCGTGGAATGTTCACCATAAAACTTTTGTAAGCTAAAGTTTCACTCGCACTTTTGCCAATTTTCACGCAAAATTTGATGTTAATCCCCTGCTCCAGGTTTCTGTCGCTTTTTTTCAGCACACATTTTATTTTTTCTTTTACTCCATAAATCTGAGTCAACTGGTCTGCAACCAAAGCGAGTGCAAGTTAGAAGATGTCAGAAGTCGAGTGAGAATGGCTGTGTGACCACCATAGTGCTACGCCGCGAGCATTCCGAGAATTTAATTGTCACACCTCCTATATTTCTGTGTGCTAACAGTGCTGAATTATGGATTACATGGAAAATACAAGGACAACAAGTAGGTAAAACACTTTGCGTTCAGTTTGCCCCACTTCTGAGTGTTAACAGCTCCAGCCAATGACAAACTTCTAAGTAAATCTTAAACTGGTTCTAAAGGCAGAAGGTTCTTTTCTCTTAATGCATTCTATGCTTTAACCACTTGCCGACCGGCTCATGCCAATATACAGTGGCAAAGTGGTTCGTTCCCAACCGTCGCAGTAAGGGTACGTCTGTACCTCTAAGGGCGACAGCAGGCACGCGCGCCCGATGCGCGTGGCCAGTGGGTGCGATCGCTGCCGGCCACATGTGATCGTGTGCAGGAAAGCAGGAACAGGGATTTGTGTTCCTGTGTTCTGTCAGGAGAGAAGAGACATATTGTTTGTTTCTACTAAGTGGGAACAACAATATGTCTCCTCCCCCAGTCAGTCCTATACCCTCACAGTTAGAACACACCTAGGGAACACACATTTAACCCCTTGATCGCCCCCTAGTGTCAACCCCTTCCCTGCCAGTGACATTTACACAGTAATCAGTGCATTTTTATAGCACTGATCGCTGTATAAATGTCAATGGTCCCAAAAATGTGTCACGTGTCCAATGTGTCTGCCGCAATGTTGCAGTACCGCTAAAAATCGCAGATCACAGCCATTACTAGTAAAAAAATAATAATAATAAAAATCCCATAAATCTTTCCCATAGTTTGTAGACTCTATAACTTTTGCACAAACCAATCAATACACGCTTATTGCGATTTTTTTTTTTTCAAAAAATATGTAGAAGAATATATATTGGCCTAAACTGTGGAAGAAATTTGTTTGTTAAAAACATTTTTGGGGTTATTTATTATAGCATAAAGTAAAAAAATATAGGTTTTATTTTTCAAAATTGTCGCTTTTTTTGTTTATAGCACAAAAAAAAACCACAGAGGCGATCAAATACCACCAAAAGAAAGCTCTATTTGTGGGGAAAAAATTTTGTTTGGATACAGCGTTGCACGACCGTGCAATTGTCAGTTAAAGCGACACAGCGCCAAATCGGAAACAAAGGTCTGGCCATTGAGCAGCCAAATCTCCAGTCTGTAAGTGGTTAAGATAAAAAAAACTTCTTTGTGCAGCAGCCCCCCTAATACTTACTTGAGCCCCTTGATCTAGCATGTGCACGAGACCCTTGGCTGCCCGGGACTCTCCCTCTTGATTGAATGAGACACAGCAGCAGTGCCATTGGCTCCCGCTGCTGTTAATCAAACTCAGTTAGCCAATGAGGAGAGAGGGCTCGGGTACCCTCATAGCAAGCTGCTTGCTGCGGGGGCACTCAACAGGAGGGAGGAGCCAGGAGTGCCAACCAGAGACCTAAGAAGTGGAGGATGGAGGCTGCTCTGTGCAAATCCAACTACACAGAGGAGGTAAGTATAACCTGTGTTTTTTTTTTTGTTTTTTTTAAAGAAAAAAGAAAACAAGACTTTATCACTTTAACCACTTCAGCCCGGGAAGGTTTACCCCTTTTCCTGACCAGGCCATTTTATGCTATACGGCACTGCGTTGCTTTAACTGACAATTGCACGATTGTGCGACGCTGTACCTAAATAAAATAGAGCTTTCTTTTGGTCACCTCTGCGGATATTATTTTTTGCGCTATAAACAAAGAACGACCATCAATTTTTTAAAAAACTATATTTTTTACTTTCTGCTCTAAAACACATAAAAAAAGTAAAAAATCTAATTTCTTCATTGATTTAGCCCAGTATGTATTCTGCTACATATTTTTGGTAAAAAAAATCTCAATAAGCGTAAATATTGATTGTAGACACTATAATTTTTGCACAAACCAAACTATTAGATATTTTTTTTTTCTACTAGTTATGGCAGTGATCAGTGACTTATAATAGAACTGCGATATTGTGGTCAAATCGAACACCTAACTGACACTTTTGACACTTTTTTGGGGACCAGTGACACTAATACAGTGATCAGTGCTAAAAATATGCCTAGGGAGTGCTTTCTAACTGTGAGGGAGGTGCTTTTACTACTTGAAGACATGCTTCACAGGTATGGTTGCCACCTCATCCCTTTAAACCCAAACACATATTAATTACACAGGTTCTGTGGCTGATTAAGGTGGTAATTAAACTCAGTTGGTGTCTTATCTGCATTTAATTAGCCTCAGAACCTGTGTAATTCAAAGGTGTTCGGGTTTAAAGGGATGAGGTGGAAACTCTATTCACAGGAACACAGAATCCATGTCTTCTGTACTCACGCAATAACAGTCTGCCTTGTTTACATAGCTAGACTGTGATTCTGTCAGAGTTCCAGAACGATTGATCGAGTTCCGGCACACATCGTGTCTGCGGGACCCACTGATCGGCTCCCACTTTGTAAATTCACAGCGCTCGCGAGTCGGCGGCAGTGCACGCTCGCGGCCAAAACCCAGAAGTGCAGAATCACGTGTATTTATTTGATCCTGCACAGAGCGGAAAACCTGTAGCAGTAAATCTGCTATGGGGCGGTCGGGAAGAGGTTAAGTATTTGTGAACACGGTGGGGTTGATTTACTAAGACTGGAGAGTGCAAAAACTGGGGCAGCTGTGCATGGTAGCCAATCAGATTCTAACTTCAGCTTGTTCAGTTAAGCTTTGATGGAAAAAAAAAAGCCTTGAAGCTGATTGGTTTCTCAGATGTTGCACTCTCCAGTTTTAGTAAATCAACCCCATTGCTACACAAGACAATACAATTTAAAGAAATAGGATTTTAAGCCACTATTATTATTATTTTACATTTTTTTTTACACATTTTTTATTTACTTTTTATTTTTATTTGTTTTTTCCATGGTCATGTGACTGCGCAGCCACTCCCTCTCCTACTTCCTCATAGTAAGTGGGCTGACTTCACATACAGATGGGAAGTACTTGTCCCTATCTGTGTATTGGCAGCTGACAGCGAGGCGCTGTCGGTCAACTCAGGAGAACTGGGCAGGTGGCATGGTTATTAAATTTATTATTAAGATACAGGTATACTTGTGTGTTAAGACAGGGTCCTGTATCTATTAAGATCTACCTGTATCTCCATTTCTACTCTCCCCTATACATCACATTGTCTAATACAAAAGGACAGGTACACTTTTAGATGTGGTTCTCATAATGTCTTGACTACTTGTATAACTAAACTGTCCACAGCACGGTCACCTTTAATACTTACTCCCAGAGCCTTTGGTTCACCCTTCAGAAATGTTTGGAAAAATGGTAAAGATGGGTCCTTATTTTGGGGTATGATGGCGGACAGCTGCCATTGTGGTGCCCCAGTGGGGACACTCCAGGTCTGGGTTGGAGGAGGGCCGTGGTTGGTGGGGGGTTGAGGACGGATGTTCTGATAATAAGATGCTACAGGCACATTTGATGCTGGGACTGCAGATCGAGCCCTGCTCATTAGAGTCTCATAAGATGGAGCGCTGGTCATTAGAGTCTCATAGATATGAGGATTGCCTTCACTCGCAGGAACTGACATCATGAAATCTAAAATAGAAGAAAGAGGTTTAGAAAAACAGGGTTTTGCATGCCTTCCCAAATAAATCAACACAACAGTGCTACAATATTTTGCTGAACCACTGTATGAGGAGAAGGATCCCAATATAAAAATATGTTTTTGTTGGATCTAGAGTTGCCACCTCATCGCTTTAAACCCAAACACCTTTGAATTACACAAGTTCTGAGACTAATTTAGCACAGTTAAGGCACCAAGTGAGTTTAATTACCACCTTAATCAGCCACAGAACCTGTGTAATCAATATCAATGAGGTGGCAACTCTAGTTGGATCCCCTGTAAGTCAAATCATTATTTGAATGGCATAACTTAAGCCAGCCATTGACTGAGCGGTTGCAGGAAAATCTCTAGATTCCCCCATCAACACGGACTGTGTTTGTGAATCCTTCCCATGGAGCCATTGTGTTCTCCCGGTGGGGGAAGCTGCTAGCAATAATCAAATGTAAAATCAAACAGGCTGGATGTACCCAAGTTGATCAATCGATCAACTTGGGTACATTCAGCCTGCCCATACATGGTTGGAGTCTTGGCCGGTCCCTGCTGAACTGGCCGATATATATATAAACGGTCTATGTCCGGCTTTGTATGGAGGGTCTTCAAAAAGTTTCCTCACTTTTATATATATAATAGGGTTAAAAAAGTGTGGAAACTTTATAAGGAACCCTCGTTTAATGAGATGAGGAGGGGGACAGGTGTTTGTAGTCCAAATCCAGACCATAGTCTTGGGTCACCTTATTGCTTTTCCATAGACACAGTACAGTTAGTGAGAATTTTCATCCTAGGACAAGAAATGTTAAATGTAAAAAAAAAAAAAAAAAAATTTAAAAAGGAAACTGATGCATCCACCACATCTAAGCACCTGTAAATTGCAATATTACATTTTTATTTTTGAGGTTAGAGACAAATATATTCTATATTGTCAAAAGTATTGTGACATCTGCCTTTAGAGCACTTTCACACTGGAGCGGGAGGGCGTCGGCGCTAACGACTGGAAAAGGGTTAAAAGTGCGGGCAAAGAGCCGATTCAGCGGCACTGCCCATTGATTTTAATGGGCAGGGGTGCTGTAAGAGAGGTGTATACACCTCTCCTACAGCGCCTCAAAGATGCTGCTTGCAGGACTTTTTTAAGGCGTCCTGCCAGCGCATCGCTCCAGTGTGAAAGCACTTGGGCTTTCACACTGGAGTGAGAGGAGAGGTACTTTACAGGCCCTATTTATAGCGCCTGTAAAGTGCCTCACTGTGAAAGCAGCCTTACACAAACATACACTTTAATGGCATCCCAGCCTTAGTCTATAGCAGGCATATGCAATTAGCGGACCTCCAGCTGTTGCAAAACTACAAGTCCCATCATGCCTCTGCCTCTGGGTGTCATGCTTGTGGCTGTCAGAATCTTGCAATGCCTCATGGGACTTGTAGTTCTGCAACAGCTGGAGGTCCGCTAATTGCATATCCCTGCTATAGACTAAGGCTGGGATGCCACAAAAAATTATTTATTCATGTCCACTGAACAATTTATCGGTCATTATATGATGGCACTATCGTTTGCGGTCACGGTCGAACGTTCGTTTTTCGAAAATGGGTTCGGCCGATTTTCTGTATAGTGTATGGCCAGCATTAGTTCGTAGGGTTCAATATTGAGTTGGCCCAACCTTTGCAGCTATAACAACTTCAACTCTTCTGGAAAGGCTGTCCACAAGGTTTAGGAGTGTGTCTATGGGAATGTTTGACCATTCTTCCAGAAGTGCATTTGTGAGGTCAGGCATTGATGTGGATGAGAAGGTCTGACTTGCAGTCTTGTACTGGTCCAAAACATTTGGTGGAGGGGGATTATAATGTGGGGTTGTTTTTCAGGGGTTGGACTTGGCTCCCTAGTTCTAGTGAAAGGGACTCTTAAGGCGTCATCATACCAAGGCATTTTGGACAATTTCATGCTCCCAACTTTGTGAGAACAGTTTGGTGATGGCCCCTTCCTGTTCCAACATGACTGCACCAGTGCACAAAGCAAGGGCAAGAAAGACAAGAATGAGCGAATTTGGGGTGGAGGAACTTGACTGGCCTGCAGAGTCCTGACCTCAACACGATAGAACACCTTTGGGATGAATTAGAGCGGACACTACGAGCCAGGCCTTCTCGTCCAACATCAGTGCCTGACCTCACAAAAGTACTTCTAGAAGAATGGTCAAACATTCCCATAGACACACTCATAAACCTTGAGGACGGCCTTCCTAGAAGAGGTGAAGCTGCTATAGCTGCAAAGGGTGGGCCAACTCAATATTGAACCCTACGAACTAATGCTGGCCATACACTATACAGAAAATCGGCCGAACCCATTTTCGAAAAAACAAACGTTCGGCCGTGACCGCAAACGATCGTGCCATCATATAATGACCGATAAATTGTTCAGTGGACATGAATAAATAATTTTTTGTTTGTTTTTTTACATATACCTAGTGCAGACAGTTCGGATGGGAAACACATTAACCTTGCAATTTATCGTACGTTCGGTAGAAATTTTCCAAACTTCCCGTTCGTTTTTTTCCCACAAAAACGTCACAAACGATTATCGATTTGAGCCCATTAACTTGCCGAAAAACGAACGAAGTGTCTATACGAACGATTTTTCGGCCGATTTTTCGTATAGTGTATGGCCAGCATAAGACTGGGATGCCATTAATAAAATTCATGTGCGTGTAAAGGCAGGTGTCCCAATACGTTTGGTAATATAGTGTATATCTTTATTGTTTTCAATACACATACCAGTATAAAAGATAAAGCCACTGCAAAATGTGGAAACATCTCAAATGTATTATACAGCCACAATGAGCAAATACAACGCAAACCAATAAATAAATACCGTAAGTAGAGACTATAACGCTGCGGTCATAGTTTAAAGAAATAGACCAATAATTATGATGGCAAGAATAATATAAAGGTATATGGGGAAGGGAAAGGAGGAGAAAGAGAGAAAAAACAACCCTAGATGGTCAAAATGGAAAAGAGGAAAAAAGTTGGAGGGGAGAAGGACAGAACTGTGAGCGAAATATCAGGACCGAAAAAATAATTAAAAAAAAAAAAAAAAAAAAAAACAATAATAGTAATGGGACAATAGAGAGACACGCTGCCAAATGAGAACACTGGTGACTGCAACCAGGAATGTCTCAAGAGGAGCCATAGGGATGTCTTCACTAACCTATTAGAGGACTAAGATGGTGCTGATACTGAACTACTGTTGGGCAACGGCATCTCCTTATCTCCTTTATTAAAGATTCATACTTACCTAGGTGGGTGGAGCATCAGACCTATGCAGCGACTATCCCCCGCTGTCTCTGCACTGAGAGCGGAGCCACCGAACATCGCCGATGGCTCGTGTAGCCAGGGTTGGCTATTATACTTATAATATAGAGACAAATTCTGTGTGATTAATGTGGGATTGGCTCCCTCTAGTGTTTGCTGGACTCTGAGTTAATTTCCTTTTACTGTGTGAGGATTCAGAGCAAAGCACCATGGGATGTGTAGTTCAGAATGCTGAAGTGACTATGCCAGCATGACTGACTACAAAGAAAAGAGTGCTGAGTGGACAGAACAGACTGCTGGGAAAGGATATAAAAGAGGCGGGCACGGTCTATATCAGCCTCTTTGGACGCCATTTTGACTCTGCCAGCAGGAGGTCTGTGTGACAGGGAGTTCCTAATGATTTGTGGCCTAGACAGCGGGGAGCCGGACCGCTACACCCAGAGGGATCTCTGCGGACAGCATCGCTTCTTCAGTGCAGCGGACTGGAGGGTGTTCCAGGTTATCCAGAGACGCCTGCAATTCAGATTCCAGTGGGCTGCAGCGTGGCGCAGCAGACGCCATTACACAGAGTCAAGATACAGAGAGAGTTCAGGCTGGGGTCTTCTCATCATCTGCATCGCTGCCAACTTCATCTGCTTTTAGACATCATTCACACAGTCACACAGTTCAGCTGGTGGTACTTGTAGTCCCACAGAAGTTAAATCCTAGGTTATACTGAACACTGAATGCAGATGCCTATGCCCAGTTCACATTACAGATTCCAGTACTAATATTGGAAAACACCTTTAGGATTATAAAAGAAGGAAGTTATAATACAAGGATATTTGATTGAAAATCGTATCACCACAGAGTGGTACTGTGGATATGGGATTTAAGTATATAATGCCACGTCCCGATAAATTGGATTTTAACCACTTAAGCACCGGACCATTTGGCTACCCAAAGACCAGAGCACTTTTTGCGATTCGGCACTGCGTCGCTTTAACTAACAATTGCGCAGTCATGCGATGTGTCTCCCAAACAAAATTGATGTCCTTTTTTCCCCCAAAATAGAGCTTTCTTTTGATGGTATTTGATCACCTCTGTGGTTTTTGTTTTTTGCGCTATAAACAAAAAAATAGCGACAATTTTGAAAAAAAAAGCACATTATTTTTTACTTTTTGCTATAATAAATATCCCCCAAAAAATATATAAAAAATGTTTTTTTCCTCAGTTTAGGCCCATACGTATTCTTCTACATATTTTTGGTAAAAAAAATCGCAATAAGCGTTTATTGATTGGTTTGCGCAAAAGTTATAGCGTCTAGAAAATAGGGGATAGTTTTATGGTATTTTTATTAATAATTTTTTTTTTTTTACTAGTAATGGCGACGATCAGCGATTTTTATCGTGACTGCAACATTATGGCGGACAGATCAGACACTTTTGGTGAGATTTTGGGACCATTCACATTTATACAGCGATTAGTGCAATTAAAAATGCATTCATTACTGTGTAAATGTGACTGGCAGTGAACGGGTTAACCACTAAGGGGCAGTGAAGGAGTTAAGTGTGTCCTAGGGAGTGTTTCTAACTGGGGGGGGCGTGGCTATGTGTGACATGACACTGATCACAGCTCCCGATTACAGGGAGCGTGATCAGTGTCCTGTCACTAGGCAGAATGGGGAAATGCTTGTTTACATCAGCATTTTTCCATTTTTCCTCTCCGAGACGATCGCGGGTATCCCCAAGGACATCGAGTCCGCGGGACCTGCGATCACACTAACGGAGGTCGCGGCGGGCGGGCATGCACCCGCAAACCGCTTCTCAAAGGGCAATGTACAGGTACGTTAATCTGCCTGTACGTGCCCTTCTGCCAACGTATATTGGCGTGAGCCGGTTGGCAAGCAGTTAAAGAGTAGGTTTGTAGATGATGGACTTTATAGGCATAACACAGATATAAATTAAAAATATTTTTTTTTTTACAAAAACATATAAGACAATTGCATTAAAATTAATTGACTATTCAAAAAATTGCCTTGAAGCACGAACAACACATCACCTATATACATATACAGTAAATTACGAGAGATGGGGGACCAAACAGGTCATTCTCCAATACTTGATAAAGAAAATGAGAATGCAGGTTTATCATATAAGGCAGTGAGAGGAGATGGGTCTGAAGACAAAAGAGCATGAAGACCTTTCCTATACCATGTGTGAAGTACAGCGAGCATCTTATTTTTGAGTTTAGATATCTTTTAAAGTTCACCTCCAAGCTGATATAAAATACATAAATGAATGCAGTTCTGTAAATGTTATTTAGGGATCTGCTGCCCCTTACTGTTTATAGGTGGCCCTGCTGCTTATTGTTCACAGAGATTACTTATTTACAACACTTCATGTCAATGGAGGCTGGCTTTAGAAGCCCCAGAAGGAGGAAGTGGAGAGAGAGACAGAGAACCAAATTACATGGGGCTGCTACTGCTGCTGTATTTTTACCCAGACCAGATGCAGAGACTATTAAGCAAGTATTCTTATGTTCTTATAGTAAAGCCCATTCATGGGGATGTAAACCCCATTCATGATATCTGACCTGGACACATCTATCTGTAGTGTTTACTTATCTCTTTCCAAAGCCCTTTCTGGTGCCCAGTTCTTCTGATAAGCTCTCTGACATGGGGGATAAAATCAGCTGGAAATTTGTGTAGGGGAGGGAGCTTAGGAGATAGATCAGCAGAGAGCTGGTCTATTCACAGCACAGCTCTGCACGTTTATACGTTCATTTGCCTATGTGGAGTAGGGGTGTATGCCTTTCCTCCAATCAGCTCTCACACAGTGTAAGCCCAGACTCCCCACCCACTGCTGAAATGGGAAGAAAAATTTCTAACACAATGTGCACTTTCTAAAGAATGCAGAAAGGGTAAGACAGCAGATATACAAGTAAAAATTATGTAGGGAGATTTGTTTGATCTCTGTGTATCATCTGGGGCTGTTCACTTCATTGGGTATAGGAGAGGGTTTACAACCACTTTAACTGCAGCTGTCCATAGCTCTTTTTCGGTATATATCTACTGTATATCCTTATGGCAGATTTATCTCTGTGCCATTGTTATTAGTAGGGTAATAGGCTGAATCTGAGTTCCAGTGCCACAGTTCCCGCCAGTGAGAAGCTCCATTCCATGCTAGTTGAACAACAGCTGGAGGATCTCCCCATGGTTGCAGATCCTGTCTTCAGGTCTCCACCAAGATGAATGCTACATCTTGATCATCCTCAGGAGCCCCTGCAACTGATCTTTGCTGCAACATTCACCTAGAGGTATCTTTATTAAAGGGATGGTAAACCCTTGTGGTTTTTCACCTCAATGCATTTCATGCATTGAGGTGAAAAAGCTCTTGCAGTGCAGCAGCCCCCCAGTGCCCCCGTTTTACTTACCTGAACCCTCTCTTTCTCGCGTTGGGAATGAGCAAATCAGCTCTAGCCGGTGTCTCGTGTCCTTATGGGCTAGATTGACAGCAGCGGGAGCCAATGGCTGCGCTGCTATAAATCAAATCCAATGATTTGCCAGGGGCGGGGCCGAGTTCTGCTGTCTGTGTCAATAGACGCAGCAGCAGGACTCGGGAGCGCACCCACACAGGTGTCACAAGGGAGAGCACTTCTCTGACGGAGCATTTGAGGAGGAGCCAGGAGCGCCGCTGAGGGATCCCAGAAGAGGAGGATCGGGCCCTTCTGTGCAAAACCAACTGCACATAGGAGGTAAGTATGCCATGTTTGTTTTTTTTTGTTTTTTTAAATACGAACCTTTACAACCCCTTTAATAACTTCTGTATATATATCCGGGTGTTTGTGCACAAATCCACCAGAACTCTTGTTGGACCCTTTGCTGATAACACCTGTTAGTACATACATCCAATGTACAATTATTAATCTTTTCTTATGAAAGCTTGTATTATTTTCATACTGGAGTGCATAAATATACTTCTGTTACTTACTGCATGTTATATGCTGGTTGCAGTGGTTTCTCTGCTTCCAATTGCTTGATTAGATTACTGGTTAATTTCCCAGGAAGAGAATCACCTCTGCTCACAGAGGGCTCTGTCCTGGTCGGAGGCACTGTCAACTTATTATCAATCCCACCCTTCCCCTTAGCAAAGGTTCTGGTTCACATATTTAACTGCATGTATAGCACAATATCCTGTTTGGGGAGGGCCATTTCGCATAACCCCTAAATTTTATACATCATTTGATGTATTTTTTAATGCACTATTGTAAGTACCTGCATTTAAACTTGTATCAGCCTTTTGCAAGGGGACAATCAGTTCATGTGCTGATAAGAAGCATGCAGATAGGATAATGAGAGCAGAGGCAGCACAACAGTGAGCTCATCTCTCTGTCAGTTTATTTTCTCCTATCAAATGCCGTGTACACACGACCGGACTTTTCGACCGAACTGGTCTGCCGGAACGAATCCATCAGACAATCCGACCATGTGTGGGCTTCATCGGACCTTCAGCTGACCTTTTTGGTCGAAAATCAGACAGACTTTAGATTTAAAACATGTTTCAAATCTTTCTGACGGATTCGAGTCCGGTCGAAAAATCAGTTCGTCTGTATGCTAGTCTGATGGACTAAAATCGATGCTAGGGCAGCTATTGGCTACTGGCTATGAACTTCCTTATTTAAGTCCGGTTGTACGTCATCACATTTGAATCCGTCGGACTTTAGTGTGATCGTGTGTAGACAAGTCGATTCGACGGAAGTTCGTCGAAAGTCCAGTCGTGTGTACACGGCAAAAGGCTGGGGCAAATTCCAGGAGGACCTAAGACGGATCCATGAAATACCCTTTACTCCCTAACGTCTTGAAAATCTAAAGTCCCATGTGTGCTAAAGAAGACATTATATTTGTTTTTAACTTGGAAAAATGGCATCAACCCGCTTTTCAAGGCAAGGTATGACTGTCTGTGGAAATCCTGAGTGACATATGAGGAGGTACAGCAAGCTTCTGTTATGAATGTGGAGTGGGGATGTTCCTGTGAGCTGTACCATCCATGGAAAGGAATGAGTAGAGAAGAGCACTACCCAGTAGAGGAGGTAGAACGATGGAACTGCACTTTCATAAAGTATTTTGGCACTATTTATTTGATGCTCTCACCATCTTCTTCTTGGGCAGAACAGGTTGTATTACACCAAAGACAGCAATATCTGCAGCAGGCTTGCTTCATCCCACTGTTGCTCCACCATTGGAATATAGGCCTCAAATTGATTATTGCTATCTAATTCCAATTTAAAGCCTAATTCCATCTATCCATTCACTTTTAATAGTTTGTTTGGGCCATCATAGCCCAAATCAACTATTTGGAGTGAAAGGGAAGATGGGGTTAGGCTTCAAGGGAAATAGTAAAGAAGTTCATTTAAAGGAGATCTATGGTCACAGCATACATGTATACCTTTTAACATCAACATTGTAAGGCAATACAAACAATAGTTACAGTGCCTTGAAATTTCCACATTTTGTCATGTTAAAACCAAAAACGTAAATGGATTTTATGTGATAGACCAGCACAAAGTGGCACATAATTGTCAAGTGGAAGGAAAATGATTTTCTAATTTTTTTTACAAATAAATACCTGAAACGTGTGGTGTGCATTTGTATTCAGCCACCCTGAGCCACCCTATATTTAGCGGCGCTTTACCGTAGTTTTAGGGGCGCTATTCGGCTGCTAGCGGGGGTTAAAAAAGGGTTAAAACCTTTTTTTTTCAATGGGAAGGGGCGCTTTAGGAGCGGTAAATACACCGCTCCTACAGCGCTCCAAAGATGTGGCTTGCAGGACTTTTTAGACTGCCCTGCAAGCGCACCGATCCAGTGTGAAAGCCCTCGGGGCTTTCACATTGGAGTGCATTGAGCGGCTCTTTCAGGGCGCTTTGCAGGAGCTATTTTTAGCACTTAGGCCCATTTCACACTGAGGTGCTTTGCAGGCGCTAAACACATGAATATGCTTTGACCTAACCATTCCATTGTAGCTCTGGCTGTATGTTTAGGGTCGTTGTCCTGCTGGAAGGTGAACCTCCACCCCAATCTCAAGTCTTTTGCAGACTCTAGACAGGTTTTCTTCTAAGATTGCCCTGTATTTGGCTGTATTTGCATAGTAGGAACACAAGATCTCTGTCTTCTCCTATTAGAGACTGGCAATCTGCCTTGTTTACCACTGTTCTGTCTGCCTCGGGAATGATCAGCGGGTTCCGACGGACATCGGGTCCGCTGGACCCGCTCATTAGCTCCAGCTGTGTCCAATCACAATGGGAGAGGATCTCCGGTGCCACAGACCCAGGAAAAGAAATCATGTACAGGTACGTGATTTCACTCTTAAGGTCCGTCCTGCTGCAGTAAATGTACATGGGTCGGTCCTTAAGCGGTTAGTTAGGCAAATTAGGCGGTAGCCTAAAACCTCTAATTTGCCTAAGGCTAGGTTCACATATGTCCGGTGCAAATTTCCCATCAGTTTTCACTGCGAATTTCCATAGCAGCTGTTCAGGGGTTCAAGTGAGATTTGCAGATATGGTTCAGATGCAAATTTTTGGAGCCAGCGGCCACTGGCTTCTTTAATAATAGCTGGCTGTTAAGGAGCAGGCTGCAGTAGCAGCCATCAACCTGTGGGAGTTTTATACAGCCAGGTTTCAAAGTGAAAGTGATGTGGCAGCTCTACAGCTGCCAGCCACGCGGTCCCAACACCACCCCCCCCCCCCGCCGGGCTGTCTCGTGCTTACCGACTCCTGAGAACACAACCGCCGGCAGGGGGTAGAGAGACTGCAGTGGGACCAAGGCAAATCCACACCTCGGAAGAGTGTTATTGCGTCTGCACATGTCACCCCATTCACCACACGAGGTTCTCAAGCTGGGAAGGCCTGCTGTGTAGCTGACGGATGGATGGATGGACAGGAAAATGATAAGTAAAAGATTTGTGTTGTTTATTTTTTTTTTTTCATGTTAATTTATATATGTAACAAGGTCCCAAGCCTCCTATGATCAAATGAGAACCTCCAGGGATAGCTGACATCCTTCTGCATGTAGTGGGTTGTGAGGCATGGTGGGTGCAGGGTAGTTAGTTATTGGGCGCCAGAGACTTCTTGAATGCAAAAGAAACTTTATTTCTCTTAACAAACCTTTTGGGGGAGAGAGGGTTATGGCCAGGATACCCTTAGGTAGTTGCAAGTTCAACTGGCAGACTCCGGGACTTCAATAGGAGGACAGCCATGCAGGGAAAGGCATTCAGCAAGATGCCACATCTGCATGTGCAGGAATACTGTCTCCTATGACAACAGTCTTTAACAGTTCCTAACACAAAGCATAACAGTCCTTTCACCTTCACTACAACTCTCCTTGTAGTTCTTCAGCATACTGAGCTCCCGGTCTCTCACTAGACCCACTGATTCACTGTCACTGAATCCCTTGAGCTCCTCCAATCTTCACGGTGGTATCTTCCTCAAGTGTCACCCCCGCTTCTCTGCTGGGTCCCTAACTTGGCTCTCAAGATATCTCTCAGGCTCCATTCCACTGGCCTGCTCGGTCCCTAACTTGACAAGGCTGCTCTGCAAGCGTCCCCTCCGCTGGCTGGGTCCCTGGCTTACCCACTGGCATACCCACTGAAGTTTCCCGATTCTTCACCGTCCCCGGTTGGTGAGAATGTTGCTCCGGTACTTGCTTCAGTTACTCACTGTGGTCCCTGGTAATTAGGCGCATAGTCACTTACTGCCGACAGCTTCCCCTCTACCTCTGACCATGACAGGTTCTCAGGCCAACAGAACCGTCACTTTTGTTTGGACTGCCAGCCGCAGTTCCAACCCTGCGCTGCTCTCTTGCTTCTGGATAGGCCCTCAGACAGCCTAGCAGCCAGCTATGCCCTGGATAGGCCTCAATCTCCGGCCAAGAAGCCCGGGCAATACAACACATGTCCATCCAGACAGCCATCCAGGTGGCACAGAACATAGATCACCTGACTCCACCCGAATATATAGGCTCTCCCAGCAGGCCAAGAGATTCAAGAAAACCCCTGCCCATTGCTGATATATATATATACCCATAACCTGACCTTGCGTTGCCCTTCTCATAACTAGTACCACCAAGTACCCAGCCACCTAGTGGCAGAAGAGAAAAGTGCAATGAGGCTAAACTTAGGGAGAAATCAATAGATCTCTAACAATCAACCAGGATAATTATTCCTTGCAAGTAAATTTGTGAGGCGCAACACTGCCTAAACTCCAGGGTCCTACATCTATCTATATTTAAATATATATATATATATATATATATATATATATATATATATATATATATACACACACACACATATTTCAACCACTTCCCATCTAGCCTATAGACAAACGACGGCTGGGTGGTGGCTTTCCCATCCTGACAGAACATCATATGACTTCCTGTCAGAATGCACCGATCGCTGGGCCTCGCATCAGTGAGAACTGTCACTGGACGTGTCCATGGGACACAGCTGTTAACTGATCAGAGTATCGGTTCCCTGCTGGTATCATGTGACCACCGTGATGAATTACAGCAGGTCACATGACAGTTGTACACAATGGATGGCTTCCTTTTTAATATATTTATAAATTATATAAGGTCTGGGAATAAAAATACAGTTTCAGTCTTTGCAGATGACACCAAGCTATGCAGTGGAATAACGCCCTTTCAGGATGTCTCCAACTTACAAGCCAACCTCAGTGCACTGTTTAATTGGGCAACTGTGTGGCAAATGAGGTTTAATGTTGATAAATGTAAAGTTATTCACTTGGTAACTAAGAATATGTATGCATCATACATACGGGGGGGGGGGGGGGGGGAGTCAGTGGTGGAGAAGGATCTGGGTGTTCTGCTGGATCATAAGCTTAATAATAGAATTTAATGCCAAGCACAACCACCAAGCTATAGAGAGATACAGAAGCTGCTTATAACATGATATCTGAGTAGATAGATTGCCCAGAAAGCCAATCAAGGCCGTGCCTCAGTAAACAAGATAAATTATAAAGTCTAAGTTTGGGCAAATTAGCCCCCCACTCTTCGGAGATATAGCTTTTTAGGAGCTATGCAGGGTTTTTTTGCCCCTGCATAGAAATTTAGTAAGAGCTTTATTCAAGAGGTTAATAGCCATGGGTGTCCGCAGCAGGGGGCAAGGGGGGTCAAGTGCCCTCCCCTGGAATCAGCAAGGTGTCCGCACAAGACAAGTGGGTGTCCGTGAGCTGAGCGGTCCGCTGCAGACTTTTTTCGGAGTCTGCTGACTGCTACTGCTCTCTGACATGATCTGACAGACTCACTCGCTCGGCCGCTCGGCTCTGCCTCCAGTCCCTATCCCACTGTGTAGAGAGAGTCGAGAAGATGTAGATCCGGGCGGCGCCGCCCACAAGTGGAGTGGTGATGCTCAGGTTATCTCTTGCCCCACCGTATGTCCCCCTCAAAATTAGGCTGCTTGACCGGGCAGGATCATTGTCTGTAAAAACATCAATCATGTGGGCACAGCACAGATCCCTCCATCCACCCCGCAGCTTAACCATTGGACACTCTCTGCTATGTAATGTTGCCTTCTGTGAGGAGAAAGGCAGTGATTGGGCAGGAATAAGGGAAGGGGGTGTGGCCAGCCTTCAAAGATCAGCAGCGGCCACGCCTCCTGCCTCTGGATGATGGAAACGCGGTCTTTTTGAAACTGGGTGGCATCAGGAGAGTAAGTGAAGGTGTACGGGAGAAGCAGAATGTAAACATGTAGAGGAAATGGGAAGTGGCCATGGACCGGCAATAGAAGAAGAACAAGAAGCGGGTCTGGTGAGCTGGAGATGACTTCTTAGGCACATCTAGTGTTTACACAGATTCTAAATGGAGTGACTGTGTATGCATTTCCAGACTCTGCAACTCTTATCTATCCACTTGTTATCTCAGCTCACTTAAGCTTTGCATAAGGTCAGCCACTGTTTGCTCCAGGACACAGGGATTCCCTTAAACCTTCACCAACCAGGTTTCTAGGTTATGAGCTTGATTCAATATGGATTTATACAGTACACTGGCTCCAATACTCATACAGTATAGATGTTTTCATCAAGACCAAGTATGGGCACCCACAACATTATATATATATATATATATATATATATATATATATATATATATATATATATATATATATATATATATATATATATATAAAAAGATCTACATTCTCTAGGCTATTTATATGGGCATGGTATGCCTGAGTAACTTCCAATACAAAGTAAAGATGAATTATCTCTTATATAACACATATAACACATATATCTTTCCAGTGCAAATTAGAAATACTTAATCAGACAATGGCAGCTTGATCCTTCTTTTGCATCAGGTTTCTCAAACCTTTGCATGTCTGCGCTTTTTGTGATAATGACTAAGCCCCTCCCATTCATTACATTGTTGAAAAGGGGCGGAGCATTAATGACCTTAACCGGTTTCCGACCGGCTCCTGTACTTATACGACGGCAGAATGGCACGGCTGCACAAAGTAGCCTGCCGCGATCTCCATGAGTCGGGTCGTGGGTCCCGTGGACTCGATCGCCGCAGGCATTCCTGCGATCGCCTCACGGAGAGGATGAACGGGGAGATGCTGTTGTAAACAGCATCTCCCCGTTCTGCCTAGTGACAAGTGTCACTCGATCTCTGCTCCCTGTCATCGGAGCAGAGATCAGTGACGTCACACACCAGCCCCTCCCCCTGACAGAAATCACTCCCCTAGGACATACTTAACCCCTCCCCGCCCCCTAGTGGTTAACCCCTTCACTGCCAGTGTCATTTATACAGGAATTAATGCATTTTTATAGCACTGATTGCTGTATAAATGACAATGCTCCCAAAAATGTGTAAAAAATGTCCGCCATAACGTCGCAGTCACAATAAAAATCGCTAATCGCCGCCATTACTAGTGAAAAAAAAATTATTGATAAAAATGCCATAAAACTATCCCCTATTTTGTAAACGCTATAACTTTTGCGCAAACAAATCAATAAATGCTTATTGCAATTTTATTTTACCAAAAATATGTAGAAGAATATGTATCGGCCTAAACTGAGGAAAAAAAATGTTTTTTTATATATTTTTTGGGAATAATTATTATAGCAAAATGTAAAAAATAATGCTTTTTTTTCAAAATTGTCGCTCTTATTTTGTTTATGGCGCAAAAAATAAAAATCGCAGAGATGATCAAATACCACCAAAAGAAAGCTCTATTTGTGGGAAAAAAAGGATGTCAATTTTGTTTCGAAGCCACGTCGCACGACCGCGCAATTGTCAATTAAACCGTCGCAGTGCCGAATCGCAAAAAACGCTCTGGTCAGGAAGGGGGTAAATCCTTCCGGGGCTGAAGTGGTTAAAATGATGCCCCCCCACCTAAAAAAAAGTTCTGCGGACGCCCATGTTAATAGCAGTGTACTTTAACAGCAAAGGGATTGTTTGCAGCGTGTACAGGAGTCTAGTGAACAACACCATTATAATAAGAGGCATCTCCTCCGTAAATAAGGGTGCGTAGTTTAAAGTGGAGTTCCACCCACTTTTACAACTCTTCAGCATCCCTCACTAAACTGTGCACTGTAAATGAATTGGATATTTTTTTATTTTTTTTCTCAGCACCTACTGTATATCTGCTGTATTCATTTTTCACTTCCTCCTCCCTGGCCGCGGCCCATCGCATAATTTCCTGTTTGCAGTGCCTTCTGGGAAGGGGCGGCAACTTCCTCTGACACTGCTGTTGCTATGGAAACCTGACCTGAAACCTATTACACTGCTTGTGCTGCACTGAGCATGTGCGAGATCTGCAAGGATGAGATCCAGGAAGAAATACAGTCTGGCTTCAGATGCCCACACTTAAGATGGTCACGGCCTGCTGTAAGTTTATAAAATGACAAACTACTGCTATAAACTAACAAAACAGACCTTAGTTTACAGACTAACTTTACTAGAATACATTAAGCTTGTGTAGTATAGGGGTATTTTTATTTAAAAAGTATCATTTCGGCCGGACCACCACTTTAAGTTGTACAATGAGGATGGCTCTCTCCCAATCTTAATACCTAAGTAAGTAATATGATGGGATACTACTGTGAATGGGGAGGTAGCAATCCACCCTCCTAAGAGGATGTAAAGACAAGATTTCACTCTTGGCAAAATCTATTTGTAGGCCCGAGCACAAATGGTATTCTGAAAATATATCAATTGGGATGTCCATGACAACAGCTGAGGAGAATACAAGGACATCATCTGCAAATGTGAATAGCTTTGACCAATCACAGCTAATCACAACAAAACAGATGGAATGATTCACTTTCATTCAGTAAAATGTTTTCTTATAGCAATGTAATACACTGCTATAAGCAATTATAATATATAAAAAAAAAATTTAAAAATCCTGATCACTTCCCCAGAGCAGTTAAATGTTACTATGGTAACATTATATTGTTCTGGTTAGTGTGGTAAAAAAAAAATCATAAAAAAAAAGTAAGAAAAATAAAAAATGTTGTAAATTGTTTTTTTTTTGTGTTTTTTTACATGTTACCAGTCAGCGTCACTGATCACTGCCGCACCAGTTATATGATGAAGCTGTACTGCACAGGTGAAAGGATGTAAAAAAAACACCATTGTGAACATTTTTTTTTTTTTTTTAATCTCTTCATTTTCCAAAAAAATCACAACTTTAAAAAACCGCCATGCCTCTTACTAAATACCCTGGACTGTCTAATTTCCAAAAAGGAGTCATTTGGGGAGTATTTGTACTGTACTGGCATTTTTGGGCCCAGCAGCACACCATTTCTCCTTCATTTGTTTACATCGAAGTGTGAGTTTTTTCCCCCATAACTTTCTCTCCCTCTCCTCAAACAATCCTTGATGCAAACTGGAACATTCCCCCCTTTAATATCTACCCAAGCATCCCCTCATTCCCACTCACTGTATACTGGTTGGAGCCCCTGGAGACTTTTCCATGGACCAACAACGGCCCCATGGCCTATGTTTACAACTCCAGGTGGGCCATGTTCCATGGCATGCCCGCACTCAACAGCTGGGCCCCCGGCGCCATGGCAGGCTTTTCAGCGATTGTTCGCCCCCTTTAGCACTGGAGCAGTGCTGGAATTTTGTTTATTTTCTTATGTTTGGATCATATCCACTGTTCAAGCTGAGTTTCCCTGGCCAGCACACACTTCCCTGCTGCACAGCAACCGCTATGCTCTGTGGTTACAATATGTAGTTCTGCTTTTGTAACCTGCCGTTTAGTTGACGCCTTGGTTCAATGTTATGACACTATGTGGTCTCTCTTATACCATATTTCCTGCTCTGGGCTTCCGTCTGCACGTGTCTAATCTACATCTCCCATCATGGCACCTATTGAATTAGTGACATGGAATGTCAGAGGAATGTGTGCCAGACCCAAATACACTGCTGTCCTCTCTCATATTAAAGCCATGTAGGCTGATGTGTATATTCTGTATATTCTATTGGAAACGCACCTTACAGGCCACCTTCAACTTACACTCAAAAAACTCTGGATAGGCTGGGTGTACCAAGCCCCCCACACTCCCCACTCCCGCAGTGTGGCAATTCTTATTACCAAACACACCCAATTCCAACTTCTGATGTTGCGGACAAATCCTCAGGGCAGGTACATATTCCTGCATGCTATGTTTGGTGGGTTTAAGGTGTAGAGCCTCCTACACGCGATCAGTTTTTTTGGACAACTGAGCGTCAGACTTTTGTCCGAAGGGCGTGTGCCAGGAACTTGTCTTGCATACAAACAGTACAAAATTGTCGACCAACAAACACGAACATAGTGACGTACTACAAGCAATTTCAGCTCTTGAGCGCTACCCTTTGGGCACCTTCTGCTAATGTCGTGTTTGGTGAGCATTTATTCTAAGCATGCGTGTTTGTACTTTCAACTTTTGTGTGAAGGACTTGTGTACAGACGATAGGAAAATCTGACAACAGACCATTGTCCGCCGGTTTGGATTTTAGGCCAACTGTCTGTCATCACACAATTCCCTGCCAAAAATCCGATCGTGTGTACGAGGCTTTACTGCTTGCATATTATGTCCCCCCCCATTCCTTCATGCCCAAAAAAATATGGCTTTTAACTTAAGACGTCTGTATTTGAATCTACAGGCTACCCATGATTCGGTAGGCTCCGTATTGTGGGTTACTTGGATGCTGCTAAAGTGTTGGATTCAGTCGAATGGGAATATCTGTGGGAGTGTCTTGGCAGATATGGATTTGGCCCCAACTTAATTGCATGGATCAAATTGCTGTACCAATCCCCAGTAGCCAAAATTCAGGTCAGTGGCAGGATCTCGGATCCCTTCCCATTGAGTAGAAGCATGCATCAGGGATTTCCACTGTCCCCGCTGTTATATACCCTGGTGGTGGAGCCACTGGCAATAGCCATCAGAGAACACCCAGACATAAGAGGCCTTAGGTTGGGATCCCTGGTAGAAACCATTAGCCTCTATGCTGGTGATATGTTGTTGTATCTGGAAGATGCAGGTCCCTCTCTGTCAACAGCTATGAATCTTATTGAATGCTTTGGGGTGTTCTCCAGCCTCCAAATTAACTGGTATAAGTCCCAGATACTCCCCCTAGACCAGAGTCTCCCAGACTTTGATCAAGCCCACCTCCCTTTGATACGAGCAAGCCAAATTAAATATCTGGGAATCCAAGTCACTCGTTCCCCAGAAGAATTTACTAGGTGGAATGTAGAACCCCTATACATGCTAATTAAATCCAAAACCCAGACCTGGGCGTGTCTTCCCCTTGGGGTCATGGGCCGCATCAACTTGATAAAGATGATCCTGTTGCCCAAGCTCCTATATATTTTCTGGCACTCCCCAACTTATCTGCCATTTCGGGTATTTAAAACTATGGACTCCATTCTTAATTCATTTGTTTGGGGTAACTCCCGCCAAAAGCTATCTTGGCGAGCCCTGAAAAACACCACGGAAATTTGGTGGAACTGCCCTACACAATCTCAATGCCCATTACCTGGCTGCTCAATTGTCCCATTTTTCTACTTCAACAAGGAAGACAAACTCGGGTACCTCACTTTAGCATGCTCCACAGCTCCTACCCAAGTTGCGCACCCCTTTCAGATCCTGCTTAGTGACACACGTAATTTAACCAGAATGGGGGGACACAGGGGATTGGTCTATCACCACTGCAAGATTTGGGCGCTGGCAATGTGTCGGCTGAAGGCCTCTCTCATTCACACCCACTCACCACTATGGGATAATTCCAATCTCTCAGAGCTACTCACCCTGTCGAATGTTGACATCTGGATTAACCGAGGGGTTATATATCTTTATTAGGTAATGAACAGTGCTAGAATGAAATCGTATCGGATCTTAAATTAACCTTTGACCTACCCAAATCCATGTTCTTTAGCTTTCTCCAGCTCCGCCACGCACTGCAGTCCCAATTTGGAAGCTCTACCCCCGATCTCACTACTTTATACTTAGTGGACGTTCTCCTGGAAGTAGACTCAAGAAAATTTACCTCTATTTGTAACTCCAGCCTTATACTACCTGCAACATCAGACTTGGCTTGAGGGTTGAAAAACAGTAGGGTGGCAGATGTGTGGGAACTGGAGGAGGACGAGTGGATGGATGCCCTAGCAACCAGTTGGTTTCTCCAAAGCTATCCGACAAGATTACACACTTATATATACTCCACAGATCTTACTTGACTCCAGCCTGCCTAGCGAGATACAAAGCTCAATGGGTTCCATCCTGCCCTAATTGTAGCGACCGTAACAGCTCCTTCTACCATCTAATCTGGTCTTGCCCGGCCATCCAAAGTTACTGGGAACAACTGATTTCCTAAATTCCTATATGACGAAATGGGCTGTCCACTAAAATTCTGCCCCAAGCAATGCCTACTGGGGATACTCCCCCAGCAAGAACAGGATAAACACCATCATATCATAATGCAGGAAACACTATATGCAGCCAGGCTTCTGATGGCCAGAAAATGGCTTCGGGCTGATGTACCAACACTCCAAAAATGGAGTGTTACTGTCAATCAATCTCTACCATATAAAAAAATTATCTACAAGCACAGGAACTGCCCAGCGAAATATCATAAAATTTGGGACCGCTGGCTAAAACTGGCATCCACATTCATAGAGCAGCTGACTGAATATTGTTAAAATATTATTCAAATGGTGGGGTGTGGCCAGGAGATGAAAGAGGAGTGAGGACTTGTGCTATAAGAGATCCTGATATCCTCCAGCAAACTAGCCAGTAAAATAACTGCCCTTTCGGTATGAGTACCACAAGAAGGGGGAAGGAAAAAGAGAAGCGTACAGCAGCAGCAGCCACACTTCAACCAGAGATACAGAGCTACTTTCCAGGGACAAGATCCGCCAGCCTACGGAACCGTAAGACAGGGGCTCAGTCTGCCTCCTATTCGGAAGCTGTAATGGCTGCTTTACCAGCGTCAACTCCCGTAGTGACTACAGAAACTATCTGTGCTTCTATCATATAGCAGACTACAGAGGAACAGAGACAACAAGTTGGTGCACTGATACCTACCATGGAGGGAGAAATCAAGGCCCTTAAAGCTCTCCTCCAGGCATTACCTACCCGTGCTGATATGGAGACACTGATCCTTCGCGTGGAGGAGACGCATCGTAAAAACTTTCAAACTATCCAGGTAGAGGTACAATCATTGGCGGAAAGGGTCTCTACTGGAGAAACAGCATCAGCCCTGGAGCAGACAGAGGATCAGCGAGCTGTACAGGCTCTTGCACTACAGCTGCACCTGGAACAGCTTGAGGACCGGAGCCGTTGTAACAATCTACGGCTGAGAGGGGTCCCAGAAGATACAGGTGAGGAGACTTTACAATCCATAATATTGAAAATATGCCAACAATTGGCGCTCCCGGTGGCCCCCCAGGACCTCAAGTTTGAGAGGGTTCAAAGAGCGCTGGGTCCCCGCTCCACAGATTGTCTCTAGGTCTTTTTAACTGTATGCTGTATGCTTCACTATATACACAGAGAGATCATTCTATGCAAGGCGTGGGAGCTGAGAGAGATTATTTTCAATGGATCCCCTATAAAAATATTAGCAGATATATTGAGGAATACTTTGCAAAGGAGAGCGCTGCTATGTCCAGTACTAGATAAGATTAGGCAACTAGGGGGTACATATCGGTGGGGGTACCCCATCTCGTTAACCGTAAGGAAAGGCCACTCATTTTTTTTCTTGTCTAGCCCAGCAGACTTACCTGGGCTGTTTTTCTTTCTGGAGACAGAGGCAATTCCCATTCCCAATTGGCTAAAAGCAATCCCGGGACAAATACAACAAAGGCCTGCTGAACTAAGGAGGCTAGACCCAGAATCTCAAGGATTAAGAGAGCAAAGAAATCAACAAGAGACTCTGTTGGAAAGCTAAAAATGGAAGAGAAATATGGAAGGACTGTGAAGAAACCATAGAATTGGAGGGAGGGAGAGGGAGAGGAAGGGAAGGGAAAGGGAATTTTTTTTTTGACCAAAAGTTTACCCCCCCTCCCTTTTTTTTTTTTTTTTTTTTTTTTGCGTGGAGTAGATTATTAGGAAATATAGATCCATATGGATAAAAGGGGCTCCTATTTTTTTTTTTTTTCTTTCTTTTCTTCTTTTTTTTTTTCTCTCTCTCTTTTGTCCCCCCCCCCCCCCCCTCTTTTTTTTTTTTTTTTTTTTTAATCTATGGGGGAACAAGATACCAGATCTGGTTAGGATTGGTTTCACTATAAAATACCTTGGCGCCATCAAATATCATTGATAGATCCTACGGGACGATATATTTATATAAAGGGCCTCCTGGGGAACAAGCAGATGACAATGGCAACAATCTACACTCCCAATGAAAATCAAGCCTCTTTTTTAGATGAGGCATTAGAGAAGCTTCTAGATTTTGCAGAGGGGCAGTTGATACTAGGAGGAGATTTTAATATACCTTTGATACCATTGACAGATACCTTCACGGGGATATCATCCATTCCTCCTAGCCAACTGAAACGTACTGCAAAATTATTTCATAAAGCTCAATTGATTGATGTATGGAGATTGCAACATTATGGGGAACGAGATTACTCGTTTTATTCACCCCCACATAAAATCTATACCAGTATAGATTATTTTTTGATTCCCCATACCTGTTTACATGCAGTCCGGGCTACATCCAAGGGAAATATTACATGGTCAGACCATGCCCCTGTATTCCTGACTTATGATCTGACAGGAGCTCAGACATCTAGACATCGCTACTGGCGACTTAACAAAAGTCTTTTACAGATACCAGAAGTCTTAGAGGATGTGACTAAAGAGTTGACATGGTACTTTCAGATGAATGACCTACCAAATTGTGACCCAGGAATTTTATGGGAAGCACATAAGTCAGTTCTTAGAGGTGTTTTTATTAAGCATGGGGCTTGTGTTAAACGAGAATGAACAAAACAGCTTACTGAATTACTTTGTAAATTAGCGATTGTGGAATCTAGTCATAAACATGCTCCTAATAAGACTCTAGAAACAGACTTGGCGGTACTGAGGAAGCAAATTACCGACTTGCTTTAATACAAGACGAAAGCAGCGTTACAGTTTTGCCATAAGGTGAACTACGAATCGGGTGATAAATGTGGGAAAGTATTGGCAAGAAAAGTGAGAGAACATAAACTGTCAACATATATTCCCCAAGTTGTCAATGGGAACGGCCAAAAAGTAAATTTACCAACGCATATCTCCCAGGAATTTAAAGAATTTTATTCACACCTATATGATCTAGCATTACCTATACCGCCTCGATCTGCTATAGATGAATATATTCAGTCATCTCAAATGCCGTCCTTAGCCCATGAGATATGTATGGAACTAGATGCCCCAATAACATTGTTGGAACTTCAACAAGCATTAGGGTCCATGAAATCAGGGAAGGCCCCGGGTCCGGATGGGTTTACTGTACAATACTATAAAAGACTATTTGAAATATTAGGCCCAAGCTTGATTAATCTATTTAGTTTGATCGACTCTGGATCTTCATTCGCTAGGGATACTCTAGGAGCCCACATCGCTGTGATATATAAAGAAGGCAAGGACCCTACCTTGTGCGGTAGCTATAGGCCTATCTCACTTCTGAATGTAGACCTTAAGCTCTATACTAAAATCTTGGCTACCTGACTGTCAAACCATTTACAAAAATTAATCCACTTAGATCAGGTTGGATTTATCCCGACATGTGAAGCGAGGGACAGCACTTCTAAAGTGCTGAACCTACTTCACGTGACCAAGTCCACGAAAACTCCATGTGTCTTTTTAAATACAGATGTTGAGAAAGCATTTGACCGAGTAAGTTGGCCATTTATGTTCTACGTACTCAGACATATTGGACTTGGGGAGGTGATGATGAACCGGATAGCCAAGATATATTTAAATTTGACTGCACAGGTTAAGGTGAATGGGGTGCTCTCAGAGTCTTTTATAATTAGGAATGGTACCAGGCAGGGATGCCCACTGTCCCCTCTTTTATATGCCCTTACCTTGGAGCCTTTTCTTTCTACGATCAGGCTAAATCAGGATATACAAGGAGTGACAGTGGGTAATACACAACATAAGGTCTCGGCTTATGCCGATGACCTATTATTTTCTTTAACGAATCCAGCAGTATCCTTACCAAATCTCCTTAAACAATTTGATTTATATGGTGCCTTATCAAACTTGAAAATCAATTTTTCTAAATCAGAGGCGATGGGGGTTGCACTGCCAGCACGAACTTTTATACAAGTCCGAGGAGGCTTCCACTTTAAGTGGACTACACTTGCCCTGAATTATTTAGGCACAAAAATGCCAACAGATTTAATCCGTACTTATGAGCTTAATTTTCCACCGTTACTTACAGAGTCCAGACTGCTATTAGATAAGTGGCGCTCTAATTTACATTCTTGGATCAGTAGGTGTAATTTAATAAAGATGTGCATTCTGCCAAAATTTTTATACTTATTTCAGGCCCTACCGATTCAGATACCGCTTTCTTATTTTAAGCAGGTGCAGGCATTGTTTACAAGGTTTGTCTGGGCGCATAAGAAACCACGTCTTTCACGCACCTTATTAACCTTACCAAAACAATATGGTGGCTTGGCATTGCCAGATGTCAGGAGATATTATCAAGCAGTTCAACTTGGTAGAGTAATTGATTGGCAACCTGAAGTTGTGGGTGCAAGTAGAACAGTGCCAATCCCAATACCTTTGAGGAGGGCGCTGTGGTGCTGGGATTTTGTGCTGCCAGATCTAAAATCTTATCCCTTGATAGGGAATACTTTGTTCTGCGTATGTAATAGCGTGTAGACATTGTTTCAAATGACAACGACATCTCCATTGACCCCGATAATTGGGAACCCCAAATTTATACCAGGCCTTTCAACCACGCAATTTTTGACTCTAAGGGAGACTGAGTGAACTATTGCATTACAGTTTGTGACGGGAAATAGATGGCCTAATATGGAGGAGCTGACTGACCCCGGGGGCCCCTACCAACTTGCGTTCTGGAATGCAGCTCAATTATATTATTTTCTTCAGACTATACCAGACCCGCAAGCATATACTAGACAACTGACTAAATTTGAGGAGAATTGCTTGGGAACAGAACCATTGTCTCACGTCCTCTCGGAGATGTATAAGTTACTTAACTCCCCTAGGGAGCAACCAAAACTGGCCTGTGTGTTAAAATGGAGTACAGATTTGCATCACACATTTACTGTTTTACAAATTCAAAATATGATTGAGCTTTCCTATAAATCTTCAATCTGTACCAAAATACAGGAAACCAATTATAAGATATTTACAAGATGGTATATGACACCAAGTCGACTTCATGTCATCTTTCCAGATGCGTCAGAGCATTGCTGGCGATATGGTACAGATAAAGGGACGATTCTGCATATATTTTGGACGTGCCCTAATGCCTCATTTCCATTGAGTGGATCGGTTCGGGTCGGTACAGTTTGAATGGCCTAGAATGGTCCAGTCTATTCTGGTGAGCGTTTCCACTGCAAGTGGGACCACAAGGGGCCATACAGGGTTTAGAAAAAATGCCTCAGCATAGCACAGCAGAGGGTTTTCTGTCAGCCAATCAGTGGAATGTATCGTAGCTCCGCCCTAACCGAACCGTTTCTATGGCCCCACATCTGAAGCAGGACCCTGAATGGAGCGGTACGGTTTGGTTGTATGGGCTGCTTTCATAATGGAAACACCCAAAATAGCGTACCGTACCGAACCGATCCGCTCAGTGGAAACGAGGCATAAGTTGACTTCTTACTGGGCAATGGTTCAAACGATTGCCCAGAAATGTACTAATTTTCAAATCCCGAATGACCTGGCATTTTTTTTATTACATATTACCACTATACCAACGAAAACATATAAAAAATCTGTCCTATGTCATTTACTAAATGCAGCTAAATCCTGTATACCTTTGATGTGGAAACAGCAGAATCCACCGACCATAGCATTATGTCTGAGGAAGGCGGAAGACATTAGAAAGATGGAGGACCTGATATTGACAGCAACTGATAGACAGGAGATATATAAAAAGACATGGACCTCTTGGAATTTGTTTATTAATTCAGAAGAGGGTAGCACTCTCTTAGGGCTGTGAAACGCGGATATGAGTCTGAGTTAAGAGATATGATGGATGTGCGATCAAAGAGACATCAGATGCAATACTAAGCGCCATTTTCAGAATCCTTTCACTATTTATTTATTATTTCCCCTGCCCTCCTCTCTAAAACTTCCCTTCCCTCTTCCGCCCCCCCCCCCCCTTTTTTTTTTTTTTAAATGTTATATCTCCTCTTATCCTCTATTTAGATTTGTTTTTTAAGTTAAAGTATAGGGAATGAAGCAGAGGTGCTTTGTCACATAAGGTGATAAGAAGCAGGAACTTAGATCACTGTAGCAGTGAGATAAGGGGATACTTAAATTTATACATACAAAAACTCAAAAATCTAATATATGTTAAGTTTCTTTTGTAATAAATGGTTATTATTTTAGACTGTGATCTCCCATTCTATAAACACTGTAATTGACGTTTGCATAGAACTTCTCTACTTTTGACCTAGGTATAGCAATGTGCTGTGTGTGATCACTTACGAACCACTGAGGTACACTGTAATCTGTATATCATAAATGATTATTTCTTTTGTAAGGCTATGTTGTGCTCCAAAGCTGTCTGTACGCATCACTTTTCTCAGCAATTAAAGTTTTTGGAGGAAAAAAAAAAAATTTTTCCCGGTATTGAAGTGGTTAAAAAGAAAAAGGGGAGGAGGGTTCAAGCATAATGCATTATTAGGCCTGTGGGGGATTGCGGGGTACTGTATATCTGTATATAGATGTAGCACCATGGAGTTTAAGCAGGGTTGCTCCTAAATTTACCTGCCAGGAGTAACTACCTTGGCTAATTGTTAGGGAGCAATCTATTGATCCCTAAGTCTGGCATTGCTGCCCATTTCTCTTCTGCCGCTAGGTGGCCAGGTACCTGGTGGCATTAGATACGAGAAGGGCAATGCAAGGTCAGATTAGGGTATATGGGGCATCTCAGCCAATGGGCAGGGGTTTTCTTGAAAACCTTGGCCTGCTGGGAGAACCTATATATTTGGTTGAAGTCAGGTGATCGGTGTTCTCTGACACCTGGACGGCAGTCTGGGTAGACATGTGTTGTATTGCCTGGGCTGTTAGGCCAGAGTTTGAGCCTATCCTGGGCACATCTGGCTGCTAGGCTGTCTGAGGGCCTATCCAGAAGCAAGAGAGCAAGCGCAGGGTTGGGTCTGCGGCTTGCAGTCCAACCAGAAGTGACGGTTCTGCTGGTCGGAGAACCTGTCGTGGTCGGAGGTAGAGACAAAGCTGTCACCACTAAGGGCCCAACCACCCTATTACCAGGGACCACAGTGAGTAGCTGAAGCAAGTACCAGAGCAGTATTCTCACCAACCAGGGATGGTGAAGAATCGGGAGACTTCAGCGGGTATCAAGCCAGGGACCCAGCCAACGGAGGTGACAGTATACTGAAGCAGGTTGGCTCGGCATTACAAATTGCCGTACCAGTGTGGTGGTCCCTTTAATGTCTCCAGCAGGCGGCGCCAGAGCTGATGCTTGTGGCTGCGATGTCCGCCGGCCACCCGTGATCGCTCCTCAGAGAGCCAGAACGGGGATCTGTCAATGTAAACAAACAGATCTCCGTACCGACAGGGGAGTACAGTGTGATCGTCTGTTCCTAGTGATCAGGAACAGAGATCTCAACTCCCAGTCACTCCACTCCCCTCACAGTTAGAAACACCTCCCTATGACACATTTAACCCCTTGATCGCCCCCTAATGTTAACCTCTTCCCTGCCAGTGTCATTTATTACAGTGATCAGAGCTAAAAATAGCCACTGATTACTGTATAATGTCACTGGTCCCAAAAAGTGTCAAAAGGGTCCGATCTGTCCGCCGCAATGTCACAGTACCGCTAAAAATTGCTGATCACCGCCATAACTAGTTTAAAAAAATATATAATACAAATGCCATAAATACATCCTCTACTTTGTAGACGCTATAACTTTTGCGCAAAATAAACCAATCAATATATGCTTATTGTGATTTTTTTTTTTTTACCAAAAATATGTAGAAGAATACATATTATGTTTGATTATAAAGCAAAAAATAAAAACTGCAGAGGTGATCAAATACCACCAAAAGAAATCTATATTTGTGGGAAAAAAGAACCTCGATTTTGTTTGGGTACAGTGTCGCATGACCACACAATTTTCAGTTAAATCGATGCAGTGCCGTATCGCAAAAAATGGTCTGGTCATTAAGGGGGTAAATCCTTCCAGTGCTGAAGTGGTTAATATGTGCAATTTATACAATTCATTTTTATCTCTTGAATTATTTTTCTCATTTAGGGACGTGAGTGGGACCTCATGTCTAAGTTTTGCCCAAGGCCTCACAAAGCCTAGAGCCGCCTCTGATCCCATGGTACCTTGCTGCCTGCAAATCCAGGATTCCTGTGCTGACTTCTCCTCCTGAAACTTCTCCTCTCAGCACCTCTGTAATTCATGAGGCACACATAATCAATATGTGTCATAGAGTTCATGGTAGTAAAAATGGGGAGCTTCACAAAGTTAAAGTGTTCATATTTCATGTCTGGAAGTTTACAACCAAAGCATATCCTTCTTTAGTGTGTACTTGTCTTAATTAAGAGCACTAAGTGTCATTTCTGTCTGCTGCTTCGTTCCTCTGCTATCAGCATGAATCACTTCTAACAAGTTTTCTTGACACCAAGAGAAAAATGGAGACGGGGAGTGACCTCCAGCTAATTGACAGCCTCAGCTCAGTTGCGTGCTGTGTGAAGGGGTGTGTCCCTTTCCTCCAATCAGCTCTCAAAGCTCCCCTCGTTGTGCTCTGCAGAGTGTAAGGTGGAGAACAGACAGCTTCAACAAGTTCCCAAACAATGCCATGCAATAGACTCTAAAAAGACAGTGCACATTTTGAATGGTTCTTAAGCCCCATACACGCATCAGATTTTCTGCTGAGTTTTTCCTTCAGATTTACCAAAACCACGTAGTGCAAGGGCCCACCTGATTGCATACACATTGAAACTCCTAAGGTTTGACCTCATATTATATGGTTTTGGTAAGGAAAAACTCAGCAGAAAATCTGATAGTGTGTATGGGGCTTTAAGAGATGTAAAGGAGGACATTCATACACACAATAAAGGATTTTAAAGGAAGGGACTTTTGATATCGGGCCCTCCAACGAGATTCACTGGTACCATATCCCTTTAAATGCAATTTTGAGAAAAAGAAAACCATAACAAGAGAAAACTGATTGGGTTTTTTTTCTAGGTACCACACCCAATTTTTAAAAAAGTAGTTAACTCTAAAAATAGTCATACAAACATTAAATGCCCTACATACATTGCATATACTGTAGAGGTACATCTATACATAATGCAAATATTACATGGTGCATTACATGGTGCAGCCATCAAGGAGAAATATAATCCAGGGTGTAATCTCCAATTATGATATGTACAAGGAGTGTTAATTGCCAAAAACTTCTTCAACGTTTTTCATGAGACAAACACCGGCTTTTTAAGGAAGAAATCAATAAATACACCTCTGTTACAGATGCTGACCAATGTACTTAAAAACATAAAGAAATGGCTTGCACAAGGTGACACCAGTGAAAGGAACGGATACCAATATCTCAAGAAATTCCCCACAGCGCAAGTTGTCTTTCAAATGTCCAGCTGTGAGAACTATTGTCGTTTGAAGGGTTAGATGTCATGTGCAAAAAACTCATGGATCCTCAATAGTGGGTAGACATTTTTGCTGATAAAGGGGATAGTCAAAGTCCCATCCATCAAATTTAGTAGCAGCCTAGCCATTCTCTTAACATTGGAGTAGGGCTTCAGACCCAGGTCTGGTCAATGAAACATCTTAAAGACATCATATGAGGTGCTAGAGTGGTGTGAACGTAGGTTAACATTTTAAATTCTCAACCACCCATATTTGCATTGCATGTCACGGATCAGAGGGTCCATAAGGTATCGCTGCCCATTAATCATGTTTGGAAGTCAACCAGCATGGACAATTATCACAAGGAGCTCAAGCTTCCCCAATGCGAACAATGGAAGTAGCTATAAACACCAACAAGCACCAGCTAATATTTAATCTGCCACCATGTAGAAATTACAGGCTTGTGGGAAGTAGACTGGTACACAGGATTTGAAGATCACATACACTGCTCTCACTATCAGAAACAAGTTAGCTAAACAAGGCAATATTCCTTCTATAGTTAGTACAAACACCCACTCATGATATCTTACCACCAGCCACCAAAAGACACACGCAGGCAAATGTAAATGTTGCATCCAGTCTGATGTACTCTGACTGCTCTGTGGTAGCCAGGGTAATTTCCTCATTCCTCTGATGGTTGTTTGGTAACTTAAATGATTTCCCCATTCCTCTGAGATGTCCCAAGCTATTCTGTGAGCTATATTCATACATCCTCTGTCTGACAATGAGATCTGTCAATGCCTACGATAACTTCCATACACTGGTACTAATCTGCGTGCAATCAGATTGGCCATCTTGTTCTGTGTCAGCCAACTGCTGCAATACAGAGAACGTGAGAGCGCATCCACATAATGCAGTCTGATCATAGTTGTGTGCAGCCTATTGGATTAGGGAGTGCACCCCAAAGCTCAAACACACATGAGCGCCACCTGCTGTCACAGGGAAGAAGCTGTGGTGGTGGGGGGAGACAGCTGATTGGGAGCATATTACGTTACACCCTAAATACCGGTGTAAATGTGTTCCTAAAGTTGAACCTAGCCTTTAATATAATGGGGGCATTTACACTGGCACCCCCGACTACTAACCTGGTGCTGCCCCTGGATAATGCAAATGCACATGGGGCGATTCAGGTGTGCCCAGGCACATCAGGCATGCGCACAGGGTGTGCCAATGAGTCTGATACAAATTAACCACTTGCCAACCGCCCTATACCGATAGCAGTTTTACTGGCAACAGGGCGGTCGTGCTGCGTACGATCACATATGTATATATGTGATCCTGCACTTCTGGGTTATCGGGTGCAAGTGCTCAAGCCAATCAATATACGCTTATGGGATTTTTTTTACCAAAAATATGTAGCAGAATACATATTGGCTTAAATTGATGAAGAAATTAGATGTTTTACATTTTTTTTTATTGAATGTGTTTTATAGCAGAAAATAAAACATATTGTTTTTTTTTTCAAAACTTTAATTTTTTGTGCTATAAACAAAAAAAGACTGAAACACGCAGAGGTGATCAAATACCACCAAAAGAAACCTTTATTTGTGGATAAAAAAGTCTAACATTTTTATTTGGGTACAGTGTCGCACGGCCACGCAATTGTCAGTTAAAGTAACGCAGTGCCATATGTCAAAAAATGGCCTGGTCAGGAAGCGCGGGGGGGGAGGGTAAATCTTCTGGAGCTGAAGTGGTTAACAACAATTCACAACTGAGCTGATGGTACAGCACAAAAATCACACAACAGTCCTTTTTAACATGGAGGAACCCTTAAAATAACTTTCTAGCCTCAAGAAACCCCTGCTAATAATTATCATATGTACAGCTCACATTAATAGGATGATAACTGGGAAGTGATCAATAGGCTTGCTATTGAGGTCACTCCACAGTGGGGATAACCGATGGGGTTATATATATCTTCATCAGGTAATGAACAGTGCTGGAGTTAAATCGTATCAGGATCTTAAATTAACCGTTGACCTTCCCAACCCCATGTCCTTTCACTTTCTCCAGCTCTGCCACGCACTGCAGTCCCAATTTGGAAACTCTACCCCTGATCTCACTTCTTTATACTTAGTGGACGTTCTCCTGGGAGTAGACTGGAAAAAATTGACCTCCTATTTGTTACTCCAACCTTATACTACCTGCAGCTTCAGACTTGGCTTGCGGGTTGAAAAACAGTTGGGTGGCGGATGAGGGGGAGCTGGAAGGGGATGAGTGGATGGATGCCCTAGCAACCAGTAAGTTGTTTTCTCCAAAGCTATCCGACAGGATTACACACTTATGTTGTATACTCCACAGGTCTTGACTCACTCCCGCTACAAAGCTCAATGGATTCCCTCCTATCCTAAATATAGTGACCAAAACAGCTCCTACCATTTAATCTGGTCTTGCCCGGCCATCCAGAGTTACTGGGAACAACCAATCAAATTCCTACATGACAAAATGGGCTCTCCGCTAACCCTCTGCCCCAAGCAATGCCTACTGAGGATACTCCCCGAGCAAGAACAGGATAAACACCATCATATCTTAATGCAGAAAACACTATATGCAGCCAGGCTTCTGATAGCCAGAAAATGGCTTTGGGCTGATGTACCAACACTCTAGGAATAGATGGTTACTGTCAATCAATCTCTACCGTATAAAAAAATTATCTATAAGCACAGGAACTGCCCAGCGAAATATCATAAAATTTGGGACCGCTGGCTAGAACTGGCATCCACATCCATAGAGCAGGATATAGCAGCTGACTGAATATTGTGAAAATATTATTAAAATATGTAGGGTTCTTGTGGCTGTATACACGTGTTCCTTTTAAATAATTAGCATCCGAGCGCATGTGTGTCACAAAGCTGGACGGACGTTAGGAGTCAGTGAAAGTCTCTCGAAGCTCCAACCCCCGAAGCTCCAACTCCCCGGGGCCATTTAGCATGAGATTCTCTCCCTGATCGCCCAAGCACCCCTGCGGGACCTGCGGTGCATGACGACGGCTAAAAAAAAAAACAAAAAAAAAAAGCCGCTCAGTGGTTCCTAACGAACTACCTACTCCGTGTACGGGAACACACTGCAATGTCACAAGATGGCGCCCAGCCACCACGAGCTCCTTCAGGCATCCCTGATCCAGCAGCCTCTCCTTCAGCCTCATCAGAACTATGTGTGTATTCCAGGTCAACCTTAGTAAGATGAGGGGAATACAGTTTGTCCTCTATGTATGACAAACTGGCCCATAAATTCCAAGCAGAATTACATAAATCTACTAACACCCTGACTTGCGACACTAGGGGGGCGGATGGACATGTTATAAACTCAACATGACAAACTACATCTTGCCTATGTAGATCTTCGCAAAGATCATGAGGTTTTATCAGACACAGTTCTTCAACTACAAACCCACCTTGAAGATTTAGACAACCGTAACAGAATAAATAACATCAGGGTGCGTGGAGTGCCTGAAACAGTAACTGATTTATCAGCGGCCATTAAGAAGCTGTTCCATGCTCCCAGACCAGCCTGAGGTCTAATTCATATGTGACAGGATCCATAGAGCTTTAAGACCAAAACCGCCGCCTGAAAAACCCCCTAGAGATACCGTGATGTGCCTGAAAGACTTTCTCGTGAAGGAGGAAGTCCTGCGAGCATCCTGGTCACGATTCAAATATCCAGAGTCGCAAGTGAGATGTCTGGGTATAAGAGGAGGCAGATGGAGAAAGTCACTACAGTCCTGCAATTGGCTAGGATTCGCTACAGATGGGGGTTCCCGTTCAAGCTTTCGATCCCCCATAATGGCACCACCTATACAGCCACCACGTTTACTTAAGGCAAGGAGATCCTAGTGAAATTGGGCATCTTGGAGCCTCAGAATGTGCCAAGGCTACCTTCTGCTCCTCGTCCAACCCCAATGTGGGCTACTCCATCACCTCAACGTGAACGGCGGAACCGTCAAAGCTCGAGAGATCAGGTTGTCTGATTCTGGATGGCCAGAAGGAATCAACGCCCGCTTCACACACGGATGATGGTTGGAAATCTAGTTTTTTTTTCTTATGCCGCGTACACACGGTCGGACTTGCCAACGGGCTAACCTCCATAAGCATTTCCGACTAAAGATTTAAAACATCTAAGTCCGAAAGTCAGAAACGCAGACAGAAAAAGTCTGATGGGGCATACACACCCACATGACAGCTACGCCAGACTAGACTACATCTTTAGCTCCCCAATTCTACTCGCTAATTTGTCCTCAGCCACTATTCATATCTGCCCTTGGTCAGACCACCATGTAGTGTCTTTTCATACATCTCATATAGGACTCAACCCCATGACAGCCTCCTGGAGATTGAATGATTCCCTGCTTGCAGGCCCAGAGATAACCTCGCAAGTAGCAGATCAGCTAGAAGAGTACTTCAGGCTAAATGATGTGGATGAAATCTCACCTTCCATACTATGGGCTGCCCATAAGACAGTCCTCCAAAGCCGTCTAAAAGAATTAGCCACTATCAGGAAACGTCAAAAGGCAACCAAATTGACACCCTTACCCAGGATCTAAAAAAAATTATATCATGTTCATACCCAGTCTTACTTGCCAGAAATACTGAGGCAAATTAATCTAAAAATAGTGGAATTGGATGCGATCCTGTCACAACACACAGAGAAATTCCTACGCTGGTCTAATGCACGGTTCCTTCTACATAGTAACACCGCCCTCATCCATGTTCACACACAAACTCCATCAATCCCTCCAGCCGACACATGTATATAAGCTGAGGAACAGATCCGGCCAAGTGGTATCACACCCTAAGGAGGTCCTCCAAATATTTACTTCCTTCTACCAATCCCTACTGTCACCCCCTGAATCGCCCCCCCAAATAGCTTGGATTCATGGTTGAGTTCCCTGTCCCTCCCATCTTTATCGGAGGAGCAGTTATGCAGCTTAAATGCCCCTTGCACAGAATAAGAGATTACCTCAACCATTAAATCCTTAAAGACCTCTAAGGCCCCAGGCCCAGATGGATACACCTCATTGTACTATAAAAAGTTTGCTGACACGCTTTCCCCTAAACTAACCAAATTTTTTAATCATATTCTGCAAGGTAACAAGCTCCCAGACGACATGCTCCATGCAAATATGACATTTATCCCCAAACCAAATAAGGACCAACGAGCCATTACTAGATTTATATGGAAGAACAAGACACCCAGGTATGGTAAACTGCTAACCCACAGGCCCTTGGCACAGGGAGGCTTGGGATTACCTAACATATGGCTTTATTATTTAGCAGCTAGATTGGCTCTAACAGCCCAATGGCACCCCGCCCCCCCCCCCCCCTTTCATAGATTCCCTGGCTTAACTTCAAAGGTAACTCAGTTCGCCCATTATACATAGCTGGCCTACTTTGGCTCACTATACTGTTTAAAGAGCTAACCTCTCTAGATCGTATCTTAGTATTCCAAACTATTCATTTATGGGCCCTGTACCACCAGAAATTTAATCTGAGATCTTGCAAACTCCCCTATCTTCATTTATGGGAGATATGCGATTCCCCCCAGCCTATGAATCCCCCAACAAATTTCTCTGGTGGGAAAGAAATGCTCTAACTACCCTTAACACCCATAAGGCACAATTTTGCTCCTTTTCTCACCTCCAGGACTATTATATCGAGATTCAAATTTTACAAATATCTTCAAATAAGACACTTTTATGAATCATTAAATTCCTTCAATGCCAGACCTAGATTTTCTCAATTTGAATCAGTTTGCTGCAGTTTGTCTAGAGAGAGAGGGACTATATCAATGATCTATAGGTACCTTAATGAGTTGCTCTTGCCAGAGAAATCGGCTGCTATGACCTGTTGGGAATCAGACATAGGTCAAGAATTTTCTCCTGAGGAATGGTCAGACACAGGGCTTTTTTTCAGCAGGAACTAGGGGGAACTCAGTTCCACCACCTCTGGCTCAGGTCTTCTGCTCCCTGCTCACCACTATCACTTGGTAACACTGAAGTCCAGCTTCTGCATTTACAAGTGATAGCTTATCACCCAGTAGCACCCACAGGTCAGATCTCCTGTGCAGATCCCACTGAGTGCCAGACAGGCACAAGGGAGATACAGAACAGGTGCCCAGGGTTCAGTGCAGTCATGGGCAGGAGAGGGTGCATGGTAAGCTGCAACCTCTGTGGTCTCCATTTTTTCCCTGGTGACCAGTTGTTGATGCTCCTACTGCATGATCTCCCTTGCAAGTGACTGTTGTATAGTATAGTATGCTGGGAGGTACTACAGCCGGATAGGTGCTTCAGCTTAATATTGCAACAAAGGTAAGAAATATGACAGATGATGGAGCTTTTGAGGGGGGGAAGATGAGGGCAGTGGAGGGAGGGGTTGTATGCACTATTTGATGCCATTTGGCAGGTATGTGTGTGTGACGGGCATGGTTGAGTTCCTGCACCTATTCTCTGAGAAAAAAAGCCCTGGTCCGACATGATATCAAACATGCATAAATGCACTCGCTCTATGTCTCTAAAGGAAACCGTGGTGAAACTCTACACGAGGTGGTACCTCACTCCCGACAAGGTACATAGATTTTACCCAGAGGTCCTGGATACATGATTTAGGGGCTGCCAAACCACAGGTATGTTGCTCCATACGTTTTGGAGCTGTCCTCAACTCAAACACATCTGGAGTCAGGCAGCCTCGAAGGTAGCACAGATAACTGGGTCACTGGTCACTTTAACAGCACCAATGTGTCTACTCTTCGCTCTCAATCCTGATATTCCTGCCCCAAATCAAAAATTAGCACATACGCTTTTCTGTGCTATCTTATGTGCCATTGCCCTGAACTGGCGTTCACCCACGGTACCTTGGGCTCAGGTGCTCCAAAGCATGGAAACCATTAAACTGATGGAACGTATATACGCCATACCATTTTGATACTCTACACGTTTTCAATAACAAATGGTCCTGTTGGTCTGCTTACGGTAGTTCACTGTGAGACAGGGGTCTTTTATATGCCTTTTTTCCCTGGTGACATAAGGTATCTCTCAATACATTTAATACTAGCCATAGGTTTGGTTTTGGTTATTTTTATATGGTTATGATACATATAAATCCTTCTAGTTTTGCTTCTTACTTTAGCACAACTCTATTGCCTTCTTTATTTTTTTCTCTTTTTATTTTTATATTTTTTTCTCTCTCTCTTTTTTTTTTTCTCTCGCAATAAATAGGATGCACCACAGTGTGATACTAAAGCTCCATTACTATGCTATGGTACATGATTTGAATTGAGTACCGTTGTGAATATGACATCTCCAAGATACGCCCCTTCCTAACCAATGACACCACAAAGCTTCTAATCCACTCCTTGGTCATCTCCCGCCTTGACTACTGCAACTCCCTCCTCATTGGTTTACCTCTAAATAGGCTATCCCCACTTCAGTCCATCATGAACGCTGCGGCCAGGCTCATCCACCACACAAACCACTCAGCGTCTGCTACACCCCTCTGCCAATCCCTCCATTGGCTGCCACTCAGTCACTGAATTAAATTCAAGATACTAACTATAACCTACAAAGCCATCCACAACCTGGCCCCTAGCTACATCTCTAACCTAGTCACAAAATACCAACCTAATCGTTCTCTTCGCTCCTCCCAAGACCTCCTGCTCTCAAACTCCCTTGTCACCTCATCCCATGCTCGCCTTCAGGACTTCTCCAGAGCCTCCCCCATCCTCTGGAATGCTCTACCCCAATCCGTCCGATTTTCTCCTACTTTATCCACTTTCAGACGATCCCTGAAAACTCATCTCTTCAGAGAAGCCTATCTGGCCCCCACCTAACAACTGTACATTTATCTTCTCAATCAGCACATCACCCACAGTTATTACCTCTTGTATCTCTTGACCTTTCCTCTTAGATTGTAAGCTCTAAGGAGCAGGGCCCTCTGATTCCTACTGTATCAAATTGTATTGTATTTGTACTGTCTACCCTCAAGTTGTAAAGCGCTACGTAAACTGTTGGCGCTATATAAATACTGTATAATAATAATAATAATAATATTATGAATGATTATTTCTTTTGTAAGGCTGTGCTTTGTCTAACATGGAGCCTATGTTGTGCTCCAAAGCTGTCTGTATGCATCACTTTTCTCAGCAATAAAAGTTTTTGGATTAAAAAAAAAAAAAAAAAAAAAAAAAAAGCGCCCTGTATTGAAGTGGTTAAAAAGTAAAAGGGGAGGATGGTTGAAGCAGACACGTTTCGGCTGAAAAGCGTAGGTCACTGCAGTGACCAAGGCTTTTCAGCCGAAACGCATCTGCTTTTTTTGTTTTCCTACACGTACCAATATATTTTTCCTATGGATTGGAGTTGCTGGCTATTTTTCTATTTTGTCTACCTATTTGGGTGTTGTCTGGAGGACACCGCAGCCTGAGCACTCCGCCCTGCCTGTTGGTATTCCCCTGTTTAGAGCGCTGCACCTTTCTGTTTGTATAATGCATTATTAGGCCTGTGGGGGATTGGGGGGGGGTACTGTATATCTGTATATATTTATTTCAGGTACTTATATAGCGCTGTCAATTTATGCAGCGCTTCACATATACATTTGCATCAGTCCCTACCCTCAAGGAGCTTACACTCCTTAAGTTAAGCTTAAGGTCCCTAACTCACATTCATACATACTAGGGACAATTTAGACAGGATCCAATTAACCTACCAGCATGTCTTTTCGAGTGTAGGAGGAAACCGGAGTACCCGGAGGAAACCCAGCAGGCACAGGCAGAACATGCAAACTCCAGGCAGGTAGTGTCGTGGTTGGGATTTGAACCAGCAACCCTTCTTACTGCTAGGCGAAAGTGCTACCCACTACACCACTATGCTGCCCAACTATGAATTCACAATTTCTATAATTTCCTATAACCAATTATTTTTTAATTAAATATCATTAAAGCAGGGGTCCACCTATCTATCGTTTTTTTTTTTTTTTTGAGTTAATTCACAAACTTTTCTTCTCAGCATTACATACTCACATATGGTGTGTAATATGTCCGCCTGTGTCAGATTTCGTCGGAAAGAATAACTTATATTATTCACTGCAGGCGGTTTCCATCTTCATTGTGGGCATTTGAAGCCCACAAGCATTTATTTCCTGGATGTGGTGAATGCTGTGCTCCCAGCATTCACTGCTCGTTCCCGCACATGCTCATTGGCATCCTGGGAAGCCTGAGACTAGCTCCCAGGAGTCTGGGAGAGGCTAGAAACACGCCTACTCCCACGGGAGGAGAACCAGGAAGTGCAAAGAAGAATAGAAAAATAAAAGGTAATTACGGCGATTTAATTTTTTTTAAATGGCATGTCAGCATCTAGGCAAGGAAGAGAATACATACAGATATTGTTCAAAATTTGGATGGAACCCCGCTTTAAACATAGGATATCTATCTATCTTTCTATCTATCTATCTGTCATTAAACATAGATATATCTATTTAATTAAAGAATAATTGGTTAGAGGAAATTCTAGAAATTGTGAATTCATAGTTCATAGGATTTAGGACTCTTAAAGTGGATGTAAGCACTCACATATACCCAGTGAAGTGTATAGCCTCAGATGATACACAGTGATGAAACAAATCTCCCTACATAAGTTTTACATGTATATCTGCTGTCTTCACATTTATATACTGTTTAGAAAGTGCACATTCTGTTAGATTTTTCACTTCCTCATTCCCTTGTAGGAGGGGATTGTTGAAGGAAACTGTGAGACAGCTGATTGGAGAAAAGGCACACACCCCCTCCCCACACATACAGAGGTTGCCTGTGAATTGGCAGCAGTTTGCTAATTTATTTATAGCAACCTCCTCCAAGAAGCACTTCTATCTCCGGGCCTCGGAGAGCTTGTCAAAAGTTGATGGCTGATAACAGAAGATCGGAGCAGAACAGAGCTACGAGACACAATGCTTTATGTATGAAAACACTGCAGATATATGTGCCCAGCTCAAACTTCATGAATCAGGTTTACATCCACTTTAACCGCTTGCCGACCAGCCGCCGCATTTATACTGCAGCAGGTTACTTGTAGAACTACAACTCCCAGGACCAGCTAGCACTGATGGTTTGATCCAACACAATCTCCGTTAGATCCTTGTAAATGCCCTTTACATGCAGGGACTGCGGGTCCCTTTAGTAGTGCAGCAAACATAGAGGTCTTTGGTGCTAGCTGTCCTATTCCTGTGGCTACTTCTCCCAGTACCACCTTTTCCGGCACTGCCAGCCTGCATAGCTGCAGTTGCCCCTTTCCCTTGCCCCCCTGGCTGCTTCTCCACAGTCCTCCCAGACTTGACTCTGCTTCCACCCCCAACTGCTTGCACCCAGTTACTTCAGGCATGCCTCTCAGTCATTTCACTGCAACACTTACCAGCCCTCTTGGCTGTCTTCCTCCCTGGAGATTTATCTGGCAGTGTTCTCCTGCTGTCCTTGCTCCCATGCCTCCTGGTCAGGATCCCTCCATGTCATGAGAAGGGGTCCCTGTCGCACCCGAGCCCAGGCCTGAGTTCAACTGCACCCCCAGACTGGGGAGCTACTCTCAAAGACCCCGACAGCCTAATGCCCTGTACACATGATAGGATTTTCCAACAACAAAATTGTGGATTTTTTTCCGAAGGATGTTGGCTCAAATATGTCTTGCATACACACGGTCACACAAATGTTGTTGGAAATTCCGAACGTCAAGAACGCGGTGACGCACAACACGTACGACGAGCCGAGAAAAATGAAGTTCAATAGCCAGTGCAGCTCTTCTGCTTGATTCCGAGCATGTGTGGATTTTTGTGCTTATGACTTATGTACACAAGCTCGGAATTTCCGACAACAAGGTTTGTTGTTGGAAAATTTCAGAACCTGCTGTCAAACATTTGTTGTCGGAATTTCCGACAAAAAATGTTCTATGGAGCATACACACGGTTGGACTTTCCGACAACAAGCTCACATCCAACATTTGTTGTCGGAAAATCCTATTGTGTGTACAGGGCATTACACTCCAGCTTCATCTTCCACCCAAGCTTCACACTGCCCCAGCTGGGCTGACCCTAAGTGTAGCACCCTGGTGTTTAGGCAGGGTTGCTTCTAAATTTACCTGCCAGGTATAGCTACCTTGGCTAATTGTTGACGATCAGTTGATTTCACCCCAAGTCTGTAATTGCTGCACTTCTCTCTTTTGACGCTAGGGGGCCGGGCACTTGGTGGCATTAGATAAGACAAGGGCACTGCAAGGTCAGATTATGGGTATATGGGGTTTTCTTAAATCCCTTGGCCTGCTGGGAGAACCTATATATTTGAGTGGGGTCAGGTGATCAGGGTTCTGTGTCATCTGGACAGCTGGGTGGACATGTGTTGTATTGCCAGGGCTGCTAGGCTGGAGTTTGGGCCTATCCTGGGCCCATCTGGCTGCTAGGTTGTCTGAGGGCCTATCCAGAAGCAAGAGTTGGGATTGCAGCTTGCAGTCCAACCAGAAGTGATGGTTCTGCCAGCCGGAGAACCTGTCGTGGTCGAAGGTAGAGGGGAAAGCTGTCGCCACTAAGGGACCATCCACCTTTTTTTACCAGGGACCACAGTGAGTGAGTACTGGAGCAGAATTCTCACCAACCGGGGACGGTGAAGAATCGGGAAACTTCAGTGGGTATCAAGCCAGGGACCCAGGCAGCGGAGGGGACGCTTCCAGAGCAGCCTTGTTTGTCAAGCCATGAACTGAGCAGGCCAGTGGGGTGAAGCTTGATAAGTATTTGGAGTGCCAAGCTAGGGACCCAGCACAAAAGCGGGGGTGACGCTTGAGGAAGATACTACAGTGAAGATTGGAAGAGCTCAAGGGATTCAGTGACAGTGAAACATCTAGTCTAGTGAGAGAGAGACTAGGATGAAGAACTACAAGAAGTGATTGTAGTGGAAGTGAAGGAACTGTTACACCTTGTGTTAGAAACTGTTATAGACTGTGCCACAGGAGACAGCATTCCTACAAATGCAGATGTGGCGTCTTGCTGGATGCCTTTCCCTGCATGGCTGTCTTCCTGTAGAAGTCTCAGAGTCTGCTAATTGATTTTGCAACTACCTAAGGGTGTCCTGGCCCTAACCCTCTCTCCCAAAGTTCTGTTAAGAGAAATAAAATCTCTTTGCATTCAAGAAGTGTCTGGCGCCCATGAATCTACCTTGCATTACACCCACTATGCCTTGCTACATAAGTATTTTGAGGGGGGCTGCCCCTACCAACCCCTTCTGTTGGGGATTGGTCAGGGCCCTCAGAACACTCCAGCTAGCTCCTCCTAGACCCCTCCCAACTGCTTCTGGAATCTTCTCCAAGTTTACATCTAGCAGGGAGAGTCACCACAGAAGCTGCTGATGAGTCATCCAGCCTACTTGAGTCAATCAAACCCTGACCCAGAAAAGCACTGCCACTTGGCTGCCAGCCAAGCCTGACAATTTACCTAACCTAACAAAAATACTATCACTTAGCACTCTAACCACGCTAGGGGGTGCTATAATAAAGGACTACAGTTCCATACCAGGTTCTACCCTAATAAAGAAATACAATGCTTTCTAATTAGAGCACTGACATTAGTCTTACCCCAGAATTGCCTGTGCTGATATAACTGGGATCTCTATGGGATCCTCCTCATACTGGTGATCAAAGTTAAGGAGCAGGTAACCTGCAGTCAATAAAATACAGTCTATGTTGGGGACATACCAAGCACTCATTCAAAAGGAAGAGTTTCATGGGTTTGTGGAACTAGTCCTGGCAAACTGCAGGTTGCCCAGTTCACCCAAATCTATTTTCTCTATGAAAAGTCCCAGTTTATGTTCAGTTCTGATTACCAGGTAGGTACTGGTGTGTGGTATAAAGACAACTGCTTTCTAAACAGTTCACAGAAGGGACCTGACAGCATACAGAAGGTGGAGAACAGACAGCTTCAACAAGTTCCCAAATAATGCCATGCTATAGACTCTAAAAGACAGAAAGGGCACATTTTGGATGGTTCTTAGGAGGTGTAATTTGGATTTGGAAGGAAGGGACTTTGTATATCGGGCCCTCCAGTGAGGCCCCTCACTGGTATCATATCCCTTTAAATGCAATGTTGAAAAACAGAAAACCCTAACAAGAGAAAACTAATTGGGATTTTTTCACGGTACCACACCCAATTTTTTAAAAAGTAGTTAACTCTAAAAATAGTCATACAAACATTAAAATGCCCTGCATACAGGGCATATACTGTAGAGGTACATCTATACATAATGCACATATTACATGGTGCAGCCATCAAGGAGAAATATAATCTCGGGCAGTGATGGCGAACCTTGGCACCTCAGATGTTTTGGAACTACATTTCCCATGATGCTCCACTACACTGCAGAGTGCATGAGCATCATGGGAAATGTAGTTCCAAAACATCTGGGGTGCCAAGGTTCGCCATCACTGATCTAGGGTGTAATCTCCAATTATGATATGTACAAGGAGTGTTAATTGTCTATAACTTCAACATGTTTCTCGAGACAAGAACCCACTTCTTAGGCTCGGTTCACACTGGGACGACTTGGGATCCGACTTGTAAGCCCTCAAGTCGCCCCAAGTCGCCCCAGAAAGAGATTCACATTACAGTGCATGGGAGCGTCTTAACAGACACTACTGAAGTCGCTCCGACTTCAGAGCGTACTCCCTGTACTACTTGGATCTGACTTGGTAGGCGACCTGTACCATAGAAATCAATGGAAGTCGCCTCCAAGTCGGATCTCTCTCTACAGTCAAGCGACATTGCAGGGAAAAAAATTTAGTTTGCCCAGGCAAACCCCTCCCTCCCAGAGAGCTGATTATCCTGTGATTGGCCACAGCCAAAGTCGCCTTTCCTGGAGGCGACTTGAAGTCGCGTTGTAATTTGCTTAAAGTCGCGCTGAAGTCGCGTTGAAGCCGCGTTGAAGTCGCCGTAAAAAGTCGCGCTGAAATCGTGTTGCCCCTGTGTGAACCGAGCCTCAAGGAAGAAACATAAAAACATAAAGAAACAGTGGCGCTTCTTTATCTGGTGTCACCTCGTGCAAGCTAAGTGTAGTATTAGGTACAATTTATTATAGCCCCCATCAGGTTACTTACAAGAGGTAGGAAACCATTTCCCCACAGCATTAGACATCCAGTCTACCAAGCGCACGAGGAGCACACGGACAGACCCCCCCAGCCATTGCCTTAACGAAGAGTCTGTATTATACCTACTTCTTGTGAGTAACCCAATATGGGGGCTATAATAAATTGTACCTAATACTACACTTAGCGGCACTTCTTTCTCTACTTTTTATCTGTTTACTACAGAGTGGGCTGTACTCTGGATCAGTAGCTAAAAAAAAAATCCCTCATCATTGCCTCTCATTAGTGTCCACCTGTGTCATAGGTGGAGTCCTTTAGTTCTCCCATATAGAGGAGTGTATGTCTCCCATGGTTCAAAGAAGCAGGATCTCCCATTCTATGGATAGCATAGGACCCACTAACTATGCGGTACTTTGTCGCAGGAGGGGGCTTAAGCACCATATAGCAATATTATGGTGTGACCAAATACCCATATTTTTTTGAAAATGTTCAGGTGCTTTAAATAGCCTTGCAGACGATAAATGTCTTTTTTGCATGTGTGCGCTGTAATATTTTGTTCTGGATCAGTAGCTGACACAAGTATATGGACTTCCTCCATGAGACTTTCTCAAAAGCTTTTGAACAAAACTTTTTTTTTTTATCTACATTTGTGTGTTTGCCGTTGCGCCTACTACCCAGTTTAATTGTTACGAGGTGACACCAGTGAAAGGAACGGATAGTATCTCAAGAAATTACCCACAGCGCCAGTTGTCTTTCAAATGTCCAGCTATGAGAACTATTGTCGTTTGAAGGGTTAGATGTTATGTGCAAAAAACTCATGGATCCTCAATAGTGGGTAGACAATTTGCTGATAAAGGGGATAGTCAAAGTCCCATCCATCAAATTTAGTAGCAGCCTAGCCATTCTTTTAACATTGGAGTAGAGCTTCAGACCCAGGTCTGATCACTGAAATATCTTACACAGACATCATATGAGGTGCTAGAATGGTGTAAACGTAGGTTAACATTTTAAATTCTCAACCACCCATTTTGGTATTGCATGTCACTGATCAGAGGGTCACTAGGGGAATACATGAACGAGGGAGCCGCATGGTCCATAAGGTATCGCTGCCTGTTAATTGTGTTTGTAAGTCAACCAGCATGGACAATTATCACAAGGACCCCAAGCTTCCCCAATGCGGGGACAATGGTAGTAGCAATAAACACAACAACAAGCACCAGCTAATATTTAATCTGCCACCATCCAGAAATTACAGGCTTGTGGGAAACCTTATGCCTGACACCTCTGATCAGTGCACACGGCTCTCAAGTAGACTGGTACACAGGATTTGCAGACCACACACACTGCTCTCACTATCAGTTACAGGTTAGCTAAAACAAGGCAATATTCCTTCTATAGTCAGTACAACACCCACTCGTGATATCTTACCACCAGCCACCAAAAGAGGAGACTCACCCAAAATCTAGCTGGCTGGACACACGCAGGCAAATGTAAATGTTGCATCCAGTCTGATGTACTCTGACTGCTGTGTGATAGCCGGAGTAATTTCCTCATTCCTCTGATGGTTGTTTAGGTAGCCTAAATGATTTCCCCATTCCTCTGAGATGTTCCAAGTTATTGTGTGAGCCATATTCATACACCCTCTGTCTGACAATGAGATCTGCCAATGCCTACGATAACTTCCACACACTGGTATTAATCTGCATGCAAACAGATTGGACATTGTATTGCAGGAGTTGGCTGACACAGAACACAGAGAACGTGAGAGCACATCCACATAATGCAGTCTGATACAAATTAACCACTTGCCAACCGCCCTATAGCAGTTTTACTGGCAACAAGGCGACTGCGCTGCGCATCATCACCTATGTATATACGGACTACTGGCAAGGGAGCCAAAAATAAGAGGATCGGGTCTGCTCTATGCAAAACCATTGTACAGAGCAGGTAAGTATAACATATTTATTATTTTAAAAAAGATACAACCTTTAGAATCACTTTAAGCTGATAACCCCCTTTGATATACAGTATCCCAAAAAAGTGAGTACATCCCTGACATTTGTGTAAATATTTTATTATCTTTTCATGTGACAACACTGAAGAAATGACACTTTGCTATAATGTAAAGTAGTGAGTGTACAGCTTGTATAACAGTGTATATTTGCTGTCCCCTCAAAATAACTCAACACACAGCCATTATTGTCTAAACCGCTGGCAAGAAAAATGAGTACACCCCTAAGTGAAAAATGTCCAAATTGGGTCTAATTAGCCATTTTCCCTCCTCGCTGTCATGTGACTTGTTAGTGTTACAAGGTCTCAGGTGTGAATGGAGAGCAGGTGTGTTAAATTTGGTGTTATCGCTCTCACTCTCTCATACTAGTCACTTGAAGTTCAACATGGCAAATAACTCTCTGAGGATCTGAAAAATTAATTGTTGCTCTACATAAAGATGGCCTAGGCTATAAGAAGATTGCCAAGACCCTGAAACTGAGTTGCAGCATGGTGACCAAGACCATTCAGAGGTTTAACAGGACAGGTTCCACTCAGAACAGGCCTTGCCATGGTCGACCAAAGAAGTTGAGTGCATGTGCTCAGCGTCATATCCAGAGATTGTCTTTGGGAAATAGACGTATGAGTGCTGCCAGCATTGCTGCAGAGGTTAAAGGGGTGAGGGGTCAGCCGGTCAGTGCTCAGACCATATGCTGCACTCTGAAACAAATTGGTCTGCATGGCTGTCATCCCAGAAGGAAGCCTCTTCTAAAGATGATGCACAAGAAAGCAAACAGTTTGCTGAAGACAAGCAGACTAAGGACATGGATTACTGGAACCATGTCCTGTGGTCTGATGAGACCAAGATAAACTTATTTGGTTCAGATGGTGTCAAGCGTGTGTTGCTGTAACCAGGTGAGGAGTACAAAGATAAGTGTGTCTTGCCTACAGTCAAGCATGGTGGTGTCATAGTCACCTTAACTCCTCCCTGGCCATGCCCCCATCAGGGCTCTCTTTCCCGAGGGGTTCAAGAGGCCTTCATGACTGCTGAGGTGCAATAAGCCCAGGTCCCATACCATAACTTACCATAGAAACTTATAACGTCTTACCCCTTCTTTCCATCCAATAAAGACCACTTACAACCATTAATGTTGGAAAGGGCAAGGCCACAGCTTTTATTAACTCAAAACATAACATTAACAATTTAACTGTGCCAGTCACAGTTGCACTGTGAGCACACAATTCCAAATGTAAAAGGGAGATGAAGGAGGGGCCTGTCCTTACCATAAGTGCCGGACCGGCCGTCTATCTCCCAATTACCATCAAGGGCATAACTAATCATCCATGTTTGCTGGCAAGGTCACCAAAACTGCCACCTGCCAGTCAGTAAGCTACTGACAGGCGCCCCACCGCAGTCAGCGCTTGTTCCACACCCCTCTGAATGCCCAGATTAAAGATGTCCAAACCAATCTCATTGAGATGGACGCCATCCCTCCTCAGCAAGTCAGTGTTGTCCCCTTCTAGATCTCTGTGACGGACCACAACCCCCCTGATCCGACGGACGAACTTGGACACTTGAGCATTAACTTTCCGGCGAAAATTTTCCAAGCAGGGGCCAGGGACGTCTCGCGCCCATATTGAGCGAGGAACAATTTCAGACCAGACGAATGTCATACTGGTGAATAATGCGAAACACTGAGCAATATCGCATTTAATTGCAGAAATGAGATCCACAGACCGCCTGTAGCCAACATCGTTCCCACCAGCATGAACAACCAGGATAATGTGACCTGACACATGGGCTCGGAGCTGCCAACATTCCGTCAAGACCTGATACCAATGCAACCCGCGCAGCCCAAGCCAGGGAACTCTTGCCACGTTGGATGAGAAGCCCAGGTTTCTACCGTAGTTACGGATCTCCGCACGGCGAGCGGCCCAGAAGACGAATGAATCACCCAGTATCCATATTTGAGCCGGGGGGGACCTGAAAATTAACACAAAAGATGTGGGCGGACATACAGTGAAAAACGAGATGACTCCCATCTCCCCAGTCGCTGAAGTTCCGTATCGGAAAACCCCAAACCAGAAGCGGCGGTTGCAGCGCCTATACGAAACGAATGGGTCAAGAAGTCACCCGCAGGTAGGCCTAAGGCCTCGAGGCAAAGGCGAAAAACCCTTAAAAAGTGAAACCGACTCAGCGAGGAGGAGTCAGCGTGTACGAAAAACGTGGGGGACAGGGGGCGTGCGGAAACAAATGGGAAAGCCAGTGACACCGGGCAAAATGGGCCGCCGCAGTGGTGCATCACTACTCGGCGGCCCCTACCGAAGCTGTCGGTCTTGGATGTGCGCAACAAAACCGTGACGCTAGGCTCCGCCAAAGAAACGTCGTCCGACTGAATACCCCCCGGAGACGACCTGGATTTAGCAACTAATTCACCGATGCCAAAAGCCCCAAAAAACGCCCACGAAAAAGCCACCCGGAAAAGAAGGGTCTCAAACTCAGATGAGCATACCTCAGCTGCACCCCCACAGCTGGAGCACTCGTGCCTGAAGCGACAGGCGGAGTACCATTTACAGTGGCTTTCATTGAAAAGCCAGCAGATACCCTTTTTTGAAGTGGCCAACGCTCCGGATTGAGGAGCGCCGACAGCGGACTGAAAGGACGATGGCCTGTGGGGGCACATAAGCAACAACCACAGGCTACCATCCTGGCAGTCGAAGCGAAACTCTTTCCGTGCCGCCATTTTTTGGCGAAACTGGGTGTCGTACTGGAACCAACACTGACCCCCATAAACTTTGTACGCCCCCAAATGAGATCTAAATAACAGAACAACGAAGTCGCCAACTCCAGGAAACGCTCGCAGAGCACTCCCGCGTAGGCGCAGAACCCCTGCAGCCAGTTCCCAAAAGTCCTAGGAAGCTGTTTAGGTTTTTCGCCCTGCGCCGATACATCAACCCGACGAGATTTATCGATCGTCTCCCTATCCGGCGGCACGAGGGCGAGGAAATCTATGAATTCGCGTCGCCAAATCTTTTCCTTCGTCTCCTTCGGTAGGTGGGTACCAGTGGGCGCGACCGCTCACAAGGAACCACCGGGAGGGGGGGTGGGATTGGGCGACAAGCCCGAAACACCCATACTGGAAAGAACCGATTTGACGACCGACGCTATGCGGTCTTCAGGGCCTGATACGGAATCATCAGCTGACCTACCCCAAATCAGTTCACAGTCATACTCACTGATCCGCGGAGGCATCATCGATGATGGGCGACCAACCGGGGAATCGGTTTCCGAAACGACTCTGGAAGGCTGTAGACTGAGGCGGCCAGCACCGTGAAGACCAACGGGGCCGTGTTCCACAGGACCGTCCCGACCTACAGAGAGATCCAGGGGCGGGGGTCCCACCACCGACCCGGAAGAGTCCCCCTGGCCGAGGGCAGTGGCTGAGCAAGTACATGAACATCTAATGGTTCTGGCTGGCTGACCCGGGGCGGGAGCTGCCGCCAGCCCGGGTCTGGAGCCAGATTCTCCCGCCCTGCCGGGCGCGGGGAGACGGGAACGGGTAACTGCAGCAGACATCTGACCAGGTCCTCCGGCTCCAGCCCGGCCTCTTGCTAAACTCTGGGCTGGGGGGGAAGGAGAGGGGGGCCACCGAACGAGGGCTATGCGAGCGCGGGCACCGGGGGGAAGGCCGCGAAGCAGCCCTGTAGCTAGGAGGGCGACCGCTGGGGGGGCACGCCGGGAGCGGGCGGCCGAACCCCGCTTACCCGCCGGGGAAGCCCTGGAAACCACCTGTGCAGGGAAGGCAGGGGGGGAGGGGGACAGTAAGAGGCCGAGGAGGGACTGGGGCTGAGACGGGAAGGTGGGCAGGCACATCTGCGGGCCGGCACATCTGCGGGCCCTGTGCCTAACAATCTCCGGAGGGGGATCAGGGGAAGAGGCAGGGGAAGGCGCCCCAGGGGACAGGAGGGCAAAGAGCCAGTCAGCCTGACCCCGGAGAGCCAGCTCACGGACCTTAGCCAGGAGGCGATCCATGTCCATGGTTGGAGCCGCAGGGTCAGGTCCGAGCTCCTCCATGCTTCCATCCGAAAAGGCCCAGAATCCCCTGGGGTGCCAAATCCTTGAGCTCAGGCCCAACCCCTGTTCCGTCCTGCACCAATCCCAAGTGACCCCAATAGTCACCTTAACTCCTCCCTGGCCATGCCCCCATCAGTCAGGGCTCTCTTTCCCGAGGGGTTCAAGAGGCCTTCATGTGAGACTTTTACACAGCTTGTCCACATACAGAGGCCCAATATGCAGGGCGCACCGTCAGGCGTTCTTGGAGCATAAATTATACATATCATTTCTTGACTACCTCTTACAATTTTGAGGGCCCTGGAGCACCAGAACAATGGAAACGCCCCAAAAATGACCCAATTTCGAAAAGAAAACAACCCAATGTATAATCTATGAGGCATAATGAGTATTTTGAACATGTCATTTTTTTTCTACAAGTTTTTGGAAAAAAAAAAATGCGTTTTCATTTTCTTTACACAAAGTTATCAATTTATACAATATTTCTAACACATAGCATGTACATATCAAGAATTACACCCAAAATAGATTCTCCCACCCCTCCTGAGTACGGCGATACCACATGTGGGAGACTTTTCCACAGCCTGGCCACATACAGAGGGCCAACATGCAGGGAGCACCGTCGGGTGTTCTAGGGGAATTCATTTCAAATCTAATTTGACTAACTATTACACTTTTTTGAGGCACTCTAGTGGCATGGATGAGCATGGATGGGATGACTGAGCATTAATGAGTACGGCTGAGTACAGCTGAGTATCGATGAGATGGCTGGGTACGGCTGAGTATTAATGGTACGGCTGGGTATGGCTGAGTATGGCTGGGTATTGCTGAGTATGGATGGGATGGCTGAGCATGGATGGATGACTATTGCTCAGTATGGATGGATGAGTATTGCTGAGTATGGCTGAGCATGGAAGAGTATTTCTGATTAGGGATGGATGGCTGAGCATGGATGAGTATTGCTGATTAGGGATGGATGGCTGAGCATGGATGGATGGATGAGGCTGCAATGGGCACAGATCAGTGCTGTGGGCACTACAGATCCAGCCCACAGCGCTTCTGCACCCGATCTCTCCCTTCTCCGCTCACACTGTACCGATCGTTACAGAGAGGGGAGAGAGGAACCGGATATGATGCCAGTTTGTTTACAAGTGATCGCTCCGTCATTTGATAGAGCGATCATGTGGTAAACGGCCGCTGTCAGAGGAGGTCACTGATATTTCCAGGTGCGCGCGATTCTGGAAGGACATCAATGTACACCCTTCCAGAGTTATTGAGCCATGCTGTAGCCGTCATTCAGCTATGGCGCGGTCGTTATTTTTTTTTTTTTTTTTTTTTTTTTTATCCACTTCAGCGAAAAGTTTTTTGAGAGATATTATATCAACTTTATGTGTCAAATTTGTATCTCTTATTTTTCACATCATTGTGGATTGTTTTCGTTTTATCTTTATTTATTTTCCCTTTGAGGGTCTTATTCAATAACATTAAAAAGCGGACCGAGCCCCTCATATAAAAAAAAAAAGAAAAACATTTTCTCTCTCAATCCCTCCTATCCCCTCCCCCCCCCCCCCCCTCCCCTGTGTTTGGTTCACTCTTTTATTGTATTTATCGTCTTGGCGTTACTTCTATTATTTCTCTCATCTTGTCTAGGTATATGTCCGAGGATTTGTATTTTTTCCAGCTTTCCCATCTACTATTCTCCTTTTTCTCCCCTCCCTCTCCACTCCTCCGCTGGTCCATTTTATAGTAGTGATCTATTTCCTCTAACCATTTTCTAATCTCTGCTTTTCCACTTTTTAGCCAGTTTTTAGGTATCATGGCCTTGGCCGCGTTCAGGAGATTAGGGACTATTGAATTCATATATTGTTTCTTGGGTTTGTTGTGAACATGAAAAAGACAAGTCCATATATTTTGTTCTATTTCTTCTTTAGTTATTTCCTTTATATTGTTTAATACTTCCTTCCAGTACTCCGTTATTATTGGACATTCCCACCATAGGTGTGTGATCGTTGCTTTTTGGCCACATTTTCTCCAGCACAGAGGTGTTTTTTCTTCTTGGAATTTGTGTAATCTTACAGGGGTCATATACCATCTTGTTACTAGTTTGTAATTAATTTCAATAGTCTTCGTATCCCAGGCATTATTATATCCCATTTCTATTATTTTTTCCACTTTTTGGTTGTCTATTTTTAAATTCATTTCTTCTTCCCATTGTTTTATGTATTCTGGTCTTTCTTGTGCATCCAAATCTGTCAAAATACCGTATATTTTTGATGTTCCATTTTTCAGCGGTGTTTTATTGCTACATAGTTTTTCCAATGTGGTTAATTTTGTTTCGTTTCTGAGTGGATGTGGTATTGTGCTTACTAAGTGCCTTAATTGACGATAATTCCATTCATTCATCTTCCATCCATTACTTTCCTCCAAATCTAATTGTGTTCTTATCTTACCATTACTGGTGATATCTTTCAATTGTGGGTTCCTTATTCCTTGGGCTTCAAAAATTTCCTTCCCAGGGATAAAAAAATTTGATCCTGTGAGTGCTATTAACGGTGAATTAAATTTCCATTCATTCTTTAAGTGTATAGTGTCCCAAATTTTGAATAAGTTTTTTGTTATTTCATTTGTATCTGTGTCCAGTGTTCTATATTTTTGTGGGATCCAAATATTCTTGTATAGTGTAGCTCCGCTTATTATGTTTTCCATTTCGACCCATTTTTTCTAATTTTTCTCATTCGTCCACTCTAGCATTCGTGTTAAAACAATGGCTTTGTAGTACCTACTTATATCCGGGGTGGCCAAACCTCCTTGTTCCTTTTTTCTTGTAATCAGCGTATATTTGATTCTTGTTTTTTTATTAAGCCATATGTATTTTAACAGAATTGTTTTAATCATTTTAAAAAAACTCTGAGGAATCTTTACTGGTAACATCTGGATTTTGTAGATTATTTTTGGGAGTGTCATCATCTTCCACATATTTATTCTTCCGATCCATGAAAGTGATTGTATTCTTAATTTTTTCATTTCTTCTTTGATCTCATTAATCAGTGGGATAAAATTTGCCTGATAGATCTTTTCGACTCTGGGGGTTATTTTAATTCCAAGATAGTTTAGTTCTTTTACCCAGGTAAATGGGAATTCTTTTTGTAAAAACTGGACTTCCTTTTTCTCTAATCCTATGTTTAATATTTCCGTTTTTATTGGATTGATTTTGAAATTTGACAATTCTCCGTATTTTTTTATTTCTTTCAGTATATTTGGGAGTGAAACTCTTGGGTTGGATACATACAACAGGATGTCATCCGCGTATGCTGCGATCTTATGTTCTTTTCTTCCTAATCTCGCACCTTCCACCTCTTGGTTGTTGCGGAGCGTTGCTAATAGTGGTTCCAGCGCTAGTACATATAGTAATGGAGATAGTGGGCAGCCTTGCCGTGTTCCATTCTGCATCTTTATTCGTGCGGAGAGTCTGCCGTTTACTTTTACAACTGCCGTCGGATCGTTATATAAGTTTGTTATCCACTTCATCATTTTTATCCCGAGTCCCAGGTGCCGCAACGTATCCATCATGAAACCCCAGTCTACCCTGTCAAATGCTTTTTCTGCATCCAATGACAGGAATAGAACTGGGGTCTCCTTCTGCACCTTCTTATGTAGCAACAATATTGATTTAAGACTGTTGTCCCGCCCCTCTCTTTCCGGGATAAAACCAGTCTGGTCCGGATTTATCCAAAGTGGGATTAACTTTTTTATTCTAGTGGCCAAGATTTTGGAATAAAGCTTTGTATCTACATTCAATAATGCTATTGGCCTGTAGCTTGAACAGTTAGTTTTATCTTTCCCTTCTTTTGGTAGTATTGTGATGTGGGCTAGTAACGATTCACTTCTTATTTCTTCTTCTTCCCCTATAGCATTCATATAATCTAGTAGTTTTGGGATCAGCTGTTCTTGAAATATTTTATAATATTTAACCGTGAACCCGTCCGGTCCTGGGCTTTTCCCTACAGGGGTTTCCTTTAATGCCAGTGTTATCTCTTCTTGCGTTATATTCTTTTTCCAATTCTTCTAGTTGTTCTGTTTTTATTTTCGGTAATTTTGCACTTTTTAGATATTCTTGTATCTTCTTTGTTCTTATATTTGCTTCTTTCCGACTTTCCTGGCCTTTTATTGCATATAGGGAACTAAAATATTTTTGGAATGTTGTTGCAATATCTGTTGTTTTATTTACCACTTCTCCTTTTTCATTTTTAATCTTCTCAATATAATTTAAAGACTTCTTTTTTTTTACCAGCTTCGCAAGGTATTTTCCTGGTTTATTTCCCCATTTGAATTTTTCTTGTACCACTCTGTTATATTCCTTCCTTTCTTCTTGTTCCATCCAATCTTTTAATTGTTCTCTCTTTTGAGATAGTAACCGGAAAGTTTCTGTGCTTGTTTGATTTTTGTGTTTTTGCTCCAGCTCATATATTTCCTCTATTGTTTGCTGTATGTTTTTTTTCTTTCTTGTTTTTTTCTTGCACCTATAACTATTAATTTGCCCCTAATGACCGATTTATGAACCTCCCATATTGTTGCTTTCGATACTTCTGGTGTATCATTTTCCTTAAAATATCTTTCAATTTCTTCTGTTATACTTTTTTCGATCTCACAGTCTTCTAGCAAGTTTTCGTTGATTCTCCATGGGCCCCTTTCAAAGGCTTCTCCCTGTGTTTTCATTCTCAACATTACTGGGCTATGATCTGAGGCAGTTATTATACCTATTTTTGTTTCTTCTATGTCCTCCAGGTTCCTATGTTCGACCATGATATAGTCCAGTCTGGAGTAGCTGTTATGTACTGCTGAGTAATATGTGTAGTCCTTTGTGCTGGGGTGCTGGATTCTCCAGGGGTCAATTAGTTGTTGTTCATATAGTATTCTTTTTAGTTTCTTTTGTTGTTTTATTTCTCTGTCCCTTACTATGGAGGTGCTGTCCATTTCATTATCCATGCTGAAGTTAAAATCTCCTGCCAATATTAATTTGCCTTGTTTAAATTCCATTAGTATTTTTATTATTTCTATCAAGTATTTTTTAGGGTTTTTGTTAGGACAATATACATTGGCAAATGTGTATTTTATCCCCTGTATGGAGCCTACAATGAAAAGATAACGACCCTCCGGATCCGTTTTTCTTTGGTCTATTAAAAAATTTACATTTTTCCCTATACCGATGACCTCTCCCCCCGGTCCGATTAAAGGACCTATGGGAGAGGCCCCCAGCCGACACGTGGGGTTTCCCCTTCCCTCTCTCAAGATAGTTACGCCTATACGACCATTTATGTGAACCAAACCTCCCCCCCTCCCCCCCACCCCCCCACCCCTCTTTTCTGATATGGGTTTTTTTTTTCCATCCCATATTCTCTAGAGCTGAGAGCGTTTTATTTGTTTTATGGGGCACACTCTGCCCCCTCTGCTCTACTAAATCCGAGGCGGAACTCTGTTGGGCGCCCTAATCCCCTTTCTCCTATGCTCTGATAGGGCGACCCCCTGTCCACTTCATGAGTCCCTGACTCCCTCTCCCTGCCATCCTCTCTTTATTGTGTTTTTCTAAACCTTTCACTTTCCCCTATTCCCCCATCCACCCCCCCAATCCCCCCCCCCTTCCACTCAGAAGCCCCTCATACCGTTGTGTGCTATTTTCTCTGCTATTTTACTATTTATTTCCTCTAAATTTTACTCCTGTTGTCTGTTCCTTTGATTTAATTGCCATTGCTGATCAGCTCGTACTGTTGTTAACTCTTGTCTATTTGCAGTTTTCTCCTTTTCTGGGAATGGAAGTGGGATTTCTAGATTAATGCAGAATTCCGGTATTTCCTCAACAAATCTTAGCTTCGCACTTCCGTTTTTCTTCGCTATTAGGCATGCTGGAAATCCCCAATTATATTTAATTTCTTGTTCACGCAGAATTCCTAATAGAGGTTTTAGTGTCCATCGTCTTTTCAGCGTTTCCTGGGACACATCTTGAAATATTTGTAATTTAGTTTCCGCATACTCAATTTGTGTTTTCTTCTTTAAGTTTATCCAGATCTGTTTCTTTTCTTCCCATCTTTCAAAGCGTACTATTATGTCTCTGGGTGTTTCTGTTGAGCGCCTTTGGGATCTTTTTACTCGGTATACGCTTTCTATTCCTATTATGTTGGTCACATCTTTTCCTAAGATTGATTGAAGAAGTTGTTCATTTTTTCTATTAGATTTTCTGTTTGTTCTATTTCCGGTAAACCACGTATTCTCAGATTCTTCCTTTTATCTCTATTTTCTTGATCTTCAATTTTATAAGATTGTTCCTGTTGTTTCCTTTTTAATTTCTTTATTTCCCCTTCCAGTTCTTCTATCATTTTTTGGTGCAGATCTACTTTGGTCTCTACTTCTTCCACTCTATTTAGCATATGTCCCATGTCTTTATGTATTGTTGACATCTCTGCTTTTAGGGTTTTGTCTAGGGCTGCAAACATTTTTTCCATGTCCTGTTTTGTTGGCAGCTGTGGCCCTTGTTGTTCTTCCTCCTTTCCTCTATCTTCTTCCTCCATTTCTGGCTCCGTTCTAGATTCTGAAAGGTGGCTGGTTTCTGGTGATACTTTATTTTGGCTTCTTTTATCTTTATTGTCCTTCTCTTTTGTATCTGCTTGTCTGCCCTTTGACCCCACTTGCCTCTCTCCTTCTCCAGTTCCTTGCTGTATATACTTATTCATAGGGCCAGGGCTTGGGCCTAGGCTGGTCCTGGGTGATTTAGGCGTTACTCCCGCACTTCTTGTTATTTTCCCCTTCATATCAGTAATTAGGTTTGTATATTCTTCAAGGTCACTTTCCAGTAAACCTTTTTAAATGTAATCTCTTAATGGTGGCCGGATCTCCCAGCCTTCTTAATTAACCTTTATTTTGTGCTCCAATCTCACCCTCTCCGTTCACCAACTAGAGTCACTCAATTACAAAAAAGAAGGCTACAAGCCCCAGCGCCAACCAGACAAAAAAAAAAAAAAAAAAAGAAATACGTGTATATTCAGAGGTCTCCTCTTTTGCCACTACCTGGAGAGTTTGAACCACTTTACTCTTCACCTCCTTTTTCCTTCCCTCCCCCCCAGAATCTCAATTTATAACTAAGTGTAAAGATAAGAGTAAACCCGGCTTTCACAGGTGTGTCTCCACCCTGCATACCTATTCCAGCCCTCCACGGTATAATTCAAGTGTTCAGTAATAAACTTCAGATATTTGACGGTGTTGTCAGAAGTTTTAACAGTGTAATTCAGATGTTCCACAGAACAACTCAGGTGTTCATCAGACTGGTACAAGTGTTCAGCAGTGTTCAGCAGATTATTTCAGGTGTCTGACAATATAATTCAGCTATTCAACAGTACCATTTAGATGTTCAGCAATATCATTCAGGTATTTCTACATTAAGATTCAATAGTACAATTTAGGTATTTCAGCAGTATGACTCAAATATTTCAGCGGTACCGTCAGATATTCAGCAACCTAATTTAAAAGCTCCGCAGTGTATTTCATAAGTATTTTCATAAGCGCTCAGTAGCGTATCTCCTCTCTCCCCTTATATCTTATGTACCTGTACTGGTGGACAGCAAGCAAGGAGGGGAGAGAAAAGGGGCGAAAGAGAAAAGATAACAAAAAAAAAAAATGCATATGAAAGTAATTGGAAACCAAGCCGCCTGTTTTCCACTGATTCCAATCTCTTCCCCCTCTCTCCGTGTAGTATGTACTCTAAGTCTTTCTCTCTTATTTCTCTTATCTCTCCTCCTCTTTGCTTTATTCTATTGATATTCTCATTTGCCTATTCATAGCAAACATATAGCGGAGAGATCACAAACAAAAATCTACTTATCTTCCTTGTGTGTCCACTGAGATTTTCTCCAGGCTGGCGCTTACTGGTGTTTACAGACGCTGGCACTGCTGCTTCTATTATCTCTGGTATGTCCCCGAGATTCCGCTCTCCTGTCTTGATCTTTTTCTGCCATGAGTGAGTGCTTGTGTGCCTTCCAAAGCCTGCCTCTCGCTCTCCTCACCTCTCCGGCTCTCTCCTCCGGCCGCTCCCGGTGTACTTCGGACGACTCTTCCGCTTCCCCGCTGCTGCCCAGTCCCCTCTGTTCCTGAGCCAGCGGAGGGGGGTGTTTAAAGAACCACCAAGGTCGAGCCTCCTACCTCAGCACAACTGCCGCCGTTGCGCTCCCGTCTTTCCAATAGACCGTCCAATCCGTCTGGTCGGGAGACAGCAGGGGGGGGGAGACGTACATGCAGTCACAGAACCAAGCGCAAACCTCCAGCACTACTCAGATCAACGAGTGGTGAGTGGGGGCGGGGTGGGGAGGCTATCTACCTCCTCTCATCAGGTTCTTACCCATCTCAGCTGCAGGGAGAGGGTTCTCAGGATCCTCACGCTGAGCACAGGGCCATTACCAGGCTCCTCCCTCGGCGCGGTCGTTAAGTGGTTAATAAAGGAATTGTCAAAAACTGTCATTTGTGGTTTTTACTTTTTGACACTTTTTTTGGTAAATGGGTAGGGGTACAATGTACCCCATACCCATTCACATGGGGGGGCGGGATCTGGGGGCCCCCTTGTTAAAGAGGGCTTGCAGGTTCGGATAAGCCCCCTGCCCGCAGACCCCCACAACCAATGGCCAGGGTTGTGGGGACGAGGCCCTTGTCCCCATGAACATGGGGACAAGGTGCTTTGGAGGGGACCCACGGAAGTCAACAATGGACTGTACTTCATACTCCTCATGGTTTTCAACCTGTACAGGGTGAGGACGAGGCACCGAGGTGGTAAAGCGGTTGCAGAACATAGGTTTTAATAAGGAGACATGAAATATATTTGAGATACGCATACTAGAAGGAAGGTCTAATGCGTAAACCACTGGGTTAATCCTGTGAAGAATGCGGAAAGGCCCAATAAACCGAGGTGAGAACTTCAGAGAGGGAACATCGGGAAGTCGGAGGTTGCGAGATGACAGCCAGACCCTGTCCCCAGACCCTGGTAGGAAGGCGCAGGCAGGCGTCTGCGGTCAGCATGGAGTCTGTACCTATCATTAGCATGTTGCAAAGCCTCCTGGACTTATGCCCAAGTGGAACGAAGATCACAGAGATGCTCCTCTAACGCAGGAATACTATGCGGAACAAATGAGTCAGGCAACATGGGAGCTTTGAAACCATAGTTCACCATAAATGGGGACAATCGGGAAGCAGAGTTCAAGGCACTATTTAGAGCAAACTCCACCCACGGTAAGAGGTCTGACCAGTTCGTATGATGGTCAGAAATATAGCAACTTAGGAATTGCTCCAAGGACTGATTGGCTCGTTCTGTGGCCCCATTAGACTGCGGGTGAAGGAGGAGAAAGCAAGCTGAATTCCCAACTGTGCACAAAAGGCTCACCAGAACCAGGACAATAACTGACTACCCTGTCCGAGACAATCACTTTGGGTAGCCCATGTAAGCGAAAGATCTGAGCAAAAATGGAAGCCACAATGAAATCCATAGACAAGTGGGTCCAAGGCCTCTCTCCATTGGGTATGGGTTGTAGGAGGCCCACTGGAAGGTGTCGCGGAGTCTTACTCTGAGCACTCACAGAACAGGCAGCTAAGAAGGCAGTTAAATTAGCACATAGACTAGGCCACCAGAATTGTTGGGAAATGGCCCAAAAGAGTTGATTCTTCCCAGTGTGGCCAGCAGCCTTGGGAGAATGGTAAGTCTGGAGCACGGCAGTACGGAGACTCTCTGGGACAAAACAGCGGTCACAAGGTTTCTCAGGAGGAGCATGAACCTGAGCAGCAAGAATTTTGTCACCTAAAGGAGAAGTGAGACTGGTGCGAACCATAGCCAGAATACGATCAGGAGGAATCACAGGATCCGGAAACAACTCCATCTTGGAAGTGGAGGAAAATTGTTGTGACAAAGCGTCAGCCCTTACATTCTTAGTACTGGGTAAGAATGAGACAATGCAATTGAAACAAGACAAGAAAAGAGCCCATCGCGCCCTTCTGGAAGAGAGGCGTTTAGCCTCAGACAAGAATATGAGATTCTTATAGTCAGTAAGAATGAGAACCGGCACAGTGGTACCTTTGAGGAGATGTCTCCATTTTTTCAGGGCTAAAATGATCACGAACAGCTCTCTGTCACCAATCTCGTAATTGCACTCCGCAAGTGGCAATTTCTTGGAAAAGTAGCCACAAGGATGCATAGGTAGGATGTTGAGACAGAAGGGCGCCAACGCCAGTCTCAGAAGCATCAAACTTAAGGATAAAAGGTAACGTAGGATCGGGATGTGCCAACACAGGAGCAGAAACAAAGGCAGCCTTGAGACTCTCAAAGGCCTTAATGGACTCTGGAGACCAACACTGTGGGTTACCGTTCTTTCTGGTCATATCAGTTAGGGGCTTGACCAGAGACGAGAAGTTACAAATAAACTTCCAATAATAATTGGCAAAGCCAAGAAAATGCTGCAGAGGACGTAAACCCGTGGGTCAGGGCCACTGTAGGACTGCTGAAAGTTTCTCTGGGTCCATCAAAAAACCAGCAATGGAAATGACATAACCCAGGAATTTAACCTGTTCACGATGGAATTCGCACTTCTCCAATTTACAATAGAGATTGTTCTCTCTTAGTTTCTGAAGCACACAACAGGCATCTGTGTGGTGGCTCTCCAGGGACTTGGAAAATAAATAAATTCCTGGAAAACTGCCGGGGCATTACAAAAGGCCAAAAGGCATTACGAGGTACTCATAATGGCCTGTTCTGGTATTAAACGCAATTTTCCACTTGTCGCCCTCCTTAATCCTCATGAGATTGTATGCCCCTCTCAAATCAAGCTTCATAAAAACCGTTGCTCCCTTGAGGTGGTCAAATAACTCCATAATCAACAGAATCAGGCATTCGTAATTGTGAAACGATTGAGACCCCTATAATCAATACAAGGTCTCAGTTCACCACTCTTCTTCTTCACAAAGAAGAAACCAGCACCAGCAGGAGACGAGGATTTGCGGATGAAACCTCGAGAAAGTGCGTCTGCAACATACTCCTCCATGGCCCTATCCTCCAAGACCAACAAAGGGTAAACCCGGCCACAAGGGGGTATGGAACCAGGTAGAAGGTCAATTGTGCAATCATACGACCGGTGGGGAGGCAAACTACCAACTTGACCTTTGTCAAAGATATTGCTAAAATAGCGGTACTCCTCCAGCAGGGAGGAGAGTGAAGAGGTGCACAGGACCTTGGCTACCTTCTGGTGGCATCACTTACTGCATTGTGGTGACCAGGAGAGAACCTCAGCGTGGAGCCATTCAAAAGAGCAAGGATAACCAATAACCAGCGGAAACTTAGGTGAGAAAATAACGTGGAATTGGATTATCTGATAGTGAAGAGCCCCTACGGCCATGGTCAATGGAACAGTCTAACAGTCTCATGAGTCACATGGGCAGGCTGTAGAGGTCTCCCATCAACAGCCTCAATAGCAAGTGGAGTGTCATGCAGCTGCAGCGGAATCGAGTGCTTCGATACAAAGGCAGCATCAATGAACAGGCCTGCAGCCCTAGAGTCGATTAGAGCCTGTATCTCGACGGACGACTCAGCCCAAGAAAGGGTAACTGAGAAACAGGGGATTATCCTTCTGGATAACAGGGGACGAAACAACGCCACTTAAGGTCTGTCTGTGACAGGAACTCAAGGTTTGGGCGTTCCCTGGACGGGTAGGACAAGACTTCAAAAAGTGACCTGCCTGGCCACAATAAAGGCACAATCTCACCCTCTTCCTAAGGGTTCTCTCATCCGCAGGGAGACGCATGAAGCCTGAGTACATGGGCTCAAATACCATTTTAAAAGAAGCCGCAAACTCTGGGTGACTCAGGACAACAGCTTTTTGCGTCTCCCATAGTGGGTTAGCCCAGGCCAAGGCTCTCTCAGAAAGCAAAGATATCACAAAACCTACATTGCTTCTTTCTGTGGGAAACGCCTGGGGCAGCATCTCAAAGTATATCTCAACCTGGTTGGGAAACCCTCTGCATTGGACTGGATTGCCCCCAAATCGCTGGGGAAGCGGAACCGAACCAGACATACCTCTTTTATAGAGGTAATACTCGAGGCGGGTGCCTGCACAGAGACTGGAGCAGCATCAGCGATGGCCTGCAACACAGGTTGTACCAGCGCAGCCACAGCGGGGGAAATTCCAGGTGAGCCGTGCGACTCAGGAGTGTTTGTATCACCATGGCAAACTGATCCTGCTCATCCAATCTGGAAAAAATATTACCAACAAGTGGATTGACTGCATCTCCTGAATTCATGGCCTTCGCCTACTGTCAGAAACCATGAATCAGACTGAGACAGAAGTACAGTTAAATTACACTTATTATTATTATTATTATTAATAAACAAGAAGAAGGTAAACAGAGTAAACGTAGTCAAAACATAGCCAGAGTTCAGCAACCGTAACGGATAGTCAGACAAACCAAAATGTCAGGTAGCCAGAGATGAGCGTAGTAGAACAGCAAGCAGGATCTGGAGCCAGAAGGAATGTCAGCCAAGCAAGTCTTTAACAGGAACACATGAGAGCGTCTCTAGAGATGTGACCAAGGCGAAGGCAGAGATCATCTGGGCTGGACGGCTTAAGTAGGCAGGACTAACGAGCAGGATATCATCAACAGGTAAGTCACTGTGGAGAGAAAGGAGCTAGCAATTAGACGACAGCTGAGCGGCCAGCTTTGAGAAGGAAGTGTTGAGCCAAGCCCTGACAGGTTGGGTAAGGAGATGTGTGGTTGGGTGAGGAAAAATAGTAGGTCGTCAACGTATGCCGCAGTTTTACATTCTCTTTTGTTTACACGAAAGCTGTGTATTGTGGTCTCTAGGTTTAAAGTTCCGATGCGGGGTTCGAGGGTTAGTATAAAAAGGAGAGAGGAAAGGGGGCATCCCTGTCTGGTCCCATTGCGTATATTAATCAGGGCAAAGAAAATGTTGTTTGTTTTAATTTTAGCTTGGTGGTTTTGGTAAAAAGCTTGTATCCAACTTAGCATGTTATTTCCCAGGCCAATAAATGAGCAAGTTGAGAACATGTATTCCTATTAAAAATGTGGTCGAAGGCCTTTTTGGCATCTGTGGACAGTAGGAGGCCTTTGATTTTTAATTTTTTTGCATAGTGAATTACATTTAGTGTTTTGGTTATGTTATCCCTGGCTTATCTGCCTGGCATGAAGCCTACTTGTTCTGGTCCTATAATTTGAGAGAGCAGAGGTCTAGTATTTTTGCTAGTAATTTCAGGTCCACATTAAGTAGGGATATGGGTCTAAAATACAAGCATTCTGTATGGTCTTTGTCAGGTTTGTATAAGCAAAGTACTAATTGCATTCGTATTTCCTACGCGTTACGGAGTAAGATAAAAAAGCATCCAATTACTGCTCACAAGTAGACATGTGAGTATGTGAGCGGTAATTGAATGCTTTTTTATCTTTCATCAACTTTTTTTTTTCAGTATCTAATGGACGTATAATGCATATGCTTATATCTTTAATGATGGGAATAGTACCACTGGATTGGCGTAGGGCCAATGTGGTGCCTATATTTAAAAAGGAAACAAAGTCTTTACCAAGTACCTATAGACCTGTTAGTTTAACTTCTATAGTCGGGAAGATACTGGAGAGTTTAATGAAAGACCACATAGACAAGTTCTTGCTGGGGAAAAAAATATTTTTTTAGCAACAGACAGCATGGATTCATGAAAGACAAAAGTTGTCAAACAAACCTGATTTCTTTTTATGAGGAGGTAAGTAAAACCTTGGACAGAGGGGTGGCGGTGGACGTGGTATACTTGGATTTTGCAAAAGTGTAGAAATCGATATAATTATTAATATTATATCTGCGTATTAATTTGTCTAGTCCCTATCATTAGTTGGTCCATTAAACTCTGAGCACATGCTATTGTTAATATCACAATAATACCAGGTTAGCTATGAAACCAAACACACGGTGTGGATAGTAAAACAATATCTTATTTTTATTTCCCAACGAGTTAGGAAACTATCATAAAAGTACTAAAAGGGTATTACAATGTTACATAGCTTACAATCAGAACACACTATACTAACAGCACATCTCTACAACATATAACAACAATGAAATATCAAAGATACTTATCACACATGATTTCCTCTGCAGGTTCTGGATGATAAAGGGGTCTGGGCCTCATGGAATATAGGCCCAAGCCCTCGGTCAGAGCAAGGTCCCAAGATAGCAAAAGGGATGACCTTACAGCAGGCTTCCCAGCAGCCAAGAGAGAAAGATCAAAAGCCTGTATGTCCCTTACATTCAAACATAAACGCCCACTCGTAGCCACCCCCATTTGCCTTTTATAGAGGTATCATTTCAAATGTCTGCCCATTCTCCAGGAGGCATGCTTTATTGTCCCCCAGGGCCAGCGTCTCTATCAGCCCTGTGTCAAATCTCAATAGACATCTTTGCAGCAGTGGTCTCTTTGAAGCCTGTACTGTACTCGCACATGTCACAGCAGGTGGGCTTGAGCCAAGGCATTGTTCTTCTGATCACAAAGCTTTGATGTGTTTCATTCCTACCTGGCTGTGTCAAACAGGAAGTGAAATACCAGAAGTAAGATATTAAACCATGTTGCTTATCCAACATATTCCGCTTTGCGCCTAAAGGGCGCATATCACCCTTCTTCAGACACGGCTCCTATTGAACAGTCCATAACTGTTTCCTCCCCAACATGTGTTTCCAAGCCAGTACCTATAGAACAGTCTTTAACTGTCTTGTGTTTTCAACATGTGCAGAAACAGTCCCTATGGAACAGTCCATAAATGTCTTAACGCATGTTGCGCCTCTCAACATAGGCCTCAGAACCAGCTCCTGTGGAACAGTCCATAACGGTCCTAACGTACTGTGTTTTCCAACACGTGCCGCTTTGCTACTGGGTGACACACCAACATCATTCTTCCGTGACAGCTCCCATGTCACCATTCTGTATCTTCTTCTTTCTAACATCTTCATGAAGGGGTATAAAACAGGCAAGGGGTGTCCATACACTCATCATTCACCAGCACACATCCAGAGCAGCATCTTAACCAGCTTTCAGATATAGAGTCTCGAGGAGGGCCTGTTGCCCATATTACTAGCTTAAAATATACCTTTATCACACTATACCATGACATAAATCAACCCATTACCATAATATATACATATATACCTATGACCCATCAGATTTCGGGCATGTCAGCGGTATTGCAGGGCTCTGACTTGGCAGCAAAGTCTCTATCTTGTACACAGAGACCCTACCGTCACTTCGTTCCCCAGCTTGCATAGATAACTTTGTGACCCTTCTATATAAATATCAAGTTTAACAACACATATAAATCTGTAACAATGACAAAACCCACACAATTCCATCTCTGTGCCTGGGTTTCAAAGACCATGCCCAGGGTATACCATGCACCTCTACCTATGGTTAGGTTCAAAGAACCATCTAGTTCCATGACTAACGTTACATCGGCATTCTTTAGGACAAGGAAACAAACTCGTCTATGTCCCAAATAATACCCAGGTGCTTCCTTCCCAGCAATGATCCTTCCATCCCGAATACAGAATGAAATATCTTCCCAACATTTTTTTTGTTCACCACCATGTATTGACCTGGCATACAAAGGACATCATGGTCATGCTTCTGACCAAGGGAAGTATCAACCTGCCTCCATCTTCCAGCTTCTTTGGTCATATGTGGGAAATTAGCCTCAAACGCAAGAAGATAGAATCCCCAGTCAGTAAGCCCATTAATGCCACCAAATATACAGACTGAGTCTGCACTTCTGTACTTGAGATCATACAGCATAACACCTTTCACAATCCAAACTGGTATGGCCCATCCAGGCATTCGACCACCACTTTGGATCAGTGTAAGCGACGTGTTTGGCAAAGTCTTACTGAGCGGTGATGCTAACTCATAAGGCCTCTGTCCCTCATATGGAGACTGTACAATCAGCTCAATGCTGGTTGACACTTCCACCTGCCACTTCGTGCACGCAAGAGCCAATGACAGATTCCCGTCCTATACCATCACATTCTCTACCAACCTCTCAACATGGTTGACAAAATCTTGAGCCACTTTAACCTGGGTATATATGTGTGACTTTGTTGAATGTTATTAAGGATGCCACCAATCTCTGAGTAACAAAGCCCCGCTTATTCTCTGAAGCTATGGCTGCGAGTTTGTTCCTCAGGAGGCCGATGATCACCCCATTAACAACACCCATCCCAGCTCCTATTCCCCCAATATAGTGCTGAATACATCCCTCCTCTTTCGGGTTACTCCTCAGAAACACGCGCCCTGCATGAACCTCATTCCGTGTCCGCACATCTCTGGGAGCAAGTCACTGGTACAATGATTGCACTTGATTCAGTGTATACTCAGCACATATAGGGTAATAGGTTTTTATCAACCACTGTGAAATGTTGCAGCTCCATGTGGTGAAGGCATGTACCCTGGTAGCCAGTGTTTGTTCCCTTTATCTAACGGAGCGTGCTCCTTTGTGTATTCACTGGCCTTCCCTGTGCCGGGTTTCAACCTCTCAGGTGAGACATCAGCCAGGTGTATCTCCCCATACAAGGAAATTTTCACCCCATTGATGTGTCACCTGGCCAACCTCTAGTCTGGCCAATCGACACCTTATTATGTATAAGCGCCAGTCACCTGAGCACCTGCACCATATTACTTCCGTTATGTCAATACATGTCATACATTAAAAACCTTTTCTTCTTTCAATTCCTTCCTTCAACAAAAAAAACATATTTTACATTTCAGGTTCTGACAGATTGGATGTGTATATTCCTTCCCCAACCTCCAACCCATCGTACATGTATTAATAGCACGTTTGTATTTATCAGGAGTGAATCCGGCAAAAATGTCTCACAAGTGTCGTTGATAGGCACAGTCCTTCAGATTCAGGATTAGGATTAAATTGTCCATAAGCAAAAACAAGTATTAAACTGAATCTTTTTGTTTGTCCCTTCTCTCCTGATGTTTATCAGAACAAATTTGCAGTGTGATGCGGCACAGTCAAACTGCCAACCAGATGAACATCTGTCATCCCTGTTCCAGAGACCTCTCCAATCACGCTTCACCAGGACTCTGGAAGTGAAAAAAACAAGAGCAGAATCAAATTCTTATCCATAATATCTGCTCGCTTACTACGTTTACTTATAGTTCCTTCCTTGGAACCAGGAACTTAGTATTCCTGGTTTCTGCAACCCTGACCAACCTATCAAAACAACCATGACCTCTTTAGGCTGAACCCACTCTAAAATGGATCCCCCTGATATGATCAAAAAATTTTAAAACCCATGAACTTGAACGTTGCTTCCCAAAATTCAAAATTTTAAGCATTAAAAAGACAATGCATTATCTGTACTTTCAGACCTATGCACTAACCCCCCTTTCAGGTGGACAAAGCGTACACCTTGTAACTTTTTCCACCTGAATGAACATTAAACAAAGAGAGAAAAAAGAAGGAACTCTAGAAGCTAGAATGGCCTCCTACCCACAACTCTTGTCTTAAATCAACAAAATGTATTCAGCTGCAGGACATATCCCATGACCATCTATTCAGCTGCTAATTGACGGAATGGCCAATTGCCCCCCTTTCAGGTGGACTAAACAATAATTTCTCCACCTGAACAAACAAAAATAAAATGGATGACTAAACAAATACCAAAAATATTAAAAAATTAAAAAACTTAACAAAAAAATTAAAATTCTGGCCATTATTACACAAAAACAACATGACAAGACAACCACCATAAGACAATGACAAACACTCAACTTTTAACTAAAGACATCCATGGATTTTCCTCCTGAGAAGAGTAAGTGCTCATTTCCATCTGAAAGACAATTAGTTAATGGGAAAAACAAAAAAACAAAACATCTGTCCCAAGCCTTTTCCCATTAATTGTAATGTAGGGGAACATTTGCTATGTATAAGGTTTAGATGTGAGGGTCGTATATAAATAAAATACAGCAAGGAGCATCCATGCAGCTCACTAAGTGCTGCTAACATTGTTTTCCCCAGTGCTACATTTGAATAACCATGCAGCTACCTCCATTTTGACTCTACGTAACTGTTCCCCATATTGGCAATCTTCAGTCTGTAGTCTCCGCATTTGGGTCTTTAAAGGGAAATGGGTTTGATTACTATGGCCTCCATGCTTTGGGTTGCTACCCCATCGGGCAGAATACACTTCATAATGCCTTGGGGTCGTTTTGGGGTACTGCGATCTTCTTTTGATACCATTATTCGCCGCCCAACAATACGTAGTGATGTGACCCCCCCCCTTTTACACAAAAAACATTTGAGGGCTGGTCTCTCTGTATAGGCCCTTCCTTGAGCATACGACCGTGGAAACTCACATTGCTGGAAATTCTTACTATGCTTGGAATAAGCAGACTTTACACTTTCATCGTTTGAGAAGTCATCAGAAGTTTCAACTCCTGAATCACTTTCAAGCACAGTTATCGCACTTTTATTTACATCTCCACCATTGATTTCTGTCATAACAACATCACTTGCAGCAATAAGAGCATCTGTTTTTTCTGCATGCTCCACTTCTATTTTTGCTGAGCACTGCGCATGTGTGGGGGGTACCTCCACCATTGCACATTCATCTTTTGCATGTTTGGAGGACAACTCCGTTACGGCTGCCTGTGCACCCTGTAATTCTGGGGTTTCCTGCTCCATGCTAGCAATGTTATGGGCTTTACAAAATCTATGTCCATGCCTATTCCATTTAGAACATCTGAACTCTCTCTGCCTTCCTGTACCTCTGCTTATTATGGATACACCTGCCTTTGACCCATATTCCCTACCACTGGACTCTTGACAGAAGTCTCGCAGGATATTGACAAAATTTTGGTAGGATCTAGCATTCCTCAGAGCCATTCTAATGGCATAGCTTACATAACATTTATTGGCCATTGAGTATATGAAACTTGTATCATCCTCCAATAAGTCAGGACAGTTGAACACTTTCGTATACAATGTAAGATACTCACTGCAGAACAAAATTGGGTCATCTCCTCTCCTAAATCTCATTCGTTGTAAATCACTCATACCTTTATCACGACTGTCCACAATACGCTGCAACTCTTTCCTCCGCACCTCTGCATCTGCTAAGCTATCATTAACCTGTGCAAATAACTGGCCTGCCAAAGGTCCTGGTAGCCATGCTCTCAGAAGAGAACATGCATCCTCATTAGTCAAATGAAATCTAAGGACTAGAGCCTCAAATTTATTGGACAGACTCACTGGTGATTCCAGGGCATTAAATTCACCCAGAATCTGGCACAAAGTAAGTCTCTCTTGGATTGTAATCAAACTGTTATCCTGCTTCGAAGCTATGGGTGCAATAGCAGAATGTGTTTCATCACAGCCCTTCTCCTCATTGACTGTGCAGATATTGGCCAATTGGCACATTCCTTTCTTCTCATTGAGCGATACTGTACATTGCTCTTTAGTAAGAAGCTGGGAGTGTGCATTTGCTAACTTTCTTTCTAAAGACATAACCAACTCTTCCATCTCTGACAACTTTACTCACAATGACTCTAAAAGTTTGCTCTTCATATCACAGTCCATGCTGCACCTCTGCAGCTGTTTTTGTAGCTCACTGTTTCTTTCTGACAAATTGCCTGCTGTAGTCCGCAATTGATCCATCTCACTACTGGAGTCTGTTGCGATCTTTATAAGGTTTTCACTGATTTTCTCTATTTCCTCCCCGAGACGTCTCCTCTCTGCTTCCCACTTCCCCTCCATTTGCTCAGATATAAATTTAATTCTGAGCAACACTGCAATTTCATTTGCCAACCTTTCTTTTTTAACTTTCTTTTTTAGCTGTTTACCCAATCTGCTATTATGTTGTTGACATTGTGACAATAGAACGTTACACTGGCTTTTAAGAGGTTCATCTGCACATGAATGATAATTGGCAGCGTACTTTTTAACATATGTATACACCAGTTCCATTTCACAACCATACAATGCACACAATACACAATTCTATTTGTACTAATGTTCCAACAGTGCACTGAGTAACACACCAAACTTAATTATCGTTATCTCTTACAACTCACGAAAAAAAAAACTGAATCGCTCTTCTAGCATTCAATATTCTTCATTCATTACCACTTTTACCTGATATCATTCAAAATCATTAAACTTTTGCATATCCATAGAAAAGACCCACCACACTTACTGTGGCATTATCGGCTGCCTTGTATATGAGCACTCCTGTCCTGTAGGTTCTATGTGGCTTTTAGGATTACCACATGCTTACTGGGGAATATCCATTGATATGCTAATTAGCCTACCCCCCACTAAAGCTGGTCTAACCTGCTTTTACCAGAGTTGCTTACCATGCAAAGATAAACAAACAAAAAAAAAAACTGCTACAAAGCCATTTAAACCTAACAGTGACTTGTAGTTCTACAGCCTACCAGACGCAAGGCACATTCTAAGACACAAGGCAGATTCTCAATCAATGCCTTCCTTAGGTTGCAGGCCACATTCATCTCCTTTTGGAACAAAGCTATTTCACTCTCACATGGGTAAAAAAAAAAAAAAAAAAATGTATTTCTCCCACTTTTTCCTCAAAGATGTATGGTAATTCCTGTCAATCTCTAACCAAGGGTGATCAGCCCTTTTACTCGCCAGCACCTTTGGCTGGTTACAGGCCTAAAGCATATTAATAATACAAACGTTTAACATATATACATATATCATCCGAAGATCTCACCAGGTTCTACGCTTCCCTGATTAAATATTTCACAGAATCTTCATGACCATCCAAGCGTGGTTTCAGAATTCGCAAGCCAGCGCCAATCTTGTCCACACTAGAGATGATTTTGAGTTCTGGGTGTAGTTTAGGATTTATCCTTACAGGGAGTCAAGACAAAAATACATTAGGTTTTTGTGGATTCTGTGTAAAAATAAAATTCCACAGTCTGGGGTGCCAAATGTAGAAATCGATATAATTATTAATATTATATCTGCGTATTAATTTGTCTAGTCCCTATCATTAGTTGGTCCATTAAACTCTGAGCACATGCTATTGTTAATATCACAATAATACCAGGTTAGCTATGAAACCAAACACACGGTGTGGCTAGTAGGGATGAGCTTCGTGTTCGAGTCGAACCCATGTTCGACTCGAACATCGGCTGTTCGATCGTTCGCCGAATTGCGAACGTTATGGGCCGTTCGCGCTAAATTCGTGTGGCGCGTCACGGCCCATAATTCACTGCGGCATCGCAGTGCATTGCTGGCTGATGATTGGCCAAGCATGCACTATGACCCGCATGCTTGGCCAATCACAGCGCCGTCAGTAGAGAGAGCTGTAATTGGCCAAAGCCAGGGTGGCTTTGGCCAATTATGGCTCAGGGGATTTAGTACACACCCCACACTATATAAGGCCGCCTGCACGGCGGCCCTGTGTAGTGTGTGTTCCGGTGTGCTGAGAGATAGAGAGAGAGAGAGACAGTGTCATTTGATTTGAGTTAGATAGATTAGGCAGAACAGTCAGTCAGTTAGCTGCACTTACAGTGTATTGTGTATATATATGCATCCCAGGTGTTGCATATATATATATACACTGTATTCAGTTTAGCTAGATCCGTTCCTGTTATCTTCTATCTAGACTATTTACATTTAATGCAGTGCGTCCTGCTCACAGTGTTCAGCTAGATCCGTTCCTGCTATTTACATTTAGTGCAGTGCGTCCTGCTCACAATGTTCAGCTAGATCCGTTCCTGTTATCTTCTAGACTATTTTTATTTAGTGCAGTGCGTCCTGCTCACAGTGTTCAGCTAGATCCGTTCCTGCAATTTACATTTAGTGCAGTGCGTCCTGCTCACAGTGTTCAGCTAGATCCGTTCCTGCTATTTACATTTAGTGCAGTGCGTCCTTCTCACAGTGTTCAGCTAGATCCGTTCCTGCTATTTACATTTAGTGCAGTGCGTCCTGCTCACAGTGTTCAGCTAGATCCGTTCCTGCTATTTACATTTAGTGCAGTGCGTCCTGCTCACAGTGTTCAGCTAGATCCGTTCCTGTTATCTTCTAGACTATTTACATTTAGTGCAGTGCGTCCTGCTCACAGTGTTCAGCTAGATCCGTTCCTGCAATTTACATTTAGTGCAGTGCGTCCTGCTCACAGTGTTCAGCTAGATCCGTTCCTGCTATTTACATTTAGTGCAGTGCGTCCTGCTCACAGTGTTCAGCTAGATCCGTTCCTGCTATTTACATTTAGTGCAGTGCGTCCTGCTCACAGTGTTCAGCTAGATCCGTTCCTGCTATTTACATTTAGTGCAGTGCGTCCTGCGCACAGTGTTCAGCTAGAGCCGTTCCTGCTATTTACATTTAGTGCAGTGCGTCCTGCTCACAGTGTTCAGCTAGATCCGTTCCTGTTATCTTCTAGACTATTTACATTTAGTGCAGTGCGTCCTGCTCACAGTGTTCAGCTAGATCCGTTCCTGCTATTTACATTTAGTGCAGTGCGTCCTGCTCACAGTGTTCAGCTAGATCCGTTCCTGTTATCTTCTAGACTATTTACATTTAGTGCAGTGCGTCCTGCTCACAGTGTTCAGCTAGATCCGTTCCTGTTATCTTCTAGACTATTTACATTTAGTGCAGTGCGTCCTGCTCACAGTGTTCAGCTAGATCTGTTCCTGCTATTTACATTTAGTGCAGTGCGTCCTGCTCACAGTGTTCAGCTAGATCCGTTCCTGTTAAATTCCTACTGACCGGCAGGCTTGTCTGGTTACAGTATATAAAGCTACCTGAAGAAAATTACAGGTGTTCTATTTGATCCTATTAGTACCACGGTCAGGCAGCTAGACTATTTACATTTAGTACAGTGCGTCCTGCTCACAGTGTTCAGCTAGATCCGTTCCTGTTATCTTCCTACTGACAGGCAGGCTTGTCTGGTTACAGTATATAAAGCTACTTGAAGAAAATTACAGGTGTTCTATCCCAGCTTAGTGCAGCTACAGGCCATTAGTATGTCTGGAAGGCCAAGAAGGAGAGGCAGACAGTCACAAGCCAATAAGAGAGGGCAAGCAGGCTCTGTGTCTAGTGCTGGTCGTGGAGACGGTGCATCCTCATCAGCACGTGGCCATGGGACACGCTTGGCCTTTTTTTCGGCAGCTGGCCATGTTGAGCCGCAACATGCGGAAGACTTGGTCGAGTGGATGACCAAGCCGTCCTCATCCTCCTCATCCTCTCTCACCCATGCCCAGGGTGCTTTGTCTGGCAAAGCAGCGGCCTCTTCCCTCAGCTCAATGTCATCAGTGACTCCTTCCCTAGCTCCACCATGTCCTCATGAGGATTCCCTCGAACTGTTTGACCACAGTGTTGGGTACATGCTCCAGGAGGATGCCCAGCGTTTGGAAGGCTCTGATGACGATACTGAGCTCGATGAAGGCAGTAACATGAGCGCGGACAGAGGGGGTGCCCAAGAAGGACAGCAATCTGGCAGTCATGCTCCCCCTGCTGCAGCATACTGCCAGGTTTGCTCCAGTGATGAGGAGGGAGGGGATGATGAGGTCACTGACTCAACGTGGGTGCCTGATAGGAGAGAGGAGGAGGAGGAGGAGGAGGAGGAGGAGGCGGCAGCACATCACCAACGAGGCAGGATGCCCTCCAGGGGCCAGCCTAAGGGCAGCACATTGACTGCATCACACCCCAAAGCTCCACATGTGCAGGGCGCTGCAGTCTCTGCGCGTTATTCAAAAAGTTCTTTGGTGTGGGCCTTTTTTGAGACGAGTGCATCAGATCGCACCGCTGCTATTTGCAACATATGTCTCAAGCGTATCTCGCGTGGCCAAAATATCTCCCGCTTGGGTACCACATGCTTGACCAGACATATGTTGACCTGCCATGCAGTTCGTTGGCAAGCGTATCTAAAAGACCCACACCAAAGAACAAAGAGGATCTCTCCTTGCTCCTCATCAGCTGAGATTTCCAACCCCACTAGACCTTCAGTCCTCTCTGAGACCTGCAGTGAGAGGAATGAAGGTGTAGAATTAGGTGTGTCACAGCCAAGTACTTGTGGGCAATCTGCTTTTGGTACACCGACGTCAGATTGTACCAGGCAAATTTCCCTGCCCCAGCTGCTGCACCGCCGAAAGAAGTTTGCTCCCAGCCATCCACATGCCCAGCGGTTGAATGCTAGCTTGGCAAAATTGCTAGCACTTCAACTGCTGCCTTTTCAGTTGGTAGACTCTGCCCCCTTCCGTGAGTTTGTGGAATGTGCGGTTCCTCAGTGGCAGGTACCCAAACGCCACTTTTTCTCACGGAAGGCGATTCCGGCTCTCTACCGGCATGTGGAAGGCAATGTCCATGCCTCGCTGGACAGGGCGGTCAGCGGTAAGGTGCATATTACCGCTGACTCATGGTCCAGCAGGCATGGACAGGGACGTTACCTAAGTTTCACGGCGCATTGGGTGACTCTGCTGGCAGCTGGGAAGGATGCAGGACAAGGTGCAGTAGTGTTGGAGGTTGTTCCGCCACCACGCCTCCAAAATGCTGATTGTGACACACCTCTCTCCTCCACCCCCTCCTCTTCTTCTTCCTCCATGGCCTCTTCCTCGGAACCAGCGGTGCTCCGTAGGCGTTCAAGGGGCTACGCAAGTACGCAGGCCAAAAGATGCCATGCGGTGCTTGAGCTGGTGTGCTTGGGGGACAGGAGCCACACTGGGGCAGAGGTTCTGTCAGCTCTGCAGGGGCAGGTTCAGAGGTGGTTGACGCCACGCCAACTTAAGGCAGGAATGGTGGTTTGCGACAATGGCACCAACCTCCTCTCTGCCCTCCGACAGGGACAAATGACCCATGTGCCCTGTTTGGCTCACGTCCTTAACTTGGTGGTGCAGCGGTTCTTGGGCAGGTACCCGGGCTTACAGGATGTCCTGAGGCAGGCCAGGAAAGTCTGTGTGCATTTCCGCCGGTCATATAATGCCAGTGCTCGGCTGACGGACCTCCAAAAGGAGTTTAACCTGCCCAAGAACCGCCTAATCTGTGACATGCCCACCAGGTGGAACTCAACGTTGGCCATGCTGCAGCGGCTGCACACGCAGCAGAGGGCCATCAATGAGTACCTGTGCGACTATGGCACCAGGACAGGGTCAGGGGAGCTTGGTTTTTTTTCCCCACGCCAGTGGGCCATGATCAGGGATGCATGCACTGTCCTGTCACCATTCGAGGAGGCCACGAGGATGGTGAGCAGTGACAGTGCATGCATCAGTGACACTGTCCCCCTTGTCCACCTGTTGGAGCACACGCTGCGTGGAATAATGGACAGGGCACTTGAGGCAGAACAGAGGCAGGAAGAGGAGGACTTCCTTAGCTCTCAAGGCCCCCTTTATCCAGACAGTGTTCCTGCGTGCCCGCCGATCACACAGGAAGAGGACGAGGAGGAAGAGGAGGAGGAGGAAGATTGTGTCAGTATGGAGGTGGAGCCTGGCACTCAGCATCAGCAGCAGTCTTTAAGGGATCAGTCCCAAGAAACACATGGACTTGTACGTGGCTGGGAGGAGGTGGCTGCGGACCATGTCGTTCTTAGTGACCCAGAGGACTCCGGACCGAATGCCTCAGCAAACCTACGCTGCATGGCCTCCCTGATCCTGCAAAGCCTGCGTAAGGATCCTCGTATTCGTGGTATCAAGGAGAAGGACCAATACTGGCTGGCAACCCTCCTTGATCCACGTTACAAGGGTAAGGTTGCGGACCTTATCTTGCCATCGCAGAGGGAGCAGAGGATGAAACATCTTCGGGAGGCCTTGCAGAAAGGTCTGTGCAACGCGTTCCCAGAGACTGGGAGGTTACAAACTCCTGTTTCTGGACAACGTGTTGCTGAGGCTTCGGTCAGTCAAAGAAGGAGCGGTGGAGAAGGTGGCCGTCTGACCGATGCGTTCAGACAATTTTTTGGTCCGCAGCCCCAAGGTATGATCGGTTCCAGCAACCATCGCCAGCGTCTGTTTTACATGGTGCAGGAATACCTAGGGGCAAGATCAGACTTGGACACCTTTCCCACCGAAAATCCTCTGGGTTACTGGGTCTTGAGGATGGATCACTGGCCAGAGCTTGCACAGTATGCAATTGAGCTACTGGCCTGTCCTGCATCCAGCGTTCTTTCGGAACGCACATTCAGTGCTGCTGGAGGCGTGGTAACCGATCACAGGGTGCGTCTGTCCACCGACTCGGTCGATCGGCTGACCTTCATAAAAATGAATGAGTCTTGGATCACCACCAGCTACCAAGCACCTGATGCTGATGTAACTGAATAATTTTTTTTGAAATCTCAGATCCCTTCAAAGACTGCCTATGCTGATGCTGAGTGACTATCCCTGAGTAATTATCCTCTTCCTCCTCAATCATCACGCTGATAGCTTGTAAGAACATTTTTGGTTCTGGGCGCCACCACCAGTGCCTAAGGCACAATTTTTCAGCCCCTGTTTAACAGGGGCGTGTAATTACAATTTTTGATGTAATACTTTGCAGCAGGGCTCGTTCCTGCATTCCAACTAGAGTGTCTGTGAGGGGTTGCAGTGTTGTGGCACCAGCACCAGTGCCTAGGGCCCAATTTTTCTGCCCCTGTCTAACAGGGGCGTGTAATTACAATTTTTGATGCAATACTTTGCAGCAGGGCTCGTTCCTGCGTTCCAACTAGAGTGTCTGTGAGGGGTTGCAGTGTTGTGGCACCAGCACCAGTGCCTAAGGCCCAATTTTTCTGCCCCTGTCTAACAGGGGCGTGTAATTACAATTTTTGATGCAATACTTTGCAGCAGGGCTCGTTCCTGCGTTCCAACTAGAGTGTCTGTGAGGGGTTGCAGTGTTGTGGCACCAGCACCAGTGCCTAAGGCCCAATTTTTCTGCCCCTGTCTAACAGGGGCGTGTAATTACAATTTTTGAAGCAATAATTTGCAGCAGGGCTCGTTCCTGCGTTCCAACTAGAGTGTCTGTGAGGGGTTGCAGTGTTGTGGCACCAGCACCAGTGCCTAAGGCCTAATTTTTCAGCTCCTGTTCAACAGGGGCATGTAATTACAATTCTTGATCTAATATTTCACAGCAGGGCCCTGTGAGGGCTTACAGTGTTGTGGCCACAGCAACACCTAAGGCCCAAATTTCTGCTGAGTATATAGGGCAGGACCCTACTTTCAAACATCTAACTTACAAACGACTCCTACTTGCAAACGGAAGGAGACAACAGGAAGTGAGATGAAATCTACCCCTAGGAAGGGAAATTCTCTCCTGTAAGAGTTAATATGGGAAAACAATTTCTCCTTTCCACTGATGCTTTCCAATCCTTGTTCCACAAAAAAACCCAAATTTTCAAAAAACATTTTTCATTGGGACAAAAAAGTGAGGTGAAATCTTCTGAAGAGGAGGAAAGACAGCAAAACAAATGTCACAGGGGTGATAACCCTTCCCTATGTTTTCCAAAAAGCTTAGAAAAGATTTTTTGGCTGGAGCTAAACACGTTAAAAATGTTCAAAATTACAAACAGATTCTACTTAACAACAAACCTACAGTCCCTGTCTTGTTTGCACCGCCTGTATACTGCTGTTCAGAGTATATAGGGCCTGGTGGCCCCACACCTTTCCTTATTTTAATTTGGGTGCGGGGTTCCCCTTAATATCCATACAAGACCCAAAGGGCCTGGTAATGGACTGGGGGGTACCCATGCCGTTTGTCTCACTGATTTTCATCCATATTGCCATGACCCGACATGACATTAAACCCGCAAGCAGTTTTAAATGAGATTTTTTCCTTTAAAAATGACATTTGGTGCAGGGACTGTTCTAAACATGGGAAACACGCGTCACTTTACAGGCATACTATAGACACCCCCCAGGTACGATATTTAAAGGAATATTTCACTTTTTTTTTTTACTTTAAGCATCATTAAAATCACTGCTCCTGAAAAAACGGCCGTTTTTAAAAGTTTTTTTTGCATTGATACATGTCCCCTGGGGTAGGACCCGGGTCCCCAAACCCTTTTTAGGACAATACCATGCAAATTAGCCTTTAAAATGAGCACTTTTGATTTCGAACGTTCGAGTCCCATAGACGTCAATGGGGTTCTAACGTTCGTGCGAACTTTCGGTCCGTTCGCAGGTTCTGGTGCGAACCGAACCGGGGGGTGTTCGGCTCATCCCTAGTGGCTAGTAAAACAATATCTTATTTTTATTTCCCAACGAGTTAGGAAACTATCATAAAAGTACTAAAAGGGTATTACAATGTTACATAGCTTACAATCAGAACACACTATACTAACAGCACATCTCTACAACATATAACAACAATGAAATATCAAAGATACTTATCACACATGATTTCCTCTGCAGGTTCTGGATGATAAAGGGGTCTGGGCCTCATGGAATATAGGCCCAAGCCCTCGGTCAGAGCAAGGTCCCAAGATAGCAAAAGGGATGACCTTACAGCAGGCTTCCCAGCAGCCAAGAGAGAAAGATCAAAAGCCTGTATGTCCCTTACATTCAAACATACACGCCCACTCGTAGCCACCCCCATTTGCCTTTTATAGAGGTATCATTTCAAATGTCTGCCCATTCTCCAGGAGGCATGCTTTATTGTCCCCCAGGGCCAGCGTCTCTATCAGCCCTGTGTCAAATCTCAATAGACATCTTTGCAGCAGTGGTCTCTTTGAAGCCTGTACTGTACTCGCACATGTCACAGCAGGTGGGCTTGAGCCAAGGCATTGTTCTTCTGATCACAAAGCTTTGATGTGTTTCATTCCTACCTGGCTGTGTCAAACAGGAAGTGAAATACCAGAAGTAAGATATTAAACCATGTTGCTTATCCAACAAAAAGCGTTTGACACAGTTCCCCACACACGGCTCATGTGTAAGGTAAAGTCTACAGGCTTGGAAATATCAGTTTGTAAATGGATAGAAAACTGGCTAAAAGACTGAATTCAGAGAGTAGTGGTTAATGATTCTTAAATGGTCTAAGGTTATCAGTGGTGTTCCCCAAGGTTAAATGCTGGGACATCTTACTTTTTAATAACTTTATAAATGATATAGGGTCTGGGATTAAAAGTAACATTTCTGGCTTTGCAGATGACACTTAGCTATGCAGAGGAATAACAAGCCAACCTCAATGCACAGTCTAATTGGACGACTATGTGGCAGAAGAGGTTTAATGTTGATAAATGTAAAGTTATGCAATTGGGGGCTAAGAATATGCATGTATCATACATACTAGGGAGAGTACAACTTGGGGGATCAATGGTGGAAAAGGATCTGGGGGTTTTGGTAGATCATAAGCTCAATAGCGTGCAATGCCAAGCTGCAGTTTCCAAAGCGAGTAAAGTCCTTTCTTGTATTAAGAGAGGTATGGACTCCAGATAGAGAGATATCATTTTGCCCCCTGTACAAATCATTAGTAAGACCTCATCTGGAATATGCAGTTTTGGGCACCAGTTCTCAAAAAGGATATCGGGGAACTGGAGAAAGTGCAGAGAAGGGCAACTAAACTGATAAGAGTCATGGAGGAGCTCAGCTATGAGGAAAGATTGGAGGAACTGAATTTATTAACTCTGGAGAAGAGGAGATAAGGGGGGATATGATCACCATGTATAAATATATAAGGGGTCCATATAGTGAACTTGGTGTTGAGTTATTCACTTTACGGTCAACACTGAGGACAAGGGGGCACTCTTTACATCTAGAGGAAAAGAGATTTCATCTCCAAATACAGAAAGGTTTCTTCACAGTAAGAGCTGTGAAAATGTGGAAGAGACTCCCTCCAGAGGTGGTTCTGGCCAGTTCAGTAGATTGCTTTAAGAAAGGCTGGGATTCTTTCCTAAATGTACATTACCTATAAATATTAGTAGCCAATTATGTTAAGTTCATCCAGGGAAAATCCGATTGCCTCTCTGGAATCAGGAAAGAATTTCTTTCCCTGCTGTAGCAAATTGGATCATGCTTTTCTGGGGGTTTTTTCGCCTTCCTCTGGATCAACTGTGGGTATATGGGATTGTATGATTATTTATTTATTTTTTTTTTTCTTTATGGTTGAACTAGATGGACTTGTGTCTTTTTTCAACCTGACTAACTATGTAACTATCTTCTAGATTACTATTATCACTGTAACTGCATATCAGACTATCCCTGAAGAAGGAGTCTAATGTACTCTGTGTAGGAAATACGAATGCAATTAGTACTTTGTGTTTATATTATGGATGTTCACATTATGGAGTCTTTTTCACTCATTATGTGCATCTGATGGTATATGTATGATGGTATAATATTCCATGTTTTTATAGTACAATTCTATGTACATGACTGTTACTCTTCTTAATACTTTTTTGATACTATAAATAAATTAGAATTTTTTTATTATTATCGTCTCACAATCTATTCCTAAAAAGTCCCATTCCTAAGGGGAAACTTATGTTTACCAGTTGAAAACTTTGGATTCAGGTGTTTGTGGTTTCAGGCTTAAGGAGATGCATGGTCCAAAAATGAGATTATGCCTATTTTAGCTTTGGCGATGTTAGTGAGGTCTCTTTGAGTTGTAAATATTAAATCTAGTCTGGAGTATCTCCTGTGGGGTGAGGAGTAGAAAGTGTAGTCTTTTTCTGATGGGTGTGTGGTTCTCCAAATGTCTACTAGAGTTAGGAACTGTAAAAGTTTTTTTTATACGTTTTAGTATTTTGTATGTTACATGTGTTTGTCCTGTGGAGGTATGTTGAAATCTCTGCCGAGTAGGATGCAGCCAGAGGCAAACCATTTTAGCTCATCAATTATTTTTTGAGATAACGTTATGTGGGCCTTGTTTCGGAAATAGACATTCGCTAAGGTTATTGGGTTACCCTCCCAAGTGCCAAATAAAAATATATAATGGCCCTCTGGGTCTGTTATTTGTTGCTTGAGAACAAAAGGGGAATTTTTGCTCAGTAGGATTGTAAACCCTTTGGTTTTTGCCGTGGCGTTGGTGGCATGGAAGGCACTTGTGAAGTAATTATTTGTGAGGCGTGGGACGTTTTGGGATTTGAAATGTGTTTCCTTGAGGAAAACTATTTGTGGGTTAGCCTTTTTTAGTTTCTTTAGGATTTTGGTTCTTTTTTCTGAAATATTAGGACCATTCACATTATGTGATATGAGACTCTGTGATTTTCCTAGTGAAGAGTAGGCCATTATAACATAAACACAAGAGAAAAAAAGGGGGGGGGGGAGAGTTGTGATGGGAAGAGGGGAAAAGAGTTTGGTCCTGAGGGGACTGAGCCTGTGTATCTACTAAGTAGTTCACAGGAAAAACCTCTGAGGTTTTATTTAGTAGTTATCCAACTACTGCTGTTTTTGACAATATTAGCTATTGTTCTTGGGGGTAGGTGGGTTTATTCTTTTTGGAATAAAAGTTTTTTTTATCTTGTAAGCTCTTCATTCCGAGTTTACCTGGGATATGTTGTGGATTACAGGTCATTGGGATAAGTGTGACCCAGTCATTAATTTGTCTGAGAATCTTTATAACCTAACTTTTCTACAAATAAGCTTAAGTAACTAAGTAAGTATAAAACAATTTGCTAACAAATATCAACTTCATTTACATGGTATAAGGAGTCTTGATCTATAGGAAGGTCATCACTCATTGTCCGCCTAGATTTAGGGGGACTCTTAGGCACTTTTGTATGTGAGTGTGGACTTCCCTTGGACATATGTATGTATCTATTGTGGAGTATCTACTTAAACTTTAACATCTCTATTCCTATAACATATGCTATGATTTGGTATTTTTCGTGTTTTTGGAATTAAATTCAGCTATGCCCAGTCTCTGATTTATCAACCAGTGTTCTTTGCGATTAAACACTGAATGCTGTAGATCTTGTCTCAGTTCTTGTGTTGATGAAATCATACTGCTCTCCTCTTCTTTTGCTCTCATTTGGGAAAGTTCTTATGGTGTTATAGGTATTACCTTTGTGTAGCTGAAGAATTATTTGTTTGTCTGTCAAGTATGATGATTATCCAAAGGTAGTAGGTTGAATTTTAGTAAATCATGAGTAGGGATGAGCTTTGTATTCGAATTGAACGCATGTTCGACTCGAACATTGTGTGTTCGGTCGTTCGCCGAATTACGAACGTTATGGGCCGTTCGCGCCAAATTCGAGTGGCTTGTCACGGCCCATAATTCACTGCGGCATCGCAGTGCATTGCTGGCTGATGATTAGCCAAGCATGCAATATGACCCGCATGCTTGGCCAATCACAGCGCCGTGTGTACAGAGAGCCGTAATTGGCCAAAGCCAGGGAGGCTTTGGCCAATTATGGCTCAGGGGGTTTAGTACTGTGTGGCAGCCTTGTGTAGTGTGTTGCGACGGAGAGAGATAGATAGACAGAGAGACAGTGTAATTTGATTTAAGTTAGAGTCACTCTCTGAGGAGCGGATGTGGGTCATCGTGGTCTTCACAGCCGTTCGCCACGCGCATCAGCTCCAGGGCTGCCTCGCGGGCGCGCCCCCTATATCTCTTAAAGCGTCCGCTGTACAGCTACGGCCATTCGCCCAGCAGTGCCGGCTGATTGGCAAGCAGTTAAAAACACCTGTAAATGAAATGCAGCTAAACGCACGTTACCGCGTTTACAAGCTGTTACAGGCATTTGACGTTTCAACTGCCTCTGAACATCTGTCGTGTTTTGTTTTTTGCTTTCCAAAAAATGATTCTAACCTCAACTGCCTGGATAAGACTATAAATGACCCTGTGTACATGTGCTGTTAAGATAACATAGAGGAGAGTTCAGGGGCAGCTGAAAAATGGCACTGATGAGCACTTTACTGGTATTGATGAGCACTCACTGATGGCACTGTAGGGCACTGATGAGCACTTACTGATGGCACTGACATAACTGTAGTTGCACTGTAGTGGAACTGATGTGCACTGTGATGGCACTGGTGAGCACTCCAAATCCACTCATGCTGCTACCCTGATAAGCACTTACTGATGGGCACTGATGAGCACTGTAGTGACACCGTAAGGCACTGATGTGGCACTAATGAGCACTGTGGGCACTCCAAATCCAACCCACTCACACTGCTGTACCGATGGCACTGATATGCACTCACTGGGCACTGTAGTGACACTGATGAGCACTGTAGTTACACTATAGGGCAATGGTTCTCATCTTCAGTCCTCAGGTACCCCCAATGGGTCATGTTTTGGGAGTTTCCCTTAGATAAAATACCTCTTATCAAAACCATATCATTGATATTGATTTAATGCAGCTGTGCAAAGTAAAGGAAAACCTGGACCGTTGGGGGTACTTGAGGACTGAGGTTGAGAACCACTGCTGTAGGGCACTGATCACACTGTAGTGGCACTGATTAGCATAGAGATGGCACTAATGAGCACTCCAAATCCAGCCCACACTTGCTGCTGCACTGATAAGCACACACTGATGAGCACTGTGGGCACTCCAAATCCAGCCCACTCACATTGCTGTACTGATGGCAATGATAAGCACTGATGAGAGAGGTAGGTTGATGCTTAAATCTGCTAAACGTATCTTAGGGATCTGTCTGAAACATATAACAGATGTCCCCCTTCACTTATTCCCCAATACTCCATTGTGGTTCAACCCGTGTTGAAAAAAAAAAAAAAAATTTCCATCTCGAGGATGGCTATAAATGGTCTAAATTTGGACTCATGTACCTTCACCAATTATATAATGCCTGTGAGATCAAAACGTTTGCAATTGAGAGTTTCTGACTCCTGGGCATTCCAATATACCAGACTCGAACTGAGTTTGTGCCACATATTTTAGACTGAATAAATATCCTTAGAAAATACGAACCTGGAAAAACTCCTTGGCACCCCTGACCACAATAAATTAATATCTAGCTATAGTCTATTGATAGGCAAAGAAAACCCAAAAGAGAAGAAAATTAGGGAAGGATGGACCACTATTATACCTAAGCTAATGGAGGAACAGTGGGAGACAGTGTTGGCCTCATATACACCCACAGTTATCTCGGCCAGGGACAAAATGATACAACTCAGGTACTTGCACCAATTGTACTACACACCCCTTAGACTGTATAAAATGGGCAGAAGAGACTCTCCCACATGTCATAAATGTTTGGCAGCAGAGGGGTCATTTCTCCATATGGTGTGGGACTGTAACAGGATACACCCTCTCTGGTCACAGGTGACCCAATTTATTGCTGATACATTTGACCTCCCAAATATTTGTAGCCCATTATTGGGACGTCTAGGCATTTTTCAGGATGAAGTTATGAGTAACAACATGAGGACATGCTGCGATTACTATTCTATGTCCGTAAGCTGATCATCAATTGAATTAAGAGAGACCATCTTACATTATCCTCCTGGAAGGGCCTGATTAATGCCAGTGTAACGTTATATAAAATTAATGTATTTATTGGCATATAACACAGACTTCTTCACCCTGAAAATCGGGTGCAAATATTGTGTGCGTGTTATACGCCAATTTGGGCTGCCTAGGAGGGAACCGGGACGATCGCCATCAGATTACATACAGCGAGAATCTCCTGTTTACCCAGCGGCCTCTGTAATAGGAAGTCCCGTCTCCTGGGCTGGCATTGGACCAGTGTTCTGTCTATCATAGAAGCCAGTCCAGGAGGCGGGACTTTGTATTAAAGAGGCTGCCGATTAAACAGGAGATTCTCGCTGTATGTAATCTGACCGCACTCATCCCACCCCCCTCCATGTTCCCTCCGAGGCAGCAGTAATCTGAGTTGAGGCTGCAGATGGGAATTGATCAGGCTGCATTCATGGCAATGGTGAGGCTGCAGATTGGCATTGATCAAGTTGCATTGATGGGCAATTGTGAGGCTGTAGATGGGCATTGATCAGGCTACACTGATGGACAATTGTGAGGCTGCAGATGGGCAATGGTGATGCTGCATTGATTTTGATTCAAAGTTCTTTATTTAAAATTTTAGTTAAAATACATTTTTTTAAAGTTTTTTTCCCAGAAACTTCCCTCCTAAAATGAAGGTGCGTGTTATATGCCGATAAATACGGTACTTATGAAGCCAGAGGAGGCTTAAAAAAATTCAATAGAGTTTGGGGTAAATGGCCTAATTCTGGACATACTGTACAAACTGACACTTAAGATGCATTGTAATATGAGAATATGATTTATAGATAATAGATGAATAACAGCACACATCACGAGAGTTTACTGAGGAATTTACCTCTGGATTCATTTTATTTCTTCTTTACATGACTATGTTATACGTTATACATAGGATGGTAACAAAAACAAAACAGAAAAAGTGCTATTTGTACTATTGGCTATATTGAGTTTAGAAATATGGATGTCTAGGACTTCATAAAGAAAAGGATGTGATATTATGTACACTTACGATTGTAACCTGCTTTCATTTTTTCCTACTATGTATGTACACTTGGCAAATAAAGACATTAAAAAAAAATTTGGAGAAAAATGGTACTGGTGGAAGTGAAAAAGACAATTCCCTTTCTCAAGGTGGGTCCCAGTCCAACCTTTTTTTGGCAATAGTAATCACTTTTAGAAAAACAACCTAAGAATTTACTAATATTACTAAGTTACTAATTTGTAATAATTAGGAAACAATCTAATAGAAAGCTGATCCATCCCATTAAAATAGGCAAGTGACAGGTGTTCTTTATTAATGGATTTGTCAAGCTTTAAATACATTGAATGGATATGTTGGTGGTGGCACAGGTGGTGGTTGAGCATAGGTGTTAGTTACAGGAACGGGAAAGGCACCAGGATTCACAGCACGGCCGGTATCATTCTGTATCACAAACACCTTCAGAAGTGAAAAGAACAAGAAAATAAAGGATATTATTTTTGGGGAGAAAGCCAAAATATTATGACCAAGGTTTAGTACTAGAGAGTATGAAGACAAATTTCTGATAAATGTGAATCATAGAAGGAAAGCTCTTAGACATGAACATAATCCACAATAAAGAATAACAAACAAGATGAAGCTTCTATTTGTTTTATTCCCAGGTTTTTAAAACAATCCTAAGGTAAAAAAAAAGATCTCAGTGGTTCCAGGAAGGTCTGGTTATATCTAAACGTGTTTGAGGTAGTGGAATATTTGGTGCTGGAACATTAGGTGGATGTTACTTGGTACATTTGATTGGTTTTATCAAAACTATACTGATACTGTCTTAATGGACCATCTCAGAGATATGTGGGCGGATTTTGTACATCGAAGACCTCCCTGGAAACCTTGGGATGTAAATGTAGTAGTTGGATCATGGGCTGCAACAGGTATCAGCTCCTTAAGAGCACAGAGATTCTTTAATATACAATTTTCCAGATTTTATCCATAACCTAAGTCCTTAACAGCCTCTCTTTTAGGCCCTGATGAAGGGAGCAGTGTGGCCCCCAAAATGTGTTGGCTATTAAGTTTACTACATGCTTGGAATAAAATCTTTTTTAGAATTCAACATATTGTTGTGGCGCTCCAATCTTCTGATCCAGTTATTACATATCTAAGCTTGTGACACCTTTCCCTTACCATCTATTATATATATACATCTACGCTCGACAGGGGATCATAAGTCTGGAGTCACTTTTGTATAAATGACTAATTATGCTAAAATAAGGGCACCTATAAACGTGGGGCCTGTTCAACTTACACATTTGTATACACTGCCATATTGATTGATTTATTGAATTGAAAAACTTTGACTTCTAGACATTTTGCTATCTGCAACACAGAGTTATTTGTCTCCTCCTTCCTGGTTACTGTGGCTTTTTTTGGTAGTAAGACAAAATGTCCATTTACAGTGCAAATTTAATCAATTACTCCGAAGATTCTATCTTGGGGTAGGGAATGAGGTATATTCATGTAAATAAAATGGAAAATTGTATACTCACCTTTCTGTAATTTTCCTTTCCTGTTGCATCTTCATGGCAGCATACACATGGGTTGTGACTCCGCCCCCACAACCTGATAGGACTGGTTAACTATAAATCAAAGACAGAGCACAGCATTCTCTGTAACTCTCACCATTTGGGTGGGCATCTGTATGCTGCCATGAAGATGCACCAGGAAAGGAAAATTACAGAAAGGTGTGTATACAATTTTCCGTTTTCCTGGTGCATCATGGCAGCATACACATGGGGACTAACTCGCCTACGGGAGGGTGTAAGAAAAATTTTGTAATCATCAGTAGCGGAAGTATGCACCATGAATTTTCCAAATTTTGCTGTCACGAGCCGGGTTTACCTATTAAAGTGTAATGAAGGTGTCCTGGGAGGACCATATTGCTGACTTGCAAATAACCTCAGGAGACACTCAGCACTGAGCTGTCCACAGAGCTGGCACTGCTCTAGTTAAATGTGCTCTTAAGACCTCCAAAACAGGAAGACCTTGAAGAGTAGGTGTCAGAGGAATAATCCTTCCAGTCCCACCAGCCGTGTCCCTGCGCGCATGCACGGCGGAACAGCGCTCCGGCCTGGCGCTACGGAGCATGCACATGTGCACTAGCACACGCCCAACGTGACCCTTGGGGCTGGCCTATAAAAGTTGCTCTTGTGCTCAGACAAATTGCTGGTTCGTCTTCAGCTTCCTGTTAAAACTTGATCCTGTTTCCTGTGCCTGATTACCTGTTGTGACCCGGAATGCTACTGACTCCTCTGCTCTTCTCCTGGACCTGACCCTTGGCTTGTTTAACGGATCTCCGCCTATGTCCTGTGTTTGACCCTCTGCCTGTGACCCGGATTTGCCTCCTGTCTCCTTGCCTTGACCCCCTGCTTGTGACCTGGACTTGCCTGGTGTCTTCCAGACACCATCCCTCAGCCTGCGGTTGGATTTACTGATCTTTGTGTTTGACCTTCAGCCTGGTTCTGGACTTTCTGTTCTCTTCCAGCAAGTTATCCTGTTTGCCAGTCTCTGCACAGCGGCTCATCCCTACAAGGACCACCACGCAAGTCTACTCCTGTCCACTGGGTAGCCTGTGCCTCTTTGTGCCATTCACTCCCTGTACCACCTCCAGGGGGTGGACTGCGCTTAGTCTCAAGGGTGAACTGCTCTCGGCATCTCGGCCTTGGTAAGTACTTTCTTGACAGTACGAACCAGCCATGTCAGAGGCCGACAGAGCGCGTTCCCCGCTTGAGATTCTGTGTCAGCAAGCTTCGGCACTCACCGATGCAGTTCAGAAGTTGCAAGAGGGCTACACCCAAATAGACAGTCGCCTCCAGCAACTCTCCGGGGCACCCACATCAGCAGCCGCAGCCCCTGCACCTCCCAGCGGGGCCTCCTCCTCTCAGATTTCATCCAACCCTACAGTGATTATGGCTTCCCCTGAACCCAGGGTCCCCACGCCGGAGCGATTCTCTGGCGACCGCAAAAAATTCAGAGCCTTCAAAAATGCCTGCTCTTTGTACTTAGCTCTGCAACCCAGGACTTTTTCCTCCGAAGTAGTAAAGGTTGGCTTTATCATCTCTCTCCTAAGCGATGAACCACAAGCTTGGGCCCACAGCCTGATGGAACAGAGGAGCCCTGTGCTGAATTCAGTGGATACCTTTTTCGAAAGTATGGCACAACTGTACGATGACCCCCAACGCATGGCCATGGCTGAGGCAACTTTACCCAACTTATCTCAAGGGCGAAGGGCGGTAGAGGACTATACTATTGAGTTCCGGAAATGGTCGGCTGATATCGGCTGGAATGAACCTGCCCTCAAGTACCAGTTCCGTCAGGGCTGTCCGAAGCTCTTAAAGATGAGCTGGCCAGGATAGAGACCCTTGCTACTCTGGAGGACTTGATCCAAGCAGCTACCAAATTGGACATGCATATGCAGGAGCGACGCTCAGAGCGCTTCCAGGTTTTTCGTCCCAGCTGGATGCTCCCCAAGCCGACTCCCATCCATCCATCCTACTCGGCTCCCCCAGTCTCCACCACTCCTGAGGTCGAGCCTATGCAGTTAGGACTGGTCCGTGCTCCTCTTACCCCGGAGGAAAGATTACATAGGCGTCAGGCCAACCTGTGCCTTTATTGTGGGGGTTCAGGACATTTTCTTCGTACCTGCCCTGTGAGACCTAGTAAGTCCTACCCTTAATCCGCCATGAACTATCAAGTCTCTGCTATTTCACAGACTTATGTTACCCTCTTTGTCTCCTTACAGTTAATGGAAAAGGAAACTCGCCTGCCAGCCATAGTTGATTCCGGAGCGTGCAGCTGCTTCCTGGATGCTTCACTAGCTGCAAAACTACACATCCCTCTGTTGACTAAAAACCAAAGCCTCCAGGTACACCTGGCTGATGGGTCTCTTCCCCGCTCTGGACTGATCACTCAAGAAACCAGACCCATCCTTACCACCACGGACTCCAGTCATCAGGAGTTTCTACGCTTCAACATTATCCCTTCTCCTATGTTTCCCATCATCTTGGGGCTCCCCTGGCTACAGGCTCATGAACCTTAAATCCATTGGAATAAGAAAGAAGTCTCCTTCTCTTCCCAACACTGCCTCCTTCCAGCTCCAGCCTCTTGCTCAACCATAGTACCAGTACCTGACAGTCTCCAACATGTACCTCCAGTCTACCTGGAGTTTAAAGATGTTTTTGACAAACAACAGGCCGACCGCCTACCACCTCATTGGTCTTCTGACTGCCCTATAGACCTTTTGCCCGGCTCTGAAATTCCTTTTGGCCGCATCTTCCCCTTGTCAGAGACTGAATAAAAAACCCTCAAGTCTTACATTGACGAAAATCTTGAAAAAGGATTTATCCGTCCCTCCTCATCACCGGCTGGAGCCGGTATCTTCTTCGTAGAGAAAAAATACGGCTCTCTCAGACCCTGCATTGATTACAAGGAGCTAAACAAAATCACCACTAAAAATCGGTACCCACTTCCTCTCATTCCTGAGTTATTCCAACGTTTCCGATCCGCCCAAATCTTCTCCAAGTTAGACCTTCGTGGTGCCTACAACCTTATTCGAATTCGAGCTGGCGATGAATGGAAAACCGCCTTCAGGTCCAGGTTTGGGCACTACAAATACCTGGTGATGCCGTTTGGGCTCTGCAACGCCCCGGCCACCTTCCAACACCTGGTAAACGACATTTTACGTGAATACTTTGATAACTTTCTAGTCGTTTACCTGGACGACATCCTCATTTTTTTCTGCCACCATTGAACTACACCAGGCACATGTCAAACAGGTCCTTGCAATCCTCAGGAGACACAAATTATATCTCAAAGCAGAAAAATGTGAATTTTAAAAGACAATGGTGCAGTTCTTGGGATTCATCATCTCCACCAACGGGGTCACAATGGACCCTCAGAAGGTCAAGGCAATCCAGGAGTGGCCGGCTCCTGTGGATAAAAAAGGGGTACAACGATTTATAGGATTCTCAAATTTCTACCGGAGATTTATCGCTGGCTTCTCAGCTATTGCAGCTCCCATCACCCAACTCTCACGCCAACATAATCGATTTCAGTGGTCCTCAGAAGGCCAGTAAGCTTATATTAAACTAAAAGCCCTATTTTCATCCGCAACGATCTTACAACATCCAGATCCAGCCCTGCCATTTTTACTGGAAGTAGATGCTTTGGAAACTGGGGCCATCCTCTCTCAAAGACAGGGCCCCAAGGCCCTCCTTCACCCCGTAGCCTTCGCATCCCGGAAATTAAGTTCACCTGAGAAGAATTATGACATAGGCGATAGGGAGTTGTTGGCCATCAAGTTTGCTCTGGAAGAGTGGAGATACCTACTAGAGGGGACATCTCACCCTGTCATGATCTTCACCGACCATAAAAATCTGGAGTATCTCAGGACAGCAAAACGTTTAAAACCCGGACAGGCCCAGTGGGCCCACTTCTTTTCCAGATTTAATTTACATATTTCATACAGACCCGGTTCAAAAAATAGAAAAGCAGACGCACTCTCCCGGATGTTGCACGAAACTTCTCAGGTAGTTGAACCCAGTACCATTTTGTCTCCACAAAATTTTTTCTGGTCACCCAAGCTGACCTAATGACTGCCATTAAATCAGCATCCAGTCATTGTTCTGATCCTGACATGTCCTCTTTGGAGAAACATGATGACTTACTCTGGTTCCACGGAAAAACTTTTGTCCCGCTGGAGGTAAGACCTCTAACTTTAAGGACCTTCCACGACCGCAAACTGGCAGGCCACTTCGAGACACAAAAGACTACTGAATTTATTTCCCATTCCTTTTGGTGGCCAGGCTGGAGACAGGACTGTAAGGATTATGTTTCCTCCTGCATCCCATGCCAACGCAGTAAGGGGCCAAACACTAAATCTTTGGGTCTACTAAAACACTTGTCCATCTCTGAATGGCCATGGGCAGAAATTTCCATGGATTTTATTGTGGACCTACCTCCCTCAGGGGGGTTCACCACCATCCTTGTTATCATTGATCGGCTTTCAAAGATGGCACATTTCCTGCCCATGGTGGGTACTCCCTCTGCTTCTGCTACAGCCAACATTTTCTTCAAAGAAATTATTAGACTTAATGGTGTACCTGAGAGCATCACCTCCGATAGAGGTGTCCAATTCACTTCTATGTTTTGGAGAGAGCTTTGTAGGTCCCTGGAAGTAAAGATCTGTCTCTCCTCTGCATATCATCCCCAGAGCAACGGCCAGACGGAGAGAACGAATCAAACTCTGGAGCAGTATATCCGCTGTTTTTGTTCTGATTCCCAAGATGAATGGTCCACTCTCCTGCTATATGCTGAATTTGATTGGTGGCAGTATGGATGGAGTTGTTATATGCAAACAACTTTTTGGTCTAACTTCGGTTTTCATCCCTCTTTTCTTCCAAATTCTATTCCTGAGTTGTCTGTCCCTGCTGTACAAGACCGGGTAATTTCCATTCAGCTGAACTTCCGGAGAATTCAGGAAGCTATGCAAAAAGCCCAGGAGGACTACCAAAAGCAGTATAACAAGGGAAGGAAGGAGAACCCAGCCTTTAAGGTAGGCGAAGAAGTATGGTTATCAGCCATCAACCTCAGATTGCCAATCCCCTCACAGAAATTAGGGCCAAAGTTCATAGGTCTCTTCAAAATCAAGAGGCTGATCAATCCTGTGGCCTTTGAACTGGCCTTACCTAACTCTTATAAAATACATCCAGTATTTCATGCATCTCTCCTAAAGCCTGTTGTTCCCAGCCCTTTTTCTGGCAGGGAAGAACCACCTCCTCCACCAGTCATGATAGACGGGGAAAGTGAATTTGAAGTGGAGAATATACTGAGTTGCAGAAAAAGGGGTAGACAGCTCCAGTACTTAATTAAGTGGAAAGGGTATCCCTCTGAAGACAACTCCTGGGAACCCTCTGGAAATTTACATGCCCCACATTTGATCCAGGCCTTTCACCAGGAATATCCAGAATTGATGTCCAGTTTGGGTGTCCAGAGGCCACCCCTCTGGGGGAGCACTGTCAGAGGAATAATCCTTCCAGTCACACCAGCCTTGTCCCTGCGCGCATGCACGGTGGAACAGCGTTCCGGTGCATGCGCATCTGCGGCACTACGGCGCATGCACATGCGCACTGGCACATGCCCAACGTGACCCTTGGGGCTGGCCTATAAAAGTTGCTCTTGTGCTCATACAAATTGCTGGTTCATCTTCAGCTTCCTGTTAAAACTTGATCCTGTTTCTTGTGCCTGATTACCTGTTGTGACCCGGATTGCTACTGACTCCTCTGCTCTTCTCCTGGACCTGACCCTTGGCTTGTTTAACGGATCTCCGCCTATCTCCTGTGTTTGACCCTCTGCCTGTGACCCGTATTTGCCTCCTGTCTCCTTGCCTTGACCCCCTGCTTGTGACCAGGACTTGCCTGGTGTCTTCCAGACACCATCCCTCAGGACTTGCCTGGTGTCTTCCAGACACCATCCCCCAGCCTGCGGTTGGATTTACTGATCTTTGTGTTTGACCCTCAGCCTGGTTCTGGACTTTCTGTTTGTTCTCTTCCAGCAAGTTATCCTGTTTGCCAGTCTCTGCACAGCGGCTCATCCCTACAAGGACCACCAGGCAAGTCTACACCTGTCCACTGGGTAGCCTGTGCCTCTTTGTGCCAATCACTCCCTGTACCACCTCCAGGGGGCGGACTGCTCTTAGTCGCAAGGGTGAACTGTTCTCGGCATCTCGGCCTCAGTAAGTAATTTCCTGAAAGTAGGCTCTTTTAATTGTCTTAATAATCTAGGAGGTGACTGAATGTGTTGATGCTGACTAACCCTGCCTTAAGCCACGCTGGAACCAAGAACATTTTTCAGCTTTTCTGAATGAAAAAGGTAGCTGCCAAGCAGGTCACCAGTGTTAGCTCAACATCCAGGGGGATGTGGTTCTCTCACTTAACCAAGGAAGACGGCAAATTGACTTCCTGGTTAAATTGGAAGGAGAAAGACACCCCATGGATAAAAGCAGTCTGGAGTTTTAGGACTATCATGTCCGGGTAGAACGTTAAGTGAGGCTCCTTGTGTACAAAGCCTGCAGTTCTGACATCCTTTTTCACAGAGGTTGTAGCAACCAGAAATACGGTCTTTAGGGTTAGCAGTGTGTAGTCAATTCTGTAGGATAGAAATGAGGCCTTGATAGAAATGAGAACCATAAGCAAGTTCCCCATAGGGAACAATGGTTTCTTGGGAGGTCTATAACTTCATGCAAGCCTTTTAAGAATTGCATCACTAAAGGGTTAAGGACTCCTTAAACCCTTGCAAGTGCAGACAAGGCTGAACTTCGAGCTTTAAACATATTTTAAATTCAATCATTTTTATTTGTATTCATACAAAATACATCTCAGTGCACAATATCCTTACAGTGATATATTTCAATTCAATCCTCCACTTTGAATGTACATAAGAATCCCATATCAAACAAGTGCTTTAATTATTTTATATACCTTACCCCCTTCCCTTGCTCCCTCCCCGCAACTCCCCCCCCCCCTCTCCCCAACTCACCCTCCCCCCCTCGTATCATTACCACATGTATTAACATTCCTATTTCGTGAGGGCGTTATCTCTTTATTCTGCTATAGCAAGTATCCCATTTCCTCCAGCCAGGGTCTCCAAAGTTTTTTAAATGCTTTTAGGTTCCTCCTTTTTATATATACTGCCTTTTCCTTCCACATTGTTTCAGTCACTGTTTTACACCAATCATCTTTCTGTGGGGGGGTTCTTGCCTGCCATCTTTGAGCTATTAGCTTTCTTGCCTGGAAGAGACACCTCTGAACTATTGCAATTTTGCTGGTTCCAATGGCCGTATCCTCCCCTATCCCCAAGATACATAGTTTCGGGTCCATTTTCAGTTCTAGGGAAAAAACTTTATTAAGAGTTTCTACGATCTCTGACCAATACCGGAATAATTTCGGGCATTTCCATAGCATATGCAACAAATCCCCTTTGTGCTGACATCTAGGGCAATTGGCGTCCGTTCCCCTCCCAAACTCAAATAGCCTTTTAGGGGTGTAATATGCCCTATGGAGTACCATTAGATGTGAGATCCTTTGGGCAGGGGAGATCGACACCCGATGCCCTCCCACTAGTATCTCCCTCCACTGTCCATCTGAGATTGCGCCCAACTCCCTCTCCCATTTACCTCTACTTTTAAGTTTTTCCGGGGCCTCTATACTATTTTTACAGATGTGTGGATATATTTCAGCTATAGTCCCCCCGTGGCTCTCCTGGTCACCCAGTTTCTGAAGCACGGCAGACTCATTCCAGGAGGGACCGCGGTCCCCAAACTGCGACTTAAGGGCATGTTTAACTTGTATATAGTTATATAGTGAACTATCTGGTATACCAAATTCTTCTTTTAATGTAGCGAAGGGTTTTAGTAGGGACTGGTTATATAGCTGACCTAGTTTCTCTATTCCTCTCTTTTCCCATATTTTAATAGTTCCTATTTCTTGCAGTTCTTGTAGATTCTTATTGTTCCATAGGGGGGTATGTTTAATCCAATCATTTATTCCCAACAGGGTTTTGACGGTTCTCCAAACTTTTTTTATTAATTCTCTATCACGGTCTTATGGGGGGCTCCCGTAATCATCAAGTTCTCCTTACTGTTTCCCCCCATATACTGCATCTGGGCTGCCAAGAAATAGCTACGTGGGTGCGGAACTGCCATCCCCCTTCCCGCGTGGGTAATTGTAAAGTCTGCAATCTTATCCTAGGGGATCCCCCTTTCCATATAAGGGCTCTAAATATTGTTTCTATTTTATCAAACCATTTCCTGCTTATCCATATTGGGGAGTTCTGCATTATGTACAGCAACTGGGGGAGCCATAGCATTTTAATTAAATTGCACCTCCCCGCTACTGATAACGGGAGGTCCTTCCATATTTCGATCTTATCTTTGAATTTCTTTAACAGCGGGGCTAGGTTATTATCTAAGTAGCTCTCTGGGTCCTTGGTTATCTTAATACCTAGATATTTTGTTAGCGTTGTTTTTTCTAACCTGTTATTGTTTGAAGGGGTGTCTGTACTATCTAAGTCTAGTGGTAATAAAACTGATTTTTCCCAATTTATGGATAGTCCCGAGACTTTCCCAAATCTTGAGAATATGTCCATTACTTGATTCAGGGATTCCTCAGTGTCTAGTGTGTCTAGCATATAAAGTAATTCGGTTTCAAGAATCTCATTTAGGAGAGGTTTTTAGTATTCTGGCATCCTAGGAGGAAAACGCAAGGAGGAACTAGTGTAACTTGGTTAAGTGTTTTATATTGTACACTAAGTGTCCCAAAACGCTACCTAGGCTGGACTGTCAGAATGGGCCAGAGGAACACAAAACCCCATCAGGGAATTGTGGCACATTACACGGTGCCACAGATAATTAAAAACATCTATGGGGAAGATGAAGCACGGGACTTAAAGGATGTCCTTCGTAAATTTAAGGTGAAAGGAGCAGCGGGTTTAGACCCGGATGTATGGAGTGAAATAGTGAGAAAAATAGTGAAAAAAAGTGAAATAAAAAGGGACAGACAAGGAGAGGTGTTAGAGAAGCAATGGATGAGTCAGGTTCAATGCTTAATTAAGGTTTCAAATAGAGCGAAAGAAGAGGGGTGGAAATATAATCCAGACTGTGATGGTTGGGATATGAAAGATAGAAGAACAAAAAATGTTGAAATTTTAAATAATCTTAGCTCAGCCATCCCACCCCCATATACTGACATAGAACGTAAACCACACAAGATATATCCTGTACTTAAGGGTAGAGAATGGGTTTTTCAGGTTTGTGGAGTACAAGAATTTCATTCAGAAACTGTAGCCCCCGTACGCACTGATACATGCATTTTAGTAAAGCCAGCTGTTTTCTGTAGATTTGTGACACAGTTAATGAATACACATGAAGCAACCTGGCAGGATGAGGAGGATTTATGCAGACATAAAATGACTCTGACCCTGTTTAACCAGTTTATGACCGACCTGCAGACTGAGCTGAGGGGGATGGCAATTTAGAGACAGGACACGTCAGACACATAGACTCAAGGGCCCCTTTTATTGCTAGATTAGAAGCTTTCTGTCAGGCAAAACAACAAGAGGGGGGGTCAATATCACCCATGAAACAAATGCCAGGACAGACTGTATCAGACTTTTACTTATCTATAGAAAGTATGATGGCAGATGAGGGAATGGACTTGGCCCTGCCAGTCACGATCTGAGCCTCCAATAGACAGTTTATGGAAGGATTAATTCCACAGATAAGTGAAAGACTGAAAGCCTGCACACCACCCTTATATTGTTGCGATTTTTGGCAGAAAAAGGTTGCAAGGTTAATAAGAAAAAGTTACAAGTGTGTCAGGAAAAAGTTATCTTTTTGGGACATTGTATATCACAGGGTACGAGACATCTCACTGAGGAGAGGGTTCAAGTGATAAAGGGAATGTTACCCCCACGGAATTTCAAACAATTGCGTATGTTTTTAGGTATCGTGTCATATTGTAGACAGTGGATACCATATGCTAGCGCTTTGATGCAGCCATTATACGATTGTTTGAAAATTGTACCGTATATGCTTACAGAAGTAGCTTATGAATCGTTTATCACTTTGAAAAAGTTGTTGATTTCTGCCCCGGCTATTGGTATACCAGATTACACCAAGAAATTCAATCTATACGTTGCTGAGATCGCTGGACACGCCACAGGTGTTCTGACACCGGCACATGTAAAACAAAGACCAATCGCTTACTTTTCAGCAGCATTAGATCCAGTATCTAGAGGTTCACCGTCCTGTGTACGGGCGGTAGCTGCAGTGTCAATTATCATAGATAAGTCATCAGAGATTGTTCTAGACAATCCAGTTGTAGTGCATACCACACATGACATACATGCAATCTTGTCTCAGGTACAGCCCAAACACATTTCCATGGCTAGGCGATTAAGGTTACAGTGTACTTTACTTTTACCTCCAAATGTCACTTTTCAGCGCTGTACAACCTTAAATTTGGCCACCTTTTTGCCTCTTCAGTCACCAGATTTGGCAAGGGGGAATGATAGTACTAATAGTACTAGTGAGAAAAGAAATGAGGACACTGACACTCTTTTGTTTAAAGAAGTAGATCAGCACGATTGTTTTCAGCTCATGGAACAGGAGACAATGGGATTCCCACATGTTACAGATACACCGATTTTAAATGCTGAGCACACTTTGTACATAGATGGTAGCAGGTTTGCTGATGACAAGGGTAAATATCACACAGGTTATGCCGTAGTGACTGATACACAGGTAATTGAAGCACAGGCTTTACCAGCCCACATGTCAGCACAGGAAGCAGAATTAAAAGCTTTAGAACAAGCCCTAGAATACTTAAAAGAATGAGAAGGGAATATTTACACTGACTCTGCCTACGCTTATGGTGTAGCGCACGATTATGGCCACATATGGAGGGCTAGAGGTTATCTGACAGCAGCAGGTACACCTGTAAAACATGGAGAAGGGATTAAGAGAGTCCTGAACAATCTTCAAAAGGTTAAACAAGTGGCCATCATGAAGATAGCGGCACACACGAGCGCAAAAACAATTGAGGCAAAAGGAAATGCATTTGCAGATTTGACTGCAAAACAGGCAGCTCTAGGGGAAGGAAGCCCTGAGACCTTAGCAGCGGTAGAGGTGAGTATCCCAGAACCAACATGGCAGCAGCTGAGTAAATTACAGGAGCAAGCAGGGGAGAGCGAGAAAGATAAGTGGGTCAGAATGGGAGCAGCACCAGACCTTGACAGTGTATGGAGGGAAGGGGGCAAAATATGCCTACCTGCCTCTCTGTACCCAGCAATGGCAGCGGCAGTTCACCTACCCACACACGTCAGTTCCAATTCCATGTATAGGATTGTGAACCAAGGATGGCTCGCCCCTGGATTCAGTAGCACTGCAAGAAACTACTGTGCAGCCTGCCAAATCTGTCTCCTGAATAACCCAGAACAGAGAGTAAAAACCCCACGAAAACACCAGGTCCGGGCCCAATACCCCTTCCAGAGACTGCAAATTGATTACATACAAATGCCTAAGAGCGGCCCCTTTGAATTTGTCCTCGTGTGTATCGATTTATTCTCAGGTTGGCCCGAAAGTTATCCAGTAAAATCAGCTACAGCTAAAGCCACAGCTAAGAAACTGATCACTGAGTTAATACCTAGGTTTGGTCTTCCTGAAACCATAGAATCAGATAGGGGGACACACTTTACAGGAGAAATCATGCAGAATGTGATGACCATGTTAGGGGTTCAACAAAGTTTTCACACCCCTTACCACCCACAGAGTTCGGGATCAGTGGAGAGAGTAAATGGGACAATAAAGTTAAAAATACAAAAAGCCATGCAGGAGTTAAACAAGCCATGGCCTGAATGTCTGCCTTTGGCTTTATTCTCTATAAGGTACACTCCAACAGGAAAAACAGGATTATCCCCATATGAGATACTTTTTGGTAGTGCACCTAGATTAGGTCTATACTTTCCACAGAGTATGCAATTGCAATGTGATAGTTTGACTGCATATGTAATACAATTACAACAACGTCTAACTAAGATCCACAAAAGTGTGTATTCTTCTCTTCCAGACCCTAATTCAATAGCAGGTACACATACTCTTCTACCAGGGGATTATGTATATGTAAAGAAACACACCAGAAAGACATTGGAGCCAAGGTTTGAAGGTCCTTATCAAGTGCTTCTGACCACGGCCACCTCAGTAAAGCTGGAAGGAAAGCCTACCTGGATACACGCATCACACTGCAAGAAACAACCCGAGAAAACAACATGATGAAATATCTACTTACATATTTCCTGTTGAAAATTGTTGTTTTACAATTACATGCATGGACTCCTGGTATTGATGTAATTGAGGTAGAGGAAACAGCAAATTTTAAATGGGTTATAGATGATCCTAAAGTAGCAAATGATTCAGGATATGAGATGAATAAGTATTATGATGTAGGTAATTACACTGTTAAAGGATACAGGCGACCATTTCATATAGATGTAGGTATTGCATGGATACAGGCAGACCCACTCTCAGAAGTAACTATAACTTTCCAGTGGAATGACAATATGCGCTTTCCTTTCAATAACAGTAAAAATCATAGGTGCCATAAAATATCCCTTTCACAGACATGGAAACAAGCACGGGAACGGGTAGTAGGACAAATGTACCAAATATTAGTCCATAAAGCAGGGGGAGAAAATATATCAGAAGGGATGTTTAATCTAACAGATATTACCATTAATCAATCAAGTACTTTCCTCTGTGCCTCTTGGTGGAGGGAAGAGAGAAATGATGGGTGGTATTGGAATGCAGAGGCCTATGGATTTTACATACAAATGGAGGAAGAAGTAACGCCAATAATTGAATCTTCCATATTAACACCCGTACCAAACACTTGCATAAATGTATCGACATCACAACAGAAAACAAAAATAAAATTCAATATCACCTTTCCCCCAATACCGGAGTGTAGGTATAAGCGAGAATGGTATGATACTGTATTTGGATTAACAGGTACAGGAATGGGAGTTTTAAACTCGGTCAAAATAGAAGAAATGAACAACAGATGGAAGCATGCAGGGGGACACATAGCTGACAGTTTGACTATTACAAGCAAATGGTTACCCACCGCTTTTGAAACCCAACTGCAAGAAATACCCCTATTACAATTTTTGGGAGGGTTAATAAATCACACTATAGGAGCAGAGCTCCAGCTGTGGAATCAAAGTCAACAGTTTGTAAATTTCACACAATGCTCTTTTAACCTCTTATCCTATCATATACAAATAAATAGGGCCAGAACAGAACTACAGTTGGGAAATTATCATACCTGGATGAAATATTTTAAAGGTCTAACTGACGATGGTGTATGGTTCCAAGTAAAAGGGGATAAAATAGAATGTGAGGAGAAATGGTGTGTAGGAAGGTTTGAAGCTTACCGGGTAGCAGATGTAATGGAAATGTGTAAAATAGTGGTTATGCCACTAGTAATTAAAAACGAGTTTTGGTATCCAGAAATATATGGGAAATATGTAGATAAAGGAAACAGAACCCATGATTTAACTCTATGTGAAGGAACCAATAAGGGAATGGTATGTGGCAGAAGTTCCCCAGTATATGAACCTTGCTTGTTAAAATACCAAACTAGCATATGCAAAATGCAAAGAACACCGATAAATGTGAACAATAGATTCATAGAAATAGGACCCCAGCATATTTGTATCATTACTAATGATAACCGCACCATGTCAGCATTAAATAAATCGGCGCCGTTTGCGGGATGTATAAAAAAGATTAAAATATTACAATGGGGTAACGACACCTATCTTTTTGAACCAGACGCCGATAAGATATTCTCTTCAGTCTATGAGGTACATAATCTCACTGACACTACACCCTTTATAATTTCTTTAGACCCACTAAAACAGGTTTTGGAACAATCAGAGTTGTTAAGACAACACATAGAAACACTAGAACATACCCTACAAAATAACCTTGTATCCGCAATTATTGACAAAGGTAGACTAGTGCATCTTTCCTCACAGATACAACAGGATACTGTACCACATTGGTGGGATATATTTAGTGGAATGTCTTCTACAGCAACCAATACCTTTCACTGGTTGTTAAGTCCAATGGTAATTATTATTCTAATATTAATATCACTTACAATCACGAATATATGTGTATACAGGAAAATAAATAGGAAAATTAGGAGAATAGACAGGGCATACCGATAAATGTGTATTGACATCACCCTACTCGTATAAAACTCCTCTTCTTGAATTTTAAGATGTTGGTAATACCTAGGGGGATGGGTTCTACCCCTCTGACAACTCGCGGTCAGGGAAAGGACTCTGGGGAAAAACTGACTAGAACTTATTCATGAGGACCCAGGGGGAAGGAGAGGATGATGTCAAAGGGGGAAATTGATAAGGTCAGGGATTTAATTTAGAGTTCTCACTTAATATAATGCCTACGTGTAAATCTGTTATGAATGTAACTTTTTGGCTGTTGAACTCGATTGAAGCTGCTTTTGTTTTCTTGTAACTGTATTGCCATGGTGTTGAAGCTTGTGTTCGTAGCCCAGGTGACTCCTGTTGTTGTTTACCCTTGCCCTTTGTGGGGATTGTGCTGATGCTATTGTTTGTATAATTGCCTATAAAAGGCCTTTGAAAGAAGTAAAGGCAGCAGTCCATTATGCTGAGAACTGTGATACAGACATACCTGACTCCGTGTCATCTTTCTTAGAGAAGCAATAATTTGACAAAGCAATATAAACTTAAAGCAACTTATTTAAAAGTTGAACCTAACAATGTTATTAATATAATTATCATCATTAATTATTATGATATTCATATTATTATTATTATTATTATTATTATTATTATATAGTAGTGGTATTATCATCAATAATATTATTTAATATTAAAGCAATAGTTACTAGTCTTTAATATTTATGGAATAATATAGTATACATTAATAAAAACCTTAATTTCTAAATATTGAACTCTAGATGACCTCTCTGCTTCATGCTGGTATTTTTTGTAAGACAGTCACAAGTTTACTGGGTGAAAGTTTATTAGGTGTCTGAGATTGTCTGGGACTGTCTGAACTTTATCCCGTCTGAACTGTAGATGTCCCATTATTTTTATCTATGGTTAGTTGCAATGACGTAAATTTTAGCAACCAATCATGTTGTACCACATGTAACTCTTTTGTCAAGAAATATTTATGAAAAGGCCTGCTTGCCTTTCTTTCTTTGAGCGAGTGATGAACTGGCTTCCAGCTGTAGCTGTTTGTTTTTTTTACTGTTATTTGTAATTGTTATTTTATTGTTTTCATTAAATCTCCCTGCTTTATTGGAAATGTATTGCCTGGTCATTCATTACTTTTCCACATCACCGGACAGAACAGTGTCATACTGAACAAGAAGAAGCTCACGTTCATTGGCATGGCGAAACTAGTCACCGTGACGTCACCACTGGGGGCGGAGAGTTGTTCATGCATACACCCATGCTAACTCAATAGCCACCGGAAAGGATCCACACCAGCTGGGAAACAACTAACCATCATTGGGGCTGGAACGCCTGTATAAAACGGGATTGACAGACACAGTTGAGGTGATGGTGTCACTTCATAGACAGTGAGTAATCATCTTACACTCCACAGCCGTGGTAGTGAGGATTTCCATGAAGTTTATCCTGTCTACATTCAGTATATCAAATGACACCTGATATGCCTGTGCATTCCTTGTTCAAGGAGACAACTGACTGTGGTGTTATCTCTTATCCTTGGGGAGGACTTTTATTGCTTGCATTCATTGCCTTTCAGCCCAACTCCAGCCCTTTATTGCATACTTACACAGTTGATCCAGCAGCAGTGATGCATTCAGAATTTACCTAAAACCAACTGATTAGTCTCATGTCAATATTTAGAAAGGAAACATATTACTTTCAGGTGTACTCAGTTCACATTCCACTGAAGAAATTTCAACAAGGTTTACTGGTCTGCCCAAAGAATATGTCAAATGATGTCTGCTCTAAAATCATCTATAGCAAACAAAGTAACAAGTAAAGGCTGGGTGCTGTAACTAGTGTCGCCCCCCACCCACCCAAAAAGGTCTCATAGAACTGTCAGTAAAACCATAAATAAAGCAGCACAATAAACTGGATGTTAGATGAATATATTGTAGTATACAGAAATAGCATCAACATAGTACATGCAAATATACAGTATACTGTATATATACATATATGCACTTATTAGCTTAGCTTTGCTATTCAAAAAGTGCTACCTACAATAAACAATAGTCATATACTGTATAAGGCAATGGGGTACCACTCAATACAAAAAAATCATCATGATACGAAGAACTAACCATAGATAGCAGGGGGGGCGGGGCCAGTGGCCGACATGTGAGCAGCGCTGTGAAGGAGCTCCTGCCGGGACTAATTCTCCTGCTAACATCCTGAGTGTCAGAGACACCGATCCTGCACCACACCGGATGCCTAACTCTCCACAGAGCTGGCAGGGCTATATATGCTATGGTGAAATTTGGGCCAGCACCCATGGAATCCGCTGTGGAACGTCTGTCCTGATATGCCTGGGGATCCCAAGATGGTGGCCATCACTAGGAGGAGGCTCAGGGTCCCAGCAGCACACCACAAAATGGAGCTGATTGTTCAACCATCGATCCCAGCAAGGTAAGCCCGCTTCCCTGCAGGGCTCGGGGGCTGAGAAGGGGCATTTCAATGGACAGACTATCCCAAAAAGACCCGGGTGATATAGCACTGATAGCGGGGGACGCAGAGCCCTTTCTGAAACAAATTATGGAGGCCATACACACCTACTAATCTACCCTGACTGAACACATAGATGTCATGAGGGCTGAAATGTCTTTCCTAAAGCAAGATGTGCAGAACATTGGGGAAAGGGCCACAGAAGCTGAGCAAAGAATCAGTGATCTAGAAGATGTAATCTGCCCATTAGAAGGCATGGTGCAAACTATACAGAGAGAAGTCAATTCCCACACTGACAAATTAGGAGATATGGAAGACCTCCAAAGACAGAACAATGTTCGATTCATAGGATTCCCTGAAGGGGTAGAGGGTAAACAACCTGAAGATTTTCTGAACTTTGGCTTAAAGACAATACGGTGGATACTACTTTCTCCCGATTATTTGCTATTGAAAGGGTACATAGGATCCCTTCCAAACCTCCTCCCCCGGGGTCGCATCCACGCCCGATGATTGCACGCATCCTACATTTTAGAGATCGTGAAAGCATCCTCCATGCAGCACGGTCCATGGGCGACTTACAGTATAATGGCAACCGCATTTCTATATACCTTGACTTCTCTGCAGCAACACAGAGGCAACGTGTCAGTTTTGTTCATGTGAAAAAAAGGCTCCGGGAGTTACAATTGGCATACAGTACGCTTCACCCTGCAAAATTGAGAGTGGTGACTAGAGGCGAAGTTAATTTCTTTAACACCCCTTCGGATGGTTGGATGCTAGAGGGCACTCTGGCCCTGTTGAACATTGTTGATTGCTCTGGGCCTCTTATGCTATACATTTGTTCTCTACAACCTGAACCCCTTCAGAGCTCTACTGTTAGTGGTGAACTTGCAGAGTGTCTAATGTTGGTTTTTAAGTCCGATAGTTGCGACTTTTGTTTGCTCCACTGTCCACCTACACGACATAATGTCTCCTTGCTCTGGGTCTTAGACCCCTTTCACACTGGGGCGCTTTGCAGGTGCTATAATGCTAAAAATAGCACCTGCAAAGCTCCCTGAAAGAGCCGCTGCTGTCTCTCCAATGTGAAAGCCCCGAGGGCTTTCACACTGGAGCGGTGCGCTGGCAGGACGGTAAAAAAAGTCCTGCTAGCAGCATCTTTGGAGCGGTGTGTATAATGCTCCTTCACCGCCCCTGCCCATTGAACTGAATGGGGCAGGGCGGCTATACTGCCGGCGTAGCGCTGCTGCAGCAGTGCTTTGCGATGGTAACCCTTTCTTGGCCGCTAGCGGGGGTAAAAGCGCCCTGCTAGCGGCCGAATAGCACCGCAAAATTGATGGCAAAGCGCCGCTAAAAATAGCAGCGCTTTACCTCCGACGCACCCACCGCCCCAGTGTGAAAGTAGCCTTAGGGAACTGTACTCATGAGGACCAGCGCCTCCTTCTAGAGGCCTGTCTTTGGCCACACGCCACGCTTCATCCAAAAGCCTACGATTATTTCCTGACACTACTTTCTCCTGTGCACGGTGCCGCGACGATCTACAAACTTACTAAGACACACTACTACATCTTTAATAATTTTTCTTTTGTTGCGTTCCTAAATTCCTGGTTGGACTTACTATACATTGTTTACCACCTTCTTTTCTGAGCTGCATTTTATTCCCCCATATTATAATATCCCCTTGTACGCAGGAGAGGAGAGATTGATATAGTACCAGACACTACTTAGCTATTACTGGGGACATTTCTCGCTGACATGCAGCTGCTACCTTAGACCCCGAGAGGTCATTTACTCTTTCATTTAAGGGGTACAGGCACGCAACATGTTGGGGTTGTGTGCAGGGTGGGAAGGGATGGGTTTTCATTCATTAATGTTTTGTGATGTGTGCTGTTATATTTTTCTGCTCAAATCTCAACAGGATGGACGAACTATCATGTGATTATTCAGGTACTATTTACCCAGTAATCCTATACTTATTTTGCTAGCCATTCATACAAAGGAAACATAAGCTTACTGTCATGGAACGTGAGAGGTCTAAACTGGAAGGTAAAGAGATCACTATTCTTTGACTATATTAAGAGGTACAAACCCCATATTATCCTATTGCAGGAAACGCATTTACAGGGTTCTAAGGTTCTGGCATTAAAAAAGCCAATATTATGAAGGTTATTCATGTAGAATATTCCACATACTCCAGAGGAGTGGCTATTCTGATCAGTAAAAAGGGCAGCAGCTCATATTTTACATTTCAAGCTTGATCCCAATGGTAGATATGCCAACTTGGTGTGTAAAATGTTTAATGTCTGCCTCACATTGGTATGCGTGTATATTCCCACCGTTCACCTTTTTGGTGTTAGAGGAAGTCCTAACGGCGACAGTGCTGATAGCGCAGGGCCCCCTACTGTTAATGGACAATTTTAATGTGGTGTCGGATGTGGCTCTGGACATACATGGCTGTACCTCTGGCTCCCACCACATTCTTTCCTCTGGTTGGAGATTTACGTTCTCGCTGACGTATGGTGTCACAAACATCCTGGAGTTATGAGTCTCCGAGTGACAGGAGTATTCTCTAAGACACTGTCCAGAATAGACCTCCTCTGTAGACGTTCTTCCTCTAATATCCAATGTCAGATATCTGTCCAGGGCTCTATCGAATCATCACAGATGGAGGTCACAGTTGACTTGAACACTCCCCAGGGAAGTAGACACTGGTGTATGAATGTCCATTGGTTACAGGAGGAACTCATTACCTATTAAAATGCAAAACCACTATAGATCATTATTGGAGGGAAAATGGTGCAAATACTCCGGTCCATAACCAGTGGGAGGCATTCAAGGCGACCCTCAGGGGAATCTTTACTAAGGAAGTGAAGGCTTTTTCTAGAGCTTTGAGGTAATGCAAACAGACCATAGAAATATTGTAGCCGAGCAGACATACATTCAAGTTTCAACCCCAAACAATTACAAACTATGGCAATAACAGGCAAGGCAGTACAGATTACTCTTGACTATACAAAAAAGCAACTACACCAGGCCCAAAATATTTTTGAGTTTGGTGATAAAAGTGGAAGCCTGTTAGCCTTTCTTGTGAAACCAACCAATGCCCCAGTATCAGTGATGCAAATTAGAAACACAGAGGGCAATATTGTACAGGACTCTCAGGGAATTCTGAATAGTTTCCTACCAGTCCCAGACCCAACAAACAGATAAGGAAATATCATCCTATCTAGAAGACCTGCCATTGTCTTCCTTGAGTACAGAAGATAGTAATAGCTTGGAACACTCCATAACACAGGAGGAAATATGTGGTGCCATTTCCTCTTTCAATCCCGGTAAGTCACCAGGACTTGACAGATTTCAAGCTGACTGGTATCATCTACATAAAGAGAATTTGGTACCACATTTACAAAAGGTTTTCATAGCAGCGGAAAAAGAAGGTATACTCCTGGAATCCATGAGAGAGGCCCTGATTGTGGTGATACCCAGACCTGGTAAGGATCCCCTAGAGTGCGAATGATGGTATTAGAGGTCTGGTAATTGGGGGGCTGGAGGAAAGTGTATCATTATACGCGGATGATATGCTTTTATATCTGGGAGACCCTGATACATCCCTATCCACTGCATTTTCAGTAATACAGGAATTTGGGGATTTCTCAGGCTTTCACATCAATTGGTCCAAGTCAGCGCTATTTCCCCTAGACCCACAACCAAATTTAATACTCCCCGCCCAAAATCCCCTTGCTGTCACATCCCAGCTTAAGTATCTGGGGATAAATGTCCAGCTACCGGTAGATTCCTTTGTGGACGTAAATCTGTGGCCCATAATTAGAACTTTTAGTGGCAGGGTGCAAAAATGGGAAGATTTACCACTCACACTGTTAGGTAGAGACAACTTATTCAAAACCATCTTCTTGCCTAAGTTCCTATATGTACTCTCCAATGCCCTGATCTATATTTTGAAAAAAAATAATTGCTATATTAGTTCACTGCTGAGCTTCTTTCTGTGGGGTTCCAAGGCGGCCAGAGTCTCCTTGGAGATCTTGCAATTACCGGTGTGAAGGGGAGGACTGGCGTTACCTGACCTTTGCCTCTACTATCTTGCATCACAGCTGGTTTATATACATTTTCAAATGTTTCCACAATTAAATAATGCAGCTGTGGTGGTGGAAGTGGCAGTTGTTACTTCCTATGAAACCCTGTTGAACTTTTTCTTCCGGGGGGAGGTCCCTACAGAGGGAGGTAGGTTGATGCTTAAATCTGCTAAACGTATCTTAGGGATCTGTCTGAAACATATAACAGATGTCCCCGTTCACTTATCTCCCAATACTCCATTATGGTTCGACCCGTGTCTGAAAATTTTTTCCATCTCGAGGATGGCTATAAATTGTCTAAATTTGGACTCATGTACCTTCACCAATTATATGATATGGGTGACATCAAAACGTTTGCACAACTGAGGAGGGAACAGAATTTCTGACTCCTGGGCATTCCAATATACCAGACTAAAACATGTGGCACAAACTCAGTTCGGGACTGAATCAATATCCTTAGAAAATAAGAACCTGGAAAAACTCCTTGGCACCCCTGACCACACTAAATTTATATCTAGCTATTATAGTCTATTGATAGGCAAAGAAAACCCAAAAGAGAAGAAAATTAGGGAAGGATGGACCACTATTATACTTAAGCTAACGGAGGAACAGTGGGAGACAGTGTTGGCCTCATATACGCCCACAGTTATCTCGGCCAGGGACAAAATGATACAACTCAGGTACTTGCATCGAATGTACTACACCCCCCTTAGACTGTATGAAATGGGCAGAAGAGACTCTCCCACATGTCATAAATGTTTGGCAGCAGAGGGGTCATTTCTCCATATGGTGTGGGACTGTAACAGGATACGCCCTCTCTGGTTACAGGTGACCCAATTTATTGCTGATACATTTGACCTCCCGAATATTTGTAGCCCATTATTGGGATGTTTAGGCATTTTTGAGGATGAAGTTATGAGTAACAACATGAGGACTTTGCTGCGATTATTATTCTGTGTCCGTAAGCTGATTGTCATCAATTGGATTAAGAGAGACCATCTTACCTTAACCTCCTGGAAGGGCCTGGTTAATGCCAATGTAACATTAATTAAAATTACTGTATTTATTGGCGTATAACACACACTTTTTCACCCTGAAAATTGGGTGCAAATAGTGTGTACGTGTTATACGCTGATACTGCAATTTGGGCTGCCTAGGGGGGAACTGGGGGGGGGGGGGGCGGGACGAGCGCCATCAGATTACATACAGCGAGAATCTCCTGTTTACTCAGCAGCCTCTGTAATAGGAAGTCCCGACTCCTGGGCCGTCATTGGACCAGTGTTCTGTCTATCATAGAAGTCGGTCCAGGAGACGGCACTTTGTATTAAAGAGGCTGCCGATTTAAAAGGAGATTCTCACTGTATGTAATCTGACTCGTCCCACCCCCCTCCATGTTCCCTCTGAGGCAGCAGGAATCTGAGTTGAGACTGCAGATGGGCATTGATCAGGCTGCATTCATGGCAATTGTGAGGCTGCAGATGGGCATTGATCAAGTTGCATTGATGGACAATTGTGAGGCTGCAGATGGGCATTGATCAAGCTACATTGATGGGCAATTGTGAGGTAGCAGATGGGCATTGATCAGGCTGCAGATGGGCAATGGTGATGCTGCATTGATTTTGCTTCAAAGTTCTTTATTTAAAATTTAAGTTAAAATATTTTTTTTTACATTTTTTTCCTGAAACTTCCCTCCTAAAATGAAGGTGCGTGTTATATGCCTGTGCGTGTTATATGCCAATAAATACGGTACTTATGAAGCCAGAGGAGGCTTAAAAAAATTCAATAGAGTTTGGGGTAAATGGCCTAATTCTGGACATACTGTACAAACTGACACTTAAGATGCATTGTAATATGAGAATATGCTTTATAGATAATGGATGAATAACAGCACACATCACAAGAGTTTACTGAGGAATTTACCTCTGGATTAGTTTTATTTCTTCTTTACATGACTATGTTATACGTTATACATAGGATGGTAACAAAAACAAAACAGAAAAAGTGCTATTTGTACTATTGGCTATATTGAGTTTAGAAATATGGATGTCTAGGACTTCATAAAGAAAATGATGTGATATTATGTACACTTACGATTGTAACCTGCTTTCATTTTTTTCCTACTATGTATGTACACTTGGCAAATAAAAACCTTTAAAAAAAATAGCAGAAAAATGGTACTGGTAGAAGTGAAAAAGACAATTCCCTTTCTCAAGGTGGGTCCCAGGCCAACCTTTTTTTGGCAATAGTAATCACTTTTAGAAAAACAACTTAGCAATATTAGTAAATTCTTAAGTTACTAATTCGTAATAATTAGGAAACAATCCAATAGAAAGCTGAGTCATCCCATTAAAATAGGCAAGTGACAGGTGTTCTTTATTAATTTTTTGTCAAGGTTTAACTACATTGAATGTATATGGATATGTTGGTGGTGGCGCCGGTGATGGTTGAGCATAAGTGGTAGTTACAGGAACGGGAAAGGCACCAGGATTCATAGCAAGGCCGGCATCATTTTGTATCACAAACACCTTCAGAAAGGAAAAGAACAAGAAAATAAAGGATATTATTTTTGAGGAGAAAGCCAAAATATTATGACCAAGGTTTAAGGCTAGAGGGTATGAAGACAAATTTCTGATAAATGTGAATCATAGAAGGAAAGCTCTTAGACATGAACATAATCCACAATAAAGAATAACAAATAAGATGAAGCTTCTATTTGTTTTATTCCCAGGTTTTTTTTTTTTTTTTTTTTTTAAATCTCAGTGGTTCCAGAAAGGTCTGGTTATATCTAAACTTGTTTGAGGTAGTGGAATTTTTGGTGCTGGAACCTTAGGTGAATGTTACTTGGTACATATGATTGGTTTTAGCTCACACCCTCTCTCCCTCCATATGCCCCCAGCACAAATATATCCCCCCAAGAAAAATTCCCCCCCCCTCCTAGCACAAATCCTTTACCCCTTACATTTCCCCTCTAAGCATGGATCCCCCCTCCCCCCCACACTCCAAATTCCCCCTTCTAGCACTAATTCCTCTCTACAATCCCCCCCTAGCACAAATACCCCCAATCAGCCCTACTAGCACAAATCCCCCCCCTCCCCTCACAAAAAAAATATATTTCCCCTTTACCATACCACTTTTATAGCACAAACCCCCCAAAATCCCCCCTCCTAGCACCAATCCTCTTCCCCCATCCCATTTCCCAATACAGATCCCCTCAAATTACCTTTCCTAGCACACCTCCCTAAATTTGCCCTCCTAGAAAAATTATTACCCCCTGCCCCAAATTCCCCTTATGAACACAAATCCCCTCCCCCTAATCTCCTTGAGGTGCCCCCCCACATCACATGATATCATAGTGCCCAGGGGAGCCGCCCCCTCCTGCCCACCCCTTGTCCCGGCCCTGCTCGACAGGGGATCATAAGTCTGGAGTCACTTTTGTATAAATCACTAATTATGCTGAACTAAGGGCACCTATAAACGTGGGGCCTGTTCCACTTGCAAATTTGTATACACTGGCATATGGATTGATTTATTGAATTGAAAAACTTTGACTTCTAGACATTTGCTAACTGCAACACAGTGGGAGTTATTTATCTCCTTCTTCGTGGTTACTGTGGCTTTTTATGGCAGTAAGACAAAATATCCATTTACAATGCAAATTTAATCAATTAATCCGAAGGTTCTATCTTGGTGTAGGGAATGAGGTATAGTCATGTAAATAAAGTTCTTTGCTACTTTAGTAAATTTTCTTGATTTTTACATGGACACACATGTTCTTTCTTTTGAGGAACATCTGAAAGTTCACATATTATTACCCTTTGAATTAAAATAAATGTGGTCAGTAGGTTTCATAAAGACTTAAAGCCAAACATATAACATTTACTTTGGAGTGGGGCAGAGGTAGGTTCTACCAGAATCTAATTTCCATCTGTGACCACATTGGGGAGTTTTTCCCTCATTTCCTGTGACTGTGATACTCATAGAAAGGTAAGGGAGCTGTCATCAGATCAGTAATTCATGGACCTCATCCTGCAAAAAATATGTTTTTGTTTTGTCTGTGCTGTAGGTGGAGTGCAGCGTGGTGTGGCTGTAGTGGGATGCCCCTTTGTCCAGATTCTAGTGCAGGTCCCTTTAACTCAACATCAACAACAGGAAAAGGAGACAAGGGAGTCCCCAGAAAGCAAAAAAGGGGAATGGTCAACTAAGGCTTATGGTACAAAAATGCAAAAAGGCTTTATTAAGGGTGGGGGTGGGGGGTATTTACATATACAAAAAATTCCAAATATATGTAAGATAAACAATGTATCTAAATAACACAGTCCGTCTCGCTACACTAAACCAAAATTAAAAACCATGCTGCAACATTGATGAATAAAACTGCAGAGCGTGCCTGCAGGCCAAAAATGCATGCAGTGTCCATTTGAATCCAAAGAAAAAAGTTCTGAAGAAGTATGCAGAGGCGTACAAATCGTTAACGCAGCCCCTGCAGGGCTTGTCAGCAGGCCTTCAACATGCTTCCTTTTCCAGCAATGTAAAAGGGTTTCCCTGTGATTTGCATACAGCACCGTACTTCACAAGCTATTTCCGCATCAGCAATTGAATGCAAAGTCCGTGGTTCCTGGTCTTTTCCTAACCATGTGACCAGTCATGTGATCACACAGTCTGCAGTGTCTACTATTGAGGAGAATGGTGTGCTGTGACTACACACTGAATGTTGCTCTGAACTGACTGTGAGCCGCTCCATGCCAAACAGCAAGACAGCAGAGTCTGAGGATATCCCCAGTAATTGAAAGTGGTGAGAGCCCAAAAGGGCAGTTTCTCTTTCCCTCCTTATCTGCTTATCAATAGTCTTTGCATCTGTTTGCCATTCACCCTCCTGCATGGATTGACACACTTGAAACCGATGAACTGTGAAAATATCATTCTGGTCTAGATTGGAAAAGAGACTAAGCCCTTTCTTTGGAGTGGTCTGTCCTTTTCTCCTTATATGCTGCATTGAGGAAATAGTGTTTGTGCACTGGACATACCTAGTAACAGGAACGCTGGTCGTTCTATTTCCAAAACAACTGGTGTATACACACATTTAGTGCACTGAGGTTGGAAGCTGCTTGTGGAGGATTTCCTTCTAACAGAAGTTTAAAAAACCCCACCTAATTCAGCTATGTAAGGTCTTGTCTATGTGGATATATGTAGTTTCTTTTCAGTACTGCTCAATCTGATGCACAGTCAATACTAGACCACATAAGACTTGATATCCCATCAGTAGCCTACCCCAAGTAATGTTTGGTGCTATACTTTTTTCTTTGGATTCAAATGGACACTGCATGCGTTTTTGGCCTGCAGGCACGCTCTGCAGTTTTATTCATCAATGTTGCAGCATGGTTTTTAATTTTGGTTTAGTGTAGCGAGACGGACTGTGTTATTTAGATACATTGTTTATCTTACATATATTTGGAATTTTTTGTATATGTAAATACCCCCACCCCTCCCACCCTTAATAAAGCCTTTTTGCATTTTTGTACCATAAGCGGTAGTCGACCATTCCCCTTTTTTGCTTTCTGAGGACTCCCTTGTCTCCTCTTCCTATTGTTGATATAGTGCCATTGCTTTTAGGGCAGGTATCCCGTCACATATTGACGAATCAGCTGGTACTCTATTTGCTGTTTGCAACTTTGGTGTGTGTGGATTCAAGGACCTTTTACCCCCCATTTTTTCCCTTTAACTCAACTCCCCACAATCCTCTGAGCTCCTGGACACGCCCGGGGGATAAAAAAGTCAGCTCCGCCCAACTTCCTGTGCTCAGAGAGATCCTGCCTGATGGGACAGCAGTGACTGGGCAAGTAAGCTGTTCCCAGGTGCTGGGTCCTCCCCTGTTAAGTTTGGTGTGCGGGCCACCAGCAGTGAGCACAAGCGCACGCAGCATCTTTCCAAGCCCCAGTCACTGGAGAGGACTCTGTTACAGTCCATTGGTGGAAGCTGTCCATGAAGTGAGTTGGCCCTATCTCCAGCTACCAAAACCCCCTGACCGAAGCAAGTAGAAAGCAGTGCCAGCGTGAAGTTTGTGTCAGCAGGAGGTCCACTCAGTTCACAGTTCTGTTGATCGAACGATACTATTTTGGACATGTGAGATTCTTTAGCTCTCTATTCTATCTGTAGATTGGACTCAGAACACTCTGCTACCACCTTGTGGACATTAGTTGAACGGCAGTATAATTGTTATACCCTCTTTCTTACGGTTCATATTAATGTTCTGTACTGTATACCCAGTTTTGCACGATTTCCGGTACAATTTATGTTGAAGTTCACTGTTAAGTAAAGTACAGATTGCACATCACCACTGGTCTGATTATTTGGCTGTGACCATTACACTACACTTGGCGTCACGAACAGGATACAGCCATGTCAGACAGTGATGAGGAGAACAGCACAATGGCAGAGCCAGTCAGCAGCGGCACTGAGGGAGTTAAACAGTCTGCCATAGCTTTTCTATTGCTGGCAGGATTGCTACCACAACAGCTGCCTAAGTACACAGGACCAGATCAGGACTTAGATGATTGGATTAGGAGGTTGCGGGGCTTGATCCGGTCATATGGGGTCCCACCTGCACAGCAGGCAGACCTGGCCATTAGTGCCCTTGAAGGGGAAGCAAGTAAGTTGAATCCTACACCTTCCAGCAGAGGACCAGGACTCCCTAGACAAGATAATCAGCCGCTTGGAAGCAGTGTACACCCAGACGGTGACATTAGGGGATCTTAGAGCTTGCTTTATCAGTAGAAGGCAGAGAGTGGGAGAATGCATTCCGCAGTACGCCCTGGAACTGCAGGATATAGCAGCCGAGATCCGCCGCAAGGAGAGGAGGCGAGCAGGGCGTGCTGGCTGGAGTGATACAGGTGGGTGGCTGAAGGATCAGTTTGTGGATGGGCTTCTGCCTGACAAAGTCAGGGAAAAGTTACAAGAGAAGAACAGAAGCAACCCAAACTTAAAATTCCATGAAATTCTGGAAGCAGCTATCCTATATTCAGAACCCAGACGTGCCAGTACGGGCAGTACGGCCAGCACAGGTGATAAACCATGTAAACCGCCACAAACTGGACACACAGCTCCATGGGAGGTGGCCATACACAAGCTGACAGAAGGAATGGCCCAGCTCCAGACAGAACTTGCCACGCTGAGACGTGAGCGAGACAATCCAAGGGGGCCAAGGGAGCACACCCCTTTATGGAGAAACCGTTCACCGCCCCGCAGATGACCAAGACGGGAGAGGTCACCCTCTCCATATTGAGGCTGTCGACAAAAGGGACATCGCTTAAGGGACTGTCCTGATCGAATACCGAGGGAGCCATTAATCTCAGAGCGCCCCGCCGCTAGGAGTCAAGCAGTGGGGCGGCCCAGCAAAACGACTCCCCCGTCACACACGGAGGGTGTGGTGGTCGATTGCCCTGTGGTACAAAGGTACTTCGATGGCCAAGAGGTTGAATGTCTCTTCGACATTGGGTCCCAAGTCACCATTCTACCAGAACCCTTGTTCCAGCGAAACTTCCCAAAGAAAAAAATGAGTCAGGATACCCCCTGGATCTCACTGACAGCTGCCAACGAACTTCATATAGAAGTGGTCGGGATTAGCTGGATGAAAGTAGAACTCTGGGGACCTTGGCCAAAAAGGTGTTGTGGTTACACGAGCAACCAGAAAAGGTCGACCGCAGGTGATATTGGGCATGAATATCATCCAGGGGCTGAGGCCTGAGCTGTTAAAACAGTGTCCTACACACCTGGGACCACCTAAAGAAGTTAGAAAGCTGCTCCTTACCTTGGCAGCACTAAAGGACTCTGACGCAAGTATCGCAAACATTAATGAAAAGGCTGGTGTTGTGAGGGTTCTTTTTGGGACAGAGATTGTAATACCTCCCTGCAAAGAACTTGTACTTCCCATGAATGTTGGATCATGCCATAGACTGCAGGGCATCCCAGTGCTAGTGGAACCCTTACCCTCAGATATGGCCTTGTTGGTTGCTAGAACTCTCACAGTAGTTCGTCAAGGCACCGTACTAGTTCGGATGCGAAACAGCAAGACGTTTCCACTTCACTTGCCCCCAGGGACACCAGTGGCGGAACTGGCCCTGATTTCAGGTGTGGTTTCTCCCAAAGTGGACCACATAGAGCTCCAGAAATTTCACGGAAGACGTTATGTAGCTAAAGTGAATGTTGCCAAATGTTCAACAGGAGCAGACCCAGCATGGGTAGGAGAACAGATACTTCCACTTCTACAGCTGTCCACTGAGGAACTCACACCCACTCAGAAGCAGTAAGGCAACTGGTGGATAAGTGGTCAGAGGCGTTTTCCCAGGGGGATTTTGACCTGAGCTGTAATAATGGAATTGAACATGAGATCTCAACAGGAGGAAATCCACCCATCCAGGATCGCTACAGAAGCATACCCCCTCACCTTTATCAGGAAGTCAAGCAGATGTTGGAACAGATGATGCAACAAGGCGTAATTGAAGACAGCAAGAGCCCATGGGCAGCTTCCGTTGTATTAGTGCGGAAAAAGGATGGCTACCTCCGCTTCTGTGTAGATTATAGACGGTTGAATGCTGTCACTACAAGAGACGCCTATCCCCTGCCGCGGATTGAAGAGTCCCTAACTGCTCTAGGGAAAGCCAAGTTCTTTTCCACGCTTGATCTCGCCAGTGGATATTGGCAGATCCCTGTGGCCAAAGCAGATCGACCAAAAACTGCTTTCATCACCCCTATGGGACTATGGCAGTTCAAGAGAATGCCTTTCGGGCTGAACAATGCACCTGCTACCTTCCAGAGGACAATGGAGCATTGTCATGGGGATATGAACTTGGATAGCATCTTGATTTATCTTAATGATATAGTGATGTTCTCTGCCACCTTCAAGGAACACCTCGCCCACCTCGATGCTGTTCTAGCCCGGCTACATCAGTATGAGCTGAAGCTTAAGCCAAAAAAATGCCACCTGTTCAAAAGTGAGATTGAATATTTGGGGCATGTCATTTCAAAACAGGGTGTGTTCCCCAACCCAGAGAAAATCAAGGTAATACAAGAATGGAAGGCACCATCAACCGTGACTGAGGTTAGAGCCTTCCTAGGGTTAGCGGGGCACTATCGACGTTTCATCAAGCACTACGCCCATCACGCTGCTCCAATCCAGAAGTTACTACATGGAGTAGACCAGAAAGGAGATCACAAGAGGGTAGAATGGGGACTGGAAAAGCAAGAGACATTTGACTTCTTAAAGCAACTGTTGGTTTCAGCCCCTGTATTGGCCTTTGCTGATTTCTCCCTTCCCTTTCAGTTAAACTGATGCCAGTAACCAGGGCCTGGGGGCCGTGCTCTCACAAATGCAAGATGGTAAGGAACGGGTTATTGCTTATGCCAACCGCAGCCTTCATCCAACCGAGAGAAACCCTGTAAACTACAGCTCCTTCAAGTTGGAACTGTTAGCGCTGGTGTTGGCCATCACAGAACATTTCGCAGAGTATCTCACAGGGTCTAAGTTTGAAGTATGGATGGACAATAACCCCTTAGTACATCTCCAGACATCCAAACTTGGCACTCTGGAACAAAGATGGGCAGCACGTCTGGCAAAGTTTGACTTTTCCCTGCATTACCACCTGGGAAAGGGGAACCACGTGGCTGATGCCCTATCACGGTACCCTTCAGCACAACCACAGCGAGATGCGGATAGAGAGGCCGAAGATGAAGAAATCCCACCCTTAATGGGGGCTATATCTAAGAGTAGACCACGGTGGACCTCATCCAGGTATTGGAAGATTATAACTGGGCAGAAATGCAGAAGGATGACCCTGTGATTGCCCCAGTCATAGAGGCAATGCAGTTACGACACTGGCCCAGTAGAAGTGAAAGATCACAACTGCTATCAGAAACAAAAAAACTGCTGAATGAATGGTCACGCCTCCTCTTGAGAAATGGCATATTGTATCACAGAATAATGTTCCCCCATGACTCTTCGGTAACCTGGCAGGTCGTACTGTCGCTGGCCAGAGCTCGAACAATGGCAGAAAGGATCCATGTGGAAGAAGGACATTGGGGTGTCCACAAGACATTCGCCTGGTTCAAAAGGCAAGCCATGTGTGTGGGGGCTGTTCCAGTTGATTGATCAGCAATGTGCCGTATTCTCCGTGACCAAGGGGGCTGAGGTCCAGGTGCCTCCCATGTCTTGGAACACGTCTGCCCCATTGGAAGTACTGACAGTTAACTTCCTCACCCTCGACATGTCAGAAGATGGATATCGCCATGTCCTTGTCATGGTGGACCACTTTACCAAGTTTGCAGTAGCTGTACCAACTCTTGACCAGACTGCAAAGACTGCAGCTCAAGCAGTGTGGAAGCACTTCTGTCTTCCTTGTGGTTGCCCTCAGAAGATACATTCAGATCAAGGGCCCTGCTTTGAAAGTGAGTTCTTCCAGGAGTGGTGTCGCTCCTTAGGTGTCAAGAAGACACATACAACCCCATATCACCCACAGGGTAACGGAGCCTGCGAGAGGTTTAATTGTACCCTGATACAACTGTTGAGAGGGCTGGCCTGGGAGAAACGAATCAGATGGACCCATTACTTGGCCTGAAGTGGTTTGGAAGTATAATCATACTGTGCACTCAGCGAAAGCTCGTTCTCCTTACCACGTGATGTTTGGTCGTACTCTTGGGGGACCCACAGATCTATGGGGTGTTGTCCCCACTGAAGAACTGGAGTATACTCCAGCAACCTGGATTCGAGAGTGGAGGCGACGCCTGTCAGAAGTCCAACAGTTTGTAAAGGAGCGAACTTGGGTGGAGCAAGAAGAGTCAGGAGCCAAGGTCTATGACCTGAAACCGGGAGACAGGGTCTTGATCAGGCGCAAAGGTGCACATCAGCAGGGCCTGCTACAAACTCCATGGGAGGAAGTGCCTGGAGTTGTGCTACAGCAACCAATTCAAGGAGTGCTAGTCTATGACGTCCAGAAGTAAAATACACAAGACAGGCCGAGGCGGCTACACCGCCAGCTCCTCAAACCTATTAGAAATTATGTAGAGGTGCTGGAGAGCTTATCTAGAGAGCCTGAGGAACAGGTTTCCGAGCCACCCGTAGCAGCCCTAGCAGAGAATCAGTGGTGGCTACTCCTTGTCCCCTCACTGTTGCCTCCAAATCTCCCAGGAGAGATTACAGATAAAGACAATGCCATGCAGCCCAATGATTGCCCAGCTCGGATTCCTACTCCTGCTGTGGAGCCCTCTGACCCACTGTCCACTGCCTGCTCCTGAAGAGGAGCCTGAACCTCAACCCTTGAGATGCTCTCAGAGGCACAACTTTGGGAAACCACCTGAACGCTTTGCACAGGAGGACTTTGGTCGGTAAACTTGCCTGGAATCGCAAGTTCAAGTGGGGTGGAGTGTAGTGAGATGCCCCTTTGTCCAGATTTTGGTGCAGGTCCCTTTTAACTTAACTCCCCACAATCCTCTGAGCTCCTCGACATGCCCGGGGGATATAAAAGTCAGCTCCACCCAGCTTCCTGTGCTCAGAGAGATCCTGCCTGATGGGACAGCAGTGACTGGGCAAGTGAGCTGTTCCCAGGTGCTGGGTCCTCCCCTGTTAAGTCTGGTGTGCGGGCCACCAGCAGTGAGCACAAGAGCACGCAGCATCTTTCCAAGCCCCAGTCACTGGAGAGGACTCTGTTACAGTCCATTGGTGGAAGCTGTCCATGAAGTGAGTTGGCCCTATCTCCAGCCACCAGAACCCCCTGACTGAAGTAAGTAGAAAGCAGTGCCAGCGTGAAGTTTGTGTCAGCAGGAGGTCCACTCAGTTCACAGTTCTGTTGATCGAACGATACTATTTTGGACACGTGAGATTCTTTAGCTTTCTATCTGTAGATTGGACTCAGAACATGCTGCTGTCACCTTGTGGACATTAGTTGAATGGCAGTATAATTGTTATACCCTCTTTCTTATGGTTCATATTAATGTTCTGTACTGTATACTCAGTTTTGCACGATTTCCGGTACAATTTATGTTGAAGTCCACTCTTAAGTAAAGTAGAGATTGCACATCACCACTGGTCTGATTATTTGGCTGTGACCGTTACACTACATGGCAATAATAATGTCAAACAGTCAGGTGCAGTGAAGAACTTGTATTAAAATAGTAAAGAAGCAGTTCAACAAACCCCATGGGAAGGCTGCCCAACTGAGTGCACTCACGGTTTACAGTAATGTGAAGCATGAGAGCAGTTATCAGTTAGATTGAAAGTTCCTGTTCAGAGAGCAGAATGTGGCCTGAAGTCCCTCCTCGTCAGGAACCTTCCCTTTACCGCTAGTCCTCTCTCTAACAGGCAGGGTACCTATCCCTACTTTACCAACTCGCAAAAAGTGCACCAAGCCTGGGAGCCAGGGCCTTATAAAGTCTTTGCCTGACCCAGAATGGCTGCTAGGGTCACCGGGGGTGACAGTGTCCAATAGGATAGCTTCCCCAGTGACCCAGCAAACCATAGAGGTTTTTTTGACTTCCTCTCCAACAACCGTGCTGATACAGAAGAGCTCCAACTGTAGTGGAGAAAGCAGACTGCACCTGCCTACAGTGCCCCCATTGGAGAGATTTCCAATCTTAGAGACACAAGCGGCAATAAATATCTGACAAAGGTTTTAACTTCCCCATTCTATACTAAACAGAATTAAACATTTGGCTGGCATTAGGCTTTAGTTTACTAAAGCTTGATATGACAGTTTTGGATGATGGTTGGCAAACTTCTTCTTAAAACATTGGAAGATACCAAGGTGAAGTCAGCAGCACAAAACTATCTCCCTTTTCCTGTTTAGTGGTATGTTTAAAGTATATTTAAAGCCCAAAATCATTTTGGATAGAGTAAGTTGAGTAAGGGTTAAAACCACTACCATTTTTTGTTTTATTTTTTTTACCATCTGTGTCTCAGGAGATTTCCTTTCACTTCCTGTAGACTGAGTAGAATGTGAGAGGATATCATTCCAATGTAAGGGAAATCCATTCTAAGGCTTTATGTACCCTAGCCTACACTGGCAGATCCTAAACTTGAGTTTAGGAGCATTTGGCATTTTTAGTGCCAAAGCTCCTAAACTCAAGTTCATAAAAGCCTACGTATCAATGTACATATAGGCTTTTAGCAGAGTTTAGGACCTGCCGCATTTAGAGCTTTAACCTCCGTCTCTTGAATAATCGCGTTCAGGATAGGAACATTTTGACCAAAAAATTAGATGAGAAAATGCAAAACACGGCAAAAACATACCTAGATTTTGCCGCATTTTGCATTTTCCCACGGTCACGGCAAATATAGGCCAGTGTACACGAAGCCTTAGATAGCTGTTGCGGGAACAAGTGTCACCATTGGAAGATTTCCTCTCTATTCTTGTTCTGGTGGCAACTAAAATTTTTGGATTTACCCTCAGTACCATTACTGGTGACATTGGTGATTGGGACAAATAAAGAAAGTGGATCTCCCTAACAAGGACTAAGACAGCAATACAAATTGGACAGTGGTTCTAACCCCTCACCACAGATCTAAAAGAAAAGAAGCTTAGCCTCTGGTTACACTTTATGGATGGAGCTACTTAAATTGTAAGTATAGCACAAACTTTTTACAGTCTTGAATAGAGTAGGAGAGGCTGAAAACCCTTGCCAGGTAAATTGTTTTACTTATTCTGTGTCCTGCTGGGGAGTTTCCACTTCACTTCCTTTCCTGGAGATGCAATAGGAAGAAGAAGAAAATCGCCCTTAAGTGAGATGAGATCCACTCTAATGCCGCATACACACGATCCGTCTTTTCCGCCAACAAAACCGTGGATTTTTTTCTGAAGGATGTTGGCTCAAACTTGTCTTGCATACACACGGTCACACAAATGTTGTTGGAAATTCCGAACGTCAAGAGCGCGGTGACGTACAAGACGGACGATGAGCCAAGAAAAATGAAGTTCAATAGCCAGTGCGGCTCTTCTGCTTGATTACGAGCATGCGTGGACTTTTGTGCATCGGACTTGTGTACACTCACTCGGAATTTGGCGGAAAATTTGAGAACCTGCTCTTAAACATTTGCGTGCGTAAATTCCGATAGCAAATGTTCGATGGAGCATACGCACGGTCAGACTTTCCGACAATGAGCTCACATCGAACATTTCCCGTCAGAAATTCCGACCGTGTGTACACAGTATTAGGGTTTGTTTACACCCTAAGGGTGGTCTGAGGTGGGTTGCTTTTCACAGCTGTGCAGCTGCAGATGATAGGCATTCAGGAGGCAATACTGTCACCTCTTGAATGTTGTTTTCTGCGGTATCCTCATTGGAAGATGTCCAGTACATACAGGTACACTTTTAGGTTTACAACCTAACCTCTCCAATATGAATATTTCTATATATTTTTTACTAAAAAAAATCATCTGATTAAAGAGGTAGAGCCTGTGGTGTTATCATTCATAAGTAGACTGTCCCACCCCCTAATGCTAGTATTTATATCTCCACCCCCTGATGTCTCAGATCAGGTGACCTGACAAAGGGGTTAATCCCCAAAACATGTAGTCCCTGACTGAGCTCTGGCACTTCTCCATATCATCCGCACCTTTCCCTCCATTGCCCTATGGATTGAGCCTGTTGGTGCTTGACGATGCCTTTCTATGCACTGACCTGGAAGCCATCTCCCTTGTCTGCTTCTGTTGTCCCCCAGATTGGGACTGACTAGTCCTGCAATATCTCCTTGACCATCGGGAGTGGAGCACGCTCCTCCAGGATTCTCAGCCTTCCTCCAGGAGCTCCATGATTTTTCTACAGCCTCCTTCCATCTGGCACTGCTCGAGGCTCAGGAGTGTAGCCTGCATTTCTCCGGGTTCACCATCCCTCCTCCACAGGATTAGGGTATCTGACAGCCATCCATCCCTTTTTTATGGCTCTGTGGAGGATACTACTGCAGCCATTAGTCACTATGTTCACTGGGCACTTTCTTTCTGTCATTCGTCACGTTTTGATACTGTTGCTATTACAGATCTAAACGTTTAATTCCATCGTTTGCTTCTACAAAATCACCGAAACAGTGCTCCCTGTGTCAAATTTTCTAATCTGTCTCAGCTGGTCTCTTGAGTTTGGGAGCAGCGGCTGGAGTACATTTCTAGTCATTTACGGGCAACTTTGATTACATTCATGTGCCTGGTCCCTGTGTTGGTTATCATTCATAAGTACCTAGAGCAGTGTGGTGGCTAAACACAATACTAGTTAAGGCCACAAAGGAGAGCTGGGACAAGGATCTCAAAGCAAATGGGTTTTCTAAAGATGGATGTTAGACCTTTCTGGTGCCTTGACTTGACACTTTTTTTACAGTAATCTTGTATGTCTCTTACCTGGTAGACTGGGTGACTTGGCTGTACTTTGGAGAGAGACCGGCATTCAAAAGCAGAGGTGGAAACGGTGACACAGAAGAGCAGCAAATTTATCACAAGCAGTAGAGAAAGAACAGCATAATTACCATCCTAAAAGAAAAAAAAAAAGCTGTTAGTAAATCAGCGGTTTATTCTTTTAGGGAATTTTTATTTTCTAGTTTATTTATATATTTTACAGGACACTGAGGATGTGTCCTGGACGACAGGTACCTTTCTCCATTATTTGGGTTGTGGTCCCCTTTAACCCTTTATCTGCTAGAGCTTTTTTTGCATTTGTCTGTTTACCTTCCAAATAAATAATTTTAGCCCTGAAGATTACGTTGTACATAAAACCCCCAAAACATTACATCGTTTTTAAACACATTTAATAGGGGAGAGAAGATATGGTTGTGTAGAATAGCAGATTTACATAGATGTGTGAGGACCTGGGGTGGGAACAGGAAGTTATGAAGTGAAACTTAAAAAAAAAGGTTTACACACGGCTCACTGCTGGCTGGAAATAAACAAGTTCTTCACAAGATTTATCTGACAACTCATCATTGCTTCCACAAAATCTACATTGGGACAGAAGTGAGATCGCTGAAACATCATGGCTCAGGATCTACGTGTTATACAACCTCTAATCTTTGATAATGACATTGCTAATAACTGGCTGAAATTCAAAAGAGAATGGGAAGTGTACAGCAAAGCAGGACTCTCAGACAAGTCAAAAATGGTACAAGCTTACACTCTTCTCAATTTTGCTGGTTCAGATGCACTAGATAAATATGAGTCATTTCATTTTTAAGACAATGATGACAAAGAGGATCCTGATGTCTTAATCAAGAAATTTGATGAGATATGCTTACCACAACGTAATGTTATAATAGACAGACATGCATTTAACATGATGGCTCAGAAACCTGATGAAAGAATACAATCCTATGCAGACTGCTGGCTAAAAAATTTGTATGGGGTATCTACAATGATGCAGTTCCTGCTCAGTTGTTAAGGGAGAAAGATTTAACACTGGGATCAGCCATCAGAATATGTATGTTGTTTGAAAATTCTGAAAGGACCACTAAGGAACTAAAAAGAGAAGCAGAAATGTTTGTGGTGCAACAAAACAAAAGCCAATGCAGCAACTGTAATAGTGAACATGCTACTGAGCTCAAAAAAGTGTCCGACATTTAACAAAAGGTGTAACTCGTGCAACAATTGGAATAATTTTGCAAAATGCTGTAGGTCCAAGTCTCAAAATAGAGGTTCATGGAAGACACCATCTAGTGACACTAAACAACAATGTTCACAGAATTAATGGAGTGGAAAGTGATGATCACCAAAATTTGTTTTCATTGTGAAAGTGTGGACCTTATTTCAAATAAAGGAGAAATATTCACCACCTTCTCAACAGCATGCAACAAACATGTCAAGTTGAAAATTGACACTGGTGCCAAATGCAATGTCATGTCCAATGTCATGGTCTATCACAACAGCTGACCTATTTGAGTGGTCAAACAAGGATTACCTGGTCTTGGTAGATTCATACTCTGGCTGGTGGGAATTTGATGTCCTCCAAAACACCTCCAGCAACACAGTGATAAGGACATTAAAGCGGATATTCTATACACACGGAATTCCCTATCAATTGATGACTGACAATGCAACATCATTTTCAAGTAGAGAATTCAAGAACTTTTCTCACCAATGGGATTTTCAGCATGTCACCAGCAGTCCCAATTACCCTATATCCAATAGTCTTGCAGAGCGTAGTGTAAGGTCGGCCAAGCATCTCCTAGAGAAATGTGAATGTGATGGTTCTGACATTTACGCAGCCCTACTCAACCTCCGCAACACACCTAGGGATGGCATTCCTTCTCCGGCACAACGTTTACTATCACAACGAACCAGGACTCGGATTCCCATGGTCCCATCCCATGGTCCCATCCCATGGTCCCATCCCAGCTTCTGCCAAGAGTTGAGACTGATGTTCAGGCTGCTTTATTTACACTCAGGCACAAAAGAAAGATAGGCCTCTGGCCAATTTGTCATGGCTTATTTCCTCTGGAGCCGGGGCAGGTGGTAAGGATGGAGACAACCTGTGGGTCTGACAAACTGGCCACGGTTAATGAAAAGGCCTGCCAACCAAACAGCTATGATGTCCATTCTGATGGTGAGACCTAGTCCGGCGGACAATCTGATCGTGTGTGGGCTTCATCAGACCTTCAGCGGACTTTTCCAGTCGAAAATCTGACAGAATTTAGTTTAAACATGCTTCAAATCTTTCCGACGGACTCGAGTCCAGTTGAAAAATCCGCTCGTCTGTATGCTAGTCCGATGGATGAAAACCCACGCTAGGGCAGCTATTGGCTACTGGCTATCACTTTCGTTATTTTAGTCCAGTTGTACCTCATCACGTACGAATCCGACGGACTTTGGTGTGATCGTATGTAGGCAAGTCCGTTCGTTCAAAAGTCCGTCAAAAGTCCGTCAGACCAGTCCGGTCAAAAAGTCTGCCTGTGTGTACGTGGCCTTATTTAGAATTTTGTGTTTTATAATGTAGTTTGTTATTGATCCTTGCTAAGCTGCACTCCTTGTTGGTTCTATAATACAATTCATTTATATATGCATATCTTTTCTTTAAAAGGAGAAAGATGTAGAATATGTATGTGTTGCAGGTTTACATACAACCCCTGGCAAAAATGATGGAATCACCAGTCCCTGAGGATGTTCCTTCAGTTGTTTATTGTTGTAGAAAAAAAGCAGATCACAGACATGGCCAAAAACTAAAGGCATTTCAAATGGCAACGTTCTGGCTTTAAGAAACACTAAAAGAAATCAAGAAAAAATAATTGTGGTGGCCAGTAACAGTTAGATTTAAAGCACAGGCACAGGTAATAAATTATGGAATCACTCAATTCTGAGGAAAAAATTATGGAATCACCCTGTAAATTTTCATTACAAACACTAACACCTGCATCAGATTAAATCTGCTTGTTAGTATGTAGGTAAAAAGGAGTGATCACACCTTGGAGAGCTGTTGCAACAAGTGGACTGACATGAAGCATGGCTCCAACACCAGAGATGTCAATTGAAAAAAAGGAGAGGATTATCAAACTCCTTAAAGAGAGTAAATCATCACGCAGTGTTGCACAAGATGTTGGTTGTTCACAGTCGGCTGTGTCTAAAACATGGACCAAATACAAACAACATGGGAAGGTGGTTAAAGGCAAGCATACTGGTAGACCAAGGAAGACATCAAAGTGTCAAGACAGAAAACTTAAAGCAATATGCCTTGAAAACAGAAAATGTACAACAAAACAAATGAGGAACACATGGGAGGAAACTGGAGTCAACATCTGTGACCAAACTGTAAGAAACCGCCTAAAGGAAATGGGATTTACATACAGAAAATCTAAAAGAAAGCCATCTCTAACACCTAAACACAAAAAAACAAGGTTACAATGGGCTAAGGAAAGGCAATCGTGGACTGTGGATGATTGGATGAAAGTCATATTCAGTGATGAATCTGCATTGGGCAAGGTGATGATGCTGGAACTTTTGTTTGGTGCCGTTCCAATGAGATTTATGCAGATGACTGTCTGAAGAACACATTTAAATTTCCACAGTCAATTATGATATGGGGCTGCATGTCAGGTAAAGGCACAGGGGAGATGGCTGTCATTAAATCTTCAATAAATGCACAGGTTTGCATTGAAATTTTGGACACTTTTCTTATCCCAGCTATTGAAAGGATGTTTGGGGATGATGAAATCATTTATCAAGATGATAATGCATCTTGCCATAGAGCAAAAACTGTGAAAAAAGTCCTTGAAGAAAGACACAAAAGGTCAATGTCATGGCCTGCAAACAGTCCGGATCTCAATCCCATTGAAAATCTGTGGTGGAAGTTAAAGAAAATGGTCCATGACGAGGCTCCAACCTGCAAAGATGATTTGGCAACAGCAATCAGAGAAGGCTGGAGCCAGATTGATGAAGAGTACTGTTTATCACTCATTAAGTCAATGCCTCAGAGACTGCAAGCAGTTATAAAAGCCAGAGGTGGTGCAACAAAGTACTAGTGATGTGTTGGAGTGTTATTTTGTTTGTTTGTTTTTCATGATTCCATCTTTTTTCCTCAGAGTTGAGTGATTCCATAATTTATTCCCTGTGCTTGTTCTATAAGTCTAACTGTTACTGGCCACCGCAATTATTGTTCTTGATTTCTTTTAGTGTTTCTTAAAACCAGAAAGTTGCCATTTGAAATGCCTTTAGTTTTTGGCCATGTCTGTGATCTGCTTTTTTTCTACAACAATAAACAACTGACGGAACTTCCTCAGGGACTGGTGATTCCATCATTTTTGCCAGGGGTTGTAGATGTGTGAGGACCTGGGGGTGGAAACAGGAAGTAGGAAGTTATGAAGTGAAACTAAAAAAAAGTTTTACATGTGGTTCACTGCTGGCTGGAAATAAAAAAGTTCTTTTCATCTGAGGACTCATCATAGCTTCCACAAAATCTACAGGTTGAAAGAGAGCAGGCCCGGAAATGGGGGGAGGACTTGGAAAAATCGTTGGATATGGCTGATTGGTCTAAAATCTGGACTGCAACTAAATCTTCTTCACCAAACATTCTGGCGGTAGAAACTAACTATAAGGTTCTAACTCGTTGGTACCTTGTACCCTCCAGGTTGGACAAATTTGCGCCAACCCAAGCAGCTCAATGCTTTCGGGGCTGTTCAGATCCAGGTACTCATATGCATGTATGGTGGTCCTGCCAGACGGTACAAACGTTTTGGGGAAAAATATTTGAAATTGCCTCCAGAATGTTTGAACTAAAATTGCAACCAAATCCTGTTATAGCCTTACTCAACTTAAAACCAGATTGTCTCACACATAATCAATTTAAACTCTTTACTCAACTCCTCACTGCTGCAAAACAGATGATTGCAAAGACATGGAGGTCTGCCAACTTAGAAATACCCAAGACCAAACACAGACTAAACACTTTCATGTCACATGCCAAAATGCTGGCAATAGAAAGAGACCAAATTCCTATATTTGAAAAAACTTGGAACCCTTGGATTAAGTATCATTTATCGCCAATATTTGATAATTAAATTCTTAAACCGTGGTAGCTAAGGAAACTCTTCACCCCATTATTATGATAATATAGCAATCTTAATATCAACAAAATCATGCCATGTTACCTGGATCAATCCTGTGGACTCTTTCTCTTCTATTTCTATCTTTCCTACTATTCTTTCCATTCCTCTTTCTTACATTTTAAACTCATTTTTACTATATTTTACCTATGTAATGATTTAATAAAACCATATCTCCAAAGCTCTGGTCCAACAAATAAGACAATTTATTTTAACATAAAATCTCCTTCATTCCCTTGGTCAGACAGTAACCAAATGTTAAATGGAAGATATTGTACTGATTACCTGGTTGTAACGAATTAATAGGCCAATGAGTTGTACCATTTATCATTTCTGTTATATTATTAGTACTTATTGTACCTAATTGTATTAAACTTTTATGCTCAACTAATAAAAACCTTTTTGACAAGGTAAGAGAGTGGGCCATCATCCTTGGATGGGGATAGACAAGGAAGAAGCCCCCCAGATTGATGAGATTATGTGGGCCCAAAGTGTACAAAAAAGTAGCAAGACATATATGTAAAAAACGGTATTATAAACATTATTGTTACAACAAATTTAAAAGGAGAAGCAATAAATGGCTGGTGTAATGGCTAAAAAAACAACAAGGCAAGAAACACAGATACAGAAAATTCTACATATGTTGTTGGTCTCATAGTGGATGATACATGACTGCTACATACGCCATTTTAGAATAATGATTCCTTCTTCTCTGTTTCCCTTAGCCACCATGGTGACCGGACACTGAGACCACGGCATTAGGATCGGATCTGTGTGGAGACAGTAAGCAGATCTGTAGACAGGCTCCAATCCCTGCCAGAAGCATACAGAAAACCACACCCTGCTCCCGCCCTCTTCTTGCAGCACAGCTTGTTTTTTTTTATATATTGCATGCTGCTGTAGTTGCAGAGCATACAACTAGCCGGCTTTCCTTTGTTTTAATTTCATCTGTCAGCAGGGGAATATCGCTGACAGCTGAAATGTCATTGTTTGTTAAGGATGGGGCGGCCCCCCTCCTTAACAACCGATAATTGCCGGCATTCTTTTCTTTACATTTCAGTTGTCAGCGTGGAATCCCACTAACAGATGAAAGAACCAAGCCTTGAGTTATCGGTTTCCGGTATCGGTGCATTTGCTCGAGTACCAATATTTGTGCAAATGCTTAGTATCGGCACCAATACCGATATCGGCGCAACCCTAGTTCCAATGCAGGGTGGAGGGGCCCAAAACAGCCTCCTCTGCTTGTGTCTGGAATGGATGGGAGCATGATGGTAAGGAGCATGGCTCTCTCATAAAGCCCGTCTGGTGGGAAATCACCCCTGGCTGACTTCCCCAGCACTTCCTGTGCAGCAAGTGTGTGTTCCAGCATGGTCCTCTGGACACAGGGCGTGTGCTGTGGCCCCGCCCAGCAAGGGTAGGATGACGTCACGTGTCAATTGTTCACTGGCGCACGTAGGAAGATGGGGACACAGTAAGAAGATTTCTCAGTGGTCACAAGTGCCAGGTGCCAATCTTGGCTACTTATCTCCAGATAGACAAAAAGTACCACCCAACGGTAAGAGAAGGCCGGTCGGTGGCAAGCGCACGCCGGGTTTGGCTTCCAAAAAAAAAAAAGTGTGTGAAATTGGGACTAGGATGAAAAAGAGAAAATAGAAAGAAAAAGAACACCTGCTGTGGATGCATGTCCTGAGTAATCAATCTACCAAAACATAATAAGGTCAATGAAAATACAAACATGACACAAAATTAAACAAAAATACAATCAGTTTCAATTACAGAACATCTGTATATAAGTGCTAATACTATAACACCGTTGGAAGAAAAACACAACATTTAAAAAAGAAAGGGGACAGAGAAATAATGCTGATTGAAAGATGACGTGGGACAAGATTATTGGTAGTGATCATTGGGTACTCGTTCATTTATATATTAAAAATGGTTTGAAGTTGGTGGTAACCTCATTCAAACCATGAGGAGAGGTTGCCGACAGGTTGAAGATCCATTTCAATTCAACCTGGAGCAACCTCTTATTCCAATCCCTGCCATGTGGGGGGATGCACCCTGTCCGAAATGAGGATATGAATTTTGGGGAAATTACCGTTGTGAACATTTGTTACATGGAGACCCCAAGGCAGGTCTGGGTTAAACGTCCTCATACTCAAGATATGACTGTAAGCTCTTTTCCAACATTTTTGGATAGTTTTGCCTACATAAAAGCAACCACACTCACATGCAAATAAACCACACCTTTCATTTTACAGTTGGCGTAATGTCGGTGTCTCATATATGGCAGTAGCTGCAACCACCACAGCGAAAAATACTTAGAATTTTGCATGGATCCCTTCTGGTGTTACCCTTTTATATTCACTATATACCAGGCGATCGCCAACAGACTTGGCATATCTGTATGTGATAGCAGGTCGATCTGGTACAAAGGGACTAATGGATGGGTCCATGCTCAAAAGGTGCCAATATTTTGATATGATGTTTGTAACATGTGAGTACTGATTGAAATATTGCATAATAATGCGTGTCTTTTCCTGTTGTTTCACCCACCTTTTTTTTTCTGAGAAGCCAATCCTGGTGCGCAGGGGCCATTCGCCGGCCTTCTCTGGCCACATTGGGTGGTACTTTTTGTTCATCTGGAGATTGGCACTTGGCACTTGTGACCACTGAGAAATCTTCTCACTGTGTCCCTATCTCCCTACACATGATGGTGAACGCTCGACGTGTGACGTGCTGGAGCGCATGCCGGCCGCACAGGAAGTGCCAGGGAAGCCACCCGGCAGCAATTCTCTGCCGGACGGGCTTTATGAGAAAGCCGATCATGCTCCCATCCATCCCGGACACAAACCGAGGAGGCTGTTTTGGGCCCTTCCATCCTACAGTAGAACTACCTCATGCCGTGGTAACTCCCCTCCCCCCCACTTTAGCCCCAGTCTGTTTGTACCCTGTTTTTGTGAATAATAGAGACATATTTAAGCACAATTTATATACCTCTTGGCTATACTTTTATGTACATCTGTTGTGGCACTTTTTAGTTGTGCCTTATCAGACTTTTCTGCCATTTCTTAGTATTGGACATGTGACAGGATATGCAGCCTCTTTGTATGCAATAGTTATCATATTGATTTTAGCTGCACTCCATGCCCATCTATATAACCTTTGCCTTTTACAGCACATAAGTATTGTGCTCTTATATGGTTACAACATGTGTATTTATTAGTTTGTTGAGCATGAGTTTTTTTTTTTTTCTCCAAATAATTTCTTTTATTGAAATATAATTTGCAATAACAAGAATCTTGAACAGCAGGTAGGTATACATTTGGGGATTACAAGGTCAAAGACTACTACAGTATAAAACATCGTATACTACTAAGTTGTAACATATGTGGAAAGGGTTTTGGGGTCGTGTCCCTTCCTGTTAGTGCTGGCACGTTGAAGGAAGCAGAAAGCAGAAGTTATCGGAAAGGACTGAAGACATTGTTATAGGGGCTTGGTTATTAGGGTCTGTGTCAAAGGGGAGGAGGTCGGACAAACTTGAAGTATTTATGTAGCATACTTGCATGTGGTTGGGAAGGTGATCAGGGATAAGGTGAAGAGAGCTATTTATTGGTCCAGAACCTTGTAAATGAAGAGGGTAGTATGCGTACATTAGATAAATGTTATTAGTGTGGGAATATGCAGGTGGGGGATTTGGGAGGGATGGGGTAGGGTGATAATGGGGGGGGGGGGGGGGAAGGTGGGGAAGGGGGGATGGGTAGGGGATTTTTGGATGAGGGGGAGGGAAGACGAAAGGGGGAACGCGGGAGGGGGAACGTCTCTGGCTTCCGGTGACTAATTATGTTTGGTGGGGGGGCTCCAGTAAGAAAAAAGAAAAAAAGGATAAGTATGTGTAGGTAATAGCTATCTCGAGAAGGGAAGGAATGTTCAAAGAAGGAAAGGAGAGAGGTAAATGTGGGTTACAGAGTTCAGTGGCTGAGGCCCATTGCAATTCAGGTTGTTGTTGAAGTGAGTGTAGCCATCATGTTAATGTATTCAGGTGTTGTCTGGAAGTGCAACCAACAGGCCCATTTTATGCTAAATTTCATGGGAGTGTCCCGTGCGATGTGGATAAGTCTTTCCATTTCAGCCACTTTGCGGATTCTAAGGAACCATTCTGTGAGCGTGGGTGTTCGGGTTGAGTTCCAGAATAAGGGAATACACTGTTTTGCTGCATTGATCAAATGCATCGCTAGTAATTTGTGGTGTGAGTTGTGTGGTATGGGTGAATGGTGGAGAAGGAATTGAGCTGGGGAGAATTCTAGGGCATAAGAAGTAACCTGGGAGGTGATACGGCAGACTTCCTTCCAGAAAGTTTGTAGGGAGGTACAGGACCACCAGATGTGGAGGAGAGACCTTTCTCATGGTGACATCTCCAACAAACATCTGGTGCAGCGGGGTTAAATTTGTGTAAGAGGGAGGGAGTACGATACCATCTGGACTGGATTTTAAATCCGTTTTCTTGAGTGGTGACCTTTATGAATGTTTAGAAAAATCTGTTCCCTGTTCTCACTCGAGATGGAGATGTCTAGGTCTTTCTCCCATTGTTTACAGGCAGGACTCTCGTTGGCTAATATGTCAGCGAAAATGAATTCATGCGTGACAGAGATCAGGTGGGCTTGTGGCGTCTTCTGAATACATAGTCTTTCAAAGAGCGTGAGCCGTCTTGAGCATTGCAGGTCTTTATTGAGGGATTGTAGGAAGTGGACCAAAAATAGTTGGGTCCAAGGGGGAATAGGTGGTTTTTCCAATTATGTGGATAGCTGGGAGTTTATTCTGGTGAAAGAACTGGTATGCCCTCATATGCTCGTGTGGCCAGTTGTCTGTTAGGAAATGGTTATGCATTCTTAACGGGAAGTCTGGGTTTAGTTTTACCGGAGTGAGCGGTCCAGGAATAGATGATATGGGGGTTTTGTGGCACGTCTTGTGAAAGCAGTCTAGGGTAGGTCCGCTTAAGGGGTGGCTTTTTATCGTCTGAGGGATTTGTCGTGGGCAGACCCATGGGAGAGAGTCCAGTCTCAGATTGGTGAAAGATGCATCCAGGGAAACCCAATCTTTTTGAAGTGAGTGTACATTCCAGTCCACTATTCTTGTGAGGTGGGCAGCTGTGTGATAATTTAGGAAGTCAGGGAGGCCTATACCACCCAGTCGTTTTGGTCTGGTAAGTAGTGAGTAGATTATTCTGGATTTGCGTTCCCCCCAAAGGAATCTGGAACAAATACTTCGATATGTTTTGAAAAAGGCAGGTGGTGGTTGTATAGGAACTGTCTGTAGTATGTAAAGCATTCTTGGTAAAGCATTCATTTTTAGTACTGCCGCTCTGCCAAACCAGGAGAATAGTGGTTTGTTCCAGGATTTGAGATCAGAGGTCAGTCTATTTAGGAGGTGAAGATGGTTCAGAGTATATAAGTCAGAGAGCTTGGTTGGGAGCTGTATACCCAAGTATGTAATTGATTCACGTTTCCACTGGAAAAGGGAAGTTTTCTTTGCATTGGGCTACTAGAGAAGGGGGCGAGGATATGTTCAGGGCAAAAGACTTTGCCAATGCTGTTATCAGAATTCAAACAATTCCATTTTCAATCACTCTCCAATCTAAAAATAACAGAGTGGTTACCGGGTTCGTTAGAAACAGCAATATGTTGTCTGCAAAGGCGGCATATTTATATTCCTTTTTGGGTGTTTTTTATTCCCTGTATATCGGAGTTGAGTCTTAGTTTAGAATGATTCAAGCGTGAGCACAAAGAGAATGGGGGATAAGGGGCACCCTTGTCTCGTTCCGTTACGGATGGGGAAGGCATTCGACAGAGTGTTGTTTACCCGGACTTTACCCGATGGGCTCGCATAGAGCAAGAGTATTAGGTCGAGCATGAGTTTTTATGCTCAGACGTTGTTGGTTCCCCTAATTTTTTTCACTCCCCTTTTCTTTACCAGACTCCTTGTGGTCCTATAGTGGTCATGCATGATGTGACCCCATTTGGTCCTTGCTTCCTTCTGTGTATTTGGGATTAGCTGTCTTCCTGCTGCTGTGATGGTTGCTGTTGTTGGTTTTTAATCTGTTTGGCTGTTGTATAGATGCCTTTAGCCTTATAAGGACATGTAAGTGTAATATTCTTTTGTTTATAGAACAGATACTTACCTTACTGCTACTAACTCCCTGAAGAAGGAATCATTATTCTAAAAGGCGTCAGATTCTTGTGTATGTAGCAGTCGTGTCTCATCTACTAAGAGACCAACAACATATGTGTAATTTTCTGTATCTGTGTTTTTTGCCTTGTTGGTGTTTTAGCCGTTACACCAGCCATTCATTGCTTCTTCTTTTAAATTTGTTGCAAAAATAAAGTTTTAAATACTGCTTTTGACATATCTGTCTTGCTACTTTCTTTGTACACTTTGAGCCCAGATAATCCCATCAATCTGGGGGCTTCTTCCTTGTCTAGTTTCTAAAAGCAGACACCCTAGAGAGTAAAATAGTAGTAGTTCCAGTTTTTTGTCACACTATATTTGTGAAACTATTTAAGAAAGTTAATATTGGGGTACAAAAACATAATAAATTACCCAATGTTTGATAAAATATAAAATATGAGGTTGTGCCCAGTAAATAGATACCCAATAAACTGCATGCACCCGTGAAACGCCAACAAACTTCAGTACCTTACAGTATATTTTCCACAAACACAAACCAAAGGGAGAGTGGGCTGCTCTAAGTGTAGTATTATTTATAAAATAAAAAGATAAATGATAAAAATTTACTAACATGTGGTAAGTAAAGCAACAGGCAATATGCCAAAAACTTCCAGGAGTTGGCATTATTTCATGGGTCCTAATGAATAGTCAATCCTGGATGATCATAGGTGGATAAGTATGCCAAAAAACACTTCTTCTTGGTTTTCAGACTATGAGAGACAAATCATAGTGTTGTTGGCATATGACCCCTGATTGAGTGTCCCTGTGTGCTCCTAACGTGTCCCCAATGTGTTTTTGGGGCTGTAGGGAGCGGGGTGCCTTACTTCACATTTGCTAGACTTGCCCTCTCATGTATGTCTTGATTAGAACTGTACTGACTGTGTCCCTGGCGCATAACCTGTGTTCGTTCAGAGGGCGAATACAGCCTCCTCCTTAAGGTTGCCGTGGCCCCGATCAATCACGAGACGGAAACCCCGCAAGTTCAAATACTCCTGCACAGCTGTATATTTGAAGCCTGGTTTTGTGTTTTTTTTGGCTGTTATTGTACCAATAGCTGTTTTGTGTTGCACTGCTCTCGCCATTATTAACTGCTTGGCCCATATTGAATTGTATTATATTATTTTGTTTTCTTGCTACTCTTTTATCTTTTGTATTGAGATCTTGTGCTGTATGTTATTTTTGAAAATCTCAATAAATATTTTGTAAAAGAGAGACTATAGTGTTTCTTGGCATACCTATCCATCTATGACCATCCAGAACTGGCTATCCATTGGACCCAATGATACAATGCCAACTGCTGGAAGTTTTTGGGTGCATTTTTATCATTTATCCTTTTATTTAATAAACAATACTACACTTATGGTGGCAAAAAACATAAACCAAGGGGAGATTGAGCTAACCTATTTTTACATCTACTGAGGAGACCATTCACTAGCAGCAGCTCCCTATCCACCCTCCATACATCTCCATTGAGTACCATCAGAAAGATGCCACCTGTTGGATACCTTGAGTAATGCCTGTGTTACACAATCTTCCATTTAGAAGGATGCAAGGTGGATTTGAATTAAATCAACTCGATTTAAATCATAATTTTTAAAGAGCTACTGTCATCTCTGTCCCACAGCGGCTCCTCCTCTGACCAGCTGTTGACTCACCGAATGTCCCATTCACTTTAATGGGACAGCTGGTGATGGGGCAGTGACACAACAAGGTAAGGGACGTGGCGGCAGCAGGTGAGTGGATGACCGCTAACAGGTGCTACCATGATGGATCTGAAATCACAGATGCCCTTTAAATGTAAGGACTCATTCTTGCTGGTAGTTGGAATCTTTAATATTCTCAAACAAAATGAAGGTTTCCTATTTAGAATAATAAGCTGTCAGGTTAGTAAAACTGTGATATCAGAACCAATTTAATCACACAGTTTGTAGTGTACATAGATTTACAAAACAATAGGATAAAGGAATATTCCTGAACTTTGTTTTAGCTCATGGTTACTGTGAAATTGTGTGAATGCATCAATGTAGTGCATGTTATCTCAGCTTGCAAAGATTGGAAGAAGCTCACAAAACAAGGCAATGTAGTGACCTTCCAAGATGACAGTTGTGTCATCACATAAGGGGATATCTTACTTGCAAAGGCTAAAATTACAGATGAACTGTATCAGCTGAACTGCAATGAAGTGGTTAATACTGCCAAGCAGGAAAAACATTAACATTGCATTCACAGATGGCACAGATGACTTGGGTACACAAGTCCTGACATAATAAAGAAAGTAACTGAAAATGACTATGCAAGTGGAATAAAAATGAGTCCATGTGATCAAACAATGAAATAGACCAGCTGTATAAAAGGAGAAAGAACAGACAAGAAAAGCCTTTCCAAAGCAGAGTAACAGCAGAGCTAAAACACCTCTGGACTTAAAGCGGAAGTAAACCCATCCATTTACCAGGTTCAAAAAACAGTTTAATTTCCGGGACGTGTTGGAAATGTAACACTCCCATTGGTTGTGCTCTCAACCAAACTGTCAAACCATCCAATGTCTGGTGTCATAACTGATCACATGTGCAGCATCATGGCAGTTGTAAATTAAACAGAGGAAAAGATGGCAGCTTCCTTGGCTGAAAACGATTGGGGGATTTACTTACACTTTAAAGAAGAACTAAGGTCAAAACTAAAATGTAATATGTGATAGAACTTAGCAGACTGTAAAATATGTCTGCCATTGTTTGTAATATAAATATAAGGATATAGAAATGTACCTGCTCCCTCTCCAGCTTGTCAGCTATCTTTATTCTGAGGAAAACAGAGCTTCCTCTCTTTTTAAATGGTTCCGTTGTCCACTCTTACGTTAAGCCGTTGTTCAAGGACCTACATTGCGGTGCCGTGACGTCATTGCCATTGCTTCCTTTACTTACAAAGCCCTGACGTGTCAGTCCTCTTTGAAGACACACCAAGGCTCCACCCACTTCTCATGTCTGGCCTGCCTATGCCACTGACCAACTGCCCAATGACCCATTGGAAATATAGTTTATTGTGGGAGATGCAGATGCTAGGATAGTGGAAGGCAACAACATGCTAGCTCTGCAAAACTCCTCCCACCATCAATATCAGGATCCAGCAACAGTGACACAGAGGGATGGATTAGAGCAAGCATATGGGTGTATTGTGAGGTAATTATGATTTTATTTATGGTACTTATTAAAATGTGGCACTTTCATGAGCTTTATTCACAGTACACTAAAAATATGTAGACTGCCTTTAGTTGTACTTTAATTAATTCAGATCTTTGTAGTCCAATGGAAAAATTGACCCTAAGAAAGAAGAGGTATTTTCTCACTTTTATATATGATTACACCAGGTATACTACACTATATCTGCTATACAACAAAATCGAAATACCAGAGAAACGTGAACAGTATTTGGCTCAAGTAAGCAAACAAATTGTGTGCAATGCCAAGACAATGGAACTGAATATACAAGCAATGACACACAGGCGATTCTCAAAAAGCATGACATAATATTTCAAAATACTGTATCATACAACCCAGAACAAAACAAGCTTGCAGAAGGAATAAACTGTACTATATGTGAGAGTGGAAAAAACATTCAGTTTGATGCAGATATGCCAACCACATACTGGGGGGAGGCAATTATGACAGCAAAAAAAAACTCCATATTATCTGTGGAATGGAAAGGCCCCAAATTTGAACCATCTGAAGCATGGAAGCAAAGCAAATGTGCATGTCCCAAAAAAAAATGTACAAAATGGAATGCTTGCGCAAAGGAAGGTGTACTTGTGGGGTATAGTGAATCTCAAAAGGGATACAGAATTCTACACCAAAACACAAACAAGGTAACCTTCAGTAGAAGTGTAATTGTCGATGAAACTGAAATGTTTGTGTTACTTTATGAAATTTTGAACACACTCAAACTGAGGAAAATTCTACATCACACGAAGATAAGCAACACAGTGACACTGAAACAGAAAAAAACACAAACAATCCAAATACTGTAAAAGAAGAAACCAGGCCCCAAGGGGCTTCAATCGGGAAATCCACCAGAATCACTAAAGGCATCCAAGCCAAATGTCTGTCCTATGTTGCTTATGTAGCATTAAAACCAGAGCCAGATTCATGAGATGAGGTGCAAAGACTTCCAAACCCATGAGAAACAAAAGTGGAGCAGATGCTTTGACGAAACTGCTTACAAGAAACAGATTTATAAAATGGAGATCCGAAATGGGACTAATATAAGGAGCAGTTGTTGAGTGGGGGTGTTGGAATACAGTGTCCATGTATTTTATGCAGCAACTACATCAGTATTCAGTAGAGACATACTGTATTCTTCAACCAGTAGTAGGCAGTGTTTTTATTTTGTTTGTAGCTGCTCTATGGTAATACTCTATTGCCCCGTACACACGGTCAGATTTTCCGATGGAAAATGTGTGATAGGACTTTGTTGTCGGAAATTCTGACCGTGTGTGGGCTCCATCACACATTTTCCATTGGAATTTCCGACACACAAAGTTTGAGAGCTTGCTATAAAATTTTCTGACAACAAAATCCGTTGTCGGAAATTCCGATCATGTGTACACAAATCCGACACACAAAGTGCCATGCATGCTCAGAATAAGTTAGGAGACGAAAGCTATTGGCTACTGCCCTGTTTATAGTCCCGAAGTACATGTTTTAAGTCACCGCGTTCAGAACAATCGGATATTCCGATAACTTTGTGTGACCGTGTGTATGCAAGACAAGTTTGAGCCAATATCCGTCTGAAAAAATCCATGGATTTTGTTGTCGGAATATCCGATCAATGCCCGACCGTGTGTACGGGGCATTAGTCTTTTCTCTGAATAAAGTTTCCAGTTTCTTGTTTGCAGTGTAGCAGCACAGTCTACATGTGTTTGTTCTGTAGGGCTCTATACGGAATCTCTAACAAGAAGAGAGCAGGTTCAGTGACTGTAGTGGCAATAGAGGAAGGAGATGATTAGAAATGCCTTTACTCATAGTGTTCCTAAGGAATAGTCTGGGTTGAAGTAATAAGGCACTCAGTAGGGACTCTGGTGAGGATTAAAGAGCTTTCTGCTCTATCTGTGTCCAGGATGGTGCTGATGATGACGTCCACATATTCTGGTTTAGTTTAGGATGACCACTCTATAATACACTAGGACATTAGGGGCCCATAGTCCAGCCTGTGAAGCAGGGGTGAATAGCAACAAGCTGCCTATATTGGTTGCTTTTTGTCCCATATAAATGAGTTTAGGATAGATTGTAGTTTCCGAATGTGTGTGGGCAACATGGAAATGGGCAGGGTCCTAAACATATGGTGGATATGTGGCAAAAGGAACATTTTCAATATAGCTATACTGCCAGCCCATAATGCCTTAGTTAAATGGAAGTCCTGACAGATGATGTACAATGATGGTATAAAACCCATAGCAGCTATGGGTTCTAATGTTGCCCCACCATACGCAAATGCATTTATGGACATGGTAGAGAATGCGTTTTTCTATGGTTTTGATTTATTCATGAAAAACTGAACCTGCTGGTACAGATTTATAGATGACGCTCTTGTTGTGTGGGTGGGCAACATGGAATCTTTAATGCTGTTTAACTACAATACAGGGCACTTACACCCCCTTCCTGCCCAGACCAATTTTCAGCTTTCAGCACTCTCACACTTTGAATGACATTTACTCAGTCATGCAACACTGTACCCATATGAAATTTGCGTCTTTTTTTCACACAAATAGAGCTTTCTTTTGGTGGTATTTTTTCACTAGTGAGTTTTTTATTTTTTGTACTATAAATAAATTTTAAATAAGTAAATAAGTAAATTTTGTGAAAAAAAATGCCTTTTTCTTTGTTTCTGTCATAACATTTTGCAAATTAATCATTTGTCTTCATAAACTCTGCCCAAAATTTATACTGCTACATATCTTTGGTAAAAATAACCCAAATTAGTGTATATTATTTGGTCTTTGTGAAAATTATAAAGTCTACAAACTATGGTGCCAATCACTGAAAATTGATCACATCTGATCACACCTGATGTACTGAAGGCCTATCTCATTTCTTGAGACACTAATGCCCTGTACACACGATCAGACTTTCCGACAACAAAACCGTGGATTTTTGTTCGAAGGATGTTGGCTCCAACTTGTCTTGCATACACACGGTCACGCAAATGTTGGCCAACACGAATGTAGTGACGTATAAGACGTACGTGATATCTCCATTATGAACGCTAGTTATATCTCCGGCTCATACTTGATTTCGAGCATGTGTGGACTTTTGTCCGACGGACTTGTGTACACATGATCGGAAAGTCCGACAACAAACATTTGTTGGCGGAAAATTATAAAACCTGCTAGCCAATATTTGTTGGAGGAAAGTTCAACAACAAATGTTGGATGGAGCATACAAACGGTTGGACTTTCCACCCACAAGCTCACATCCAACATTTGTTGTTGGAAAATCCGATTGTGTGTACGAGGCATTACAAGTCAGGAAAGTACAAATATCCCCTAAATGACCCCTTTTTAGAAAGTAGACATTCCAAGGTATTAAGTATGTAGCATGGTGAGTTTTTTAAGTTGTATTTTTTCCCCACAATTATTTGCAAAATGATTTAAAATTGTCATATTAACAGGTTATTTCTCTCACAGAGCATATGCATACAACAAATTACACCCCAAAATACATTCTGCTACTCCTCCTGAGTATGGCGATACCACATGTGTGAGACTTTTACACAGCCTGGCCACATACAAAGGCCCAACATTGAAGTAGCACCTTCAGGCGTTCTACGAGCATAAATGACACATCTCATTTCTCAACCATCAACACTTTTGAAGGCCCTGGAGCACCAGGACAATGGAATTGCCCACAAAATGACCCCATTTTGGAAAGCAAACACCCAACGTATAATCTATGAGGCAAAATGAGTCATTTGAACGGTTCATTTTTTCCAGAAGTTTTTGGAAAGTGTGGAAAAAAAATGAAAACGCATTTTTTTTTACACAAAATTGTCCATTTATAAGATATTTCCAACACATAGCATGTACATAGCAAAAATGACACCCCAAAATGCATTCTGCTACTCCTCCTGAGTATGGTGATACCACATGTGTGAGCCTTTTACACAGCCTGGCCACATACAGAGGCCCAACATCCAAGTAGCACCATCAGGCATTCTAGGAGCATAAATTACATATATAATTTCCTGGCAACCTATCATTTTTGAAGGCCCTTCATATTTCTAACACATAGCATGTACATACCAAGAATTACAATCCATAATAAATTCTATTGGGGAAAGGGAAAAACACATGATGATGAAGTAAATTTGGAAAGAAAGTGACTGCAGACTAAATGACAACAAGAAGGAAATGTGGAAATGTCACTTCCGGTGTCTCTCCTGCCCAATGAGTATATAAACATGATGTGTCAATATCCAGCCATGTCTCCGTTCCCAGTGGAAGCCTGTTTAGGGGAAACGCGTCGGGTGGAGCTAGAGGCTGTGACGCCATCACGTTTTTTCTGTTTTTTCCTCATGCAGTTAGATGCTTTGCTCCCTCGCTGCATGTCAGCTATATATATATCTTTTTAGCTGTAGTTTATCCAGTTCCCGTTTGCTGTGCACTTTTGATTTGCGGTTCCTGGTGTGCTGTGTGTTAATGCTGTGATTAATTGCAGTGAAAATTTTGAAGTGACTGTGAAAAGTTTTTTAAATAAATTTTTAATGCACATCTGCACTATGCAGTCTCTCCCGCTTTGTCCCCACTGAGGTGATCGTTTTATCCTATGGATGATTTAAAGATTTAAAATTTCTCTGGAGCTGCAGAAATCAGCTATACCAAACTGAAGGTGCCTGTATGTGGATCGGGTGAAGTGAACGAGGATACCGTGACCGGCATCCAGGTGGCAATCAGAGAAGCTGGCAGGCTAATGCAACAAGCTCATTTGATCTCCCTAACCTGAGATCCATCTGATCCGGTAAGCGGCTTTTTCTACTATACCTTGCAGTGGGAAGATCATCGCTGTATTTCAGTAGAAGATTCATGTCATCATCAGCATAATATATTCTTATGAGGACTGAGTTTTACTATATATATATATATATATATATATATATATATTTCACTTTTTTCATCATTTTTTATATGGGATAGTCAGTAAGGAGAAGTTCCCACTGACAGACTGCTTTTTTAACACTAATTTGAGGTGCCGAGTGGATGCTACATTGTTGCTGACCAAAATTTCTTTTTCTGCAACATTGTGGCTGCTGTCACTATTTTATGTCCACAATATTATTTGGAGCATGGTGATTCATTAGATAATGGTTCTTAAAAATATTTAGATGGACTATATATTTTTTTCACATGAGTTTTTCCTCACAGGAGTTTTTGTTACATGCTGTCTAATTTCACAACAAAACTAATAGTGATTGTATACACAGTATGATAGGATGTAATGTAATTTCACAGTATTAGGGTTCAAAACCACCAGTGATTGTATACACAGTATAATATACACTACGTTAGGATGCGCGCTTGTCACTATATACAAATCTCTATGAAGCCTCCGGACTCCAGACCCTAATCCGGAAATTACGAAACCAGGAGAAAACAAAAAAAATAGTTTTCTCCATCCGGAAAAACAATTCTGGAGCCCCTCACATATGTGAGACCCCTGTGTACTACAGTAGCTGGGCAACAGATCAGTCCAAGCGGTAGGCAAAAGCATAGTGCATAAAACAGGCCAGGGTCAGTTCACATGCAAGCAGTCCAAGTGGTGGGCAGAAGCGTAGCTGATAAAACAGGCCAGGGTCAGTTGACGTGGAAGCAGTCCAAACAGTAGGCAGAGGCATAGTAAAAAAACAGGCCAGGGTCAGTTGAAGTGGAAGCAGTCCAAACGGTAGGCAGGGGCATGGTTATTTGGGGAAGCATGGAAAATGGTAAGCACAGATAATGAAAATGGGGAAATGGTTAAAAATATGGCCTAATATTTTAGGGATGTATGATAAATTTGGAAGAATTCACCAAAGCAAAGGCCAGGCTGGCAGGGACACTGGGGACAATGGTAACAGGTATTGCTTCGAAATCTCTTTTGCTGCACATGCAACATTTTTTTGACGTCTTCGCCCTGCTTCAGATGGTGGAATGTTGTATGGGAAGTGGCGCTCATGAATTCGGCTAACAGCATCAGAGCGAGCGAAGGTCTTCTGGGGGGGGTGGGGGGTATGTCTTTGTTGATAGATGAGGGACGTGACAACTTCTTCTATGAATTTTAGGATGGGGGCATGGCTTTCCATGGATTTGGTGTAGACTACGTAGGAATTATAAATGGCCAAATGGATGAGATAAATTGCTACCTTCTTGTACCAGAATCGGGACCTCTTTATTGACAAATATGGCTGAATCATTTGATCATTGAAATCCAACCCCCCCCATGTAGAGATTGTAATCTTGGACACATGTTGGCTTTTCAGTGGGACCTCATCTTCTTTGAACCTCAATTGTAGTGTCGCCATGGATGGTGGACATCATGCGCACGTTCCTTTTATCCTTTCACCTCAAGGCCAGCACTTCGTTGCATCTCAATGTTGCTCTTTTCCCCCTTCGCAGCTTTTTGTTCACAGGCCAGGGTTTTTGTGATGTATAAGTGTTTGAAAAGGGGCAGGCTGGTGTAGAAGTTGTCAAGGTATATGTGATATCCTTTGTTCAGAAGTGGGTATGCCAGGTCCCATACAATCTTTCCAGTTGTGCCCATGTAGGCCGGGCACTCAGGGGGCTGGAGCTGGGAATCTCTTCCCTCATATATGCGGAACGCATACAGATATCCCGTGACTCTCTCACAGAGATTGTAAAATGTGACTCCGTATCTGGCCCTTTTCATAGGAATGTATTGCTTTATTCCTAGCCAGCCTGAAAAGTGTACCAGGGACTCATCTACACATATATTCTGATCGGGGACCTAGAGTTCTGCAAAACATTGGGAAAAGAAATGTATCAGTGGGCCAATTTTATATAACGTATCGTAATTTGGATGATTGTGGGGAGGGCACTGGGTGTTGTTGCTAAAATGATGGAATCTCATAATCATGTTGTATCGGGACCTGGACATTACGCCAGAATAAATGATCATGTGGTGGATGGGGTTAGTGGACCAATAGGCAATTCCTTCATTTTTTTTGTAAGCCCCATGTTTATTGTGAGGCCCATAAACAATGTGAACTCCTCCAAATTCAGATCTCTCCACTCAAACAGACACGCATATGATGACTGGGGGTTGTTGGCAATATACTGCTGGACATATAAGTTGGTCTGGACCACAATGAATTGCAGCAAAGTGTCGGGCAAAAACAGATAAAAACAATTGATCTCTGTGAAATTTTGGGTGTTGGCCTGCACACCTGGCTGTGCTGTGAAAGGGGGAATAAATGGTGATCCAGAGTCAGAAGCAGTGGCGTCTCCAGCTTTCATATTTAGGGGAGCACATGGGGGGACAGGGACAAAAGTAGGGGGGCAACTATAAAATGCAATTAGTTATATATATATATCCTGGGGCCCTTTACTACGACCCCACAATGGCCCTTTCACATGTTCTGCAGTGAGCTCCCTTCCTACTGTATTGGGGCAGAAAACAAGAGATATATGTCATCAGCATACCAAGAAAATATAAGGATCCAAAGCAGTGGGAGAACTATCAGGATTGCAAAGGTTGTCTTGCCACCGGGCCCTGGTGTTCTGCCACTGTAGGGTTCCCCATCCTCCTCTTGCTGTCCTGCCCCTGCTATTGACAGCGCTGGTCTGGCATCTCTTGGAATTTACAGGCTGGTTCTCCTGTCCTAAGGATGGGAGAAATCAGTCTGCTTTTCAGTAACTGAGAGTCCTGGTGGAGTCCTTCCTGCAACTCGCTCTTCTCCCTGCCAATGAGGATGCAGGGGAAGAAGCAGATCAGGAGGCCGTAGTTGTGTGAGCGCTCGCATTATGCAGTGTCAGCGAGCAGAGGGAGGAGGAGGAATCACCCGCAGGAGCTGACTGGGGACTCTCTCTCTCTTAGACATTGATTTTTTTGTAAAAAAAAAAAAAATGTTAAATTGGTGGGGCACAGCATACTGTTGGGGGGGGGGGGGTCAGGGCCCCCTCTGCCCCCCCTAGGGACTCCATTGGTCAGAAGGCAGCCATGTTGGGTTGGCAAGACCATCTGGCATGTATGTAGAGGCCCTGGCTCTTGGTGGACGTGACACTCCAGTAGTTGGGGGATTTGAATGTCCTGTGCTGGTACTCAGGCATGATGTGGCAGCACTGGTACTGGGCCTGGGCATTTGTTCCTGGGGCCTATCGCCGACGGCAGCACTGGTACTGGGCATTTGTTCCTGGGGCCTTTTGCTGGTGGCAGCGCTGGTACTGGGCCAGGTAATTTGTTCTTGGGGCCTATTGCTGAAGAGCTTTGATGATCCCTAGGACCACCATCAAATCTATCATAACCAAATGGAAAGAACATGGCACAACAGCAAACTTGCCAAGAGACGGCCACACATCAAAACTCATGGACTGGGCAAGGAGGGCACTAATCAGAGAGGCAGCACAGAGACCTAAGGTAACCCTGGAGGAGCTGCAGAGTTCCATAGCAGAAACTGGAGTATCTGTACATAGGACGACAATAAGCCGTACGCTCCAAAGAGTTGGGCTTTATGGCAGAGTGGCCAGAAGAAAGACATTACTTTCAGCAAAAAACAAAATGGCACGTTTTGAGTTTGCGAAAAGGCATGTGAGAGACTCCCAAAATGTATGGAGGAAGGTGCTCTGGTCTGATGAGACTAAAATTAGCGTTTTCTTTGATGGCCAAAAAGTCTATGTCTGGTGTAAACCCAACACATCACATCATCCAAAGAACACCATCCGCACAGTGAAACAAGGTGGTGGCAGCATCATACTGTGGGGATGTTTTTCAGCAGTCGGGACTGGGAAACTGGTCAGAGTTGAGGGAAAGATGGATGGTGCTAAATACAGGGATATTCTTGAGCAAAACCTGTACCACTGTGTGTGATTTGAGGCTAGGACGGAGGTTCACCTTCCAGCAGGACAATGACCCCAAACAGACTGCTAAAACAACACTTGAGTGGTTTAAGGGGAAACATATAAATGTGTTGGAATGGCCTAGTCAAAGCCCAGACCTCAATCCAATAGAAAATCTGTGGTCAGACTTCAAGTTGGATGGTTTGCACTTTGCTCCAGCTCCTTAAAGTTTGCTGTTTACGTTTTGCAAAAAGGAATGGGCAAAATTCCCAGTGGTAAGATGTGGTAAGCTCATAGAGACTTATCCAATGCGACATGGAGCTGTAATAGCCGCAAAAGGTGGCTCTACAAAGTATTGACTTTAGGGGGGTGAATAGTTCAAACAATCCATGTTAATTCCAGGTTGTGGGTCAACAGAACACGAAAAATGCCAAGGGGGTGAATACTTTTGCAAGGCACTGTATTATCAGTGATTTGTATAGAAAGCCCACTGATCAAATCAACTACTGCATTATTCCAGTTTTCACCCTCCTGGGGTATTTAAATTGATCCCTCAGAATCAATTGACACGTATATCAAGGATTGTGGGTGACACTGAGACTCATGAGATGAGATTGGATGAGACAGAGGGTAGACTCCGACAGCGGGGTTATCCTAAAGAGGTTGTTAAAGGAGCACAACATGATTTGCATTGTAAAAAAGCAAACACTGTGGGTCGTAGGTAGGGATGGGCGAACGGTTTGGCCCGAGCATTAGTTTGGGCCGAACTTTTGTTGTTCGGACGTTCGGGTAACAGCCAAACAAATGGGTCATTCGATCTTTTGTTCGGCCCCTCCGAACTGACCACAATGCATTGTGGCCTTGAACAGTGCTTTGCAAGCCCTGATTGGCTGAAGCAGTGAAAGCTTCAGCCAATCAGGGCACAGAGCACTGTCAGAGTCATGATTGGACACCGTCATCATGACTTTATCCAATCATGGCTCATTCCCGCCCCACAGTATAAAAGTATTTCAATGGCAGCCATTTTCAGTGTGATTTTGGTGTGGAGAGAGATAGAACAGGGCTCTGTTCAGTGCTATTAGTTTGTGTGCTATACTGTGCTATTTTGCTTCAATTGTCAGTGTAGAATATTAGTTTAGTGTCAATCTAGGGATAGTGTGAGTGTAGTGAGGAGGACCATAATTCAGCTTTTCATAGTGTGCAGCTAGAGTAGGGACAGCTCAGATAGTTTCAGTGTAGTGTAGTGAGATTGTGTCAGTAATCTTCACATTAGTATATAGCTAGTGTAGGGACAGTTCAGATAGCTTCAGTGTAGTGACGGTTGAACACCGTCTATTTGATTGCGTTACTGCCAGTTTAACGCCATATCATATTGCGTGTGTTACTGCCAGTTTAACGCCATATAGTTCTGTGTGCGTTACTACAAGTTTAACGCCATATAGTTTTGTGCGTTACTGCCAGTTTAACGCCATATCGTTTTGCGTGCGTTACTGTCAGTTTAACGCCATATAGTTTTGTGCGCGTTACTGCCAGTTTAACGCCATATAGTTTTGCGTGCGTTACTGCCAGTTTAACGCCATATAGTTCTGTGTGCGTTACAAGTTTAACGCCATATAGTTTTGTGCGTTACTGCCTGTTTAATGCCATATAGTTCTGTGCATCACTGTACGTTTTGCGCATTATATTGCAGTATATTATATTGTATCCGTGGAGTGTGTCTGTGTAGTGTGAGTACTCAAATTAAAGGGCACCAAACACCTCTTTACATTGATTAAAGTGCATCTACATACAGATTTCAACTTCTCCTTTACATTTGCTTATAAGCACTACCCCCTCCCTCCCAATAATGTCTGGGAGAACAAGGAGAGGCAGACATTCCCTTGGCACTGTAAGGGGGCCAGCAACAAATGTGTCCACAGGCAAAGGTGGATGTGGTGGTCAGTCCTCAGGCAGGGCATCATTTCTTCTGTTTAGTGAGTTTGCCCGTGCTATCTAGCCACAGCATGCAGAGGAGGTGGTGGATTGGCTTACTAAACCTTCGTCATCCTCCTCATCCTCTGTCACACAAGCAGAGACAAGTGTGCAGTCCCCTGCAGTTGCCACATCTATTCCTGCCATAGCCCTAACATCAGCCATTGAGGAGTCAGCTGAGTTATTTGACCACAGCGTCAGCCACTTGCACCTTGATGATGCCCAGCCATTACTGGATTCAGATGCTGGTTCTGAGGTTGAGGATGGCAGGAACATGAGCCTAGAGAGAGGGAGGAACACTGGTAGACAAATTGGCATTCATGTTCCCGCAGCGTATTGCCAAGTTGTCTCCAGTGGTAATGATGAAGATGGAGGAGATGGAGATGATGATGATGAGGTCACTGATGCGACTTGGGTGCCAGATAGAGCAGAGGAGGAAACTGAAGGTGAGGGGGCACAACCCCAAGGAGGTCGGCATCAAGAAAGATTAGAGAGCAGCCACCTATTCCATCACATTCTGCAGCTGTTATCTCCCGGCCCACCTGCCCACAGCTCAGCTGTCCGGGCCTTTTTCAGCACATCTTCAGCAGATCGCACTGTTGCTATCTGCAAACTGTGTCACAGGCACATCAAACATGGCAAAACACACCAACCATTTGGGTACCACATGCCTAACAAGGTATTTAACGTCCAACCACTCAGCCCGTTGGCAAGAGCACCTAAAAGCCACACAAAAGGGGCACAAATCTGTCTCTCCTCCTCCTTACCCTCTTCAGTCTGCCCCTGCAACACCGAGTCATTACCTTTCAGCAGCCTTCACTGACAGGGATGATGGTATAGCACAGGGTGTCCAAGGTCCTAGCAGCTCATCTACCAGCAGCACACCACCAGCTGTAGACTGTAGCTGGCAAATTTCTCTGCCCCATCTTCTACAGCGGAAAAAAAATTACAGTCCCTGCCACCCACATGCCCAGCGCCTGAATGCAAGCTTGTCAAAGCTGTTGGCTCTCCAACTTCTGCCTTTCAGCCTGGTGGATTCTGCCCCCTTCCGTGAATTTGCGCAATGTGCTGTACCACAATGGCAGGTTCCCAGTCGATACTACTTTTCACGTAAGGCCGTTCCATCTCTCTACCATCACGTGGAAGGGAATGTTCTGGCATTGTTGGGCAAGGCAGTCAGCCGTAAAATCCCCCTTACTGTTGACACGTGGTCCAGCAAGCATAGGCAGGGACGATATATTTTGTTCACAGCACACTGGGTAACGCTGCTTGCAACTCGAAAGGATGCAGGACAGGGCTCAGTGCTGCAGCTTGTTGTGCCCCCACATCTCCATACAGCTGGTGGTGATGATGCCAGACTTGTGAGCTCTACCCCCTCCTCCATGCCCTCCTCTGAAGAATTGTCCTATGAACATCAGGTACCCCTAAGCGTTCAAAGGGCTTTTCCCAGAGTCAGGTTAAAAGGTGCCATGAAGTGCTTCAGCTGGTGTGTTTAGGGGACAGGAACCACACCGGAGCAGAGATTCTTGCAGCTCTGCAAGGACAGGCCCAGAGGTGGTTCACACCATGGCAGCTGGAGCCAGGAATGGTGGTGTCTAATATTGGCTCAAACCTCCTGTCCACCCTTAGACAGGGAAAGTTGACACATGTGCCATGCCTGGCACATGTCCTCAATTTGTTGGTGCAGCGTTTCCTAAGTACGTACCCAGGGTTGCAAGATGTACTAAAGCAGGCCAGAAGAGTCTGTAGCCATTTCAGGTGGTCATACACAGCCAGTGCTCGGTTGGCTGAAATTCAGCCGGAATTCCACCTGCCCATAAACCGCCTGATTTGTGACATGCCCACCAGGTGGAACCCAACTTTGGGAATGCTGCAGCAGCTATACATCAGCAGAGGGCCGTTAACGAGTACTTGTGTCAGTACGGCACAACGACAGGCTCAGGCCGCCTCTGCTTTTTTTCCCCATGCCAATGGCTGATCATTAAGGATGCATGCACTGTATTGTCACCATTTGAGGAGGCCACAAGGATGGTGAGCAGTGACAGTGCATGCATCAGTGACACAATCCCTGTTGTGTTCCTGCTGGAGCAGACTCTGCATGGCATTATGGACAGGGCACTGGAGGCAGAGCAGCAGAAGAAAGAGGAGGACTTCCTTTCCTCTCAAGGCCCACTTTATGCAGACACCATCATTCCTATGTCACAGAACACACAGGAGGAGAGAGGGAAGGAGGATGAGGAGGAGGATTCTGGCTCTTTAATAGGCGTCAATCTGTAAGCAATGGCTTTGCAACCCCAGGACCCTTGGGAGTAGTACGTGGCTGGGAGGAAGAAGTTCCAGATGCTGTCATCCTGAGTGACCCCGAGGAGTCTGCTTCTCAAGCCTCTACAAATTTGAGGCGCATGGGCAACCTCATGCTTCAAAGCCTGCGAAAGGACCCAAGAATATGTGGTATAAAGGAGAATTATGATTACTGGTTGGCAACCCTCCTTGACCACCATTATAAGGGGAAGATCTCTGAACTCATTCCGTCCCCACAGAGAGTGCAGAGGATAAAATCTCTTGAGAACACATTAAAGAGGATTTTATTGAACGTTTTTCCTGACTCTAGTAGGTTACAGTGTGGTGGAAAATGTTGTTTTGAGTCTTCCATTGGTCAAGAAAGGAGCGTTGGAGAAGGCATTTGCCTAAGTGAGGCATTTCGGAATTTTTTTAGTCCTCGCCACTCAGGGCTGTCAGCTTCCGCATCCCATCGGCAGCGTCTGCATCACATGGTGGACGATTACCTCGGGGCCAAAACAGAGACGGAGAGCTTTCCAGCTGGCGATCCACTGGCTTACTGGGTCATGAGAATAGACCACTGACCAGAACTTGCCCAGTATGCTATTGAGTTGTTGGGCTGCCCTGCATCCAGTGTGCTTTCAGAACGGGCATTCAGTGCTGCAGGAGGTTTCGTTACTGATCATAGAACGCATCTGTCCACAGACTCTGTGGACCGTTTGACTTTTATAAAAATGCATCAGTCCTGAATTACCAGCTATGAAGCCCCTGATGCCGATGTCACTGATTAAGTCTTTTTGGGATGTGGAATCTCTGCAAGACTTTGAGGCTGCCTAGCTTTGAGGGTGTTCAATCATTTTATCTGGAAGAATGTTTTTGGTATAGGTTTCATGGGCACAATTAACACCCAAAGACCAATTTTTCTGCACCTGTTTGACAGGTGAATATCATTGCAATTTTTTACAGCAAGGCAAATTCTTGCTTTCATCAAGATTATCTCTATAGGGTTACGGTGGACAGGTGCCACCAACACCCAAAGACCAATTTTAACTCACCAGTTACTTCTATCTAAAGTCAAAGTGACACCAGAATGTATAAAAAAAAACTCTAATCTTGTTCCCAGTGCACTACATTGTGGCCTCATCATACACACTGGCTCCCCAGCTGTTGCTGAGCAAAATAAAGGCAGCTTGCAGGAAAAATGTCTTTTTTTTGGCTTTCTAAATTCAATTATTGCTGCAGCAGATTCTAGACATAGTCTAACTGTAAAGTGGCAGATTTGTACCAAGGGGACCCCCCTGGCACTATATTGGAAGGAATTTTTCATTTTTAGGCTTTCACTTTAAAAATCAAAAAATCTCTGCTCATTTAAAAATGACGTTTTTTACAAACTTTTTTTTAATTGATCCATGTCCCCCAGGGCAGGACCCGGACCCCTATAACTATTGTATGCCTAATTACTTGTATTTAAGCCTTCAAAATGGGCACTTTTCATATTTGACGTTCGGGTCCCATTGACTTAATTGGGTTTGTTGTTTGGGTCCGAACGTTCGCGGTGTTCAGAAGTTCTGGTCCAAACCGAACAGGGGTGCGTTCGGCCCATCCCTAGTCGTAGGATACCCTTCATCTCCCAAGTTCATATTTTTTCTAATAGCCTATTTAATATAGTTAAAAACACTGGTCTATATTATCTAAAAATTACCCATTATTTCCAGAATTTTTTTCTCTTCCTTTACCTTCTTACTGCCGAGGAAGGACCATACATGATCAGTTGGTAAAATCCGACCAATATCGGTCGCAGACTGCACCAATTACATTTTTAGGTCCATGTAATCAGGGTTCTTATCCTTGTTTATCATATTGGTACAATGAATACAACTTAAAGGGAAAATATTTTTCCCATCCACATAAAGGTTATAGTATAGCGATAAAAGATCATTGCACATGTCAATCTTCTTATGGGGTGTATATCATTAAGAGCCCATACGGGTTCTTAAATATTCTGAGTAGTCTCCCCCACATATATGTTGTGCAATCCTCTCTTTAACCTTCTATTAGGGACAAACTTGACAAATTGCTATTGGCAAGACATTTTTTGGAAAAGGGACATCATGTATAGCAGTTAAAATATATGGTCATTGATGGTATACCACGCAATCGACGAGATGGGAATAGAGAGAACTTACTTTAAAAAAAAAAGTCCACTCAGAAGAAAGAAGCTCCCACCCGGCCGTATATGTGCAGTGGGAGTGCAGTGCGTGGGAATTGGTTAAACCCTATGGGTTAAGACTGGGGTGCCATTAAAATTCATGTGTAAAGGCAGGGGTCCCAATACTTTTGGTAATATACTGTGTGTGTGTGTGTATAAATATATATATATACACATTTTTTTATATTATTTTGAATATGTTGTTGATACTATAAAATGATTTTGAATGATGTGTCGAGTTTGATCCGAGTTCAATTGGTGAATCAGATTCTTTCTGGCAGTGGATCAGTGCAGTGTATGTTCCGTGTACTGCAGCCGGGTTTTCTTTGTGATACTGGCTGTTTTTAATTGGTTAGCTCACCTGTAACCTAATGATGACACATTGAAGCACTATATACGTAGGTGATTGTGGTGACTAGTTCCAATCGATAATGACTAAGCGCTAACATCTACGCAAAACGCATCTACCGCTTTGTCCCCTGCTCCATCTGTTAACCACCTTCGCATGAAGCTTCAATAAAGAGAATTTTTGGAAGTGCAGCTGTATGGAATCTTTGCTTCATGATACACAGCATGCAAGCTGACTAATGTGTGTGGGGATTAACTGGAGACTCACTCACCTGGAGCAGCTTGCTTTGTTTCATTGAGTAATTCACCAGAGTTTATTCTCCTAGGAACCAATTTTGATAAGCAGACCTCTAATGAAAGCTTTATGTGTGTTCCACAATGTTACAGCATCAGAACTAACATTAATTACAATTATCTCAGGCTTGATCTTTGCCCAGTAAGAAAGATTAGTAAGCAGGGATGTAGTTACCTCCAAATAGGGATGAGCCCGATGTTCGTTTCGAATGCAAGTTCGACTCGAACATCGGGTGTTTGCCTGTTCGCCGAACAGCGAACAATATGCGGTATTCGTGGCAAATTCAAAAGCTGCCGGAACACCGTTAAAGTCTATGGGACACTAACATGAAAAATCAAAAGTGTTAATTTTAAAGGTTATATGCAAATTATTGTCATAAAAAGTGTTTGGGGACCTGGGTCCTGTCCCAGGGGACATGTATCGATGCAAACATTTTTTTTTAAAAACGGCCGTTTTTTGGGGAGCAGTGATTTTTTTAATGCTTAAAGTGAAACAATAAAAATGAAATATTCCCTTAAATATAGTCCCTGGAGGGTGTCTATAGTTTGCCTGTAATGTGGCACATTTTTCCCGTGTTTAGAAATGTCATTTTGCTGTGGTACTTTTCTAAACGGAAAAATTGGCATTTAAAAGTGATCGCGGCTGTAATGAATTGTTGGGTCACTGCTCCAGAAAAAAGGGACATTTTTTAAAAAAAATGTTGCATTGATACATGTCCCCTGGGGCAGGACTCAGGTCCCCAAACACTTTTTATGACAATAACTTGCATATAAGCCTTTAAAATTAGCACTTTTGATTATTCATGTTCATGTCCTTTAGACTTTAACGGTGTTCGTGTGTTCTGCCAATTTTTTTGCCTGTTCGCATGTTCTGCTGCAAACCGAACAGGAGGGTGTTCGGCTCATCCCTACCTCCAAATAGACTGGGGTTCATTCCCTGAAGATACTAAAAGTTTGATAGAAGCTGCCTGGGACTTGGTCAGACAATGTGATAGATCAAATGTGGGTATCATCACTGATAAATGGTAGAAGATATTTGTTGACCAGAAAAAAAGATACATTTTTGAGGATTTTGAGTATGGAATAAAAAGGTATAGTCCTCTTCTGTATCATCAAGGCACTGCCAACGATCATAAAGATCTGTGAAGGAAGTGACGGAAGGAAGGGAGAGTGGTAGTTATTTTTCTGTGTGTATTAAAGGAGTCAAATGTGGGATCAATAACTTTATTGAAATGTATGCATAAGATTCTCTGATGTAAGGTTGGAGTTTATTCATAAGGGACTTATGGAATCTGTGACAGACACAATCGTGAGAGAGGATTTTAGAGGGGACTGCAGACTAGCTTATTTTCTACTGACTATAGTTCCTGGTTTTTAAGGGAGCACTACACTTTGGGAGGCGTGTGCCTGGGGGACCCTTGCAGTAATGTCACTTTGGATTCAAGTCCATATCTCCCCAAAACACACAGACTCTGGGAACTGGAGGACCCTTATACATATTCGGAGTCTCTAGACCCAAACCAGCAATGACTGCTTCACACTGTGAGACTCATAGCAGATGTTAATATCATCAGCTCAAAGCAACCTGTCTGGGGTCTCCTGCTAAAATGTGTTTTATTGTAAGTAGGTCTCTCCCATAGTGTGCCTTCTAGGTGTCTTTGTCCCATTGGTAATTGTGTTAACCGCTTGTCGACCGCCCGTCTTCGATTGGCAGGGGCTGAATGGCACTACTCTCCGAATCGACCTTAGCTGTACCCCGGGCGCTTTAAGGAGTATAGGCCGCACGCGCCTGCCGCGTGACGTAGGAGCACGTGCACGTGGCTGGCGGGCTCGATGTTCATCGGCTAACTGTGATTGCTCCTGAGAATTAGAGAATGGAGATCTGTCACTGTAAACAGACAGATCTCCGTTCTGTCGGGGTGAAGAGAGCGATCTGGTGTTCCTACAGCTTATGAACAACAATCGGTCTCCTTCTCCATGCAGTCCCATCCTCCTACAGTTAGAATCACTCCCTAGGACACACATTTAACCCCTTGATCAGCCCCTAGTGTTAACCCCTTCTTTGTCAGTGACATTTATACAGTAATCAATGGCTATTTATGGCTTGGATCGCTGTATAAATGTCAATGGTCCCAAAATAGTGTGAAAAGTGTCCGATCTGTCCGCCGCAATGTAGCAGTCCCAATATAAACCGTACATCGCCGCCATTACTAGTAAAAAAAAAAAATAATAATAAAAATGCCATAAATCTATCTCCTATTTTGTAGACGCTAAAACGTTTGCGCAAACCAATCAATATACGCTTATTGCATTTTAATTTACCAATAATTTGTAGAAGAATACATATTGGCCTGAACTGAGGAAGAAATTTATTTTTTTTATATATTTTTTGGGGATATTTATTATAGGAAAAAGTAAAAAATATTGTTTTATTTTCAAAATTGTCTTTTTTTGTTTATACAGTAGCGCACAAAAAAAACAAAGACTAACGCAGAGGTGATCAAATACCAGTATACAAGTGAAGGCGCAAAATCTGGAGAAATATAAAAACACCATAATATGCGGACAGTATGTATAAAATACTAGTATGTGTAGATTTAACAACACTGTTCAGGGAAAGGGGGAATTAGTCCATAGTCCATGAAGGTCCATAATTAAAAACAAGGGGAGAGGGGATGATGGTGGAAAATCCACATACAGGGCTGCCTTCACAGGAGAACTGAAACCAGGTTCCAAAAATCTAAGAGAAAGCACAAGGAGAAAGGCGCCTCTGGGTGTAGATGTAAAAAGCAATTTATTAAAATCATATATACAGGCAACTCACATTTATGTAGTCATCAATAGGCATGTAGTGAGGTTAAAAACATCTATCGTGGGAGTAGTCATCAGATCGGACAGAAGGTCTCTTCCTGCTTGCCGGGTGTGTGGCTGTATATGCTGGACACCGCTAGATGGTAAAGCCGGCCGCGGTGGAGATGAAACTCAAAGCGAGGCCTGGAGAGCAGATGGATGGCAGGCAAGGAGAGATGACGTCACTGGCAAGCAACGCATTTCATGAGCGTACGGGCTGCAATGACGTGCCACGCCCCCTGAATTGTATAGGCCCCGCCCCCTGGTCGGTCATCACTGGCTCTGACAGTACTGGGAGCCAATGGCTCTGTGTGCCCCAGCAAAGCAAACGAGACCTGGAAAAGAGTGGAGAAATTTTCTGTGGACATGCATGGAGCAGGATCAAAAGGGGTCTCAGGTAAGTAAAGGGGGGCTGAGGGGGCAATGCTGACACCTAAACATTTTTTTACATTAATGCATTCCTTGCATTAAGGTAAAAAGTGTTTTGGTGTCAGCATCGCCCCCCTCAGCCCTCCTTTACTTACATGACACCTAAACATTTTTTACCTTAATGCAAGGCTTGCATTAAGGTAAAAAATGTTTAGAATTTACAACCCCTTTAAGTCACGTATTGTTGCTGTCTGTCTGATCATCTCTTGCAGAGGTGATTGATATTGTGACCACTGTACCTTGTTATTAGGGATGAGCTTCGAGTTCGCGTCGAACTCATGTTCGACACGAACATCGGCTGTTCGGCAGTTCGCCGAACAGTGAACAATTTGGGGTGTTCGCTGCAAATTCGAAAGCCGTTGAACACCCTTTAAAAGTCTATGGGAGTAATCAAAAGTGCCAATTTTTAATGGCTTATATGCATGGTATTGTCATGAAAAGTGTTTGGGGACCTGGGTCCTGCCCCAGGGGACATGGATAAATGCAAAAAAAGTTTTCAAAACGGCTGTTTTTTCGGGAGCAGTGATTTTAATAATGCTTAAAGTGAAACAATAAAAGTGTAATATTCCTTTAAATTTTGTACCTGGGGGGTGTCTATAGTATGCCTGTAAAGGGGCGCATGTTTCCTGTGTTTAGGATAGTCTGACAGCAAAATGACAAATTCAATTTCAAAGGAAAAAAAGTCATTTTAAAACTACTCGCAGCTATTAATGAATTGCCGGTCCGACAATACACATAAAAGTTCATTGATAAAAACGGCATGGGAATTCCCCACAGGGGAACCCCGATCCAAAGTTTAAAAAAAAATGACGTGGGGGTCCCCCTAAATTCCATACTAGGCCCTTCAGGTCTGGTATGGATATTAAGGGGAACCCCGGCCAAAAAATTTAAAAAAATGGCGTGGGGTCCCCCTCAAAATCTATACCAGACCCTTCAGGTCTGGTATGGAGTTTAAGGGGAACCCCGCGCCAAAATGAAAATTATATAACATACTGTATGTAGGGATATATAAATAAAACGATAACATTATTAAACATAGACGTACATAAATTGGCAGGCGGTACGCATGCTGAAAATGATAAATATATAAGACAGAATGGGTCTACATACAAAACATATGTGATATAAATAATTAAGTGGGATAATATAATAGCTCGCAATATGCTGGGATAAAATGTGGTAATAAAACGCATATGTATATGAGTCTACACGCATATAAAATGCATACAAACGCGCACACACATACCAAATGTATTAATATGGAGATTAGTACCATAAAAACATGTATATATAAGAGATATAATTAAAAAAAAGGAAACAAATATAGGCGGAAGTCTACTAACAAAGATGAAAGGTGGGTTTATATGATGGTGGAAATTTCTATACCTTCATTCATTCCACCAGGTGAAAGGACATCTAAATGATAAATCCAGTAAGTTTCTCTAGAGTTTTTTGAATCGCTCTGCAGCTGGAAGAGAATTGGGGATTTGTTCAATCACCCAAACTTGAAGCCCTTTCGTGGATTGTTGGTGGGCTCGGGTAAAGTATTTAGGCACACTGTGGGCCACCTTTAATGGGTCAATGCCACTTTCGATTGACCTCCTTTGCTCCCCAAACCTGGTCCTGAGAGCTCGTATAGTGCGGCCTACGTATAGTAGGCCGCAAGGGCAGGTAAGTACATAAACTACAAAGTCTGAGGAGCAGTTGTAGAAGTCCTTCAGTGTATGGGTGACCCCCTTAGTGGTGAATGACTTCTTACCATGTTGTACGTATTGGCACGTTTTGCATAAGGGTTTGCGGCACTGGAACATCCCAATTAGTGGAATGAGTATGGGCTTGTCCAAGACAGTGCGTCTGGATCGGATTTTGCTGGGAGCTATTTTCGTTTTGTTACCCGTGGTCTATCTGGAATGGGTCCTGTAATAGTATGGTCCAATGGTCAGCCAAGATTTTCTCCATTTTCCTGAACTGATGATGAAAGGTGGTAGTGAACCGAACAGTGTGGTTGGGTGGTTCAAGCAATTGTTTTGGAGGTTTCCCTTTTAAATAATATTGAAATGCTTGGTCAATGAGGGCTGGGGGATAGTCCTTATCCCTGGATTTTTTAGTGAGTAGAGTACTTTGATCGACATAATCACATTCTCTTGTGCAGTTCTGTCTGAGTCGACAGAACTGACCCTTAGGGATATTGTTGATCCATTGCGGGAGATGGCAACTGTTGTAATGCAAAAAAGAGTTTTCCACAGTGGGTTTGACATAATTCTTATAGGGCGTACACACGGTCGGACTTTGTTTGGACATTCCGACAACAAAATCCTAGGATTTTTTCCGACGGATGTTGGCTCAAACTTGTTTTGTCTACACACGGTCGCACAAAGTTTTTGAAATTTCCGATCGCCAACCACGCGGTCACGTACACCACGTACGACGAGACTAGAAAAGGCCGGTTCAGAACCAGGCGCGGCACCCTTTGGGCTCCTTTTGCTAATCTCGTGTTAGTAAAAGTTTGGTGAGAGACGATTCGCGCTTTTTCAGACTCGTGGCTTTCAGATCGTTTTCTGCTGTTCAGTTTGTGCTTGTGGGTTTGTATCTGCTCTTCAGTGCGTGCAGCAAGTTCCGCGTGACTTTAATTAGTCATTGTATTCTTGTTCGTTCGTTACTGTTTTTCAGTTCGCTCTTCACAGGCCTTGCTGTTCTTCAGTGCGTTCTGTTACTTCGTTCTGAGCAGCCGACCGTTTTCTAGCCATGTTGCGTATGCGTACTCCTCGTAGAGTTCGTGCTGTGCGGGGGCTTGGTGTTGGGGTCCTGACCTTGACACAAGTCCAGTCCATGAACAGGGTGGGGAGGAGTTCATGGACCAAGAATTGGTTGCTTCAGCGTGACCAGTTCTCTCATATGCCTTTGCTCCGTGAGATCCGTGAGAATAATCCTGATGATTTCAGGAACTTTCTCAGGATGACGGACCCCGTATTTCACTGTCTGTTGGCTTCGCTGACCCCTTATATTAGCAGGCAGGATACCTGCATGAGGCAAGCCATCACTCTGGAGCAGAGGTTGGTCGCTACCCTGCGGTATTTGGCGACAGGGAGAAGCCTGCAGGACCTCAAGTTCTCGATAGGCATCTCCCCCCAGGCTCTGGGGATCATTATCCCAGAGACCTGTTCTGCCATCATCCAGGTCCTGCAGAAGGAGTATATGAAGGTAAGATTTTTATCCTTTAATATCACATTTTATTGTATTGAATGTTTGCTAATATATTGTATTTCTTTCCTGATTCCCTAATTACCATGATTGTAATATGCTGTGAATGTCCCCTTTGTCCTCATGCATGCTGTTTTTTTATGTAATTATTAGTTTAGGTCCTTCATACATATTTGCCCTTCAATAACCTCCCCAGCATGGTGTCTCCTGGCCCTATATTCACCTCATGTAGTCACTTAACAATGTATTTTTTCTGCTCCATAGTAGTGCTTTACCCCAAACACCCCCTCAAATGTTTGGAAATGCTATTTTTGCTTTAAATTCAGGCAGAGTGCCAGAGGCTTTATTTTGGTGGTGTCCCCAAATAATTTTTAGTAACCCTCCCAACCCCCAACTGCTAAGTCAGCTGATCCCAATTCTCTATCTATCCTCAATCATCTATCTGCTGACTTTGCCAAACCCATACACACTATACCCATCTCTTTTGTGGTCAGATGTATGGATAAATTCCCCAAAGCATGTAGTGCAAGGGCCTGCCTGTCTTCTTTTTTCTACTGCTGGAACTTCTCCTCCTCTCTCTCTCTCTCCCTCTCTACCATCCCCTGGATGCCCCTTGCCTCTGGAGCCCGGACTTCATTCATAGAATTGTGAATCTTCGATATGCAATTCCTCCGAGGATTCGATTGATCAACTTCTTAAATATCGAGAGTCCATCACTAAAAATGACAACATGGCATTCGCATCCAAACATTTCCCCCAAATATACTTGGCCTCTAATCCACGCAAACGAGCAGGGGTGGCAATTCTTATTAAACAAGGTTCACCCTTCCAGTTACAATCCATATCCTTTGATCCGCTAGGGCATTATATCATTCTTAGAGGTACATGAAAAGGTGTCAATCTCACTTTATGCAACATCTATGCCCCGAACACTAACCAAAACTCCTTTTTATCCAAAGTGTATAAGCGTTTATTTGCACCCCCCAACAATATTTGGTTATTGGAGGGGACTTCAATTTGACATACTCCCCATGCCTAGACAGACACTCTCTAGGGACTGGGCTGACTCCTAAGGCCCTTGATAGAAAATCCATTCTCTTCCGTCAATTAACTAGGAAATATGCCCTGTTTGATTCTTGGCGCACTACCTATCCATCGGCTAAACAATTCACCTTCTATTCTCACCCTCATAAATCCCATTCGCACTTGGATTACTTCTATGTCAATGCTCCAACCCTGAGAGCTTGTACAGGCTCAGACATTCAGGCTATCTCATGGTTGGATCATGCCCTGATCACACTTTCTCTTGCACTCTCCCCGGGAACCTTTCGGGAACCTTTCGCACATGTCATTGGCGCTTAAATGACTTACTTCTCAAACATGACCCCTCCAGAGTGGAACTGGAACAAACCTTGAAGCTGTACTTCGCAGAAAATAGCTCTCCTGAGGTTTCCACTCCCTCTCTATGGGAGGGTCATAGAGCAGTCTCCAGAGGCCAGTGCATCTCACTCTCCACTACTCTTAAAAGAAATGCTAATACAACTCGCCAAGCTCTATTAGAGAAGCTCAAGCACTTGGAAGCGCAATTGCTTTCTTCCCCCGTCCCTACACATCCTCAGAAAACTTGTAAGCATTAGGGCGGGATTGAAGGACGTAGACTTGGGTAGGGTCAAAAAAGTGCTACTTCGCCTAAGACAGACCTACTAGGACAAGGCCAATAAACCACATACACTCCTAGCAAAACAACTTCAGGAGCGAGTGGCGATGGCCTCAACTTCCCATCTTAAAGATGAGAGAGGCTCTCTTCAATCCCATCCTACCAAAATTGCCCAGATCTTCCATGACTATTATTCGACATTATATAATGATCCGACTGTCCCACATATCCCCTCTCCACCTGACCTATCTCAAGCGATCCACTCCTACCTAGCAGACTGTGATTTACCTCAGCTCTCCCCTTCTGCCCTAACAACCTTAAACTCCTCCATTACAGAGGAGGAAGTCACTGCTACGATTAAATCTTTGCCGAATAACAAAGCTCCAGGACCCGACGAACTACCGTACCTATACTACAAACATTTTTACCGCATTTATTACCCCATATGACAACCCTGTTTAATTAATTTCTATCTGATACACCAGTCCCGAGGGATATGCAAACTTCCTTTCTCACGTTGATTCCCAAACCGGGAAAAGATCACACTCTACCATCTAATTACAGACCTATAGCACTCCTCAATACAGACTTGAAAATTTTTACGAAATTATTAGCAAACAGATTGAACAATTTTACGCCCTCACTGATCCATAAGGATCAAGTGGGATTTATTCCTTATCGCCAAGCAGGGGACAACACCCGTAGGGTCATTGACCTAGTGGAGGTTGCCAACAGGACCAAATTGGAGGCACTTTTGCTCAGTCTTGAAGCAGAAAAAAGCTTTTGATAGGCTGAGCTGGCCCTTCCTGTTTGCAACCCTCCACCGAGCGGGAATTGAAGGCCCTTTTCTCAGAGCCATCTCCCACTTATACTCGTCCCCATTGGCCCTGGTCCGTACCCAATTCGCCTCATCTTCCACCTTCCCGATATCTAACGGGACTCGACAGGGCTGCCCACTTTTCCTTCTTCTTTATGCCTTGTGTATTGAACCCCTAGCAGCCCATATAACAAAGAATCCAAACATTCATGGTATCCCAGTTCGTATCAGAGACTTTAAGATTTCCCTATATGCTGACGATGTCCTCCTTACCCTCACATAACCCCATGTTTCTCTCCTGAACCTAAATGTAGAGCTGGACTGCTACAGTGCCCTCTCAGGGTATAAAATGAATAACTCTAAAACAGAAGCCCTCCCCCTTAATATACCTCATCGGACACTAACGGCTCTTACGCAAACATTTAATTAATGGAAGACCTCCTCCTTAAAATACCTGGGGGTCTACCTCACTCCCACATACGATACCCTTTAAAAAAGCCAACTTTCCCCAACTATACACCTCTATCAGAGCCTCATTGACCAAGTGGAAGTCCCTAAAGTTGTCTCTTTTTGGCTGCCTAGCGACCTTGAAGATGACAATTCTACCTTAACTCTTATATCTCTTCGAGACGCTTCCTATACCCATACCATCCTCACACCTTAAGAAGCTCCAGGGCGACTTGATACAATTCTTTTGGAATTATAAGAAGCACCGGATTGCTAGATCAGTTTTATACGCCCCCCGCAACCAAGGCAGCCTAGCATTCCCTAATAAAGCCAAATATTACCTGGCTACTAGGGTGCCCACATGTCCCGGATTGCCCGGGACATTCCCGCAATTGACAGGTCTGTCCCGGGTCCCGGGCACCTTCATTCCGGGACAATACAGTGTCCCGGAATGGAATTGACAGAGCGAGCAAACCCCGCTATAGCGCTGGTGCTCGCTCTGCCTCCAGCTCCACCTGAGACTCTGGTCACTGGTTGCTATAGCCGCCTGGCGGCTAGCAACCAGTGACCTCACAGACTGCCCAGCATGCAAAGCGGAGGAGAAGTTAACTTTCTTCTCCGCGCCTAATGCTCCACCATGCCGGACGAGTCTGTCAGCAGGGCAGCCTCAAAGACACTGATCCACTGGGCACTGTCTGTTACCTGGATGTCTCCCTGCCTCGTACCGCAGAGCAGACTGAAGCCGGCTCCCCCTCCTCGGCTATTACAAGCTTATACAAGTATGAGGAGAGGGAAGAGGGACACCGCTGTGGATTCCTGGCGCTGATCTGAGGTCTGTTCTAAGCTTATATTATGCTTATGTAGATGGACAGAGAAGGGGCATGGATAGTGATCAGGAAAAGGGTAAAAAGTGCCCCCCCAGCATGTTTCTGACACCCACCTCTCCACTAGCACAAATGGAAGGGGGGGTCTGTACTGTGGGGGGTTCTCTACTTAGTGGGGGGTCTGTACTTAGTGGGGGGTTCTGTACCTAGGGGGGTCTATAATGAGGGAGGGGGGTCAGTACTGAAGGAGGTCTATAATGAGGGAGGGGGGTCTATACCAATGGAGAAGGGAGTCTGTATTTATTTAGTGGGGGGGTCCATACTGAGGAGGGGAAGTCTGTACTGAGGGAGGGGAATTTATACTTGATGGAGGGGGGTCTTTACTGAGGGGGTATATACTTAGTGGAGAGGAGGGTCCGTACTGAGGGAGGGGGCCTATAGTTAGTGGAGGGGGGCCCGTACTGAGGGAGGGGGCCTATAGTTAGTGGAGGGGGGCCCGTACTGAGGGAGGGGGCCTATAGTTAGTGGGGGGCAGGGTCTGTACTGAGGGAGGGGGCTTATACTTAGTGGAGAGGGGGCCGTACTGAGGGAGGGGGTCTATAGTTAGTAGAGGGGGGATCTGTACTGAGGGAGGGGGTCTATAGTTAGTGGGGGGGTCTGTACTGAGGGAGGGGGCCTATACCTAGTGGAGAGGTGGGTCCATATTGAGGGAGGGGGGTCTATAGTTAGTGTGGGGGGTCCGTACTGAGGGAGGGGGCCTATAGTTAGTGGGGGGAGTCCGTACTGAGGGAGGAGGCTTATACTTAGTGGAGAGGGGGCCGGACTGAGGGAAGGGGTTATAGTTAGTAGAAGGTCCCTACTGAGGGAGGGGGGTCTATACTGAGGGAAGGGGGTCTGTACTAAGGGAGGGGGGCCTATTATTACAATGTAACAATAGAAATACATTTCAAGCATGGTATTGGGATAATATAAGTGCTAAAACCAGCCATTCACCCGACAAATCACTAGTCGCCGAAATCTCGTCAACCCCGAAACTACATTTAACCCCCCCGTCCAAAATTGTCCCTGAATGGCAGTTTGGAAATGTGGTCACCCTACTGGCTACCCAAATACACCCTGTAGCCTCTTAGTGCACTCTTCATGCTTTCAATCACTCGACACAAATTGAGAAGTTTTGGCCAGCTCCTACACATCCGAACTCCATGTTATGGAGCTCTGATGTATCTACTGACAGTTTACATTGATTAGGGCCAATGACCCTTCTGCGTTTGTTGTGGCGACGAGCCAAATCGACATATCTGCTTACCACCTCCTCTTCGCCGGTCACATCCTTCCTATTCACACCCTCGCAGATGTCACACTTTTGGATGGATAAGGCCTTATTTCGATATGGCCAGTTGATAGATCCCAGAACCCGATCGCTAAGATCTTTCCAAGATCTGCAAAATGACTTTGCAAGTAACTAAAGAAAGTCTGTTTAGGAATATCAAATACGGCATTGTGCACCATCTCTGGTACCGAATCTTCAATTCTCACCTTTAACTGCATTTGAAAAACTATGCTTGGAGGGCTCGTCCACTAAAGGTATGATCTCGCGAACCTATCAGCTTTTGACTATGGATTTATCACCAACTGGACCGTGACATGCCTATATGGATAAGTGGGAGCGGGCCCTGGGTGTAGACTTACCTCTGCACACATGGCAGCTCATATGGTCTCAGGCCTCTAAGAGCTCCATTTGCACGCTCTATAAAGAGAATCAATATAAGATTCTATTTCACTGGTACCCCACCCCGGATCTGTTCCACTCCATATACCCGTCGGCTGATTTTCGCTGCTGGCGATGCTGTAAGGATAGGGGGATGCTATTTCATATCTATTGGACCTGCCCTCTAATCATCCCCTACTGGCGAATGGTGCATTCCCTGCTCCAGTCCATCTTTGATGCTGAGGTGCCCTTTGATCCGAAGGCGTTTCTGTTGGGTCTCCCACCGATCGCTCTCTCTAAAGTGTCCAAAAAACTCATGTCACATGTTCTAACTGCAGCACGATGTCTGGTGGCCCTAAAGTGGAAACAGAGAGAACCTCCTTCTTTATCCGAGTTGCACTCCAGGATCAGAGATGTCAAAAGAATGGAATATCTGACAGCCTCTCTGAATGACACTCTTGAGAAGCATAATCGAATATGGGAACTTTGGGTCCCCTTGGAGAACCCCATAACTTAATGCTTCGTCCCTCGATTGCCTAGGATTGGTTCTTTTTTCTCCCTCAAGAGACTCTGGGCTCCGGAGGCACATGGTTGTCCTTTCTTCTTTTTCACTCTCCACTGCTTTCCTACCCTTTTCACTCTAACTTTCTTACTCTTCCCCTCTTCCATTTATTTTTGTTTTGTTAGTACAGCATTTTTACCTTGTATATCCGAGTTCCATAATGACAATGTAGTCACTTGAAGGCTGTTAGTCAAGCTAGTTATGTAATTCCCTGTACCATTAATCATCTGTTTGTTGATTTTATACCAGAAGTACTTATGCTGCTACATACTGTTTCTCCTTGTATTGTATGCTGTCAATTCCTAATTCTCTTGGAAAATCAATAAAAATTGTCAATTTTCAAAAAAAAAAAAAAAAAAGGAGAGGTAGAATGGGTGTATTTGTTAGTGTGAAGAGGATTATTGTCAGATGTAGATACAATGATATCTGCACCCACAGAAGGGGTTACTGTAGTATCCAAATCAGAGATAGTAGAACTCTTGGAAACTATGTTACCAGAAGTGGTCTGGCTGGAAATGGGAGGTAATACTGGCGATCCATGGCCAGAAGGAATAGCAAAAGAGGTAATGGGTATGGTCAAACTGTCAGAAGGTTTGGTGGTGGGTGGTCTATTATAAAATTGGTTTAAGGCAAGGAGAAGACTGGAATTACTATACAGATTTTTTGGGGCTTATAGTATATTTTGGCTGTTTGGCTGTTTACAGTTTGTATTGTTAGGGTAATATGATCAGGAGGGGAATATCCTCCTGCAGGGTATAAAGTATGTATCTGAGTTTCAATAAAGAGTAATTCTTTTGGAGTTTACCTCTCATCTTGTCTGTGTACGATGTTTGGGGTAAAAAAGGGCTGGTGTTAGCTCTCGGTCTGCTCGGAATGGTTTGGGGGGCAGAAGGCACTGTTTGGCAGAAGGAAGCACCTAATTGGTGTGTGTTGGATGCATAGACGTTGACTATGACTAGGGGGTTTCTTTTTTTTTTTTTTTTTTTCTTTTTTTTTTTGTCACATTCAGTCGACCGTATAGAGAGGCGATAAATCAACTTTGCAGTTCATTTATCTTCCAGCCCGCTCTCTTTTGTCTCATCATTGTGACTATTGCCATATCAAAAAAAGATCATACCAGAAAAACCCGTTAAGACCCCCTGTGTAACTTCTCCAGTCTCATGCCTCTGTCATCTGCGGAGGTCCTACGGTAACTACTTCTACAGAGTTACCTTCTTCTCTATTTGCCCCCCCCCTTCTCTCCCCTCCCCCCCATCTCTCCAAGGTCTAATTTCCCCTTGTCACATACTCTAAACCGAGGCTTAATTCTTACATACTACACCAGTTTTTTTTTTATTTCACCCAACGTTCCCACTCCCCTGAGCTCGCATTTCTTGTTTCCTCTTCCAGGCTTATCCTAGTCTCCAGGTAATACGTTTCTTCTACGGCATCTATCCATTCCCATATCTCAGGGCTCTCCTTCCTCTGCCAGTTCTTCGGGATTATTCGCTTTGCAGCGTTCAGGAGGTGGGGAACCAAAGATTGCTTATATTTTTTAATATCTCCAACTCCCCCATGGAACAATACCTCCCATGGGTCTCCTGGGACTTCTATTCCTGTTATTTTCTTTACTAGGTCAAGTATCTTACTCCAAAAATATTTTATTTTAGGGCAGGTCCACCAAAGGTGCGCCATCGTTCCGATTTCGTTGCAGCCCCGCCAGCATAAAGCCAACCTATTTTGAAATTTGCTTGTTATCTCTGGAGTAAGGTAACTTCTACTTATACATTTGTAGTTCATTTCTGCTGTCCGTGCATCAACTGCTGAGTTACAGATCATTTTAAGAATTCTTTTAATTGTGTTTTCCCCTTTCTTTGTGCCGAGTTCCCTTTCCCATTTACTTATAAATGGGGGTATCTCCAGCCGGTCAATCTTCATCAGAGCTTTGTAAATTTTTGAGACAGTGTTTCTCGGATCTTCTATGTCACATAGCCTTTCAAAGTCCGTCAGGTTATCCCCCTCCATGATCGGGACAGGAAGTTTACTCACGAAGTGGCACACCTGGAGGTACCTCCATTCATCCAACCCACGTGCCTCTCTCCCGTTCCTAATTTCTTGTAGTGTCAAAATTTTACCCTCCTTTATAATGTGTCTTAATTGTGTCTTTCCCCATAATGCTTCTTTTCCCCCCACAGTTTCTAAACCTGGCGTGAAGAAATTATTATCTATAAGTGCTAATAATGGTGAATTATAGTTCCCATTTAAATTCTGTTACACCCCATCCCATATTTTAAGTGCGTTACGTGTTATTATGTGTGTGTTTTCCCCTAATATTCTAGCATAAGGAGGGTTCCATATCAAACTTCCCAGTGCTGCTTTACTAAGATATTCTTCTATTCTTACCCAGCGTTTTTCATTTACTCTCTTTGCCCATTCTACTAATCTGGCCAGTACTGCCGCCTTGTAGTAATTCTGAACGTCTGGTACAGCCAAGCCCCCATGTGTTTTCTTTTGTTTTAAAATCTTGAAAGAGACTCTTGGTTTTTTATTTTTCCATATGAAGCTCGTTATTATATTTTTTAATTTTCTCAAATAATATAGGGGTAGTGGTAGCGGTATCATCTGGAACAGGTATGTGATCTTAGGAAGTAGCACCATTTTAATGACATTAATACGCCCGATCCATGAGATGGCTTTCTTTGCATAGTTTTTACAGTCAGCTCTAATTGTATCTAACAGAGGTATATAGTTTATTGTAAATATTTTTTTAGTTGAGTTGGCTAGCTTAATTCCCAGGTACGTTAGTTCTTTAGTCCATCTGAAACTATATATTTTTTTCAGTATACTGATTTCTATTTTCTTTAAATTTATGTTTAATATTTCCGATTTTGCCATATTTATTTGAAAATTAGACAACTCCCCATACTCCCTTAGGGCTTTAACCAACTTGGGCATGGTAATTTCAGGGTCCGAGATATAGAATAATACGTCGTCGGCATAAGCTGCGACTTTATGTTCGTCTTCGCCGATCTTGATACCCCTTATACCCGGGTCCGCGCGTATTGTTGACAGGAGGGGCTCCATAGTGAGGACAAATAACAATGGGGACAAAGGACACCCCTGTCTCGTACCATTCCCCATTTCTAATGGCTGAGACATGCATCCGTTCACTCCCACCATTGCCGTCGGGTGGTGGTATAAAGTTTTAATCCTCTGGTACATTTTGGGACCAAGGTCTGGAACATGAACCCCCAGTCTACCCTGTCGAAGGCCTTTTCGGCATCAATCGACAGTAGTAGCCCGGGGGGTCCACTCTCCTTCATTTTTTGTAACAGCAGTAGGGATGAGCTTCGTGTTCGAGTCGAACCCATGTTCGACTCGAACATCGTCTGTTCGCCCGTTCGACGAATTGCGAACGATATGGGCCGTTCGCGCCAAATTCGCGTGGCGCGTCACGGCCCATAATTCACTGCGGCATCGCAGTGCATTACTGGCTGATGATTGGCCAAGCATGCACTATGACCCGCATGCTTGGCCAATCACAGCGCCGCCTGAACAGAGAGCCATAATTGGCCAAAGCCAAGGAGGCTTTGGCCAATTATGGCTCAGGGGATTTAGTACACGCCCCACACTATATAAGGCCGCCTGCACGTCCTGTGTAGTGTGTGTTCCGGCGTTCATTGAAAGAGAGAGAGAGACAGACAGTGACATTTGATTTGAGTTAGATAGATTAGGCAGAACAGTCAGTCAGTTAGCTGCACTTACAGTGTATTGTGTATTTATATACATCCCAGGTGTTCCATATATATATATACACTGTATTCAGTTTAGCTAGATCCGTTCTTGTTATCTTCCTACTGACAGGCAGGCTTGTCTTGTTACAGTATTTACAGCTACCTGAAGAAAATTGCTGGTGTTCTTTTGATCCTATTAGTACCACAGTCAGGCAACTAGACTATTTACAGTTAGTGCAGTGCGTCCTGCTCACAGTGTTCAGCTAGATCCGTTCCTGTTATCTTCTTACTGACAGGCAGGCTTGCCTTGTTACAGTATATACTGCAACCTGAAGAAAATTTCTGGTGTTCTTTTGATCCTATTAGTACCACAGTCAGGCAGCTAGACTATTTACAGTTAGTGCAGTGCGTCCTGTTCACAGTGTTCAGCTAAACCTACAAGTTAGTGCAGTGCGTCCTGCTCACAGTGTTCAGCTAGATCCGTTCCTGTTATCTTCTTACTGACAGGCAGGCTTGTCTTGTTACAGTATATACAGCTACCTGAAGAAAATTGCTGGTGTTCTTTTGATCCTATTAATACCACAGTTAGGCAGCTAGACTATTTACAGTTAGTGCAGTGCGTCCTGCTCACAGTGTTCAGCTAAACCTACAAATTAGTGGGGTGCGTCCTGCTCACAGTGTTCAGCTAGATCCGTTCCTGTTATCTTCTTACTGACAGGCAGGCTTGTCTTGTTACAGTATATACAGCTACCTGAAGAAAATTACTGGTGTTTTTTTGATCCTATTAGTACCACAGTCAGGCAGCTAGACTATTTACAGTTAGTGCAGTGCGTCCTGCTCACAGTGTTCAGCTAAACCTACAAGTTAGTGGGGTGCGTCCACCTCACAGTGTTCAGCTAAACCTACAAGTTAGTGGGGTGCGTCCTGCTCAGAGTGTTCAGCTAAACCTACAAGTTAGTGGGGTGTCTCCTGCTCACAGTGTTCAGCTAGATCCGTTCCTGTTATCTTCTTACTGACAGGCAGGCTTGTCTTGTTACAGTATATACAGCTACCTGAAGAAAATTACTGGTGTTTTTTTGATCCTATTAGTACCACAGTCAGGCAGCTAGACTATTTACAGTTAGTGCAGTGCGTCCTGCTCACCGTGTTCAGCTAAACCTACAAGTTAGTGGGGTGCGTCCTGCTCACAGTGTTCAGCTAAACCTACAAGTTAGTGTGGTGCGTCCACCTTACAGTGTTCAGCGAAACCTACAAGTTAGTAGGGTGCGTCCTGCTCACAGTGTTCAGCTAAACCTACAAGTTAGTGGGGTGCGTCCTGTTCACAGTGTTCAGCTAAACCTGCAAGTTAGTGGGGTGCGTCCTGTTCACAGTGTTCAGCTAAACCTACAAGTTAGTGGGGTGCGTCCACCTCACAGTGTTCAGCTAAAGCTACCTGTAGAAGGTTGGTGGTGTTCTCATACTACAGGCAGGCAGTTGATTTTGCTAGCTGCAGTATCAGTACATATATATATATATATATATATATATATATATATATATATATATATATATATATATATATATTTATATATTTATATATATATATATATATATATATATATTTATATATATATATATATTTATATATATATATATATATTTATATATATATTTATATATATATATATATATATATATTTATATATATATATATATATATATATATATATATATATATATATATATATATATATATATATATATATATATATATGTATGTATATATATATATATATATATATATATATATATATATATATATATATATGTATATATATATATATATATATATATCCCAGCTTAGTGCAGCTACAGGCCATTAGTATGTCTGGAAGGCCATCACAAGCCAATAAGAGAGGGCAAGCAGGCTCTGTGTCTAGTGCTGGTCGTGGAGACGGTGCATCCTCATCAGCACGTGGCCGTGGGACACGCTTGGCCTTTTTTTTGGCAGCTGGCCGTGTTGAGCCGCAACATGCGGAAGACTTGGTCGAGTGGATGACCAAGCCGTCCTCATCCTCCTCATCCTCTCTCATCCATGCCCAGGGTACTTTGTCTGGCAAAGCAGCGGCCTCTTCCCTCGGCTCAATGTCATCAGTGACTCCTTCCCTAGCCCCACCATGTCCTCCTGAGGAGTCCCTCGAACTGTTTGACCACAGTGTTGGGTACATGCTCCAGGAGGATGCCCAGCGTTTGGAAGGCTCTGATGATGATACTGAGCTCGATGAAGGCAGTAACATGAGCACGGACAGAGGGGGTGCCCAAGAAGGACAGCAATCTGGCAGTCATGCTCCCGCTGCTGCAGCATACTGCCAGGTTTGCTCCAGTGATGAGGAGGGAGGGGATGATGAGGTCACTGACTCAATGTGGGTGCCTGATAGGAGAGAGGAGGAGGAGGAGGAGGTGGCACATCATAAGGGCAGCACATTGACTGCATCACACCCCAAAGCTCCACATGTGCAGGGCGCTGCAGTCTCTGCGCATTATTCAAAAAGTTCTTTGGTGTGGGCCTTTTTTGAGACGAGTGCATCAGATCGCACCGCTGCTATTTGCAACATATGTCTCAAGTGTATCTCACGTGGCCAAAACATTTCCCGCTTGGGTACCACATGCTTGACCAGACATATGTTGACCTGCCATGCAGTTCGTTGGCAAGCGTATCTAAAAGACCCACACCAAAGAACAAAGAGGACCTCTCCTTGCTCCTCATCAGCTGAGATTTCCAACCCCACTATACCTTCAGTCCTCTCTGAGACCTGCACTGAGAGGAATGAAGGTGTAGAATTAGGTGTGTCACAGCCAAGTACTTGTGGGCAATCTGCTTTTGGTACACCGACGTCAGATTGTACCAGGCAAATTTCCCTGCCCCAGCTGCTGCACCGCCGAAAGAAGTTTGCTCCCAGCCATCCACATGCCCAGCGGTTGAATGCTAGCTTGGCAAAATTGCTAGCACTTCAACTGCTGCCTTTTCAGTTGGTAGACTCTGCCCCCTTCCGTGAGTTTGTGGAATGTGCGGTTCCTCAGTGGCAGGTACCCAAACGCCACTTTTTCTCACGGAAGGCGATTCCAGCTCTCTACCGGCATGTGGAAGGCAATGTCCATGCCTCGCTGGACAGGGCGGTCAGCGGTAAGGTGCATATTACCGCTGACTCATGGTCCAGCAGGCATGGACAGGGACGTTACCTAAGTTTCACGGCGCATTGGGTGACTCTGCTGGCAGCTGGGAAGGATGCAGGACAAGGTGCAGTAGTGTTGGAGGTTGTTCCGCCACTACGCCTCCAAAATGCTAATGATTGTGACACACCTCTCTCCTCCACCCCCTCCTCTTCTTCTTCCTCCATGGCCTCTTCCTGTGCTTTGTCCTCGGAACCAGCGGTGCTCCGTAGCCGTTTAAGGGGCTACGCAAGTACGCAGGCCAAAAGATGCCATGCAGTGCTTGAGCTGGTGTGCTTGGGGGACAGGAGCCACACTGGGGCAGAGGTTCTGTCAGCTCTGCAGGGGCAGGTTCAGAGGTGGTTGACGCCACGCCAACTTAAGGCAGGAATGGTGGTTTGCGACAATGGCACCAACCTCCTCTCTGCCCTCCGACAGGGACAAATGACCCATGTGCCCTGTTTGGCTCACGTCCTTAACTTGGTGGTGCAGCGGTTCTTGGGCAGGTACCCGGGCTTACAGGATGTCCTGAGGCAGGCCAGGAAAGTCTGTGTGCATTTCTGCCGGTCATATAATGCCAGTGCTCGGCTGATGGACCTCCAAAAGGAGTTTAACCTGCCCAAGAACCGCCTAATCTGTGACATGCCCACCAGGTGGAACTCAACGTTGGCCATGCTGCAGCAGCTGCACATGCAGCAGAGGGCCATCAATGAGTACCTGTGCGACTATGGCACCAGGACAAGGTCAGGGGAGCCTGTTTTTTTTCCCCACGCCAGTGGGCCATGATCAGGGATGCATGCACTGTCCTGTCACCATTTGAGAAGGCCACGAGGATGGTGAGCAGTGACAGTGCATGCATCAGTGACACTGTCCCCCTTGTCCACCTGTTGGAGCACACGCTGCGTGGAATAATGGACAGGGCACTTGAGGCAGAACAGAGGCAGGAAGAGGAGGACTTCCTTAGCTCTCAAGGCCCCCTTTATCCAGACAGTGTTCCTGCATGCCCGCCGATCACACAGGAAGAGGACGAGGAGGAGGAGGAGGAGGAAGATTGTGTCAGTATGGAGGTGGAGCCTGGCACTCAGCATCAGCAGCAGTCTTTAAGGGATCAGTCCCAAGAAACACATGGACTTGTACGTGGCTGGGAGGAGGTGGTTGCAGACCATGTCATCCTTAGTGACCCAGAGGACTCCGGACCGAATGCCTCAGCAAACCTACGCTGCATGGCCTCCCTGATCCTGCAAAGCCTGCTTAAGGATCCTCGTATTCGTGGTATCAAGGAGAAGGACCAATACTGGCTGGCAACCCTCCTTGATCCACATTACAAGGGTAAGGTTGCGGACCTTATCTTGCCAGCGCAGAGGGAGCAGAGGATGAAACATCTTCGGGAGGCCTTGCAGAAAGGTCTGTGCAATGCGTTCCCAGAGACTGGGAGGTTACAAACTCCTGTTTCTGGACAACGTGTTGCTGAGGCTTCGGTCAGTCAAAGAAGGAGCGGTGGAGAAGGTGGCCGTCTGACCGATGCGTTCAGACAATTTTTTGGTCCGCAGCCCCAAGGTATGATCGGTTCCAGCAACCATCGCCAGCGTCTGTTTTACATAGTGCAGGAATACCCAGGGGCAAGATCAGACTTCGACACCTTTCCCACCGAAAATCCTCTGGGTTACTGGGTCTTGAGGATGGATCACTGGCCAGAGCTTGCACAGTATGCAATTGAGCTACTGGCCTGTCCTGCATCCAGCGTTCTTTCGGAACGCACATTCAGTGCTGCTGGAGGCGTGGTAACCGATCACAGGGTGCGTCTGTCCACCGACTCGGTCGATCGACTGACCTTCATAAAAATGAATCAGTCTTGGATCACCACCAGCTACCAAGCACCTGATGCTGATGTAACCGAATAATTTTTTTTGAAATCTCAGATCCCTTCAAAGACTGCCTATGCTGATGCTGAGTGACTATCCCTGAGTAATTATCCTCTTCCTCCTCAATCATCACGCTGATAGCTTGTAAGAACATTTTTGGTTCTGGGCGCCACCACCAGTGCCTAAGGCCCAATGTTTCTGCCCCTGTTTCACAGGGGCGTGTAATTACAATTTTTGATGCAATACTTTGCAGCAGGGCTCGTTCCTGCGTTCCAACTAGAGTGTCTGTGAGGGGTTGCAGTGTTGTGGCACCAGCACCACCACCAAAGGCCCAATTTTTCTGCCCCTGTTCAACGGGGGCATGTAATTACAATTCTTGATCTAATATTTCACAGCAGGGCCCATTTCTGCACCCACCAAGAGCGAGTGAGGACTTACAGTGTTGTGGCACCAGCACCACCACCACCACCACCAAAGGCCCAGTTTTTCTGCCCCTGTTCAACAGGGGCATGTAATTACAATTCTTTATCTAATATTTCACAGCAGGGCCCTGTGAGGGCTTACGTTGTTGTGGCCACAACAACACCTAAGGCCCAAATTTCTGCTGAGTATATAGGTCAGGCCCCTACTTTCAAACATCTAACTTACAAACGACTCCTACTTGCAAACGGAAGGAGACAACAGGAAGTGAGATGAAATCTACCCCTAGGAAGGGAAATTCTCTCCTGTAAGAGTTAATATGGGAAAAACATTTCTCCTTTCCACTGATGCTTTCCAATCCTTGTTCCACAAAAAACCCCAAATTCTCAAAAAACATTTGTCATTGGGACAAAAAGTGAGGTGAAATCTTCTAAAGAGGAGGAAAGACAGCAAAACAAATGTCACAGGGGTGATAACCCTTCCCTATGTTTTCCAAAAAGCTTAAAAAAGATATTTTGGCTGGAGCTAAACACGTTAAAAATTTACCCGTTCAAAATGACAAACAGATTCTACTTAACAACAAACCTACAGTCCCTGTCTTGTTTGCACCGCCTGTATACTGCTGTTCAGAGTATATAGGGCCTGGTGGCCCCACACCTTTCCTTATTTTAATTTGGGTGCGGGGTTCCCCTTAATATCCATACAAGACCCAAAGGGCCTGGTAATGGACTGGGGGGTACCGTTTGTCTCACTGATTTTCATCCATATTGCCATGACCCGACATGACATTAAACCCGCAAGCAGTTTTAAATGAGATTTTTTCCTTTAAAAATGACATTTGGTGCAGGGACTGTTCTAAACACGGGAAACACGCACCACTTTACAGGCATACTATAGACACCCCCCAGGTACGATATTTAAAGGAATATTTCACTTTTTTTTTTTTTTACTTTAAGCATCATTAAAATCACTGCTCCCGAAAAAACGGCCGATTTTAAAAGTTTTTTTTGCATTGATACATGTCCCCTGGGGTAGGACCCGGGTCCCCAAACCCTTTTCAGGACAATACCATGCAAATTAGCCTTTAAAGTGAGCACTTTTGATTTCGAAAGTTCGAGTCCCATAGACGTCAATGGGGTTCTAACGTTCGTGCGAACTTTCGGTCCGTTCGCAGGTTCTGGTGCGAACCGAACCGGGGTGTTCGGCTCATCCCTAAACAGGAGTAATGTCCTGACCCCATTGTCCTTCCCTTCCCTTTTAGTAATAAAACCCACCTGGTCTGGATTGACCAGGGCATTCAATGATCCCTTTAACCTCTCGGCCAGTATTTTAGCGTAGAGTTTTGTATCAATATTGAGAAGGGAGATAGGACGGTAATTTGAGCAAAGTGTTATTTCTTTTCCCTCCTTCAGAATAACCGTAATCGAAGCCTTTAAGGCCTCCTGGCTCATGTCATAGTCCTCTCCCAACCCATTGAAATACTGGCACAACCTAGGAATCAATATTTCTTTAAATTTCCTATAATAGGTTAATGTAAATCCGTCCGGGCCAGGACTTTTCCCGGATGCCATACCTGCTATTGCTTTTCTTATTTCTTCTTCGGTAATTGGGGCTTCCATGTACTCTCTTTCGACTTCTGGGATCTTAGGTAGTCTTGCCCTCCCTAAATAATTTTTTATTCTCTCACTAGTATTTTTAAACATGGTGTCCTGTTTATGTACTGAGTATAGCTCCTGGTAGTAGTTTTTGAAAACCTCCGCTACTTCTTTAGAAGAGTACTTAATATGGCCCTCTTTGGTCTGGATTTTTTCTATAAAATTCCTTGCTTTCCGCTTTTGCACTATATTCGCTAAAAGCTTACCTGGCTTATTGGCCCAGCGGTACCTGTCTCCTATTATCTTTCTATATTTTGCTCTTACTTCTTGTTCCATTAGAGTTTTTAGCTCGGCTCTTTTAGGTTGTCCTATTTGTGCCTTGTGTTTCTGTTCTAGGTTGGCCAATTCCTCTATTAGTTTTTAGGTTTTCTCACCTCTCTCTTTCTTCTTCCTTGCCCCTATCTCGATTAATACCCCCCTGATATAAACTTTATGGGCCTGCCACAAGGTGGACCCAGATACTTCTCCCGTGTCATTACTCATAAAGTAGTCCCTTAGCTCTTTACTGATTCTATTGAACCTTTCCTATCCCTAGGCAGCAAGACGCTTTCTATCCAGGCATCAGCTGCCTCAAGGACACCTCCTCCCTCCTCCTCCCCCCCCTTCTGCTGCCAGGATCACTCGGCTCTCCACTCCAAAGGATCTCTACAGTCTGCAGCTGTGTTTACACACTTCTCCTGAGACAGGCACATCTGACAGCCTAACAGCACCGCAAAAAGAAAACACAATCTATTTACATCCATAGAACACCTAGGTATGGAACTTGGAATAATCAATTGTCCATCACAGGACACATCCTCCTACTAGCAATACCACCTCTCCCCATGTACACATGTCGGCCTACCGGCCCATACAGACTGTGCTCCAGTTCTCCTGGCTCTGATGAAGAGGTTTTCCTCGAAACGCGTCAGCCTTTCTTAAATACCTGCCTCAATATGGGCACACCCCAATTTTAACTTCCTAGTACTTATTTTGTTACCTGTTTTTCCTTTTTTTTTTTTTTATAATATTATGTAGTATTTGTATGATTTTATATCTATATGACTATATGTCTGTATTCTTTTACATAAATAAACCATACATTTCTTGATGTAAGCGTTAGACATGTGCAGGATGAAAAAATTTGTTTAGTTTAGTTTCGTTTCGATTCGTTATTTAACTTAATTCGTTTAGTTAAATTCGTTGCATTCATTACATTAGTTTTGGGAATTCGTTTCGTTTCGTATTCGAATTCGAAAAAATTCGACCGCATTCGAAAAAATTCGACCGCATTCGAAAAAATTCGACCGTATTCGAAAAAAACTATCAAATTCGAAAAAATTCTAACACATTCGAAAAAAACTGTCAAATTTGAAAAAATTCCACCACATTCGAAAAAAACTATCAAATTCGAAAAAATTCTACCACATTCGAAAAAAACTGTCAAATTCGAAAAAATTCTACCACATTCGGAAAAAACTATCAAATTCGAAAAAATTCCACCACATTCGAAAAAAAACTATCAAATTCGAAAAAATTCTACCACATTCGAAAAAAACTGTCAAATTCGAAAAATTTCTACCACATTCGAAAAAAACTATCAAATTCGAAAAAATTCTTACTACATTTGAAAAAACTATCAAATTCGAAAAAATTCTACCACATTCGAAAAAAACTGTCAAATTCGAAAAAATTCTTACTACATTTGAAAAAACTATCAAATTCGAAAAAATTCTACCACATTCGAAAAAAACTGTCAAATTCGAAAAAATTCTACCACATTCGAAAAAAACTGTCAAATTCGAAAAATTTCTACCACATTCGAAAAAAACTGTCAAATTCGAAAAAATTCTTACTACATTTGAAAAAACTATCAAATTCGAAAAAATTCTACCACATTCGAAAAAAACTGTCAAATTCGAAAAAATTCTACCACATTCGAAAAAAACTGTCAAATTCGAAAAATTTCTACCACATTCGAAAAAAACTATCAAATTCGAAAAAAACAATAACTGAATTTGAAAAAGTAAACTATATATAACCATTTTGCGAAATTTGAAATTCGTATAGAATGAAATCGAATTCCAATAGAAAAGATTAGGATAGAATAGAAAGTATAAAAGAATAGCATAGAAAAACAATAGATCAGAATAGAAAAAAAAATATAATTTATTGTATTCTAAGCTTTTCTATTTGAATTCAAATTCATTCTGTACCAAATTCCAATTTTGGAAGATGGTTAAATATATATATTATATTTTTTTTCTATTCTGTTCCATTGTTTTTCTATGCTATTCTTTTCTATTCTATTCTAAACTTTTCTATTCGAATTTGAATTAATTCTATGCGAAATTCGAATTTCGGAAGATGGCTTCTAAAATTAGAATTTCGTATAGAATGAATTCGAATTTGAATAGAAAAGATTAGAATAGAAATAGAATAGACTAGAAAAACAATAGAACAGAAGAGAATAAAATATAATATATATATTTTTTTCTATGCTATTCTTTTTTATTCTATTCTAAACATTTCTATTCGAATTTGAATTCATTCTATACGAAATTCGAATTTCGGAAGATGGCTTCTGAAATTCGAATTTCGTATAGAATGAATTTGAATTTGAATAGAAAAGAATAGACTAGAAAAACAATAGAACAGAACAGAATAAAATATAATATATATATATTATATCTTATTCTATTCTGTTCTATTGTTTTTCTAGTCTATTCTTTCTACTCTATTTTAATCTTTTCTATTCAAATTAATTTTATACGAAATTCGAATTTTGGAAGATGGTTATATATATATATATATATATATATATATATATATATATATATATATATATATATATATATATATATATAAAAAATATTTTTTCTATTCTGTTCTATTGTTTTTCTATTATTTTCTATTATATTCTGATCTTTTCTATTTGAATTCAAATTCATTCTATACAAAATTCGAATTTCAGAAAATAGTTATATAGAAATAGAATGAAATCAAATTCTAATAGAAAAGAATAGAATAGAAAAACAAGAGAACAGAATAGAAAGAAATATTTTATATATATATAAAAATAAATAAAACCATCTTCCGAAATTGGAATTTGGTACAGAATGAATTCGAATAGAAAAGATTAGAATAGAATATTTTATATTTTTTTCTATTCTGTTCTATTGTTTTTCTATGCTATTCTTTTATATTATTTTCTGTTCTATTCTAATCTTTTCTATTTGAATTCATTCTGTACCAAATTCCAATTTCGGAAGATGTGTGTGTATATGTGTATATATATATATATATATATATATATATATATATATATATATATATATATATATATTTTTTTTTTTTTTTTTTCTATTCTGTTCTATTGTTTTTCTGTTCTAGTCTTTTCTATTAGAATTCGATTTCATTCTATTTCATTCTGTTTCTGTATAACCATTTTCGGAAATTCAAATTTCGTATAGAATGATTTTGCATTCAAATAGAAAAGATTAGAATAAAATAGAAAAGAATAGAAAAGAATAGAAAAACAATAGACCAGCATAGAAAAAAAATAAAAATAAAAAATATATATATAAATATGTATACCGTATTTATCGGCATATAACACGCACTTTTTTCCCCTTAAAATCAGGGGAAAATCATGGGTGCGTGTTATACGCCGATCCCTTGCGATCCTGAGCTGACAGATCTTCAAAATCGCCGACCGCGATTTGAAAATGGCGCCGAAATACACAGAGCCGGTCCTCGGCTCTTCTCGGCCACTTTCGGCTTCACTCGAGTGCCGCCCGAACCTAGCCGAGTACACTCGGATCAGATAGCTCCGCTCACAGTCACGCCCATCCCGGGCGGGACTACAAGTGGAGCCGAAAGTGAACGAGAGCCGCCGAGAAGAGCCGAGGACCGGCTCTGTGTATTTTGGCACCGGCGGCACCATTTTCAAATCGCGGTCGGCGATTTTGAAGCTCAGGATCGCAGGGGATCACAGGATTTTCAAACTGCGAGCTGCAAGGCTGCACTGGGGCAAGGCTGCACTGGGGCAAGGCTGCCCTGGGATAAGGCTGCAATGGACACTGGGAAGGCTGCACTGACAAGGCTGCACTGACATGGCTGCACTGGGGCAAGGCTGCACTGAGAAGGCTGCAATGATGGGCATTTAAATGTAAGTTTTTTTCCCTTAAACTTCCCTCCTAAAAGTTTTTTTTTCCTTAAAATTCCCTCCTAAACTTGGGGTGCGTGTTATACGCCGATAAATACGGTCATTTTTTTGTATTATTCTCTTCTATTGTTTTTTTATGCTTTTCTTTTCTATTATTTTATATTCTATAATAGTCTTTTCAATTCAAATTCATTCTATACGAAATTCGAATTTCGGAACATGGCTTCTGAAGTTTGAATTTCTTATAGAATGAATTCGAATTAGAACAGAAAATAATAGAAAAAAATAGACTAGAAAAACAATAGAACAGAATAGAAGAAAATATAATATACATATATATATTATATATTATATTTTCTTCTATTCTGTTTCATTGTTTTTCTATGCTATTCTTTTCTATTCTATTCTAAACTTTTCTATTCGAATTTGAATTCATTCTATACGAAATTCGAATTTCGGAAGATGGCTTCTGAAAGTGGAATTTCGTATAGAATGAATTCGAATTTGAATAGAAAAGATTAGAATAGAAAATAATAGACTAGACAAACAATAGAACAGAATAAAATATAATATATATAATTTTTTGTATTCTGTTCTATTGTTTTTCTAGTCTTTTCTCTTCTACTCTGTTCTAATCTTTTCTATTCAAATTCGAATTCATTTTATAAGAAATTCAAATTTTGGAAGATGGTTTTATATATATATATATATATATATATATATATATATATATATATATATTATACATATATATATATATATATATATATTATACATATACACACACATATATTATATATATATATATATAAAACCATCTTCCGAAATTTGAATTTCTTATAATATGAATTCGAATTTGAATAGAAAAGATTAGAATAGAGTAGAAGAGAAAAGACTAGAAAAACAATAGAACAGAATAGAATAAATTATATATATTATATTTTATTCTGTTCTGTTCTATTGTTTGTCTAGCCATCTTCCAAAATTCGAATTTCGTATAGAATGAATTTAAATTCGAATAGAAAAGTTTAGAATAGAATAGAAAAGAATAGCATAGAAAAACAATGAAACAGAATAGAAAATTATATATATATATATATATATATATATATATATATATATATATATATATATATATAACATCTTCCAAAATTCGAATTTCATATAGACCGAAATCAAATTTGAATGTAAAAGATTAGAATAGAATAGAAAATAATAGAAAAGAATAGACTAGAAAAACAATAGAACAGAATAGAAGAAAATATAATATATATATTTTCTTCTATTCTGTTCTATTGTTTTTATAGTCTATACTTTTCTATTATTTTCTGTTCTAATCATTTCTATTCAAATTCATTCTATACGAAATTCAAACTTCAGAAGCCATGTTCCGAAATTCGAATTTCGTATAGAATAAATTTGAATTTGAATTGAAAATACTATTATAGAATATAAAATAATAGAAAAGAAAAGCATAAAAAAACATATATATATATATATACATATTCTATTGCTTTATTATTTTATATTCTACCTTATTGTTTTTTTTAGAAAAACGTTTTCTATTTTTTTTTAATTTGATTATGTTTTCGAATTCGATTCGAATTTGTTTTCGAATTCGATTCGAATATGTTTTCGAATTCGATTCGAATATGTTTTCGAATTCGATTCGAATTCGTTCGTTTTTTTTTCGGATTCGTTTAAATTCTTTACTTTTGTCATTCGGAAATTCGGATGCATCCGAATTTCCGAATAATGAAAAATTTGTCCGAATTTCGATTCGGAACGAAACGAAATGCACATGCCTAGTAAGCGTCTGATCACGCGCCTTCCACCCATTCCTACTAAACAGTGTAATCCCTTCCCCTTGGGTTTTGCACTCTCCATATATCCACCAGCTGAAGGCTGGCGAGCTTTTGCTTAATGTTACATAATTGAACACTATTCCTCACCTGTGCCCGAGCCGTACTATCTAGTCCCGGATCCATGCAATAGTTAAAATCCCCCATTAATATCAAATGCCCTTGTCTAAACTTCGTTAATTTCTCCAAAATTTTTGCTACGTATTCTATCGGGTTCTTATTTGGCGCATAAATGTTAGCCAATGTATATTCTTTTTCATATAGTCTGCCTCTTAGGAATATGTATCTACCTTCTGTGTCAACTAGTCTCTCTTCCAGCACAAACCTAGTACTTTTTGCAAATCCGATGGCCACACCCCGTGTTCTACTTGAGATAGTATCTCCTTGGTACCAGATCGGGTATTCCCCCGAGAATAATCTCAGTCTTGATTGATGTGAAATATGTGTTTCCTGGAGGAACACCACCTCTGGTCCAAGCAGTGTAAGCTCATTGAAAATACTTCTTCTTTTGTTGGCCATATTTAGACCTTTGACGTTATACGTTATACATTTTATTGTATTTGGTGTCATTTTACTACCTCCATTTCACCCCATTCTATCTTAGACCTTGGAGAGATACCCTTATTCCACCCCCCTTCCCTACCATCCCTCCCTCTCCCCCTAATCCACCCCCCTTCCCCCTTTCTGGTCATCTCTAGACCCTTAGACCAAAGTGGATCTCGTATATCGTGATCCGCCACTTGGTCTCCACCTCTTAAAGGGGTTGTAAAGATGTTTTTTTTTTTTTTTTAAAATAACAAACATGTTATACTTACCTTCACTGTGCAGCTCGTTCTGCACAGAGTGGCCCCAAACCTGGTCTTCTGGGGTCCCTCGGCGGCTGTTTCAGCTCCTCCCCGCAAGCATTTACCACCTTCATGCGAGCTCCCTCGCACGGTGGTGAGTGCTTGCGGGCGCGCTCCCGTGATACAGCCGGCGGCTATAGCCGCTCGCTGTATCACTCGGCCCCGCCCCCCGGCGCGCCGCGTCATCGGATGTGATTGACAGCAGCGCGAGCCAATGGCTGCGCTGCTTTCAATCCATCCACTGCAGCCAATCAGCGACCAGGCTGAGCTGCAATGAAGCTGACGAGGACGAGGAGCGAAGATTCGAGGCGTCAGGTAAGTAAAACGGGGGGGCTGGGGGCGGCGGTACTGTCAAAAGTTTTTTCACCTTAATGCATAGAATGCATTAAGGTGAAAAAATTTTTACCTTTACAACCCCTTTAAGGTGGAGCTGTCAACGTGCCTGCTATTCGGTCGTCACTGTCTCGGCGGCGGGATGTTATAGTCAGCTCCTCATTACAATCTGGCTTTACTCTTTCTTTTGTATAGATTTTTCTCAATCCCGCCCGCCCTCCTCCAACACTCCCCCTCCACTCACACCACCCCTATCCCTAGGTCTAACCATCTTTCGTTGGACCAATCTAACGTCGCGGGCACCTGCAAACCTAATTTCCCACAGAAATCTTCCAACTCGTCAGGGAATCTTAGCCTAGCCATTCTACCATCTTTGCTGCCTATTAGGCAGGCCAGGAATCCCCATGAGTACTTTATGTTCTGGGTTATCATTTGTTCTAGGAGGGGTTTCAGCAGGCGTCTTCTCAATAATGTGTCCTTGGCCAAGTCTGCAAAAACTTGAATATTAGCCTCTTCATATTGAAGTGGGGTTTGCCTCCTCAATTTTATCCATATTTTCTCTTTATCTGTATAAAATCCAAACCTGACAATTATATTGCGTCTTCTTTCTGATCGGCTAGTATCTAGTCTACCTATTCGATGCACCCGTTCGATTTTTGGAAAGTCCTCTCCTCTCAACTCCAAAAGTGGGGAGAAGATGTCTGCTACTATTTTCCTCAGGTCCTCCCCTCTTTTTTTGCGACTTCTATTCTCCTGGTCCTCAATTCTGTAGCAGATTTTTATCTGATTTTGTTGCGTTGTTTTAATTTGATTTTTTAAGTCAGAGATCTCCCGCTCTTGTTGGTCCATTATGTCCTCTGCCCTTTCAACTCTGGCCAAGAGGTTTCCTAGGTCTGTCCTCAGCATACTTATTTCAGTTTTAATCGATTCTTCAAGTGCTTTAAACATCTCCGCCATTTCATTTTTTGAGGGGAGTTCTAGGTCCTGTCTGGGTTCCGTCATTCTGGATGTCTCATGTGGGTTTTCAATTAATGATAACTCTCTTGATTGATTGGGAGTCTGATCCCTCTTTTCATTCTGGCCTTTCTTCCTCTTGTCAAGCGCAGTAGATGTTTGAGCTTCTTGGTGCGCGCCCCCCGGGCTCCCCCCGGTGGCTAAGTATTGTTTAATTGTGCTCCCACTTATACTGCCGGGGAGATTGTCCTTTGGTGTCTTCGGTGGACCCCCTTTCCCTGCTTTGGTTGTGTTTCTGCTCATTATTTATCTCAGGAAGCTCTATAGGTGAGATTTAAACACTTGGACTGTCAATAGGACAAATCTTCAGTGATCCTGTGCTAGGACAAGATTTTCCCTCTTTCCCTTCCCCCCTCTGTCTTCCTTTTCTTTCCCCTTTTCCTTTCCCTTCTTATTATTAGGCTTGTAAATGTCTTTTCCGGGTTTGTGTTTTCCTCCTCCAGGCCCCAGCTACTTTAGCAACCAAACTTTATTTGGGTAGAAACAGACTAAATAGCCTGTTTTCTATATCTAATAACAGAAGAAGAAAAATAATACCAGATGAGACGTGTGCTGCCTCTCTTATGCAGGTGTTTCGTGGTGTTATACCACTTATTAAGGGGTTTATGCTAAACACATTTATCCTTATACTTGTAATATGTAGCTACTGTTCCGCCTAACTGCAGAAGGACAGAAGAAAAATAGTGAAAATCCGTCTCAAAAAAAAAAATAAAAAAAAAATGATGTGATTAAATGTTATGTCCTTGATAAAGTTAAAATGTCCCGTATTGTGTTAAATATCCTGCAACAATTCTAGGAATGTGAGAGATCTCAACCAGCCCGGATGTTGGTATTTGTGGTCGGTATCCTGGGTCCTCTTATATTTATCCCACCATAGCATCAATATCGCAGGATCCCCTTTAAACAAGCAAACATAACTTGGGACTTATTCTTATATCCAGGTGATTACCTTAGCACCACATACCAATATCCTAATGAGTGTCCAATATACCAAAGGACTAACCACGGATCCGTGAGCGCTTTACTCCAATTTATATTAACCCTTCTATATAGTCCAGGAATTACCACTTTGGGATTTTCTTAAGTTATTACTTTGGGATTATCATGGAAAGATATTGCCGTATGACTCAGGTGTATTAAGGTATCTCAGTCAAGATGGTGACTTGGTATTCTCCCCTATTATATATACCTGAAACACGATTTTCATCAGTGCTGTTATGCCTTCAGTTTACCGCAGATTTTAGCTGCCAGCGGAATCAACATAGTTCACAGTGTATTTGTAAAGTGTCAAAATAATTTGACTTCCCTATGGTATATAGCAACTAGAGTAATAAATGCATCAGGTGTAGAGGTCAGTTCCCAATCTTTCAACAATAAGTGAATCAACACCTCTATTTCAAGTAAAATGCAGTATCACCTTTCGTGCTGTTCAGCTACTGTCATACCTTAAAGTTCCACTCTGGCAATATTTCTTACTTTTCAGGCAGCAATTCCTAGTGTTTTCTTACCTCTGGAATCCGTGGAGAAGGCATATCTCTTACCAGTTTACAGCCATCTGTGTAGCTTGATTTGGAGAGAGGCGTTCCTGCTGTTTGCTACTTTACTTTCCTTTGTGGGAATTACCTTTGGAGCTCTATAAGCTTATGGGGTGCTCGATCAGAGAGGTGGGGTGAGTGGAGCGGGTCAGCCGGAACCTCCCCCTCCCGCCGCCACCATCAGGTTCAGAGGGAGAGACGGGGGGGCAGAGAGAAGCCCGCAGGCGTCTCCCGGGGAGGGCACAGCCGACTCCCTACCAGCGCCGTGCCGCTGCGACCCGGTTCTCAACTAGGGTCGGGGCTCCCATCAGATGCTGGAGATCGAACTCTTAGCTGCCCCCGTCCTCGTGGCTGCTCATCCAGCTGACGGAGCCGCCGAGACGCCGATTCACTGACACACAGACAGCTCCTCCCCTCCCAGCAGACGCCTCACGTCATCTCCCCCTCCCGAATGAACATTCTGGCTAGGGGGTTTATTGAAAGAAGATGAGAGAATGATATATTGACCCTGAGGATCAGGATCTACATGGTGTAACTGAAAAGAAAGAGTTTCGGAGTGCTATCATTACTCCATGCTTCTTATGGTCTGCGTTTGTCTCCTGGGCACATAGTATAAACTTCCTTCCAAAGTACTTGTCATTTAAATAGGCTGTTAAGTGCTTTAACATTACGATTTTATATTATTTGTATTATATCCAACCTTGTCCATTTTGGTAGTATAGCATATAATATTATTTGAATCAGTATACATATTTTTAGTAATTAATGTATTAAAGAAATTAAACATATATACAAAACTTTATATTCTATTTATATAATGATCAGAATAACACTTACAAGATTCTGTTTGCATAGACTCAGATCTTCATTGTCATCATAAAAGCACCCATAGTAAAACAGAGGGTAAAGGAATGGCTTCAGCATTGCCAAATCGATAATATTTAGAATCACAGCTATCATGCTGAAAATGGAGCTAATGATGTTCAGGGACAGAGAGCCTTTGATCTGTAAAGTAAAAACAGGAAGAATAAACCAATGATACAACAATACCATAAACACCCTTATTTATAACATAGCAAAGTGTTAAAGCGGTATAAAAAAACAAAAATGTAATACAGTATATTGCAGCTTATCATTTATTAGGTTTGGTGGCTGCATTTCTTTTGTAATGCTTTTTTTTCACTCTGTTTTCACCTGGTGATCTACCCAGTAACACACCCCCTGTATTAGAGTGCCCCCACTCCTGGATGAAGGAGAACAGGGGGCACCTTTGGACAGCAGCATTTTCAGTTTTTGTTCCTTTTAGGATAAAGATTTTATATAAATAAATAAAAGTTGATCACACCCTGTGGCCCTCCAGCCATTTCAGAACTACAAGTCCTATTATGCCTCTGGGAGTCATGCTTGTAACTGGCAGTCTTGCAATGCCTCATGGGGCATGTAGTTCCACAACAGCTGAAGGGCTACAGTTTGCACCACTCCTTTAACTGCTACATCAGGGTGCTTGTTCTGTTGAAAAAAAAAACAATAGAATAACTGGCTAGATCACCATGGGAAATTGAAAGAAATAAAGCTTAAAAAAGATAACTAATGCAGCCATCACATCTAAGAAGTGGTAAGCTGCAATATAATAGATTTTTGCTTCTGAGTTTAATATCACTTTAAATCAGTTACAAAACATCACCCCCCCCCCCAAGTGAAATTTTATTTGTCGGTACAACCTGATGGATTTAAGCTAGCCAAACATGCATAGATTTCTCCTTTCACCCCAAACTGCGTACATGGAGAGATTTCCCTTGCTGGCTGCTATATTCAGACAACTGCAACACCTGTGGCTGTCTGAATAGCTGAACAGTCATTTGAGCCAATTACTGGAGGCACTAATCCCAGTGCCAGCTCTTCAGGCACTGCCAACCCACCTGGTTGCAGCTGCTTCTCTCACTAGCCCTCCTGGCTACTTCTCCACAGTCTTCCCAGACTGTTCACTCACCAGCCCACCCAGCTGACTTCTCCTGGAGAACTCCTGGGCGTGATGACCTGCTCCTGCTGTCCTCACACTTGCTCCCATGCCTCCAGGAAAGATTCCTCCATGTGTTGTAGAGAATCCCTCCAGCACCTGAACCCCAGGCTCGAGTCCCCTCCCCCCCCAAAATAGGGGGTGTCCTCAAGGGCTACCTACAGCCTCCTCAGCACTCCACCCAACTGCCCCTTGCTGGCATTACCCAGGAGTATTAAAGAGGTGCCCGCCCCCTTCCAGCCCACTTGGATTGCCTGGGGCCCTCATCAATACTACAAGCAGTTGCTTCTAGGTTCCCTCATCCACTTCTGGAAGCTTTTCCAAGGTTCCAGAGTGCAGGCAGAGTTACCATAGGGGCTGCATGATGAATTATCCAGCCTCTCTGAGTCATTCAGCCCTGATGAAGATTCAACTCAGGCCTGGCTCTCAGTGTAGGTAAATTGGCCTGGCTAACAACTATGTACACTAATCTAGCACACTAGCTAAGAGGTGCTACACTAGTGACTATAGGGCTAATGTAGCACCCTCCTAGTTAGGCTGCTAGGTAAATTGAGTCTTGGCTTCCACTGTAATCACAGGAGCAGTGATTGTTTGGTATGGTCTGCTCAGAACTTCACAGACTGAGAGTTTGATTACTTCCCCCTGCCTCTAGGAGAAGTTTCTAGAGCTTAGGGTTGGAGGATTGAAATGTCCAGTCTGAATATTCAGCAGGGCCTAGCCAATATCTGGGGAGGTGTGCCCAGATGGATCTAGGTTGCTGGTAAATAGTCTGAAGCCCTAAGGAGATTGTTCTCTCCCCCCTCCCCCCCGTGGGGTTGGATCTATGAGAGGAGAGGGGGTACATGCCCCTGGAGCCCTATAGGCTGAATGCTGAATCACTTTGTAAGAGGTTGCATCTATGGACTGTCTATGTACTAGGATCTAGTGCGTAAAGCCTTTACCTGTGCTCATAGCTCCCAACTGTTCCTGATTTGGAACAAAGTCCCTCTGTCCCTCTTTCCTCCTTATTTGTCCCTCATTTTGGTCTAATCTATATAGTTGTATAAAAGTGTTTCCCAGTGCTAAACCTTTCATTCAATTTCTAAACTACTGCATCTGTAAATTTCGAAAGCCAGAATAAAGAAATAGCAGTGGAAAAAAAAAGCCCTTATGTGTTTAACCAATAATTTTTTGTATAATTCTCCTTTATGGGGACATGTCCTATACCTACATCATTTTGCTAATAGGTGTCCCTCATTCCCATCTCAAAAAGTTGGGAAGTACGTATGTGCTCCTGCTACTTCATGGCCTCAGCCGTGACCCGTGGACTGTTCCAGTGTGCCTTTGCCTGTACTCCACGGTTCACGGCTGGGGACTATGAATCAGTATGACTGTTCCAGTGTGCCTTTACCTGTGCTTATACTACTTCATGGTCCCCAGCTGTGAACCGTGGACAGTTCCTGTCTGCCTATACATAGTGCTACAGCTGCTAAGCTAAAAGTGTCCCCTGCTAGAAATACTCTAAGACTGATTACTGATCCGGAGTGAATGGACTGTTGTTGTTGTGTGCCTGGCTGCCTCTGCACTGTTGGGTAAAGAGCCTGTCTAATCTAAAGCAGCTCCTTCGAGGGTAGCGCTACATGAACAGTCAGGAGCTGCTTTTTTTGCTTTTGCAGTTGCTGCTTGACATTGACTGTAAGTACTGCTATTCAATCAGTCTAGCCCAGCTAAATAATCATTTTTTTAATCTTTGGAAAACATTTATACACATCTTATCGCAATGTTACTTTGCTACGTAGAAAATGAAAACAAAAACCCACCAAGCAGATGTTGGGTTTTGTCTGAGCTGCAAGTGTCAGAGATCCGGCAATGATGTACTGCAATAAAAAAAATTAAAAAACATAAATAATAAGTAAGAACACAACTGCACATCATTCTAAAACATTACTTGCACAAATTTCAGAAGGATTTGTGCAAACTGAACAAGATGTCACAGTTTTTTCAGAGAAATTCTTGTATTGTTAGCACCATTTAGTGGCCAAAATGCAGGCTAGTTTTCTGAAATCTGATATAAAGTGTATAGTGACAATCAGCGGCAAAAAATCTAAAGTGCAATGTGCATAAAACTATATAGATATCAAAATTAATATGAAAAAAATATATACCGGTACATATGAAAAAAAAAAAAAACCTACAGCTGCTATGACACTCACAGTGATTTACCACACCAATTTAACAGTTGTATCCTTATATTGAAGCGCTCTATAGCATTTACATATTTATATATTTTTTTTTTTTTAAATTAATGAATTAGTCAACTTATATTCAAAAGAGTGATTGATATACCAGTGAAACCAGTCCATATGTGTATAACATCTATTAGTAAAAGAAAAAAAATGATTGGGCTTCATCAGACTGATTGGAGGGCGCCACGCGTATAGAGGGGAGGAGCCGAGCCCGTGACGTCACACAGTCACCGTGAATCCATGGTAGTGGTGAACAAGTGAACGTTTATTCTTCTGTTGTTTTTATCCTTGGATCCTGTAAGTGTGCTTAATTTTAGGGGCTGTTTTTAATAAAGTAATAAGCAGAAAGCACTATGGAGATTGCGTTTATTATTACATGTGAACGATCGATTTGAGAGAGAAGCGGAGCTGAGGAGAAATTGCCTCGATTTAATCTCTGCGAAGCTGTCAGCGTGCGCATACTGTTTGGAGAGTGTAGGAGGATCAGCTGTTGTGGCGTGGAGGAGAGAGATTGTGGAGGAGAGGAAAGGAGTGACCATTATATGAGTTTTTTACTCATCTGTGAGGTGAGCAGGCAATTTGGCTGGTGAAGGATACACAAGTATTGATCTCAGTTAGGACGGATAAGCACAGCGGTGGATTATTTTATACAATGTGATAAATTAACTTTTTTTATTTTATTTTTTAATTTTTTTTACTAATAGATGTTATACACATATGGACTGGTTTCACTGGGATATCAATCTCTCTTTTGAATATATATGTTGATTACTAATTATTTTTTATTTTTACCTTATAGTGAAGCTCTGTATAGCATTTACATATTTGTATAAAAAACTTTAAAAAAAAATTAATAGTTTTCTGAAATACCTCAACCAGAAAACTATGCTGCATTTTGGCCACTAGATGGTACAGAAATTAATCTTACATAGTTACATAGTTGGTGAGGTTGAAAAAAGACACAAGTTCATCAAGTCCAACCTATGTGTGTGATTATATGTCAGTATTATATTGTATATCCCTGTATGTTGTGGTCGTTCAGGTGCCTATCTAATAATTGTTTGAAATTATTGATGCTCCCTGCTGAAACCACTGCCTGTGGAAGAGAATTCCACATCCTTACCGCTCTTACAGTAAAGAACACTCTACGCAGTTTAAGGTTAAACCTTGTCTCTTCTAATTTTAGTGAATGGCCGCGTGTCTTTTTAAATTGCCTTTGGCAGAAAAGTTTTATCTCTATTGTGGGGTCACCAGTAGGGATGGGCTGTCTGTTCGGATCGAACATGAGTTTGCCTCGAACATTGGCTGTTCGCCCGTTTGCCGAATAGCGAACTATTTGGGGTGTTCGCGGCATATTCAAAAGCCGTGGACCACCCTTTAAATGTCTATGGGAGAAATCAAAAGTGCTAATTTTAAAGGTTAATATGCAAGCTATTGTCATAAAAAGTGTTTGGGGACCCGAGTCCTGCCCCCAGGGGACATGTATCAATGCAAAAAAAAGTTTTAAAAACTGCCGTTTTTTCGGGAGCAGTGATTTTAATAATGCCTAAAGTGAAACAATAAAAGTGAAATATTCCTTTAAATTTCGTACCTGGGGGGTGTTTATAGTATGCCTGTAAAGTAGAGCATGTTTCCCATGTTTACAACAGTCCGAGAGCAAAATGACATTTCTAAAGGAAAAAAAAATTTAAAAGTACTCGCGGCTATAATGAATTGCCGGGTCTCTGCAATACACATAAAAGTCATTGAAAAAAACGGCCTGGGATTCCCCCACAGTGCATTACCAGGCCCTTTTGGTCTGGTATGAATATTAAGGGGAACCCCAAACCAAAATAAAAAAAAATAAAAATGTGTGGGGGTCCCCCCAAATTCCATACCAGGCCCTTCAGGTCTAGTATGGATATTAAAGCGGGGTTCCACCCAAATTTTGAACATTATCTCTATGCATTCTCTTCCTTGCCTAGATGCTGACATGCTGTGCAAAAAAATTTAAATCGCCGTAATTACCTTTTTTTTTCTAATCTTCTTAGCACTTCCTGGTTTTCCTCCCATGGGAGTAGACGTGTTTCTAGCCTCTCCCAGACCTCCCACAGTCCCCTGGGAGCTAGTCTCAGGCTTCCCAGCATGCATTGTGCAACAGCGTCATCACAACATCTCGGTGAATGCTGGGAGCACAGCATTCACCGCATCCAGGAAATACATGCTTGTGGGCTTCAAATGCCCACAATGAAGATGGAAACCGCCTTCAGTGAATTTTATAAGTTATTCTTTACAACGAAATCGGACACAGGTTACACAGAACATGTGAGTAGATAATCATGAGAAGAAAAGTTTGTGAATGAACTCCAAAAAAAAAAAAAAAACGATAGATAGGTGGACCCCCGCTTTAAGGGGAACCCCGCGCCAAAATTAAAAAAAAAAGGGCATGGGGTCCCTCTTATATTATTTGGAATAAAACGCTCATTATCAACTGTACTGCGCAATGAGGCTTTTCCTATTATATCTATTTATATGAGGAACATTCACCGCAGCCAATCATCGGACCAGAGGACATCCACAGCGATAGTTGGTCCACTCCCAGGGGTGAGTGCACATCCAACAGGGGGGGGGGGGAGGGGGCACCCTATTTTAAAAACTTTAGAAGCACTGAATCATCCATCTATTATTCAAGTCACAGCACTGGATACTGTCCCACTAGCACGAGCACTTTTTTATTTTTTTATTTTTTTTTCACTGGGGACTGTTTTAATAATTTTATTAATTGTTACCAGTGTATCACCTATATCTATTACCTGTATGTAATTTTTTAGCATTTTTAGAAATGCATAGAGGTTGAGTCAGGTTATCGTGACACACTTCCGCCCACGCGTTCAACCCGTAAATCAAGCCTTCACTGAAGCCAGCGGCTGTATGAACGAATCAAGCGGATTTCACAAATTTACTTAAACCTGCTGTTCACTCCGGGTGCCAGGACATTAGGCACTCATACATGTGAGTTGAATACTCTTATATTTTTTGGAATAAAACGCTCTTTAGCAATGGTACTGCGCAATGAGGCTTTTTCTATTATATCTATTTATATGAGGAACATTCACCGCAGCCAATCATCGGACCAGAGGACATCCACAGGGATTGCCCCACACGCGCATTTGACCTTACTAGCGATAGTTGGTCCACTCCCAGGGGTGAGTGCACATCCAACAGGGAGGGGGCACCCTATTTTAAGCACTTTAGAAACACAGAATCATCCATCTATTATTCAAGTCACAGCACTGGATACTGTCCCTCTAGCACAAGCACTTTTTTTTTTTTCACTGGGGACTGTTTTATTAATTTTATTAATTGTTACCAGTGTATCACCTATATCTATTACCTGTATGTAATTTTTTAGCATTTAGCGCTGTATACTTTTTATCATTTATCAATTCCTTTATTAATGTCTTCTTCTTTTCCTGCTTCTTCTTCCATCTTCTTCTGGTCTTCCTTTGGTTTTCTTCCTCCATCTTGTTCTTCCCCCGCTTCTTCCTCTGCTTTTTCCTCTGCTTCTTCCTACGGTCCTCTGCTTTTTCCTCGGGTGTTCTCATCCGGCATCTTCTTCCGCGGCTTCTTCTTCCCCGCTTTGTCCTCCGGATGATCTGCCTCAATGGGAGGTTCCCGCTGTGCTTCTGTTCTGGTGACAGTTCTTATATAACTGAGGACGGGGCCACCCGGTGACCCCACCCCCCTCTGACACCACAAAGAAAGCCATAGGGAATTCCCCGTGCGTCAGAGGGGGGCGGGGTCACTGGGTGGCCCCGCCCTCAGTTATATATAAACTGTCACCAGCTCTCTCGTCCCCCCTCTTTTCCTGCGGCCTGCCAGGTTGCGTGCTCGGATAAGGGTCTGGTATGGATTATATTGGGACCCCCACGCCATTTTTTTTTAAATTTTGGTGCGGGGTTCCCCTTAAAATCCATACCAGACCTGAAGGGCCTGGTATGGAATTTGGGGGGACCCCCACGTATTTTTTTTTTTATTTTGGTTCGGGGAAAGGATCTGGTAATGCACTGCGGGGGAATCCCAGGCCGTTTTTTTTCAATGACTTTTATGTGTATTGCAGGGACCCGACAATTCATTAATAGCCTTGAGTACTTTTAAATGACTTTTTTTTCCTTTAGAAATGTCATTTTGCTCTCAGAATGTTGTAAACACGGGAAACATGCGCCGCTTTACAGGCATACTATAGACACCCCCCAGGTACGAAATGTAAAGGAATATTTGACTTTTATTGTTTCACTTTAAGCAATATTAAAATCACTGCTTCCAAAAAAACTGACGTTTTTAAAACTTTTTTGCATTGATACATGTCCCCTGGGGCAGGACCCGGGTCCCCAAACACTTTTTATGACAATAACTTCCATATAAGCATATTAAAATTAGCACTTTTGATTATTCATGTTCATGTCCCATATACTTTAACAGTGTTCGCGTGTTTGAACAAATTTTTTTGCCTGTTCGCATGTTCTGCTGTGAACCGAACCTGGGGGTGTTCGGCCCATCCCTAGTCACCAGTACGGTATTTGTAAATTGAAATCATATCCCCTCTTAAGCGTCTCTTCTCCAGAGAGAATATGTTTTGTGGTCGTAATCTTTCCTCATGAGTAGGGATGAGCTTCGAGTTCGAGTCGAACCCATGTTCGACTCGAATATCGCCTGTTCGACCGTTGGTCGAATTGCGAATGTTATGGGCCACTCGCGCTAAATTCGAGTGGCACGTCACGGCCCATAATTCACTGCGGCATCGCAGTTCATTGTTGGCTGATGATTGGCCAAGCATGCACTATGACCCACATGCTTGGCCAATCACAGCGTCGTCTGTACAGAGAGCCGTAATTGGCCAAAGCCAGGGTGGCTTTGGCCAATTATGGCTCAGGGGGTTTAGTACACGCCCCACACTATATAAGGCCGCCTGCGTGGCGGCCTTGTGTAGTGTGTTGCGGCAGTGGCGGAGAAAGACATACAGAGAGAGAGACAGTGTCATTTGATTTAAGTTAGATAGAGTAGGCAGGCGAGTCAGTTACCTGCACTTACAGTGTATTGTGTATATATATATGCATCCCAGGTGTTGTATGTATGTGTATATATATATATATATATATATATATATATATATATATACTGTAATCAGTTTATCTAGATCCATTCCTGTTATTCTCTTCCTAATATACTGACGGGGAGGCAGGTGTTTTTACAGTATTTACAGTTAGTGTACTGTGTTCCCTGCACAGTGTGCACCTGAAGACAAAGCTGCCTGCCTGTGGTATTAATAGGATCAGAAGAAGAACACCAGCACTTAAGTATTTACAGTTAGTGTACTGTGTACCCTGCACAGTGTGCACCTATAGCTACCTGAAGACAAGTGCTGGTGTTCTTCTTCTGATCCTATTAATACCACAGGCAGGCAGCTTTAAGTATTTACAGTTAGTGTACTGTGTATCCTGAACAGTGTGCACCTACAGCTACCTGAAGACAATTGCTGATGTTCTCAAACTAATTATACTGCAGCTAGCAAAATCAACTGCCTGCCTGTAGTATTATCAGTATTTATAGACATCCCAGTTTTGTGCAGCTACATCTCACTGCAGGCCATTAGTATGTCTGGAAGGCCAACAAGGAGAGGCAGACAGTCACAAGCCAATAAAAGAGGGCAAGCAGGCTCTGTGTTTAGAGGCAACAGTGCTGGTCGTGGACACTGTGCATCCTCAGCAGCACGTGGCTGTGGGACACGCTTGTCCTTTTTTTCAGCAGCTGGCCGTGTTGAACTGCAACATGCCGAAGATTTGGTAGAGTGGATGACCAAGCCGTCCTCATCCTCCTCATCCTCTTTCACCAAGGCTCAGGGTACTTTGTCTGGCAAAGCAGCTGCCAACGCGGCCTCTTACCTCGGTTCAATGGCATCAGTCACTCCTTCGCTAGCCTCACCATGTCCTCCTGAGGAATCCCTCGAACTGTTTGACCACAGTGTTGGGTACATGCTCCAGGAGGATGCCCAGCGTTTAGAAGGCTCTGATGATGATACTGAGCTAGATGAAGGCAGTAACCCTCTGACATTGGATGAAACCTTGAGATTATCCAATTTCAGCTACAAAGCATGTTTGACAAAACTGATGCTGACTCAACTACTTTCCAAACAATCAGAGAACGCCAAGCACTAGCAGATTTAAATACACTCCTAGAAGAGAGTGATACTCAAGACCTTATCGATACCATCGATCTGGAGTCCTATCTAAACAAATCTACTAATCCTACAACATTAGAACAGTTTCCAAGCTAAAGAAAAAATCCGACCTGTATCCCTCACCGAGCTCCAATCATGGCATAGCTACCTTCTTAAAATGAATCACCCAAGAGATTAAAAGTATGAGCACAAATTCTAAAATAGCTGACAACTTAACAATCAGTGAACAAACAGCCCTCAATGAGTTAGCTAAAAATCCAAATTTAGTTATTAAACCCTCAGATAAGGGCGGAAACATCGTTTTGATGGATAATGAGAAGTACATATCTATGTGCATGAAAATACTTAAGAAACCCAGATTGGTACAGACCTATTAAATTTCAAACAATCACTCGGTTCAACGAAGAATTTTACATTCTCGTCGATCGAGCATTGAATAACAATATCATTTCCAATCAAATGTGGAAATTTATCTGCACCACATTCCCAGTCATTCCCACATTTTATTCCCTCCCCAAGATTCACAAGAATTCAAAAGACCCCCCAGGCAGACCCATTGTGTCGGGCAACGGATCCATCACTTTAGACCATTAGTGTCATCTTTACCATCGTATATAAGAGACACGATTCACCTACTTCAAATTATCAATGGAATTCGAGTATCTGACCATACTATCCTGGTCTCTATCGATGTCGAAACATTGTATAGTTCTATACCGCACAGTAAGGGACTAGCGTGCATCCAAAAAATTCTATCAGAAACTACCCCTCTTCAAAACCATATAATGAATTTATACTACAGGCATTGGACTATATACTTCAACATAATGTCTTTGGTTTTCATGGACAATACTTCCTCCAGGTACAGGGCGTGGCCATGGGCACTTGTTGTGCCCCTGGCTATGCCAATCTGTACCTGGGGGAATGGGAGAGGTCTCTATTAAGTGATGGGGGTCTCGCGATGTACCTGCGCCATATCACTATGTGGCGCAGGTACATCGATGACATCCTCATCCTGTGGGAGGGAACTGTTGACTTACTTCATAACTTTTTAATTGCACTAAATTGTAATGAATTCAATCTAAACTTCACAATGACTTATAACTACAAATCTGTAACTTTTCTAGATGTTGAGATATTTAAGAATATGGACCATTCTTTGGCTTGTAAACTTCACCGTAAACCCACCTCGGGGAATACTATCCTACACTCGGATAGTTTCCATCCGAGACCACTAATCAACTCCATACCATTCAGCCAATTTCTTAGGATAAAACATAACTGCTCCAATAATGACGATTTCTTGCGAGAAGCTGAAGCCCTAAAAAATCGTCTCCTAGATAGAGGCTATAGCCATAGATGCTTAAAACGTGCCTTCAACAAGGCTAACAAACGAGACAGACAGAATTTGCTACAATCACAGCATAGAACCACTCGCAATGCTAACCCTTATACCAGAATAATTACCACATTTTCAAACGAACATACAGAGATAAGGCATATTCTTTCTAAATATTGGCATGTCTTGACCAATGACCCACTAGTGGGCCCCTTCGTTTCCCCCAACCCCCTAGTCACCTTTAGATGCAATACTTCTGTTGGGGATCGTTTAGTCAAGAGCGAATTCAAAGGACTGACCCGTGGTGACCCCTGCAACACCCTTGGCACCTTTCCTTGTGGCTCATGCGGCTACTGCAAATATATTAACACAAACAAAAATCCACGCCTTCCAAATGGGTGGATTTTTTCCCCAAAACATTACGCCAACTGTCAGACCACACTCGTGGTGTATCTAATACAGTGCGAGTGTGGCTGTTTTTATGTTGGTAAAACCATCCAGAAACTTTGTAAGCGTCTTTACCGACACTTAGCGGCCATGAAAACAAAAGATCCAGATTTTCCATGGGGTCGCCACATAGTGTTAGTCCATAATGAATGCTTCCCAAAGATTACAGTCCTAGTATTGGACCGCCTCCACCAAACTCCTAGAGGTGGAGATGCAAATAAACTACTTCTCCAATGAGAAATGAGGTGGATTTCAAATTTGAATGCCACCTCATCCCCAGGCCTAAATGAAATACTAAGCTTTAAACCGTTTCTACAAGGCTTTACATCAGGGGGTTACGAAAGGGACCTATAATTACCTAGCTAGTTTCCATCGTCATTGTATAGCAACTAGGGATGAGCCGAACACCCCCTGTTCGGTTCGCACCAGAACATGCGAACAGGAAAAAAGTTCGTTCGAACACGCGAACACCGTTAAAGTCTATGGGACACGAACATGAATAATCAAAAGTGCTAATTTTAAAGGCTAATATGCAAGTTATTGTCATAAAAAGTGTTTGGGGACCTGGGTCCTGCCCCAGGGGACATGGATCAATGCAAAACAGCCGTTTTTTCAGGAGCAGTGATTTTAATAATGCTTAAAGTCAAACAATAAAAGTGTAATATCCCTTTAAATTTCGTACCTGGGGGGTGTCTATAGTATGCCTGTAAAGGGGCGCATGTTTCCTGTGTTTAGAACAGTCTGACAGCAAAATGACATTTTGAAGGAAAAAACTCATTTAAAACTACCCGCGGCTATTGCATTGCCGACAATACACATAGAAGTTCATTGATAAAAACGGCATGGGAATTCCCCAAAGGGGAACCCCGAACCAAAATTAAAAAAAAAAATGACGTGGGAGTCCCCCTAAATTCCATACCAGGCCCTTCAGGTCTGGTATGGATATTAAGGGGAACCCCGGCCAAAATTAAAAAAAAAAAAAGACGTGGGGTTCCCCTAAATTCCATACCAGACCCTTCAGGTCTGGTATGGATTTTAAGGGGAACCCCGCGCCAAAAAAAAAAAAAAAAAAACGGCGTGGGGTCCCCCCAAAAATCCATACCAGACCCTTATCCGAGCACGCAACCTGGCAGGTCGCAGGAAAAGAGGGGGGGACGAGAGTGCGCCCCCCCTCCTGAACCGTACCAGGCCACATGCCCTCAACATTGGGCCTGGTACGGTTCAGACGGCGCTCCTCGTCTGACAGTTCTTAAATAACGGGGGGCGGGGCCACCCGGTGACCCCGCCCCCCCTCTGACGCACGGTGACTTGACGGGACTTCCCTGTGATGTCACGGGGAATGCCACAGGGAAGTCCCGTCATGTCCCGTGCGTCAGAGGGGGGCGGGGTCACCGGGTGGCCCCGCCCCCCGTTATTTAAGAACTGTCAGACGAGGAGCGCCGTCACACAGCGGGAGCCTCCCTCCATGCCAGCATGGGTGCGGAGCGGCCCTGAGAAGAAAATGAAGAAGAGAAGAAAAGAAGAAGAGAAGAAGATGAAGAAGAAGAGAAGAGCGGGAGCCTCCCCCCATGCCATGGGTGCGGAGCGGCCTGAGGAGAAGAAGATAGAAGACGCCACGGAGGAGATGCTGGACGAGAACGCTGGAGGAAGAACCAGAAGAGCCAGAAGAACCAGAAGAACCAGAAGATGAAGGAAGATAGAAGAAAGAAGAAGTATTTAAATAAAGGAATTGTCAAAAACTGTCTCTTGTCATTTTTAACATTTTTGACAGTTTTTTAGTGAAATGGTAGGGGTACTTTTGTACCCCCTTACCATTTCACACAGGGGGGGGCTGGGATCTGGGGGTCCCCTTGTTAAAGGGGGCTTCCAGATTCCGATAAGCCCCCCGCCCGCAGACCCCCACAACCACCGGCCAGGGTTGTGGGGATGAGGCCCTTGTCCTCATCAACATGGGGACAAGGTGTTTTGGGGGGCTACCCCAAAGCACCCTCCCAATGTTGAGGGCATGTGGCCTGGTACGGTTCAGGAGGGGGGGGCCGCACTCTCGTCCCCCCCTCTTTTCCTGCGGCCTGCCAGGTTGCGTGCTCGGATAAGGGTCTGGTATGGATTTTTGGGGGGACCCCACGACGTTTTTTTTTTTTTTTTTTGGCGCGGGGTTCCCCTTAAAATCCATACCAGACTGGTATGGAATTTAGGGGGAACCCCACGTCATTTTTTTTTTTTTTAATTTTGGCCGGGGTTCCCCTTAATATCCATATCAGACCTGAAGGGCCTGGTATGGAATTTAGGGGGACTCCCACGACATTTTTTTTTTTTAATTTTGGTTCGGGATTCCCCTTTGGGGAATTCCCATGCCGTTTTTATCAATGAACTTCTATGTGTATTGTCGGCAATGCAATAGCCGCGGGTAGTTTTAAATGAGTTTTTTCCTTCAAAATGTCATTTTGCTGTCAGACTGTTCTAAACACAGGAAACATGCGCCCCTTTACAGGCATACTATAGACACCCCCCAGGTACGAAATTTAAAGGGATATTACACTTTTATTGTTTGACTTTAAGCATTATTAAAATCACTGCTTCTGAAAAAACGGCCGTTTTTAAAACTTTTTTTTGCATTGATCCATGTCCCCTGGGGCAGGACCTGGGTCCCCAAACACTTTTTATGACAATAACTTGCATATTAGCCTTTAAAATTAGCACTTTTGATTTCTCCCATAGACTTTTAAAGGGTGTTCCGCGGCATTCCAATTTGCCGTGAACACCCCAAATTGTTCGCTGTTCGGCGAACTTGCGAACAGCCAATGTTCGAGTCGAACATGAGTTCGACTCGAACTCGAAGCTCATCCCTAATAGCAACCAATTGCCTTATAGATACAATTATAGACATATTTTGCCATATGAAAATCATAATATATGATGTTATAATTTAATGTTCTTTCAAAAAGCTCTATTGTACAAATTGACATCACTATACTTAAGTATTATTGTGAGCATCACATGTGATATATACTGTATATAAAGGCGCTAATGTTACTACTGCAACCTTTATGAATATGTCACATTGTATTATGGTATGGTATATGTATTATTTGCATGTATTGTTATGTACTTTAATTATGTATGTCTTATGTATTTTGGCATGACGTATCCATGGGCGGACTTTGCTTGACATTTGGTTGCCCCCTCCCCCCCCTTTTTTGTCCCCCCCCCTCTTCTTAGCCCGCAGCATCAGTTTGCCTTTATGTATAATCGATCATTCTACTGTGACATGTCGTTTCACTCAGGATCTATTGCCCCAGGGTAAGTCCATTCATGTTTTCCCACTGGCATATGTCCCCCGGCACGGGTAGGCCCCACATCTCTGTATAGTGGGGCCTTACATAGGGCTCTTGGCAATCCATCTGATCCGCCGCTCGCGCAAGCGGCTGCTCTTTGGACCGGTCTTCACTGAGCCCCTCTTTCCCGTGTCGGCGGCGCCGCGACGTCTGACGTCATCGCGTCCTATGACGCGTTGGCTTTGGACGCCGCCGTGCCGAGGGAACAGCCTTCGGCACACATTACCTCCTCTGCTGACATTGATCAGCTGGAGGGCTAGTGACGCCGAATCCCGTCCACCCCCCCACTGTATCATCATTCCCTCCGCTGACACTGTTCAGCTGAGGTAGCTGATGATGCCGAACTGTGTCCGTCCCCCTAGTGCACTATACAATAGATTAGCAGTACACATCCCCCGCCCAGTATAGGCGGGGTTTTCTCTACTGAGCTGTTTTTAAACCTCCAGTTGCAGACACACTTTTGAGCTGCACACCTAGACTGCACATCTAGGAGAAGGTTGATGTCCTTTCTAACAGTCTGACAACTTTAAGTAAGTACTAGATTTTACCATATTAATATGGCGATTTCCTCAGATATTATTGACATCCTTACTATCTGACATGCGAATAGAGAGTTATATATATATATATATATATACATGCTGGGGTAAAAGCCATTGATCCACTGTGCAAACACACTTGTTTAAATGGATTGTACATATCATAGAGCGAACCCCATACAGGTTAACCCACTGCTACCTCCCCATACCTTACTTACTATACCATTTTATATATATCTATTGGTTATATTTCTTCTCCACGATTTAATTCTGGCACGATAGGAGGGCCCAGGTAGACGCTCATATACTCATAGACGCATGTAGACGCATATATACTCATTCACACATTGACTTTTGTATGTGTTGATGTACTCTGTCCATCAATTTACCTTCTGATACTTATATCATATTATTTTTATATTTAGGGCTGTACATTCCCCCCTTCCTCTCCTTGCTGTTCCTTGTGGACGCTGGTGAATTCCCGTGTTTGACGCATCCGGGAGGCTCTAAGATCACCCAGTATTATCACTACAGAAATTCCATCCAACCTTTGGCCCTTGGCTTTCACTATATAAGCCTATATGTGGCTATATATATTTAAACACAATGCGTAACTGATGCTGTGGTGACTAGGATTTGGAGCACCATCTGTTAAGCTACCAAGTTACAGTCCGGCCTGGGATATGCACACATTTCTGTGAACGAGTAAGTCCTTTCTCTTCCTTATGATATATACAAATATACATATATTTCTCGTTTTCCCAAGTTCTTATCATGATTGTTTGCCCTTATAAGCTCCTATGACCTACCATTTATAGCTATATGTATATTGTATACTGTATATGTGTACTAATGATTGGTATATTCTACCTATGTACCCCCCCAGATCATACAATATCCTTAGAGGAAATCCCTGAAGAAGGAATTGCATTTTTTATCCAAAACATGTTGGGTTCTCAAGTACCACGTATATGCATGTTTTCCTTGATTAAAACATTCATGTATATGGTCTAGATATTTTGTATGAACTGTTCACTGTTTTAAATATTTCTTTTGTATATTTCTAATAAAGTATATATATTTTTTATTACTCCTGGGTACCTGTATTACCAATCATATTATCCCATTAAAAAAAAAAAACCCTCTTCCCTCCTTACTTCTTAGGAAATTTACTTCCACTCCCCCCCTCACCCGTACAATCCCAAGGTCTCTTTTGTTTATCTCTTCAAAAATTATTGTCGGGATGTGGTGAAGGGGGTATCCACTTACCTGTATACCTCATGTTTGGCAGTGTATCAATTTTTAAAAAATTACACCATGTCCTCCTCAGGAGTCCCCCGAACTGTTTGACCACAGTGTTGGGTACATGCTCCAGGAAGATGCCCAGTGTTTTGAAGGCTCCGATGATGATACCCAGCTAGAGGAAGGCAGTAACGTGAGCCCAGAGAGAGGGGGTGCCCAAGAAGGACAGCAATCTGACAGTCATGTTCCCCCAGCTGCAGCATAATTTGCTCCAGTGATGAGGAGTGAGGGGGTGATGAGGTCACTGACTTCACGTGGGTGCCTGATAAGAGAGAAGAGGAGGAGGAGGCACATCACCAACAAGGCAGGATGCCCTCCAGGGGCCAGCTTAAGGGCAGCACACCGACTGCATCACATCGCAGAGCTCCGCGTGTGCAGGGCGCTGCTGTCTCTGCACGTTATTCCAAAGGTTCTTTGGTGTGGGCCTTTTTTGAGACGAATGCATCAGATCGCACCGCTGCTATTTGCAACATATGTCTCAAGCGTATCTCGCATGGCCAAAACATCACCCGCTTGAGCACCACATGCTTAACCAGACATATGTCGACCTGCCATGCAGTTCGTTGGCAAGCGTGCCTAAAAGACCCACACCAAAGAACAAAGCGGACCCCTCCTTGCTCCTCATCTGCTGGGATCTCCAACCCCACTATACCTTCAGTCCTCTCTGAGACCTGCACTGAGAGGAATGAAGGTGTAGAATTAGGTGTATCACAGCCAAGTACTTGCGGGCAATCTGCTATCGGTACACGGACGTCAGATTATACCAGGCAAATTTCCCTGCCCCGGCTGCTGCACCACCGAAAGAAGTTCGCTCCCAGCCATCCACATGCCCAGTGGTTGAATGCTAGCTTGGCTAAATTGCTAGCACTTCAACTGCTGCCTTTTCAGTTGGTAGACTCTGCCCCCTTCCGTGAGTGTGTGGAATGTGCGGTTCCTCAGTGGCAGGTTCCCAAACACCACTTTTTCTCATGGAAGGCGATTACGGCTCTCTACCGGCATGTGGAAGGCAATCAGCAGTAAGGTGTATATTACCGCTGACTCATGGTCCAGCAGGCATGGACAGGGATGTTACTTATCTTTCACGGCGCATTGGGTGACTCTGCTGGCAGCTGGGAAGGATGCAGGACAAGGTGCAGTAGTGTTGGAGGTTGTTCCGCCACCACGCCTCCAAAATGCTACTACTGGTGATTCTGACACACCTCTCTCCTCCACCCCCTCCTCTTCTTCTTCCTCCATGGCCTCTTCCTGTGCTTTGTCCTCGGAACCAGCGGTGCTCCGTAGCCGTTCAAGGGGCTACGCAAGTACGCAGGCCAAAAGATGCCATGCGGTTCTTGAGCTGGTGTGCTTGGGGGACAGGAGCCACACTGGGGCAGAGGTTCTGTCAGCTCTGCAGGGGCAGGTTTAGAGGTGGTTGACACCACACCAGCTTAAGGCAGGAATGGTGGTTTGGGACAATGGCACTAACCTCCTCTCTGCCCTCCAACAGGGACAACTGACCCATGTGCCCTGTTTGGCTCACGTCCTGAACTTGGTGGTGCAGCGGTTCTTGGGCAGGTACCCGGGCTTACAGGATGTTCTGAGGCAGGCCAGGAAAGTCTGTGTGCATTTCAGCCGGTCATATAATGCCAGTGCTCGGCTGGCTGACCTCCAAAAGGAATTTAACCTACCCAAGAACCACCTAATCTGTGACATGCCCACCAGGTGGAACTCAACATTGGCCATCCTGCAGCGGCTGCACATGCAGCAGAGGGCCATCAATGAGTACCTGTGCGACTATGGCACCAGGACAGGGTCAGGGGAGCTTGTTTTTTTTTCCCTACACCAGTGGACCATGATCAGGAATGCATGCACTGTCCTGTCACCATTTGAGGAGGCCACGAGGATAGTGAGCAGTGACAGTGCATGCATCAGTGACACTGTCCCTCTTGTCCACTTGTTGGAGCACACGCTGCATGGAATAATGGACAGGGCCAGAACAGAGGCAGGAAGAGGACTTCTTTAGCTCTGAAGGCCCCCTTTATCCAGACAGTTTTCCTGCATGCCCGCCGATCACACAGGAAGAGGACGAGGATTGTGTCAGCATGGAGGTGGAGCCTTGCACTCAGCAACAGCAGCAGTCTTCAAGGGATCATTTACAGTCCCAAGAAACCCATGGACTTGTACGTGGCTAGGAGGAGGTGGCTGCGGATCATGTCCTCCTTAGTGACCCAGAGGACTCCGGACCGAATGCCTCAGCAAACCTACGCTGCATGGCCTCCCTGATCCTGCAAAGCCTGTAGAAGGATCCTCGTATTCGTGGTATCAAGGAGAGGGATCATTACTGGCTGGCAACCCTCCTTGATCCACGTTACAAGGGTAAGGTTGTGGACCTTATCTTGCCATCGCAGAGGGAGCAGAGGATGAAATATCTTCGGGAGGCCTCACAGAAAGGTCTGTGCAACGCGTTCCCAGAGACTGGGAGGTTACAAACTCCTGTTCCTGGACAACGTGTTGCTGAGGCTTTGGTCAGTCAAAGAAGGAGCGGTGGAGAAGGTGGCCATCTGACCGATGCACTCAGACAATTTTTTAGTCCGCAGCCCCAAGGTATGATCGGTTCCAGCAACCATTGCCAGCGTCTGTTTTACATTGTACAGGAATACCTAGGGGCAAGATCTGACTTGGACACCTTTCCCACCGAAAATTCTCTGGGTTACTGGGTCTTGAGGATGGATCACTAGCCAGAGCTTGCACAGTATGCAATTGAGCTGCTGGCCTGTCCTGCATCCAGCGTTCTTTCGGAACACACATTCAGTGCTGCTGGAGGCTTTGTAACCAATCACGGGGTGCGCCTGTCCACCGACTTGGTCGATCGACTGACCTTCATAAAAATGAATCAGTCTTGGATCACCACCAGCTACCAAGCACCTGATGCTGATGTAACCGAATAAATTTTTTGAAATGTCAGATCCCTTCAAGACTGCCTATGGTGATGCTTAGTGACTATCCAGTTATGCTGAGTGACTATCCTCTTCCTCCATTAATGATCATGCTGATAGCTTGTAAGAACATTTTTGGTTCTGGGCGCAGCCACCAGTGGTTAAGGCCCAATTTTTCAGCCCCTGTTTAACAGGGGCGTGTAATTACAATTTTTGATGCAATATTTTGCAGGAGGGTTCGTTGCTGCGTTCAACTAGAGTATCTGTGAGGGGTTTCAGTATTGTGGCACCGGTGCCTAAGGCCCATTTTTTCGGCACCTGTTTAACAGGGGCATGTAATTACAATTTTTGATGCAATACTTTGCAACAGGGCTCATTCCTGCGCTCCAACTAGAGTATCTGTGAGGGGTTGCAGTGTTGTGGCACTAGTGCCTAAGGCCCAATTTTTCTGCCTCTGTTCAACAGGGACATGTAATTACAATTCTTGATCTAATATTTCACAGCAGGGCCCGTTCCTGCGCCCACCAAGAGTATCTGTGAGGGCTTACAGTGCTGTGGCAACACTAACATCTAAGGCCCAAATTTCTGCAGAGTATATAGGGCAGGCCCCTACTTTCAAACATCCAACTTTAAAACGACTCCTACTTGCAAACGGAAGGAGACAACAGGAAGTGAGATGAAATCTACCCCTAGGAAGGGAAATTCTTTCCTGTAAGAGTTAATATGGGAAAAAAGTGTGTCCTCTCCAATGATGCTTTATCACCAATCCTTGTTTTTTGAAAATGTGGGGTTTTTAGTGAAACATTTGTCATTGGGACAGAAAGTGAGGTGAAATCTTCTGAAGAGGTGCATAGACAGCAAAACAAATGTTACAGGGGTGATAACCCTTACCTATGTTTTCCAAAAAGCTTAAAAATAGATTTTTTGGCTGGAGCTACACTTTAAAAATGTACCAGTTCAAAATTACAAACAGATTCTACTTAACAACAAACCTACAGTCCCTGTCTTGTTTGCACCGCCTGTATACTGCTGTTTCAGAGTATATAGGGCCTGGGGGCCCCACACCTTTCCTTTTTTTTAATTTGGGTGTGGGGTTCCCCTTAATATCCATACAAGACCCAAAGGGCCTGGTAATGGACTAGGGGGGGGGGGTACCTATGCCGTTTGTCTCACTGATTTTCATCCATATTGCCGGGACCCAACATTACAATAAAGCCGTAAGCAGTTTTAAATGACTTTTATTCCTTTAAAAATGTCATTTTCTGCAGGGACTGCTCTAAGCACAAGAAACAGGCGCCACTTTACAGGCATACTATAGACACCCCCAAGGTACGATATTAAAAGGAATATTTCACTTTTTTTTTTTTCACTTTAAGCATCATTAAAATCACTGCTCCCAAAAAAACTGCAGTTTTTAAAACTTTTTTTGCATTGATACATGTTCCCTGGGGCAGGACCTGGGCCCCCAAACCCTTTTTAGGACAATAATTTGCATATTAGCCTTTAAAATTAGCACTTTTGATTTTGAACATTCGAGTCTCACAGACTTTAACGGGATTCTAAAGTTTGAGCGAACTTTCGGTCCATTCGCAGGTTCTGGTGCGAACTGAACCGGGGGGTGTTCGACTCATCCCTACTCATGAGTCATAACTAACATCCTCCAGATCCTTTTTTAGCTTTGTTGCCCTTCTCTGGACTCCAGTTCCAGCACATCCTTCCTGAGGACTGGTGCCCAGAACTGGAGAATTATTGTTTTATCTCTGGAGTTATTCCTCTTTTTAATGCATGCCAATGATCTGTTTGCTTTGCTATCAGCATCTTGGCATTGCATGCCTATGCTGAGCCTATCATCTACTAGGACCCCCAGGTCTTTTTCCATCCTAGATTGCCCCAGAGGTTCTCCCCCTTGTGAGTAGATTGCATTGATATTTTTGCCGCCCAAATGCATTATTTTATATTTTTCTACATTCAACCTCATTTTCCATGTAATTGCCCACCACATTAATTTGTTCTGATCTTCTTGCAAGGTTTCCACAACCTGTGGAGAAATTATTGCCCTGCTTAGCTTAGTATCGTCCGCAAATACTGAGATTGAGCTGTTTATCCCTTCTTCCAGGTCGTTTATGAATAAATTAAATAGGATTGGTCCCAGAACAGAACCCTGGGAGACCCCACTTTCTCACCCTATGCTCACCCTATGGTCCATGCCGACAGACCTTAGTTTGTACAGTAAATGTTTATGGGGACTGTTGTAATTGCCTTTGCAAAATCCAGATACACCACAGCTACGGGCCTTCCTTTATCTACATGGCAGCTTACCTCCTCATATAAGGTTATTAGGTTGGTTTGGCAAGAACGATTCTTCATGAATCCTTGCTGATTACTGCTAATGATACCGTTTTCATGACTAAAATCTTGTATATATCTTGTATATAGTCCTTTATCATTCTCTCCAAGATCTTGCATACTATTGATGTTAGGCTAACTGGTCTGTAATTCCCAGGGATGTATCTTGGCCCTTTGTTAAATATTGGAGCTACATTGGCTTTTCTCCAATCTGCTAGTACCATTCCAGTCAGTAGACTGCCAGACCATTGTTCCTAATTTTTACGAACAATTACTTGACTGAGTTCCTTAAGGACCCTCTAATGCAAACCATCTGGTCCTGGTGACTTATTATTGTCATGTTTTTCAAGTCTATTTCTAATTCTATCCTCTGTTAGCCATGAGGGTGTTTCCTGTGATGTGTCATGAGGATAAACATTGCTGTTTTGGTTTTCCCAGCGAAGACTGAGAAGAAAAAATTCAATACCTTCACCATCTCTCCATCCTTAGTAACCAGATTCCCTTCATCATTCTTTATGGGATCGATATGATTTGACCTCCCTATTTATATACTTTTTAAATTTATTTTTATATATAAGAAGTTCTTTTACTCTCCTCCGCTATGTGCCTTTCGTGTTCTATCTGCCCTGATTGCACCCTTACATTTCCTGTTGTATTCTTTTTAAATTTGGAATGCTGATGATGATCCCTCAGTCTTGTATTTTTTGAAGCCCTTCTCCTTTGCTTTTATATGCATTTTTACGTTGGAGTTAAGCCACCCAGGACTTTTATTAGCTCTTTTAAATTTATTTCCCACCTGGATGCACTGGCTAATACCCTTATTTAATATGCTCTTAAAGCATATCCATTTTTCCTCTGTGTTTTTTGTTTCTAAGATTTTATCCCATTTAGTATCTTCTAGCAAGGATCATAGTTTAGGAAAGTTGGCTCTTTTGAGATTAGGTGTCTTTGTATTTCTCTTATGTTTCCTATTTGTGTGATTTATACTGAAACGAATTGACCTGTGATTGCTGTTTCCTAAATTTCCCCGTATTTCCACATCCATGATTAGTTCTGTATTGTTGGTAATCAGTAGGTCTAGTAATGCTTTGTTTCTAGTTGGTGCATTTACCATCTGACCCATGAAATTGTCTTGCAAGATATTTAGGAAATGGCGAGCTTTGGATGAATGCGCGGTTCCTTCCGCCCAGTTGATGTCTGGATAATTAAAATCCCCCATTATAATGACATTTCCCATCTTTGCCGCTAATCCAAATTGTGATAGGAGGTCCACCTCCCCCTCCTCCCTCTGGTTAGGGGGCCTATAGCATACTCCCAGTATTACTTTCCCCTTAGTTTCCTCCCTTTGTAGCTCTACCCATAAGGATTCCACCTCCTCCCTAGCTCCCTTAGTGATGTCATCTCTCACATTCACTTGTACATCATGTTTGATATACAGGCATACCCTCCCCCTTTTTTACCCTCGCTATCCCTGCGATATAGGGAATACCCTTGAATGGTTGCCAGCCAATCATGAGAGCTGTTGATTCAAGTCTCTGAAATTCTCCTCGTAGCTCTAGTTCTCCCATCTTGTCCGCCAGACTCCTGGCATTGGTGAACATGCCATGTAGTTTAGATCCGTTGCATACTATCTCCTTATTGTGTGTTCTGAGGTTGCAAATAGGACTTGTTACTGTACTTACCTCGAGTTTAGGTGCTTTAGTCAACCTACCACTAATGCCCCCAATACTACCTTCTGGAATTTGTTCTGCGCTGACTATCTATACTTCTGGACCCCCCATCGCCTAGTTTAAAAGCCCCTCTAACTTGTCGGCCATCTTCACTCCCAGCCAATCTGCACCTTCCCCATTTAGGTGCAGTCCGTCCCTGCTAAAGAGCTGGTAACTGGTTCTCCAAGAACCCAAACCCCTCCCTTTTACACCAGCTCCTCAGCCACTTGTTTATTTCCCTAATCTCCCTCTGCCTTTCTGGTGTGGCTCGAGGTACCGGTAGTATTTCTGAGAATACTACCTTGGAGGTCCTTTTCCTCAATTTAGCTCCTAAGTCCCTAAAATCTTTTTTAGGACATTCCACCTTCCTCTGACGTTGTCATTGGTGCCAACGTGCACCAATCTCTTTAAAAAAATACGGTGGCATTTTGTTCAGTTTGCACGAATGCACAACAGCTAACCACACTGGGTGGATGACATGCTCTTATCCTTATGTATCTTCTGAGTTGCCATTTGTTATTTTTATTAAAGTATTTTCCTATATACTGTATTTAGTTGGTGCCCTCTGCTGTTTCCCTTGTTGAAACACTTGTGCATATTTAGATGGCAAACTTTCACTTATGACTATCTTAAGTGGAACTCCAGCCAAGTTTCTTTTTGTATACCATAGGCAAGGGTTGGAACTTTTTCATGCTATTCTTTTTGTCTTTGTTCTTATTGAGGAAGATTTAAATCCCATTTCCTGTCCAAGTGATCGAATGGCAGTGGTCAAAAACATCTTACATTGATTCAAACATTCTCAGCTACATTGGTGAAAGTTAATCTATGATTGGCTAATAGGCATAGGCGTGCCCACGGGGTGTGCCGGGTGTGCCCAGGCACACCCTAATCATCCCTGTGCTCTCATTGCTAGTTGTGACTGCTGCTTATGTCGCCACTGGCCTAGGTTGGTCCTGGCAAGAAAAAACATCTGTGTGCTGCACTGCAGGAGTCGCCGGGACAACAGGCGCGGCGGAGTGATCCAGCCGCATTTGCCGATGGGTCTTGCATAGTTCCAGCAGCGCAGGTCTTGCAGGCGGAGTGATATACATCTGCACTCCGCCCCCCCCCCCCCCCCTCCGGCCTGCTCTCTCTCCCTTCCCTTGGAAGAAGTGGGTGGCTCAGTGAGGTGAGCAGTGCCAGTGAGACAGCACTGAGCAGGGAAGGGCAGCCACACGATGGACCAAAAATAAAAAGGCAACTCGATATGAATCCTGTCCCTGCCATCAAAAAAGTAAGTGTGCATTTGTATTTTTATATATATATATATATAAATATATATTATATACATTTTTTTTGCTGACAAGCCAGGCAGGGTCCATATTGATTTGAATTGTATATGTAATGCATATAAAATATATATATATATATATATATATATATATATATATATATATATATATATATATATATAACATGTCCCTTTGTCGTCTCATATATATATATGTGACGACAAAGGGACATGTTCTCCAATTGCAATGACTTTACTGTATCTTCAAATCATCAGGTATTGTCAAATCATGTAAATCAGCAACAGCTACCGTATATAGTTGCGATATATTGCCAGACAGCCTGAGGAAGAGCAGGGATTAGACATGTGCATTTCATTTCGTTCTGAATCGAAATTTGGACAAATTTTTCATTATTCGGAAATTCGGATGCATCCGAATTTCCGAATTACAAAAGTGATGAATTTAAACGAATCCGAAAAAAAGCGAACAAATTCGAATCGAATTCGAATCAAATTCGAAAACATATTCGAATTCGAAAACATATTCGAATCGAATTCTAAAGCAAATTTGAATCAAATTTGAAAACAATAGAAATCGTTTTTTTTAAAAATACAATAATATAGAATATAAAATCATAAAGCAATAGAATACATATAATATTTTTTTTATTCTGTTTTATTGTTTTTTCTATGCTTTTCTTTTCTTTTCTTTTCTTTTCTATTATTTTCTATTCTTTAATAGTCTTTTCTATTCAAATTCAAATTCATTCTATACGAAATTCGAATTTCGGAACATGGCTTCCGAAAATCAAATTTCGGATAGAATGAATTTGAATTTGAATAGAAAAGATTAGAATAGAAAAGAAAATAATAGAAAAGAATAAACTAGAAAAACATATATTGTATTTTATTCTATTCTGTTCTATTGTTTTTCTATTCTATTCTTTTTTATTATTTTCTATTCTATTCTAATCTTTTCTATTCAAATTCAAAATCACTCTATACGAAATTTGAATTTCGGAAAATGGTTTTATATATATATATATATAGAATAGAAGTAAAGAATAGAAAAGAATAGACTAGAAAAACAATAGAATAATATATATCTATATATATAGATATATATCTATATATATAGATATATATCTATATATATATAGATCTATCTAGCTTTGGTTTGAGGTGCACACCCTAATGCAATAGGCTGCGCACACCTATGCTGATAGGTGAAACTGCAGGCTGATGCTTTTTTGCACCCAGTTATTACACATCACAAACAGCAAATTGTAAAGGTACTTACAAACACTGCGCCCCAAAAAGGAATACCACTTAAAAGTGTGAAAGTAAGGGCAAGGAAGGCCAATCCAATGCCGAGACTAATCTCCAAGATGGCTGCCACAATGACCAGAATCTGAAGTGGAAAAGAACAAGACTTAGCAGAGTATTGTGCAAAGCTGCATCAAACTAATTAAGTGCCATTGATATCTAATGGTCTACTAGAGATAAATGAAAAGATTTGCCTAGTAGATGATTCAACCCAGATGGGGATTCTTTCAAGTTCAAGTTCCTCAAAGAACTTTTCTCATTTTTTACCAAAAGTCAAACAGCAATTTGAACCTGACGTTACATTTGTTAGGATCCCTGTACAGACTTATATCTGCCCATCATCAGCCTATACCTTTTTAACTCTGTTCTTAAAACAATCTCTAGCACATCTGCCAGAACACGCTCAGCTTCTCCATTTCCCAGGAAACCATTGTGACCAAACCACTATGAGGTCCAAGTTGAAGCTGAATACCAGGTACCAACTGGGATTATCTTGGTCAGAGATATACGAAAGATCAAGGAGCACCTCAAAAGCTACCATCCATACGGATTATACCCCTGAGGGGAAGGCGTGAATAGACCCAATTAGGTGTCTTAAGGGGAGTACGAGCGCATAAGTTGACTGGTGGAGGGTCCTTATCACCTTGAAGAGTTTTTTCACAGAAAGATTCCAATATTTTCACAGTTGACAAGGACTATCATCACTTTAGCCACAGGGTGGCACTGTTCCACAGCTTTTTAATTTTATGCATAGTTTTTTAAAGTTACCATTATTTTGTTTTATTTAGGTAGCGCTTCACTGTTTGATTATTACCATGTGATAGCTGTGGGCCAATCACAGCATAGGAAACACAACTGTTATGAATGAATTCATTTATAAAAGCTTTGTTACTGTGATCGCATAGCGATCACATGATCTCGGGCCCTGAGTACCAGGATCCACAGTCTGCTGTGTCCAGTGCACTGCGCGCCCCTAACCCAGAGCAGGCTGGATGACATACATGTATGTGATCCTGCCTGCGCCACCTGCTACCTGCCTGCAGTAAAAGTACTGTGGGCAGTTGGCAAGGGGTTAAACCTTCTATTACATTCCAATACATTTGCTTTCTTCATGGAATGTTCACCATAAACTTTTTGTAACCAAGCTAGTTTCACTCACACTTTTGCCAATTTTCACGCAAAATTTGATGTTAATCCTCTGCTTAAGGTTTCTGTCGCTCTTTTTCAGAACACATTTTATTTCTTCTGTTACTCCATAAGTCTGAGTCAACTGGTCTGCAACCAAAGCGAGTGCAGGTTAGAAGATGTCAGAACTTGAGTGAGAATGGCTGTGTGACCACCATAGTGCTACGCCCCAGGCATTCTGAGAATTTAATTGTCACACCTCCTATATTTCTGTGTGCTAATAGTGCTGAATTATGGATTACATGGAAAATACATGGACAACAAGTAGGTAAAACACTTTGAATTCAATTTGAAAAAGAAAAACAGTTTGCCCCACTTATAAGTTTGACAGTTGCTGGAGCTGTTAACACTCAGAAGTAAATCTTAAAGTGGTTCTAATGGCAGAAGGTTTTTTATCTTTCAGTTCAATAATTTTTATTGAAAGAGAAAATTTTTCAGATTTAACAAAAAAGAAGATAACAAGACAAATACAAAAGTACAGAAATATAGGAAATTATGCCAAGTTGATGAACATTACATTTCAAGACATTGAATATATGAACATTTTACATGGTCTGATATCAGGAAACACATTTATCAAACTTTCATCAGCAAACTGAGTCACAAGTATGGTGGTACTATTATCCATCTATATAGTCTACACTTCGCCTGAGTGCAGACCGCCCCTCATGAGTGTACTTTTCCGGTTCCACCCCGGGCATCCAACGCCCCAATGGGATCATACTGCATCCGACGCCCGGGATCGACTGGGTCACTCTGTTTATTCCATTAGTGAGTTACATGAAATTTTTGCAATACCAAACCGGAAGAATTTGTGTACTCCATATTAGTAGTGCATACAATACTCAAAGTTATCAAGATGCCACAAAATTTACATAGCATAATGGAGAAAACCTCTTCACAGATATATATTTTAACAATTAGCTAAGTATTCCAGTGAGCTTTGTTATTTTGAAACCATTCAAGCCACGGACTCCAGATATGGTATTTTGATTGATAGTTAACCTATGAGATGATGTTCGCTGCTTCACAGGATATGTGTAGATTAGCAGTCCTTATTACTTCTATGAGAGTTGGGGTTTCAGTGTTTTTCCACTTCCTAACTATCGCTAGTCTAGCACCCACAAGGACATGAAAGACTATGTTTCTAAGGGCTGGTGGGACTTCTCTATTCCTAATGATAGAATAGCAAGTTCTGGATTTTTGGGAAGGGGGGTGTCAGTGAGTTTTCTTATTAGATCAAAGACATGTGACCAGAAGGTCTTTAGTGATGGGCAAGTCCATAGTATATACATGAGTGAACCCCTGTGTCCACATTGTCTCCATCAGAGTGGAGATGTTTGGGAATGAAATCCAGCTATCCTTGTGGGTGTTAGATACCATCTTAAGAGTATTTTGTTGGAAAGTTCCCATAAATTGACGCATTTGGTAGCTACATAGGTGATCTTAAGTGAATTTTGCCATTGCTCTATAAAGTAGGAAGACATTAAATCTAGTTCCCAAGTTTTCATGGATGGGGTTTTGGAGAGTTCAGATTTTTGGTTCAAGAATTTGTAGAAAAGGCATATACCTTTAATGGAAGTGACGGGGTTAGTTAGATATAGGAAGATCCTATTTGGTATAGAAACGTAAGGTGTGGGAATGACTGATAATAGATGTTCTATTTGGTTATAAGTATATAGGTCCTTTGGTTCTAGGCCATGATCTATTTGAATTGCTCTGAATGTTTTAATTGAAGGACCAATGGTATATCTTTTACAGTAGTAATGCCCCTTGCCGTCCATTTTCATACATTTAAGTCAGGGATTAGTATTTGTAGGCTCGAGATGGGTAATGGTATGGATTTGGTGTTATGTGTGGACATAGTATTGTATTGTATCTCTTGACCTTCCCTCTTAGATTGTAAGCTCTAAGGAGCAGGGCCCTCTGATTCCTTTTGTATTAAAGTGTATTGTATTTGTACTGTCTACCCTCAAGTTGTAAAGTGCTACGTAAACTGTTGGCGCTATATAAATCCTGTATAATATTAATAATAATAATAACATAGAGGTATTTAGGAGTATGTTCCATGCTCAAAGCGTGGCTTTCATAGTGGGTGACCCCTGCTTTCGAGGGGTTAAAGGTGCTTGTAGGAGCAGGTCGTATGTATTATTGTTAATGCATTGAGATTTCTCTTATGCTGCTTACACACGACCAGACTTTCCGGCAGAAAAGGTCAGACGGAACAAATCCGTCGGACATTCCGATCATGTGTGGACTTCATCGGACTTTTGCTTTCGGACCTAGAAATAGAACAAGTTTCAAATCTTTCCGACGGACTCAATTCCTATCAAACAAACCGTTCATCTGTATGCTAGTCTGATGGACCGAAAACGCCACAAGGGCAGCTATTGGCTACTGGCTATTGAACTTCCTTTTCTAGTCTGGTCGTACGTCATCACGTTCAAATAATTCGGACTTTGGTGTGATCGTGTGTAGGCAAGTCAGTTTCAGCGGAACTCCGTCAAAGTCCTTCTGAGTTTATTCCGACGCAAAGTCCGCTCATGTGTACGCAGCATATGTCTACCCATCTGGGTGTTTGGTTTTGCGGGAACCACTGTTTTGCTTGAGCTAGGATGGCAGCTGAGTAGTAATCTTTCAGCAGTATGTGACCTACCCCCCCTGCTCTCCTAGATTCGATCAATTTTTAAAATGCACACCTAGCTTTTTTCTTTTGCCATAAGTATGTATTAATTACTGATTGGGCTTTGGAGAAGAAGATTTCGGGGACCGAAATTGGGAGGACTCTAAATAGGTAAATGAATTGGGGTAGGACCATCATTTTAAATGCTGCTAATCTTCCCGACCATGTCATTTCTGTTTTCGTTATATTGCAAAGTTTCGAGTTAAGACCTTGGGGGAAAGGCGTGTAATTTGCGCTAAATAGTTGTTTAGTCTTTTCAGTTAATGTTGTGCCTAAGTATTGTATTCCCATTGAACTCCAAGTAAAAGGGAATTGCTTCTGAAGTCTAGTTTTCGTATGGTCATCTATTCCTAATCCTAATATTTGGGACTTATGCCGCGTACACACTAGCGGACTTTACGGCAGACTTTGCCCGGCGGACGGATTTCGTCGGACAATTCGATCGTGTGTGGGCTCCAGCGGACTTTGTTTTCTCAAAAGTTGGAAGGACTTAGATTTGAAACATGTTTTAAATCTATCCGTCGAACTCGAGTCCGGTCGAAAAGTCTGCTCGTCTGTATGCTAGTTCGACGGACAAAAAGCCACGTTAGGGCAGCTATTGGCTACTGGCTATGAACTTCCTTGTTTTAGTCCGGTAGTACGTCATCACGTACAAATTTGACGGACTTTGGTGGATTGTGTGTAGGCAAGTCCGTTCATTCAGAAAGTCCGTCGAAAAGTCCGCTGGGCAAAGTCTGCCGTAAAGTCCGCTCGTGTGTACGCGGCATTACTTTCATTTACCTTGTAATATGATATTTGATTAAACAAATGTAGCACTTACCCCCAAAGGAGCTGCTGATATTTAATTGGGCCTGTACTTTGCAATCCTTACCCCCTATAAATTGGCTCAACCCATTTGACACAGCTGTGGTGCAGTTTTAGTGTGAAGTTAAACAACAAAGGACAATCCCACAATAACAATGTACCCATGCTGTACCTTTACCTGGGTATCCGTTGCTCCACCTGTATGGTAATGGACAACACTTCACACCAATTGCAATTAACCAGAATATGATTTTACTGAAACTGGTAGGAAAGGTAATTACAATAACTACACTGCCACACTAACGTAATGCGACAGTGTGATAAGTATCCACAATTTGTTAACAATATATAACTTCCCTGAGTGACCCTCGCATGCGTATCTCCAAGTGGGACCAGTGCTCAGTGTGACAACATCTTAACTCTGTGCACCTTCCCACTTTCAGCATGCCTAGGTAACCACAGGAATGCAAATTTATCAGTACAGTGCAGTACAATTACTAGGGAGCTCCCCCTACTTTATGATGCAGTCCCTCTTAATGCTCATAGAAGACTAAAGACTGCATCTCTTGTTGCAAGGCCTTGCATTCTGTCTTCTGCTAGCTATTTGTGTTGTAGTAATTGTAATCCAAACAGTTGAACAAACAAGGATTATTGTAGGGTGAGTGTTGTAAGTGTGCTGCATGGCAAGTACAGTTCTAACTGCCTTTGGTGTAATTGGTTCTGAACCGCACAGTGTCAGTAATCAATGGAGTGTAGGCTTGAGGCCTGTTTAAACTCAGTCCTTTAGATAAGATCTCCTATGTGGGACTACAGGTCCCAGCAACACTGTGTTTAGAGTCTAAGTGTGAAAAGGTGCGTTAATAACTATGGGCGGCAGCCCTCTCACCCAAACAGGCCTGGAGAATAGAACAGCTCTGCTCCGGTTGTCTCAATCTTGCTTCACGCTAGCCACGCTGTCACGCTGTCACACCGCTCCGATCCACGAGATGAACTGGGACCTTCTGATGGCTCCGACAGGTGCCTCTGGATCCTTCCTGATCCGGTCACACAGTCTTTCCAGCACACAGGTGTAGAGCAGAGTCTCTGGCTGTTCCACTTCGCAGTTGGTGTAGGCCGCGCTCTCTGAAAACCCCCTCATAGGTCCTTGTAGGCAGGCCACGCGTCCAGAAGAGACCCAAGATGGCCGCGCAGGGTCCCTTCATATCCTACCCAGCATGCAGCTCAGTCTCTCGGTGCTCATGGGTAGGTCACCTGGCATTGTGGGTAGGTAAGTTATTGTATAATGTAAACAAACAGTCACTTCCTGTAACATTTCTCCATGGTCTTGAAATAGAAAAATAAATTAAGTCAATTTCCCGTTTAAGCCACTAGATGGTGCCAAGTACCCATTTATAACACTGTCTATTGTTTTGCATTATATGGCATTAGGAAACAAAAATTTCAGCACTACACAAAGAAAGAGCTTCATGTGCTACAGCCAGGGAAGGTTCTTATAGGCTGATGGTGTGATCTGTACCACCAGCTGAAAAGCCTGTGATTTGTGGATGCGATCTAATAGGGATAGCAAGGGGTTCCATCAATAAGTTAAAAATTAGAGGGGATAGGGGGTATCCTTGCCTTGTTCCATTGGAAATAGAGAAGGGAGAGGCTAGTATACCTGATAAATACACCCTGGCGGACGGTTTGGCGTATAGAGCCATGATGGCCGAAAGTATCTTCCCTCCAAATCCGAATGTTTCTAGCACCTTGACCAAATACTGCCAGTGTATACGGTCGATGGCCTTCTCTGCATCCAGCGTTAGGAGCAGAGAAGGCCTTTTCTTTATCTCCGCTAAGTGTAAAATTTTGATTAGTCTCCGGGTGGCATCGGACGTCTGTCTATTTTTGGTGAAGCCCATTTGATCGGGATGAATAAGCGTTGGTAATATGTCTACTAGGTGGGGGGGCTATTCATTTTGCATAGATCTTCAGGTCAATATTCAGAAGTGAAATCGGCCTGAAGTTCGGAGGGGAGTCTGGTTCCTTTCCTGGCTTAGGTAAAGTTACAAAAAGTGCTTCTAATATTTCAGGAGAGAAAGAGGCAGAGGCAACGGCGGTATTGAAAATTTGTTTTAAATGTGGAGATAAAATGGTCTTAAATTCCTAGTATTCCCCACTAAATCCATCAGGACCTGGTGATTTGTTTGGCGTACAGTAGGGAATCAATTGTTCTATGGAGCTCTGATTCAGTGATCAGGGCATTCAGGGATTCCAATTGGCTATTCGTCAATTTTGGTATGGACAGCTGGTAAAGGAATTTGTTAATTGCTTCTGGGGTTGGTTGATGAGTCATAGGGTAATTTTTCAGAAGGTTTTTTATCTTAATGCATTCTATGCTTTAAGATAAAAAACCTTCTGTGTGCAGCAGCCCTCCTAATACTTACTTGAGCCCCTTGATCTAGCAATGTGCACGAGAGCCTTGGTTGTCCGGGACTCTCCGTCTTGACTGACTGAGACACAGCAGCTGTGCCATTGGCTCTCGCTGCTGTCAATCAAAGTCAGTTAGCCAATGAGGAGAGAGAGGGGGTGGGGCTGGCCCACAGCTCCGTGTCTGATCGGACACAGAGCAGCGGCTTGGCTTGGGTGCCCTCATAGCAAGCTGCTGGCTGTGGGGGCACTCAACAGGAGGGAGGGGCCAGGAGTGCCAAAGAGAGACCCGGAAAGAGGAGAATCTGGGCTACTCTGTGCAAAACAACTGCACAGAGCAGGTAAGTATAACATGTTTTGTTTTTTTTCTTCTTTAAAAATAACAGACTTTAGTATCACTTTAAAGCATTTGTGAACATGGTGGGGTTGATTTACTAAAACCAAAGAGTGCAAAATCTGGTGCAGCTGTGCATGGTAGCCAATCAGCTTCTAACTTCAGCTTGTTCAATTAAGCTTTGACAAAAAAAAAGCCTGGAAGCTGATTGGTTTCTCTGAAGAGCTGCACCAGATATTACACTCTCCAGTTTTAGTAGATCAACCATTGCTACACAAGAAAATACATTAAAAATAAGTAAATAAAAATGTTTGTTGCAAAAATAGTAGGTACACTTACTGTAAAATCCTATTTCTTTTAATTGTGTTTTTCCATGGTCATGTGACATGGTCATAGTAAGTGGGCTGACTTCACATACAGATGGGAAGTACTTTCCCCATCTGTGTATTTGCTATGGGCAGCTTCAGATTGACAGCGAGGCTCCTATTTGAGGGCCGTTGTCAGTCAACTCAGGAGGGGTAGGCAGGCGGGACGGTTATTAAATTTATTTTTGAGATACAGGACCCTGTCTTGATACACAAGATCTACCTGTATCTCCATTTATACTCTCCCCCTATACATCATATTGTCTATTGCAAAAGGACAGGTACACGTTTAGATGTGGTTCCCATAATTTCCTGGGCTCCCTGTATGACTAAACTGTCTGCCATATGGTCACCTTTAATACTTACTCCCAGAGCCTTTGGTTTACCCTTCAAAAATGTTTGGAAAAATGGTAAAGATGGGTCCTTATTTTGGGGTATGATGGCGGTCAGCTGCGATTGTGTTGCCACAGTGGGGACACTCCAGGTCTGGGTTGTAGGAGGGCCGTTGTACATGGGGGCTTGTGGACGGACATTCTTATAATTAGATGCTACAGGCACATTTGACGCTGGGACTGCAGATGAGAATTCAGGTGGAGTGCTGCTTATTGGAGACTCATAGGTATGAGGTAAGCCTTCACTCGCATAATCTGACATCATGAAATCTAAAATAGAAGAAAGAGGTTTAAAAAGTTAAAATCAGGGTTTTGCATGCCTTCCCAAATAAATCAACAAAACAGTGCGACAATATTTTGCTGAACCACTGTATTAGGAGAAGGATCCTAATATAAATGTAGCAAGGTCCCGGGTTCCCTTTGGTCTAATGAGAATCTCCAGCTATGGACAGCTGACATCCTTCTGTGAAGAGTGGGTTACAAGGCATGGTGGGTGTGATCCAAGATAGATTCATTGGCTCCAAACACTTCTTGAATGCAAAGACATTAATTTTCTCTTTAACAGAACTGTGGGAGAGAGGGTTTACTGCCAGGACACCCTTTAGTGGTTGCAATGTTAATTAGCAGACTCCGAGACTTCTATAGGTAGACAGCCATACAGGGAAAGGCACCCAGCAGGACACCACATCTACATATGTAGACACACTGTCTCCTATGGCACAGTCTTATAACAGTTACTGTTATGCTGCAAATACTGTTATACTGCAAATAAACAGGTACAACAGAACAGTATAACTTATGTAGGGGGACTTGTTTCATCTCTGTGTACCACCTGAGGCCAGTCACTCCACTGGATATATGTAAGGGTCTACAACCACGTTCTGTGCAGGGTACAAAATAAACCTCCTCAATCAACCCTTTTTACTGAAGCACAGGTTCCCACTCTCCTGCATGAGCTGGATTTAATGGAAACATGCTTATTTTAAAACATATGGGACAAGAATCCCTGACTGTTACTGTCCTTATAACTGTAGTGCTACCCCTGCAGGAGCCACTGGTGAATGTTGGTTATCTCCCACCCTGCATAGCCAGGCACATACATTTTCCAATCACTCCTGAGACAAGTAGCAGTCCTGTAGCTTTGTTTGTTTTTTTTATTTTTTATTTAAGGGGATTAAACTTGGATGGGAAGGAATGTTATGGGATGCTCACTTGATCGTGATATACTCTTTAGAGACTCAACTATATACGTCCGGTATATACACACTTCTCCTTCTTCTACCTCCAGCACAGACTTGCTTATAGAACTACAACTCCCAGGACCAGCTAGCACTAATAGTTTGATCCAACACAAACTTAGTTAGATCCTTGTAAATGCCCTTTACAGGCAGGGACTGCGGGTCCCTTTAGTAGTGCAGCAAACATTTTGGTGCTATCTGTCCTATTGCTGTGGCTACTGCTCCCAGTTCCACCTCTTCAGGCACTGCCAGCCTGCCTGGCTGCAGCTACCACTTCTCCACAGTCCTCCCAGACTGACTCTGCATTCATCCCAGACTGCTTACACCCAGTCCCTTCTGGCATGCCTCTCAGTCTTCTGACTGCAACACTCACCAGCCCTCTTGGCTGTCTTCCTTCCTGGAGATTTGCCCGGCAGTGTTCTCCTGCTGTCCTCTTTTTTGCTCCCATGCCTTCTGGTCAGGATCCCTCTGTGTGTAATGAGAAGGGGTCCCTCCCACACGCGAGCCCAGGCCTGAGTTTACACCCTCCAGACTGGGGAACTACTCTCAAAGGCCCCGACAGCCTAACACTGCATCTTCTACTCAAACTTCACGCTACCCCAGCTGGGCTGACCCTAGGTATTTGAGGGGGCTGCCCCTGCCAACCCTTCTGTTGGGAATGGGTCAGGGCCCTCCGAACACCACAGCTAGTTCCTCCTAGACCCCTCCCAACTGCTTCTGGAATCTTTTCCAAGTTTCCAGCTAGCAGGGAGAGTCACCAGAGAAGCTGCTGATGAGTCATCCAGCCTACCTGAGTCAATCAAACTCTGACCCAGAAAAGTACTACCACTTGGCTGCCAGCCAAACCTGACAATTTACTTAACCTAACAAAAATCCTATCACTTAGCACTCTAGCCATGCTAGGGGGTGCTATATAACAAAGGACTACACTTTCATACCAGGTTCTACCCTAATAAAGAAATACAGTGGTTTCTAATTAGAGCACTGACATTAGTCTTACCCCAGAATTGCCTGTGCTGATATAAGTGGGATCTCTATTGGGTCCTCCTCATACTGGTGATCAAAGATCACTGGTAAGGAGCAGGTAACCTGCAGTCGATAAAATACAGTCTATGTCAGGAACATACCAAGCACTCCTTCAAAAGTAAGAGTTTCATGGTTTTGTGGAACTAGTCTTGGCAAACTGCAGGTTGGCCAGTTCACCCAAACCTATTTTCTATATGAAGGGTCACAGTTTATGTTCAGTTCTGATTACCAGGATTTCCAGGTAGGTACTGGTGTATGGTATAAAGACAACTTCTTTCTAAAAAGTTCACAGAAGGGACCCAACAGCATGCACAAGGTGGAGAACAGACAGCTTCAACAAGTTCCCAAACAATACCATGCTATAGACTCTAAAAGACAGAAAGTGCACTTTCTGTCTTTTACTTATGAATTAAATGTCCTCCTTTACAAATCCTATTACAACAACCTTCTCTAATCAACTTAATAGAATGAGAAATATATTTGAATAACAAGAACAATAAAGGCTTTGGAAGAAAGGGACTTTTGATATCGGGCCCTCCAACCAGATTTATTGGTACTGCCGCGTACACACGATCAGGAGTTTGGTTGGAAAAAGAAATGATGGCTTTTCCGACATGATTCCGCTCAAGCTTGCCTTGCATACACACAGCCACACAAAAGTTCGCTGAACTTTCGACCGTCAAGAACGCGGTGACGTACAACACTATGACAAGACAATGAAGTTCAATGCTTCCGAGCATGCGTTGAATTGTTTCAGAGTATGTGTCGGAATTGCTACAGACGATTGCACTTTCGGATAGGAACTTTTTCCGACCGAAAAATTGAGAACATGCTCTCAATCTTTTGCTGGCTGCAATTCGGCCAGCAAAAGTCCGATGGAGCATACACACGGTCGCATTTTCCGACCAAAAGCTCTCAATGGTCTTTTGCTGGCAGAATTTCCGATCGTGTGTACGCGGCAGTACCACATCCCTTTTAAATGCAATGTTGAAAAACAGAAAACCATAACAGGTGAAAACTAATTGGAATTTTTTTCACAGTACTACATCCAATGTTTTAAAAAGTAGTTAACTCTAAAAATAGTCATACAAACAGTAAAATGTACCTCTACAGTATATACCCTGTATGCAGGACATCTATACATAATGCAAATGCAAATATTACATGGTGCATTACATGGTGCAGCCATCAAGGAGAAATATAATCCAGGGTGTAATCTCCAATTATGATATGTATAAGGAGCGTTAATTGCCTATAACTTCTTCAATGTGTTTCACGAGACAAGCACCAGCTTCTTAAGGAAGAAAGCAATAAATACACCTCTGTTACAGATGCTGACCAATGTACTTAAAAACATAAAGAAACGGCTGGCACGAGGTGATACCAGTGAAAGGAACGGATACCAGTATCTCAAGAAATTCCCCACAGTGCAAGTTGTCCTTCAAATGTCCAGCTGTGAGAACTATTGTCATTTGAAGGGTTAGATGTTATCTGCAAAAACTCATGGATCCTCAATAGTGGGTAGACATTTTTGCTGATAAAGGGGATAGTCAAATTCCCATCCATCAAATTTAGTAGCAGCCTAGCCATTCTCTTAACATTGGAGTAGTGCTTCAGACCCAGCTCTGGTCACTGAAACATCTTACACAGACATCTTATGAGGTGCTAGAGTGATGTGGACGTAGGTTAACATTTTAAATTTTCGGCAACCCATATTGGCATTGTATGTCTATTAAAGCATGTCACGGATCAGAGGGTGACTAGGGGAATACATGAACAAGGGAGCCACATGGTCCATAAGGTATCGCTGTTCGTTAATCGTGTTTGGAAGTCAACCAGCATGGACAATTATCACAAGGACCCCAAGCTTCTCCCAATGTGGACAATGATAGTAGCTATAAACACCACAACAAGCACCAGCTAATATTTAATCTGCCACCATCCAGAAATTACAGGCTTGTGGGAAACCTTATGCCTGACACCTCTGATCAGTGCACTCGGCTCTCAAGTAGACTGGTACACAGGATTTGCAGACCACATACACTGCTCTCACTATCAGTTACAGGTTAGCTAAAACAAGGCAATATTCCTTCTATAGTTAGTACAACACCCACTCATGATATCTTACCACCAGCCACCAAAAGAGGAGACTCACCCAAAATCTATCTGGCTGGACACACGCAGGTAAATCTAAATGTTGCATCCAGTCTGATGTGCTCTGAATGCTGTGTGGTAGCCAGGGTAATTTCCTCATTCCCCTGATGGTTGTTTGGTAGCTTAAAGTATTTCCCCATTCCTCTGAGATGCCCCAAGCTATTCTGTGAGCTATATTTATACACCCTCTGTCTGACAATGAGATCTGCCAATGCCTACGATAACTTCCACACACTGGTACTAATCTGCATGCAAACAGATTGGACATTGTGTTCTGTGTCAGCCAACTCCTGCAATACAGAGAACGTGAGAGCACAGCCACATAATGCAGTCTGATACAAATTAACCACTTGCCAACCTCCCTATAGCAGTTTTACTGGCTACAGCGCACGCCGCGCTGCGCATGATCACGTGTGTATATATATATGTATATGTATGTATATATATATATATATATATATATATATATATATATATATATATATATATATATATATACGTGATCCTGCACTTCTGGGTATCGGGCGTGAGTGCGCACCACTGGCGGCACGCTCCCGCTGTGATTCTCCACAGCAGGAGCTGATCAACATTTCCCAATCTCCGCCGGCACCCGCTGATCATTCGCTACACAGGCAGAACGGCAATCTGTCTATGTAAACCAGGCAGATCGCCGTTCTGTCAGTAAGGAAGGCATGGATCTTGTGTTCCTGCAAAGCAGGGACACAGATCTATGTCTTCCCTTAGTAAAAGCACCTCCCACACTACAGTAAAACACCATCTAGGCACACAGTTAACCCTTTGATTGCCCCTGATGTTAACCCCTTCTCAGTCAGTGTCATTAGTACAGTGGCAGTGCATATTTTTAGCACTGATCACTGTATCAGTGGCACTGGTCCCCAAAAAAGAGTCAGTGTCCGATTTGTCCGCTGCAATATCGTGGTTCAGCTATAAGTCGCTGATTGCCATCATTACTAGAAAAAAATAAATAAATAAAAATTCCATAAATCTATCCCATAGTTTGTAGACGCTATAACTTTTGTGCATCCCAATCAATATACGCCTATTTAGATTTTTTTTTACCAAAAATATGTAGCAGAATACATATTGGCCTAAATTGATGAAGAAATTCGATTTTTTTACATTTTCTTATTGAATCTGTTTTATAGCAGTTTTTTTCTATATTTTAGGTCTTTTTTTGTATCCACAAATAAAGCTTTCTTTTGGTGGTATTTGATCACTTCTGCAATTTTTTTTTGTGCTATAAACAAAAAAAGTCCAAAAATTGTATTTGGATACATTGTCGCATGGCCGCCCAATTGTCAGTTAAAGTAACGCAGTGTCGTATGGCAAAAAGTGGCCTGGTCAAGAAGGGGGGTAAACCTTCTGGAGCTGAAGTGGTTAACAACAATTAACAACTGAGCTGATGGTATCGCACAAAAATCACACAATAGTCCCTTTTAACATGGAGGAACCCTTAAAATATCTTTCTGGCCTCAGGGAACCCCTGCTCATAATTATTGTGTATAGTTTAGTTATTCTGTGCTCACCATCCTTAATGATATGAGCAATATTATATAAAATATGATATTATAAGTGAAAAAAATAAAAAAATATATATGTGTATGTATGCTGCTATTAGGGATGAGCCGAACACCCCCCACCCCGGTTCGGTTTGCACCAGAACCTGCGAACGGACCGAAAATTCGCACAAACGTTAGAACCCCATTGACGTCTATGGGACTCGAACGTTCAAAATCAAAAGTGCTCATTTTAAAGGCTAATTTTCATGGTATTGTCCTAAAAAGGGTTTGGGGACCCGGGTCCTGCCCCAGGGGACATGTATCAATGCAAAAAAAAAACTTTTAAAAACGGCCGTTTTTCGGGAGCAGTGATTTTAATGATGCTTGAAGTAAAAAAAAAAAAAGTGAAATATTCCTTTAACCAGTTCTCGACCGCCGCACGCCGATGTACGTAGGCAGAATGGCACGGCTGGGCAAATGGACTTACAGGTATGTCCATCTGAATTCCCCGCTGTGCCATTGCGTGCGCACCGGCCGGGAGCTCTATGAGTCGGGTCGCGGGTCCCGCGGACTCGATCGCCGCCGGGATACCCGCGATCGCCTCACAGAGAGGTCGAACGGGGAGATGCTGATGTAAACAGCATCTCCCCGTTCTGCCTAGTGACAAGTGTCACTCGATCTCTGCTCCCTGTCATCGGAGCAGAGATCAGTGACGTCACACACACAGCCCCTCCCCCCTACAGTTAGTAATCACTCCCCTAGGACATACTTAGCCCCTCCCCGCCCCCTAGTGGTTAACCCCTTCACTGCCAGTGTCATTTACACAGTAATCAGTGCATTTTTAATCGCACTGATCGCTGTATAAATGACAATGGTCCCAAAAATGTGTCAAAAATGTCCGACATGCCCGCCATAATGTCGCAGTCACAATAAAAATCGCTGATCGCCGCCATTACTAGTAAAAAAAAAATTATTAATAAAAATGCCATAAAACTATCCCCTATTTAGTAAACGCTATAACCTTTGCGCAAACCAATCAATAAACGCTCATCGCAATTTTTTTTACCAAAAATATGTAAAAGAATACGATTGGCCTACACTGAGGAAAAAAAATGTTTTTTATATATTTTTGGGGGATATTTATTATAGCAAAATGTAAAAAATAAGAGCGACAATTTAGAAAAAAACGCAATATTTTGTTTATAGCGCAAAAAATAAAAATCACAGAGGCGATCAAATACCACCAAAAGAAAGCTCTATTTGTGGGAAAAAAGGACGTCAATTTTGTTTGGGAGCCACGTCGCACAACCGCGCAATTGTCAGTTAAAGCGACGCAGTGCAGAATCACAAAAAAACACTCTGGTCAGGAAGGGGGTAAAATCTTCCGGGGCTGAAGCGCTTAAATATCGTAGCTGGGGGGTGTCTATAGTATGCCTGTAAAGTGGTGCCTGTTTCCCGTGCTTAGAACAGTCCCTGCACAAAATGATATTTTTAAAGGAAAAAAAAGTCATTTAAAACTGCTTGCGGCTTTAATGTAATGTCGGGTCCTGACAATATGGATGAAAATCAGTGAGACAAACGGCATGGGTACCCCCCAGTCCATTACCAGGCCCTTTGGGTCTTGTATGGAGATTTAGGGGAACCCCGCACCCAAATTAAAAAAGGAAACAGCAGTATACAGGCTCTGTACTCTGAACAGCAGTATACAAGCGGTGCAAACAAGACAGGGACTGTAGGTTTGTTGTTAAGTAGAATCTGTTTGTAATTTTGAACTGGTACATTTTTAAAGTGTAGCTCCAGCCAAAAATCTGTTTTTAAGCTTTTTGGAAAACATAGGGAAGGGTTATCACCCCTGTGACATTTGTTTTGCTGTCTGTGCTCCTCTTCAGAAGATTTCACCTCACTTTTTGTCCCAATGACAAAAGTTTTTTGAAAATGTGGGGTTTTTAGTGAAACAAGGATTGGTGATAAACCATCAGTGGAAAGTTTTTCCCATATTAACTCTTACAGGAGAGAATTTCCCTTCCTATGGGGTAGATTTCATCTCACTTCCTGTTGTCTCCTTCCGTTTGCAAGTAGGAGTCGTTTGTAAGTTGGATGTTGGAAAGTAGGGTCCTGCCCTATATACTCAGCAGAAATTTGGGCCTTAGGTGTTGTTGTGGCCACAACACTGTAAGCCCTCACAGGGCCTTGCTGTGAAATATTAGATCAAGAATTGTAATTACATGCCCCTGTTGAACAGGGTGGGAAAAATTGGGCCTTTGGTGATGGTGGTGGTGGTGCTGGTGCCAACACTGTAAGTCCTCACAGTTAATCTTGGTGGGCGCTGGAACGGGCCCTACTGTGAAATAGTAGATCAAGAATTCTAATTACATGTCCCTGTTGAACAGGGGCTGAAAAATTGGGCCTTAGGCACTGGTGCTGGTGCCACAACACTGCAACCCCTCACAGATACTCTAGTTGGAACGCAGGAACGAGCCCTGCTGCAAAGTATTGCATCAAAAATTGTAATTACACGCCCTTGTTAAACCGGGGCTGAAAAATTGGGCCTTAGGCACTGGTGGCGGCGCTCAGAACCAAAAATGTTCTTACAAGCTATCAGCATGATCATTGAGGAGGAAGAGGATAATTACTCAGCATAACAGGATAGTCACTCAGCATCAGCATAGGCAGTCTTTGAAGGGATCTGACATTTCAAAAAAAATTATTCAGTTACATCAGCATCAGGTGCTTGGTAGCTGGTGGTGATCCAAGACTGATTCATTTTTATGAAGGTCAGTCGATCGACCGAGTCAGTGGACAGACGCACCCTGTGATCGGTTACAAAGCCTCCAGCAGCACTGAATGTGCGTTCCAAAAGAACACTGGATGCAGGACAGGACTGTGCAAGCTCTGGCCAGTGATCCATCCTCAAGACCCAGTAACCCAGAGGATTTTCGGTGGGAAAGGTGTCCAAGTCAGATCTTGCCCCTAGGTATTCCTGCACCATGTAAAACAGACGCTGGCGATGGTTGCTGGAACCGATCATACCTTGAGGCTGCGGACTAAAAAATGTTCTGAACGCATCGGTCAGACGGCCACCTTCTCCACCGCTCCTTCTTTGACTGACCGAAGCCTCAGCAACACGTTGTCCAGAAACAGGAGTTTGTAACCTCTCAGTCTCTTGGAACGTGTTGCACAGACCTTTCTGCAAGGCCTCCCAAAGATGTTTCATCCTCTGCTCCCTCTACGACGGCAAAATAAGGTCTGCAACCTTACCATTGTAACGTGGATCAAGGAGGGTTGCCAGCCAGTATTGGTCCTTCTCCTTGATACCACGAATACGAGGATCCTTACGCAGGCTTTGCAGGATCAGGGAGGCCATGCAGCGTAGGTTTGCTGAGGCATTCGGTCCGGAGTCCTCTGGGTCACTAAGGACGACATGGTCAGCAGCCACCTCCTCCCAGCCACGTACAAGTCCATGTGTTTCCTGGGACTGATCCCTTAAAGACTGCTGCTGATGCTGAGTGCCAGGCTCCACCTCCATACTTACACAATCCTCCTCCTCCTCATCCTCTTCCTGTGTGATTGGCGGGCACGCAGGAACACTGTCTGGATAAAGGGGGCCTTGAGAGCTGAGGAACTCCTCCTCTTCCTGCCTCTGTTCTGCCTCAAGTGCCCTGTCCATTATTCCACGCAGCGTGTGCTCCAACAGGTGGACAAGGGGGACAGTGTCACTGATGCATGCACTGTCACTGCTCACCATCCTCGTGGCCTCCTCAAATGGTGACAGGACAGTGCATGCATCCCTGATCATGGCCCACTAGCGTGGGGAAAAAAAAACAAGCTTCAATGACACTGTCCTGGTGCCATAGTCGCACAGGTACTCATTGATGGCCCTCTGCTGCGTGTGTTGAGTTCCACCTGGTGGGCATGTCACAGATTAGGCAGTTCTTGGGCAGGTTAAACTCCTTTTGGAGGTCTGCCAGCCGAGCACTGGCATTATATGACCGGGATAAATGCACACAGACTTTCCTGGCCTGCCCTCAGGACATCCTGTAAGCCTGGGTACCTGCCCAAGAACCGCTGCACCACCAAGTTAAGGACGTGAGCCAAACAGGGCACATGGGTCAGTTGCCCCTGTCGAAGGGCGGAGAGGAGGTTGGTGCCATTGTCGCAAACCACCATTCATGCCTTAAGTTGGCGTGGCGTCAACCACCTCTAAACCTGCCCCTGCAGAGCTGACAGAACCTCTGCCCCAGTGTGGCTCCTGTCCCCCAACACACCAGCTCAAGCACTGCATGGCATCTTTTGGCCTGCGTACTTGCGTAGCCCCTTGAACGCCTATGGAGAACCGCTGGTTCCGAGGACAAAGCACAGGAAGAGGCCATGGAGGAAGAAGAAGAGGAGGGGGTGGAGGAGAGAGGTGTGTCACAATCATTAGTAGTGGCATTTTGGAGGCGTGGTGGCGGAACAACCTCCAACACTACTGCACCTTGTCCTGCATCCTTCCCAGCTGCCAGCAGAGTCACCCAATGTGCGGTGAAACTTAGGTAACGTCCCTGTTCATGCCTGCTGGACCATGAGTCAGCGGTAATATGCACCTTACCACTGACCGCCCTGTCCAGCGAGGCATGGACATTGTCTTCCACATGCTGGTAGAGAGCCGGAATTGCCTTCCATGAGAAAAAGTGGCATTTGGGTACCTGCCACTGAGGAACCGCACATTCCACAAACTCACGGAAGGGGGCAGATTCTACCAACTGAAAAGGTAGCAGTTGAAGTGCTAGCAATTTTGCCAAGCTAGCATTCAACCGCTGGGCATATGGATGGCTGGGAGCGAACTTCTTTCGGCGGTGCAGCAGCTGGGGCAGGGAAATTTGCCTGGTACAATCTGACGTCGGTGTACCGAAAGCAGATTGCCCACAAGTACTTGACTGTGACACACCTAATTCTACACCTTCATTCCTCTCAGTGCAGGTCTCAGAGAGGACTGAAGGTATAGTGTGGTTGGAGATCTCAGCTGATGAGGAGCAAGGAGAGGTCCTCTTTGTTCTTTGGTGTGGGTCTTTTAGATACGCTTGCCAACGAACTGCATGGCAGGTCAACATATGTCTGGTCAAGCATGTGGTGCCCAAGCGGGAGATGTTTTGGCCACGCGAGATACGCTTGAGACATATGTTGCAAGTAGCAGCGGTGCGATCTGATGCACTCGTCTCAAAAAAGGCCCACACCAAAGAACTTTTGGAATAACGCCCAGAGACAGCAGCGCCCTGCACATGCGGAGCTTTGGGATGTAATGCAGTCAGTGTGCTGCCCTTAGGCTGGCCCCTGGAGGGCATTCTGCCTCGTTGGTGATGTGCCCCCTCCTCCTCCTCCTCTCTCCTATCAGGCACCCACGTTGAGTCAGTGACCTCATCATCCCCTCCCTCCTCATCACTTGTGCAAACCTGGCAGTAAGCTGCAGCAGGGGGAGCATGACTGCCAGATTGCTGTCCTTCTTGGGCACCCCCTCTGTCCGTGCTCACGTTACTGCCTTCATCTAGCTCAGTATCATCATCAGAGCCTTCTAAACGCTGGGCATCCTCCTGGAGCATGTACCCAACACTGTGGTCAAACAGTTTGAGGGACTCCTCAGGAGGACATGGTGGGGCTAGGGAAGGTGTCACTGATGCCATTGTGCCGAGGGAAGAGGCCGTGTTGGCAGCTGCTTTGCCAGACAAAGTACCCTGAGTATGGGTGAGAGAGGATGAGGAGGATGAGGACGGCTTGGTCATCCACTCGACCAAGTCTTCCACATGTTGCGGCTCAACACGGCCAGCTGCCGAAAAAAAGGCCAAGCGTGTCCCACGGCCACGTGCTGATGAGGATGCACTGGATCCATGACCAGCACTGTTGCCTCTAGACACAGAGCCTGCTTGCCCCCCTTTATTGGCTTGTGACTGCTTGCCTCTCCTTGTTGGCCTTCCAGACATACTAATGGCCTGTAGCTGCACTAAGCTGGGATATATATATATATATATATATATATACATATATACTGATACTGCAGCTAGCAAAATCAACTGCCTGCTTGTAGTATGAGAACACCACCAACCTTCTACAGGTAGCTTTAGCTGAACACTGTGCAGATGTCGCACTACACTAACATGTAAATAATTTAGCTGCCTGCGGTAGTGATAGGATCAGGAAACACCACCAACCTTCTACAGGTAGCTTTAGCTGAACACTGTGCAGAGGTCGCACTACACTAACGTGTAAATAATTTAGCTGCCTGCGGTAGTGATAGGATCAGGAAAACACCACCAACCTTCTACAGGTAGCTTTAGCTGAACACTGTGCAGAGGTCGCACTACACTAACTTGTAGCTTATTTAGCTGCCTGCGATAGTGATAGGATCAGGAAAACACCACCAACCTTCTACAGGTAGCTTTAGCTGAACACTGTGCAGAGGTTGCACTACACTAACTTGTAGCTTTAGCTGAACACTGTTCAGAGGACGCACTACACTAACTTGTAGCTTTAGCTGAACACTGTGAGGAGGACGCACTACACTAACTTGTAGCTTTAGCTGAACTCTGTGAGGAGGACACACTACACTAACTGTAAATAGTCTAGCTGCCTGACTGTGGTACTAATAGGATCAAAGGAACACCAGCAATTTTCTTCAGGTAGCTGTAAATACTGTAACAACACAAGCCTGCCTGTCAGTAGCAAGATAACAGGAACGGATCTAGCTAAACTGAATACAGTGTATATATATATATATATATATATATATATATATATATATATATATATATACAACACCTGGGATGCATATATATACACAATACACTGTAAGTGCAGCTAACTGACTGACTGTCCTGCCTATCTAACTTAAATCAAATGACACTGTCTGTCTCTCTCTCTCTCTATCTATGAACGCTGGAACTCACTACACAGGGCTGCCGTGCAGGTGGCCTTATATAGTGTGGGGCGTGTACTAAATCCCCTAAACCATAATTGGCCAAAGCCTCCTTGGCTTTGACCAATTACGGCTCTCTGTTCAGACGGCGCTGTGATTGGCCAACCATGCGGGTCATAGTGCATGCTTGGCCAATCATCAGCCAGCAATGCACTGCAATGCCGCAGTGAATTATGGGCCATGACGCGCCACACGAATTTGGCGCGAACGGCCCATATTGTTCGCAATTCGGCGAACGGGCGAACAGATGATGTTCGAGTCGAACATGGGTTCGACTCGAACATAAAGCTCATCCCTAGCTGCTATCTCCAAGAATTAAATACTTAATTCAACATATATAGATAGAAAAAAGAAGATTGCGCAAACCTAAAAACATTTTACTAAGTAGTCATACAAAAACACATAACATGTGAGTGAATCAGTCCATGTGAATCAATTGTTAATGTGAAAAAAGTCCCAAAAAAACAAAAATAGTTTTTTTTTTTTTAATGTGACAAATAAAAGCAACTTCTGATTTTTTAGTTACAAAAGTCCCAAATCTCACGAAAAAAATAACAATGAAGGCAACTTCTGGTGCAACACCTAGAAATCTGCAATGGCAACTGGAGGGGTAGTAATATGAAAAGACAGATTTCCAGAAGGGAAACCCGATGGATTTTTGACCTGTGCTCTTAGAATCCCATGGGGCTCAACATAGAATGGTACATTAATTTTTATATTAACAACAGTTGAGTGCACCATCTTGTTTTTGCATATTTTTTTTTTTGGCATATGTTGTATTAACCCCGTCTTTATGGGGCTGTCGGACGGGATAGTTATACGGCTAGAATGTCATTATTAACTGATTATTTTTATGTGGGTATTACTCAATATTAAATTTGAATTTAAATATTTCCTTTTAATTTTTTAATTTTAATAATCTGTGAAGGTTTATTATATACATAGTGGTTAGACTGTTCTGTGTATTACTAATATCACTCTGTGATACTAGTACTGCTTGTCAGATGAAATTAATTCATTATTGGATAACATTCTGATGAACAGTATATCTGACTGATCCAAAATATGTCTTATAAGTAATTTTTGGTATGAAAAAAGGAAGACACATATAAAAGAGACAAGAAAGGCTGCACACCCCGGAATTGGATTAAAGAAAAATTATTTTCCCCATGGGGCTTTAAAACAGCAATGCACATAATGAAAGGAAGTTCTTAATGGATGTATAAAAAGTTTTATCCAATATCATGGTTTGAAGTACAGTATGGAGAATCATCTGGTACAGTAACACACATCTTATTCCCCAGTGCAGTAACAAACACATATTAATACACATAGTTAGGTTACATAATGTTACATAAATAGCAAGCCCCGACGCGTTTCGACCTGTATATGGTCTCTTCAGGGGGACAGTTGGATCTAAAAAAGAATTACATAAATTAAATTCAAATAGATAAATATATATATTATTGTGCATCACTTGGATTAAACCAAGATAATGAGTCTTTACCGCTAAGTGGTGGAATGGGTGTTCTCTAGTCCAGGATATGTGCTGAGGGCCAATGGAAACACCGGAGGGCTCGGGGGGCCACCCTCACTCTCCCAGGAGAGCCAGCCTCAAGGGGCTTACAAGGAGCCACACTTAGCGCGCCCCCCGGGGAGGGGGGGAGGGGAGATGAGGGGGAGGAGCCCACACCTGCAAACGAAACCCAAGGATAGCCATGTATTAGTTAGAGGAAGTTTAATAATTAACTTGATAATGTACTAAGTGTTTCCAATTTGTCTATGTGGAGACTGGCGTTGGATAGGATTTTTACTATGTAAATATATTGAGATGTTAATTCCATCCCATAAATGTAATCGACAAAATTTAATGATCGTGTGATCCAACAATGCAGTGGTATGGTAGGTCTATTATAGTGGATAGGTAAATAAGAAGGATATAATGGGTGAAAAAGAGGGGGAAAGGTGTGTGTGTAAAAAAAAAAAAAAAAAAAAAAAAAAAAAAAACAACGATGGCCTAAAATGAGAGGAGTGCATTATGTAACTAATACATGGCTATCCTTGGGTTTCGTTTGCAGGTGTGGGCTCCTCCCCCTCATCTCCCCTCCCCCCCCTCCCCGGGGGGTGCGCTAAGTGTGGCTCCTTGTAAGCCCCTTGAGGCTGGCTCTCCTGGGAGAGTGAGGGTGGCCCCCCGAGCCCTCCGGTGTTTCCATTGGCCCTCAGCACATATCCTGGACTAGAGAACACCCATTCCACCACTTAGCGGTAAAGACTCATTATCTTGGTTTAATCCAAGTGATGCACAATAATATATATATTTATCTATTTGAATTTAATTTATGTAATTCTTTTTTAGATCCAACTGTCCCCCTGAAGAGACCATACACAGGTCGAAACGCATCGGGGCTTGCTATTTATGTAACATTATGTAACCTAACTATGTGTATTAATATGTGTTTGTTACTGCACTGGGGAATAAGGCTGGCTGGCTCTCCTGGGAGAGTGAGGGTGGCCCCCCGAGCCCTCCGGTGTTTCCATTGGCCCTCAGCACATATCCTGGACTAGAGAACACCCATTCCACCACTTAGCGGTAAAGACTCATTATCTTGGTTTAATCCAAGTGATGCACAATAATATATATATTTATCTATTTGAATTTAATTTATGTAATTCTTTTTTAGATCCAACTGTCCCCCTGAAGAGACCATATACAGGTCGAAATGCGTCGGGGCTTGCTATTTATGTAACATTATGTAACCTAACTATGTGTATTAATATGTGTTTGTTACTGCACTGGGGAATAAGATGTGTGTTACTGTACCAGATGATTCTCCATACTGTACTTCAAACCATGATATTGGATAAAACTTTTTATACATCCATTAAGAACTTCCTTTCATTATGTGCATTGCTGTTTTAAAGCCCCATGGGGAAAATAATTTTTCTTTAAGTAATTTTTGGTATCTGACATCCCTATATGGAAAATACAATTTTGCATAAATACAGATGCATGTTTAAGAGTCTGTCTGACATTCTAAGGAAAGGAAAATGCAAATCTTTAGCGTGTCATCAGCCAAACTGGATTTTCATGCTTCTGAACCTTAGACCTCACTTCCGTGTTCTATAGTTACATAGTCACAGGTTGAAAAAATAAACCTAACAATACAGATCAATCAATATAAAAAAAAAATGGAAAACCTCTATATACACTATCCTTTACCCATACAGTAGTTGATCCAGAGGAATGCAAAAGAAAACACCAATTAAAACATGGTCCGATTTGCTCCAGTGGGGGAGCCGATTTGCTCCAGTGGTCCGATTTGCTCCAGTGGGAGAAAAAATCCTTCCTGATCCCCCAGGAAGCAATCAGATATTCCCTAGATTACCATAACTACCCCTGGTGTCATTACCTATAAATATTAGTTAAATTTTGTGCATTTAGCAATATCTCCAGCTCTTTTTTTTAAACAATCTGCCAAGCTGTCCAGAACTAGTTCTATTCCACATTTCGTAATGAATCAAAATTCAGCTGAATTTTGCATCTTTCGGATATTCGGATGCATCCGAATGTCCGAAGAAAAAAAAAAGGAATTTCAACAAATACGAAAGAAATTATAGCGAAAATAACAAATTAACGACATGATTTATTTGTTTGTTAAAGGTCCAATGAAACAAAAGGTCAATTTAGAGTAAAGCTTACAGTCCAATCAGCTGATTAATTTTGTGCTGGAGATTAGATTACTGGCAAAGTGCATTCCGGAGAACTGAGTGAGAAGGGTGTTATATTGTCATTGTGCATGTTAATGGATTCAATGAACAAATACAATACCTCTTCCCCTCTGCTCAAATGACTTTCCAAACTATGAATCATTATGACGAATATACATACAAAACAAATTGATATAACGAATATTGACCCCCTACATAAATAACGTTAGGTAAATTAGTTTTTGGATAATTTAACGAATATAACAGTACGAAATTATGTATTTTACGAATGAAAACGAAACAAATTTTTCCATTGTGCACAAGTCTATTCACTATATGGACCCCTTATATATTTGTACATGTTGATCATATCCCCCTCTAATCTCCTCTTCTCAATTCAGTTCCTCTAATCTTTCCTCATAGCTGTGCTCCTCCATGCCTCTCATCAGTTTGGTTGCCCTTCTTTTTTTTGAGAATTGGTGCCCAAAACTGAACTGCATATTCCAGATGAGGTCTTACTAATGACTTGCACAGGGGGAAAATGATATCTCTCTTACTGGAGTCCATAACTCTCTTAATATAAGAAAGGATTTTGCTAGCTTTAGAAACTGCAGCTGTCAAGAAAGACTTGCCCATAGTGCAAATGTGGTCTTCCGGGGAAAATACATATGCGCATGTGCAGGCCGGCAACTGGCCAGGCAGATGTGCATGGATGTGGGGATAGGTGTGTGCACTCGCCTGTCCCCAATGCTGGCACCAAATGGGCTTTTTAAATAGGCTGCAGTATTGGCTCATTTCTGTTTGGCCTACAGCTTCTGTGTTCTCGTTCCTGATTTCTGTGTTTGACCTTTCCTTGACAGGCTTGCTCCTGACCTTAGTTTGTCTGCTTCCTGCCTCCTGATCTTGCCTGATTTACCTCCCATTGCTGACTTGGCTTGTGACCCGACTATCCTGCTGCACACCGTCTATGCCTGATCTGCCCCACCGTTACCGACCCGGCTTGTCTGACCCTGCATCTTGTTCATCCAGCCTGCTACAGGTCTTCAGTCCAGCGAGTTCACATCTGGTTCCTACTTCCTGCTGCATACCCACAGTCTGCCACCAGCCAAGCTCCGTGCCACCAGTTGTTGTCATCAAAATCCCAGCGAGTTCAAGTTTTTCAATACAAAATATTAATATGCAATAGTTCATTTTTAAAGAAAATCTAGATCAGGTTTAGAGATGCATCCGTTGTAGAAGTACATGTAGAAGAGGTTATATTTTAGGAAGGTTATTGGAGAACTTAGTTCACAGGTAAAAAGCCAATGCATTTCGGGGGAATTGCCTCCCCCTTCATCAGGGCTCTGTAAGTTGATGTGTTCGATACAGGTCTAGACCTGGAGATCAACTGCAGGTGAGAGCCTTTTTGGTGCTGGCATATCAAACCTGTTAACCTGAGAATCGACAATCTGACAGCAACAAGAAGGCTCTCACCTGAAGTTCATTTCTGGTTTCAGACCTGTACCGACCACATCAACCTACAGAGCCCTGATGAAGGGGGAGGCAATTCCCCCAAAATGCAATGGCTTTTTTACTGTGTAATGGAAATGTGTAAGTTCTGTATATAATTGTATTGTATTTTGTATTTATTGCACACTACCCTCACTGTGCAACAGCACTAATAATGTTTTCAGTAAATGTTTACATTCTTTCGAGTCCTGATTAGAATAAGCCTGCCTATGTAATGCCCTTTGTTACGATAAACCCACAATTGTAATATTAATGTGATACCTACGTAATCATGTGCATAAAAACCTTCAATTGCGTCATAATAAAGCAGAACAGTAATTTGGAAAGATGCTGAGCGTATCTTTTGTGTCTGTTTCCTACTGCAGTAGTTATTATTATTTTGGAACCACTAATCAATATGAGGATAGGAGTTGCCTATCATCAATTTAACTGAGTCAGAATGGCGAGCTTTGCCTTAGGAGGGGATTCCAGGTGACCCTGAGTATCCGAAACGAGGAGCTTGAGACGATCCGGGAATTTCTGATAATCAGCCGGCTGAGGTAAGCCTTTTGCTTACATTTGAGTTATCAGACTTCCTTGATCGGTAAGGCATTTTCGGGACAAAGGGTACCTATTTTTCTCCCCTTAATCGAACTGTATTGATTGGTGGTTATATGTTATGTTGTCCCTGTCTATTGTCCATTGGAGTGTTATAGATAAGAAAGGGAAGAATAGTGCTGTTCACAGGTATATGTAGTAAATCTGCTAGATAAAGTAGTTTAGAGGCAAGAGGGTGTAGGCACACGTAGAGAAGAGAGAAGACTGGCCAGTCATTATGGGCATTGAATTAAGTAAGGGAATGAAGGGTAAGAGACCCTCAAAAATGCCCAGCGCAAGAGGAGCGCTATATATGAACCGAAGGTGCGGTTCCGCCTATACTGAGCCCCTAGATTAATGGTTAGAGTGGACATGGATCCACAATGGGTAACTGGGTTACCAAGGTCCACAGGGACCAAGAATAATGCAGAGTAAATAGCTAAAGAAACAGCTATCTATGTGAGCAGGATGGATCAAGGGTGACATTAACACTAGACAGAAAGGGACATTTTCATGTTAAGTTGTGGGATGAATTTGGGGTCAGGCACTACAACTATTAAAAGTCAGAAACAGAATACTTTATATGTTGTCAGAGAGAGAAGATGGGATGAGCACTCTGGCTGCCCATCTGATCATAAAGCTAGATATAAAAGATATCTGAACAAAATAAGGAATGCAGAATTTAGGCAGGAAAATATTAATGAGAGTTAAAAGAAAGTGAGAGAATGATATGCATGTGTTGTGTACAAATGGGAAAAAGTAAACGATTTTAGAGAGATATTGGTGTATGTGTGTGTGAATGCTGGGACCTTTAGTTCTATTGCTTGTGTGTGTCATGTACGCAGATGTGACCCCCTCCTTTGTGCTCTCCTGAAAGAATGTCCCTGAGAGGTCAGTGATAAGCTGGAAGGACACCATGCCAATTCCAGTTTTTTAGACAAAACATGTGCCGGGTTAACGAATCTAATGATAAACAATGTGATCACAATTATTTTGAATCTGTTTTCTAAACATGGTAAAATGAAGGTTGCATTTAACTGTGTATTGCACAAATTGAATATCCTTTGATAGTGGAAACAGTGCATTTAAAAAAGGGAAATTAAGTAAAATTAAGTAATAATGAGTATTCATTTCTAATATGAGTTTAACAATTATATAGATATATTGAAACTGGTTTAGACAACCTTTGGTTGGAAATGAAATCCAGGTTATTGGGGAAATTTGTAAAAATGGGATTAGTTTAGATTAAGATAACAATTTTGTAATTTTACATTTATACAATAAGCCCTTATTAAGAGAAAAAAAAGATTAAGATGAGGTTTTTATTTGGAATAAAACTGCCATAATATTTAACAAAGCCAAGATGGATGGGATACATAAGAAGTTCTTCTACAAAAATGATATTGTAAGGTTTTTGATGATAACTTGATGTGCGGTCCATGATGTGAGAGTAATAATAAATAGAATTTAAGTATAACAGACCCATCACATCAAGTCCACACACCCTGTTAGGATAGATGCCACCTGCAGCCAGTTGTTTTATAGTTTTTGATGCTTTCTGGTCCATCATACAGATTCTTGGTTCTTTTGTTTTTATTTATTTTTATTTTTGAAATCCAAAGCAGAATGTGTGGATTGTGAAATGATGTGCCCCTTTTCCTTGTAAGTACAGTGGTATAAGCAGAAGAATATTTTGGATTTATGGACATCTCTGCATGACCGCAGGGTATTGTTATCATTTATTATAATATTGCCAGGAAGAAGTTGTCTTTTGAAACATGAAACTGGAGTTCTTACACACATAGCGTGATAGAAAACCAGCCATTGTAATATATTTATGCAAGCTGGACCCAGTAATGAAGGGTTCACCACGATATATCAGAGCTGCAGCTTTTATGCAAAGGTGCTATTAGACAAAGTTAGATATTGTTTTGGTCAAACATTTAATTTTTAATGGTCCGACATTCTGTGCAGCAAATATACAGCTAACTAAATGTCTGTCTAATGAAAGGTTTAAAATATGAGTTTGTTTATGTACAAATATAACAATGAAAAATGCGTACATTTGAATCCAGCCACCTTATTGCCTCTATTGGAGGAGGCTGGAGACAAAGGAAGACACGTGTGTTAAATTGATGGTATAGGAATCAGCTGCTGTGAGCCCAGTGCAGGACACACTCCCTGAAGACCCAGATATTAAATTTTTTGTAGATTTGAGTATGCAGTTTATCACCCAGAAGGATACTCTGTATTCAAAGTCATTGGAGCCTTTTTCCCCAGCTCAAGAAGCAGAGCTCCATGTTTTAGCAAAGCCTGTGAGCTATAAAAAGAGTGTATATTTATATAGATAGTCAAGATATAGAGAGCTTTTGGTTCCATTTAAAGGGCCAGAAGTTTGTTTTTACTTCGGCAAGTAAACCAACCAAGCATGCCAAGTTAATTTGATCGGCTGTTTTCAGCCTTCCAGGTTCTTGCTGAGGTAGCCATATTAACTTTAAAACTCACACATGGAAGCAGACCAGGTGACAGATTCCACCCTAGTTCTGGCCCAGTATAGCTGGGATTAATAATTCAACTTTAAGGACCCCAGAACGAGAAGAACAAGTGGTCCACAGGGGGCAACTTCTTATGAAACAGGACTTTGGAAAAGGTGATCATTTATGTCTGCCAGCCACTCTTTTCCCTCCAGCTTGACACATGGACCGTGTCATCAGTCACAAGCAGTTATGGCCGCCTTAGTAAATGAGCGTGGGATAGAGCCAGGGTTCTCCACAGTTGTTTTTATAACATACCACTTCTTGTTTTACCTGTTACCAAAGGTGTTACCAAAAGCTGAACATCCCTTCCAAAGATCACAAAAAAGATATATCCAGATGCCCAAGTCAGGATCTTACAAGTATGCATTTTGTCTGTATGGACATGTTTTTTTGGATGTCCAGTGGCAAATGCTACTGCAAAGGCCACAGTAAAAAGTGTTATCAGAAGTAGTTTGTAAGTACAGAGTGCCAGAAAGTACAGAGAGTAACAGAGGAAATCATTTTTTTATAGGAGAGTCCTTACTAGAAGTTTTGAGGTTTTATTTTTACACCCCCCACTGTCTACAATGTAGCGGACAAAGTAGAGTAAGAAACTAGAAAACTTTTGCCTGAATGTTTTCTTATATTTTATGAAGCCCCTAATGGGGATGTTGGATTCTCTCCCTATGGGATTCGGTTTGGGAGTGTGTTACTCACTTGCTTATATTTTGTCTCAGCAGCTGAAGTCTTCCATTCGGATCTCACAGAGAATGTTGCTGATCTTTTAAGGTTTTTTGACAAACTCATTTATGTGTTTTCTCCCCAATTCCAGATCCTAAAAGTTTGGAAGGATCTAAAACTAAAGCCAGGTGACTTGTGGATTGTTAAGAGACATTTATATATAAGGAAATGTTTGGAGACTCAATACAGCATCTATTTCATGTACAGTTTTTGCAAAACTTGAAGGAAAAGTCACCTGGATCCACACCAGACACTGCAAAAATGACTAAATTAAAGAAATCTGTGTTTGATTTGTTTCCCTCTTGTGATCACAGTCTAGGGTACTTTTTGATTCAATTACTTTAATTGTAAGGGATATATATATATATATATTTGAAAAGTAGTTCAGCCATGTTGAAGTCATATTTGTCTTTTGTACGTCTTCCATTTTATGTAGAATTGTCTGTGTTTACATATGCTGATAAGTCAGCATGTCCACAATTCAGCTAGAAGGCCATTCTGGTCACAGGAGTGTACAGCCAGTACTCTGTGAAAAACAAATGATTGATAAGACATATTTACAATGAAAAGTCATTTTGTAATGAAAAAGTTGCTCAGCTATTATTTTCTCCACAATGGAGTTTTTTTTTGCCTCTTTGGCCAGGACTACCTCTACCTAAGCGTGTGGAGGTTCCAGGTTAAAGGTGATAGCAGGTATGGTTAGTGATCAAAATATTGATCAAAAGAGGGGAGACTGTAATGGAAATGTGTAAGTTCTGTATACAATTGTATTGTATTTTGTATGTATTGCACACTGCCCTCACTGTGCAACAGCACTAATAATGTTTTCAGTAAATGTTTACATTCTTTCGAGTCCTGATTAGAATAAGCCTGCCTATGTAACGCCCTTTGTTACGATAAACCCACAATTGTAATATTAATATGATACCTACGTAATCATGTGCATAAAAACCTTCAATTGCGTCATAATAAAGCAGAACAGTAATTTGGAAAGATGCTGAGCCTATCTTTTGTGTCTGTTCCCTACTGAAGTAGTTATTATTAATTTGGAACCACTAATCAATATGAGGATAGGAGTTGCCTATCATCAATTTAACCGAGTCAGCAGTGAACTAAGTTCTCCTATAAATTTCTTATATCCAACCTCAGTTTTGACGTACTTGTACATTAGGTGCACCTCTAAACCTGTTCTAGATCATCCCCTGGAGTATCTCAGTCACTTTAAGAGAGGCAGCAGCCAGAGACCTAAACCAGCCTCACCAACACCATACCCTCATCAGCTACGGAACTCTCTGAAGGACCAATTAGCCCTGTTTTCCTTCACTTAATACCCAACCATAAATGGGTCCAGTGCTGTCATACACACACATTGGATTCTTAAACAAAAGGAGTTTTTAAAATGATTTTGTAGCCCTGACAAGAAAATAAAAAATGCTCTTTGTAACAAGTAGACCTGGGCTTTGGGTCACATGAGCAAGCTCAAGAACAACATTGTTTTAAACATAGCTTAAAAAAAACTTTTTACTAACAACAATCATGTGATTTGGCAATGCTGACACCTTCCCTAATGTAATTTACCTTTTTAATCCTTTGCCCTCTTTAAAACTGATTGCAAATTTTAACCTCTTCCTGCCAACAATCTAAACCTCTTCCCGCCACACATCCCACCCCTTTAATGCCCCGTACACACGGTCGGATTTTCCGACGGAAAATGTGTGATAGGACCTTGTTGTCGGAAATTCCGACCGTGTGTAGGCTCCATCACACATTTTCCATCGGATTTTCCGACACACAAAGTTTGAGAGCAGGCTATAAAATTTTCCGACAACAAAATCCATTGTCGGAATTTCCGATCGTGTGTACACAAATCCACAAAGTGCCACGCATGCTCAGAATAAATAAAGAGATGAAAGCTATTGGCCACTGCCCCGTTTATAGTCCCGACATACGCGTTTTACGTCACCGCGTTCAGAACGATTGGATTTTCCGACAACTTTGTGTGACCGTGTGTATGCAAGACAAGTTTGAGCCAACATCCATCGGAAAAAATCCATGGATTTTGTTGTCGGAATGTCCGATCAATGCCCGACCATGTGTACGGGGCATTAGAGCTTCTAAATGGCAGGAGGCGGAGATGGGCATTCGGGTCATGTGACCGCAGTGATCAGCTGTAACATGGTTGGAAAGCTCCCGATCGCAAGTATGCATCAGGACCTTTCCGGTCCCCACCGGTAACTGCACTGGGAGCACGCAGGGTGCACGCTCTCAGCACCAAAAAGTTTTTACATACAATGCCTTGAAAAAGTATTCATACCCCTTGAAATTTTCCACATTTTGGCTTGTTATAACCAAAAACATCAATGTATTTTATTGGGATTTTATGTGACAGACCAACACAAAGTGGCACATAATTGTGAAGTGGAAGGAAAATGATAAATGGTTTTCAATTTTTTTTACAAATAAATATGTGAAAAGTGTGGCGTGAATTTGTATTCAGCCCCCTTTCCTCTGATACCCCTAACTAAAATCTAGTGGAACCAATTGCCCTCAGAAGTCACCTTATTAGTAAATAGAGTCCATCTGTGTGTAATTTAATCTCAGTATAAACGCAGCTGTTCTGTGAAGCCCTCAGAGATTTGTTAGATAACTTTAGCGAACAAACAGCATCATGAAGGCCAAAGAAAACACCTGACCTGTCAGGAATAAAGTTGTGGAAAAGTTCAAAGCTTGGGATATTTTTTTATAACCTAACCCTACTTTAAACATCTCACGGAGCACTGTTCAATCCATCATCCAAAAATTGAAAGAGTATGGCACAACTGCAAACCTACCAAGACATGGCCGTCCACCTAAACTGACAGGCCAGGCAAGGAGAGCATTAATCAGGGAAGCAGCCAAGAGGCCCATGGTAACTCTGGAGGAGCTGCAGAGATCCACAGCTCAGGTGGGACTTGTCCTGTGGACAGATTCTATTAGTTGTGCACTCCATAAATCCGGCCTTTATGGAAGAGTAGCAAGAGAAAGCCATTGTTGAAAGAAAGCCGTAAGAAGTCCTGTTTGCAGTTTGCGAGAAGCCATGTGGGGAACACAGCAAACATGTGGAAGAAGGTGCTCTGGTCAGATGAGACTAAAATTTAACTTTTTGGCCTAAAAGCAAAATGCTATGTTTGGTGGAAAACTAACACTGCACATCACCCTGATACACCATCCCCGCTATGAAACATTTTTCCTTCAGCAGGGACAGGGAAGCTGGTCAGAGTTGATTGGAAGATGGATGGAGCCAAATACAGGGCAATCTTAGAAGAAAACCTGTTATGCCCCGTACACACGGTCGGATTTTCCGACGGAAAATGTGTGATAGGACCTTGTTGTTGGAAATTCCGACCGTGTGTAGGCTCCATCACACATTTTCCATCGGATTTTCCGACACACAAAGTTTGAGAGCTTGCTATAAAATTTTCCGACAACAAAATCCGTTTTCGGAATTTCCGATCGTGTGTACACAAATCCGACGCACAAAGTGCCACGCATGCTCAGAATTAGGGATGAGCTTCGAGTTCGAGTCAAACTCATGTTCGACTCGAACATTGGCTGTTCGCAAGTTCGCCGAACAGCGAACAATTTGGGGTGTTCGCGGCAAATTCGAATGCCGCGGAACACCCTTTAAAATTAGCACTTTTGATTTCTCCCATAGACTTTTAAAGGCTTATATGCAAGTTATTGTCAAAAAAGTGTTTGGGGACCTGGGTTCTGCCCCAGGGGACATGGATCAATACAAAAAAAAGTTTTAAAAACGGCCGTTTTTTCAGGAGCAGTGATTTTAATAATGCTTAAAGTCAAACAATAAAAGTGTAATATCCCTTTAAATTTCGTAGCTGGGGGGGTGTCTTTAGTATGCCTGTAAAGGGGCGCATGTTTCCTGTGTTTAGAACAGTCTGACAGCAAAATGACATTTCGAAGGAAAAAAAGCCATTTAAAACTACCCGCGGCTATTGCATTGCTGACAATACACATAGAAGTTCATTGATAAAAACGGCATGGGAATTCCCCACAGGGCAACCCCAAACCAAAATTAAAAAAAAAAAAAATGACGTGGGAGACCCCCTAAATTCCATACAAGGCCCTTCAGGTCTGGTATGGATATTAAGGGGAACCCCGGCCAAAATTTAAAAAAAAAATGACGTGGGGTTCCCCCTAAATTCCATACCAGACCCTTCAGGTCTGGTATGGATTTTAAGGGGAACCCTGCACCAAAAAAAAAAAAAAAAATGGCGTGGGGTCCCCCCAAAGATCCATACCAGACCCTTATCCGAGCACGCAACCTGGCAGGCCGCAGGAAAAGAGGGGGGACGAGAGTGTGGCCCCCCTCCTGAACCGTACCAGGCCACATGCCCTCAACATTGGGAGGGTGCTTTGGGGTAGCCCCCCAAAACACCTTGTCCCCATGTTGATGAGGACAAGGGCCTCATCCCCACAACCCTGGCCGGTGGTTGTGGGGGTCTGCGGGCAGGGGGCTTATCGGAATCTAGAAGCCCCCTTTAACAAGGGGACCCCCAGATCCCGGCCCCCCCCTGTGTAAAAATGGTAAGGGGGTACTTACCCCTACCATTTCACTAAAAAACTGTCAAAAATGTTAAAAATGACAAGAGACAGTTTTTGACAATTCCTTTATTTAAATGCTTCTTCTTTCTTCCTTCATCTTCTTCTGGTTCTTCTGGTTCTTCCTCCGGCGTTCTCGTCCAGCATCTCCTCCGCAGCGTCTTCTATCTTCTTCTCCTCGGCCCGCTCCGCACCCATGGCATGAGGGGAGGCTCCCGCTCTTCTCTTCATCTTCTTCTTCATCCTCTTCTCTTCTTTCTTCTTCTCTTCTTCATTTTCTTCTCCGGGCCGCTCCGCATCCATGCTGGCATGGAGGGAGGCTCCCGCTGTGTGACGGCGTCTCCTCATCTGACGGTTCTTAAATAACGGAGAGACGCCGGCACACAGCGGGAGCCTCCCTCCATGCCAGCATGGATGCGGAGCGGTCCGGAGAAGAAAATGAAGAAGAGAAGAAGAGAAGAGGATGAAGAAGAAGATGAAGAGAAGAGCGGGAGCCTCCCTCCATGCCATGGGTGCGGAGCGGCCCGAGGAGAAGAAGATAGAAGATGCCGTGGAGGAGATGCTGGACGAGAACGCTGGAGGAAGAACCAGAAGAGCCAGAAGAAGATGAAGGAAGAAGCATTTAAATAAAGGAATTTAAATTTAAAATAAACTGTCTCTTGTCATTTTTAACATTTTTGACAGTTTTTTAGTGAAATGGTAGGGGTAAGTACCCCCTTACCATTTCACACGGGGGGGGGCCGGGATCTGGGGGTCCCCTTGTTCGAGGGGGCTTCCAGATTCCGATAAGCCCCCTGCCCGCAGACCCCCACAACCACCGGCCAGGGTTGTGGGGATGAGGTCCTTGTCCTCATCAACATGGGGACAGGGTGTTTTGGGGGGCTACCCGAAAGCACCCTCCCAATGTTGAGGGCATGTGGCCTGGTACGGTTCAGGAGGGGGGGCTGCACTCTCATCCCCCTCTTTTCCTGCGGCCTGCCAGGTTGCGTACTCGGATAAGGGTCTGGTATGGATTTTTGGGGGGACCCCACGCCGTTTTTTTTTTTTTTTTTTGGCGCGGGGTTCCCCTTAAAATCCATACCAGACCTGAAGGGCCTGGTATGGAATTTAGGGGGACTCCCACGTCTTTTTTTTTTTTTTTAATTTTGGTTCGGGGTTTCCCTGTGGGGAATTCCCATGCCGTTTTTATTAATGAACTTCTATGTGTATTGTCAGCAATGCAATAGCCGCGGGTAGTTTTAAATGGGTTTTTTTCCTTCGAAATGTCATTTTGCTGTCAGACTGTTCTAAACACAGGAAACATACGCCCCTTTACAGGCATACTATAGACACCCCCCAGGTACGAAATTTAAAGGAATATTACACTTTTATTGTTTGACTTTAAGCATTATTAAAATCACTGCTCCTGAAAAAACGTCCGTTTTTAAAACTTTTTTTTGCAATGATCCATGTCCCCTGGGGCAGGACCCAGGTCCCCAAACACTTTTTATGACAATAACTTGCATATAAGCCTTTAAAATTAGCACTTTTGATTATTCATGTTCGTGTCCCATAGACTTTAACGGTGTTCGCGTGTTCGAGCGAACTTTTTTCCTGTTCGCATGTTCTGGTGCGAACCGAACAGGGGGGTGTTCGGCTCATCCCTACTCAGAATAAATAAAGAGATGAAAGCTATTGGCTACTGCCCTGTTTATAGTCCCGACGTACGTGTTTTACGTCACCGCATTCAGAATGATCGGATTTTCCAACAACTTTGTGTGACCATGTGTATGCAAGACAAGTTTGAGCCAACATCCGTCGGAAAAAATCTATGGATTTTGTTGTCGGAATGTCCGATCATGTGTGCAGGGCATAAGAGTCCACAAAAGACTTGAGACTGTGGCGAAGGTTCACCTTCCAGCAGGACAACGACCTTAAACATACAGCCAGAGCTACAATAGAATGGCTTAGATCAAAGCATATTCATGTGTTAGAATGGCCCAGTCAAGGTCCAGACCTAAATCCAATTAAGAATCTGTGGCAAGACTTGAAAACTGCTGTTGGGACACTTTCCATCCAATCTGACAGAGCTTGAGCTATTTTGCAAACAAGAATTGGCAAAGTTTTCACTCTCTAGATGTGCAAAGCTGGTAGAGACATCCCCAAAAAGACATGCACCTGTAATTGCAGTGAAAGGTGGTTCTACAAAGTATTGACTCAGTGGGGCTGAATACAAATGCACGCCACACTTTTCAGATATTTATTTGTAAAAAGTTTTGAAAACCATTTATCATTTTCCTTCCGCTTCACAATTATGTGCCACTTTGTGGCACATAATTGTGAAGAAATGTTGTAAAGTGTACAGTTAGTGGTAGGATACGATGTTTGTCTGTTTTGCAGGACTCTTCAGGATGTGACGGCTGTCTATCTATCCCTGGCTGGAGCAACGGATCCTGCGGACAGAGGATTTCTCCTGAGGGGGAGATGATATGGTCCTAATATGTGTGTAAATTGTTTGTAGCTATAGGGACTTATGGTTAGGAATACAATGTACATACTGTAAATGCTAAGAGAAGATCTATATTTTTGATATGTAATTTATTTGTATATGTGTATCGATACCCCCGTGGTTCCAGGAACAACTAGCAAATGGTGGTTAGACCCCACGCTGGCTCAGCCAGGCCTAAGTAACTTGCCCTTTGCAGGCAGGGACCGCAGGCCCCTATAGTGTAGCAGAAAATATGGAAAGTCTCTTCAGTGCTAGCTGTCCTAACCAATGGACTACTGCTCCCAGTCAGCCCTCCAGGCTGCAGCTGCCCAACTCCACTGCACGTAACATCACAGTCCTTACTGCTGGCTCTGCACCCATCCCAGACTGCATACTCCCAGTCCTCCCAGGCGTTTCCTCCCCAGTCCTCCTGACTGTGCATGTCACTCACCAGCCTTCCTGGCTGCAACCGGTGGTTTCGTCCTGAAGACTTGCCTGGCAGTACTAGCTCCTGCTGTCCTCTCTGACTCCTCCTGTACCTCCTGTTCAGATCCTTCATGAGTTCTTGAAGGGCTCTATCCTGCACCCAAGTCCCAGGCCCAAGGTCACCCCCCCACCCCCCCCCCCCCAGACTGGGGAGCTCCCTCAAAGGCCCCTGAAAGCCTAGTACTCACACACACACACACATCCCCATTCTATCAGGAGAGGAGAGATAGATCGTGTTCTAAGTTAGAACAGCAACCTGGCTCCTCCTCTAGTAAGTCCCATCCCCATACAGTTAAAAACATCTAACAGGGAACACATTTAACCTCTTGATTGCCCCTAGTGTTAACCCCTTCCCTACCATTGACATTTATACAGCAATCAGTGCTGATTATCATGTAAACGTCAATTGGCCAAAAAGTGTGTCAAAAGTGTCCGATCTGTCCGCCACAATGTCCCAGTCCCGATAAAAATCGCAGATCGCCGCCATTATTAGTAAAAAATAAATAAATAAAAATGCCATAAATCTATTCCCTATTTTTTAGACGCTATAACTTTTGTGCAAACCAATCAATATACGCTTATTGCAATTTTTTTTTTTTACCAAAAATATGTAGAAGAATATATATCGGCCTAAACTGAGGAAGAAATTATTTTTTTTATATTTTTGGGGGGATATTTATTATAGCAAAAAGTAAAAAAATTGCGCTTTTTTTTCAAAATTGTCATTCTTTTTTGTTTATAGCACAAAAAATAAAAACCGCAGAGATGATCAAAGACCACCAAAAGAAAGTTCTACTTGTGGGAAAAAAAGAATGTCAATTTTGTTTGGGTACAGTTTTGCATGACCGCAATTGTCAGTTAAAGCGACGCAGTGCCGTATCGCGAAAAATGGCCTGGTCATTAAGGTGGAAATTCTTCCGATCCTTAAGTTGTTAACCACTTGCCCACTGGGCACTTATACCCCCTTTCTAACCAGGCCAATTTTCAGCTTTCAGTGCTCTCACACTTTCAATGACAATTACTTAGTCATGCAACACTGTACTCACATGAAATGTTTATTTTTGGGAAAAAAGGACAGAGATTTCTTTTGGTGATATTTATTCACCACTGGGTTTTTCACTTTTTGCGCTATAAATAAAAAAAGACATAAAATTTTGCAAAGAAAAATGCATTTTTTTACAAAATTCTCAAACAGAAACAAACTAGTAATTTTTCTTTATACATTTTGGCCAAAATGTATACTGCTACATATCTTTGGTAAAAATAGCCAAAACCAGTGTATATTATTTGGTCTTTGTGAAAGTTATAGAGTCCACAAGCTATGGTGCCAATCATTGAAAATTGATCACACCTGATGTACTGACGGCCTAATTTCTTATCTCATTTCTTGAGACACTAATGGCCCATACACATGATCCGAAAATCGTATGAAAAATACTGCTTTCGAAGCGATCATTCGATAATCGGATCGTTAGTACAGAGCTTTCAAGAGCCGATCGCGACAGTTCATTCGATATTATCCGATCGGACAAGCACGAAAATTATTCTCGTACGATACCAGATCGTACGATTTTCATCTAATCAGTACAGTTAGAATAAGCATTTTTATTATAATTTTTTTTTTTTTTACTAGTAATGGCGGTGATCAGCGATTTTTAGCCGGACAGTTCGGACACTGTTGACACTTTTTTGGGACCAGTGAAATTTATACAGTGGTCAGAGCTAAAGATAGCCACTGATTACTGTATTAATGTCACTGGAAGGAAAGGGATTAACACTAGGGGGCGATCAAAGGGTTAAGTGTTCCCTAGGGAAGTGTTTCTAACTGTGGGGGAGTGGACTGATAGGGATTAAAGAGAGATCGCTGTTCCTAATCACTAGGAACAGCAGATCTCTCTCTACTTCCCTGCCAGAATGGGGATCTGTCTGTTTACATTGACAGATCCCCGTCTGGCTCTCTGAGGAGCGGATGTGGGTCATCGTGGTCTTCACGGCCGCTCGCCACGCGCATTGGCTCCAGGGCTGCCTCGCGGGCGCGCCCCCTATATCTCTTAAAGCATCCGCCGTACAGCTACGGCAATTCACCCAGCAGTGCCGGCTGATTGGCAAGCAGTTAAAAACGCCTGTAAATGAAATGCAGCTAAACGCAAGTTACCGCGTTTACAAGCTGTTACAGGCATTTGACGTTTCAACTGCCTCTGAACATCTGTCGTGTTTTGTTTTTTGCTTTCCAAAAAATGATTCTAACCTCAACTGCCTGGATAAGACTATAAATGACCCTGTGTACATGTGCTGTTAAGATAACATAGAGGAGAGTTCAGGGGCAGCTGAAAAATGGCACTGATGAGCACTTTACTGGTATTGATGAGCACTCACTGATGGCACTGATGAGCACTTACTGATGGCACTGATGAGCACTGGCACTGTATGGCACTGATATAACTGTAGTTGCACTGTAGTGGAACTGATGTGCACTGTGATGGCACCTATGTGGCACTGTGATGGCACTGGTGAGCACTCCAAATCCACTCATGCTGCTGCCCTGATAAGCACTTACTGATGGGCACTGATGAGCACTGTAGTGGCACCGTAAGGCACTGATGTGCACTTTAGGACACTGATGAGCACTGTGGGCACTCCAAATCCAACCCACTCACACTGATGTACCGATGGCACTGATAAGCACTCACTGGGCACTGTAGTGGCACTGATGAGCACTGTAGTAACACTATAGGGCAATGGTTCTCAACTTCAGTCCTCAAGTACCCCCAACGGGTCATGTTTTGGGAGTTTCCCTTGGATAAAATACCTCTTATCAAAACCATATCATTGATATTTATTTAATGCAGCTGTGCAAAGTAAAGGAAAACCTGGACCGTTGGGGGTACTTGAGGACTGAGGTTGAGAACCACTGCTGTAGGGCACTAATGACACTGTAGTGGCACTGATTAGCATAGAGATGGCACTAATGAGCACTCCAAATCCAGCCCACTCACATTGCTGTACTGATGGCACTGATAAGGGAGGTAGGTTGATGCTTAAATCTGCTAAACGTATCTTAGGGATCTGTCTGAAACATATAACAGAGGCCCCCCTCTTATTCCCCAATACTCCATTGTGGTTCAACCCTTGTCTGAAAAATTTTTTCCATCTCGAGGATGGCTATAAATGGTCTAAATTTGGACTCATGTACCTTCACCAATTATATGATGCGGGTGACATCAAAACGTTTGCAACTGAGAGTTTCTGACTCCTGGGCATTCCAATATACCAGACTAAAACATGTGGCACAAACTCAGTTCGGGACTGAATCAATATCCTTAGAAAATACAAACCTGGAAAAACTCCTTGGCACCCCTGACCACACTAAATTAATATCTAGCTATTATAGTCTATTGATAGGCAAAGAAAACCCAAAAGAGAAGAAAATTAGGGAAGGATGGACCACTATTATACCTAAGCTAACGGAGGAACAGTGGGAGACAGTGTTGGCCTCATATACGCCCACAGTTATCTCGGCCAGGGACAAAATGATACAACTCAGGTACTTGTACCAAATGTACTACACACAACTTAGACTGTATAAAATGGGCAGAAGAGACTCTCCCACATGTCATAAATGTTTGGCAGCAGAGGGGTCATTTCTCAATATGGTGTGGGACTGTAACAGGATACGCCTTCTCTGGTCACAGGTGACCCAATTTATTGCCGATAGATTAGACCTCCCAAATATTTGTAGCCCATTATTGGGACGTGTAGGCATTTTTCAGGATGAAGTTATGAGTAACAACATGAGGACTTTGCTGTAATTACTATTCTATGTCCGTAAGCTGATCATCAATTGGATTAAGAGAGACCATCTTACATTAACCTCCTGGAAGGGCCTGGTTAATGCCAGTGTAACATTATATAAAATTAATGTATTTATTGGCATATAACACGGACTTCTTCACCCTGAAAATCGGGTTCAAATATTGTGTGCGTGTTATACGCCGATACTGCAATTTGGGCTGCCTAGGAGGGAACCGGGACGAGCGCCATCAGATTACATACAGCGAGAATCTCCTGTTTACCCAGCGGCCTCTGTAATAGGAAGTCCCATCTCCTGGGCTGGCATTGGACCAGTGTTCTGTCTATCATAGAAGTCAGTCCAGGAGGCGGGACTTTGTATTAAAGAGGCTGCCGATTAAACAGGAGATTCTCGCTGTATGTAATCTGACCGCTCTCGTCCCACCCCCCTCCATGTTCCCTCCGAGGCAGCAGTAATCTGAATTGAGGCTGCAGATGGGCATTGATCAGGCTGCATTCATGGCAATGGTGAGGCTGCAGATGGGCATTGATCAAGTTGCATTGATGGACAATTGTGAGGCTGCAAATGGGCAATGGTGATGCTGCATTGATTTTGCTTCAAAGTTCTTTAAAAAAATTTATTTTAACTTAAATTTTAAATAACGTTTTTTTTCCTGAAACTTCTCTCCTAAAATGAAGGTGCGTGTTATATGCCGATAAATACGGTACTTATGAAGCCAGAGGAGGCTTAAAAAAATTCAATAGAGTTTGGGGTAAATGGCCTAATTCTGGACATACTGTACAAACTGACACTTAAGATGCATTGTAATATGAGAATATGCTTTATAGATAATGGATGAATAACAGCACACATCACGAGAGTTTACTGAGGAATTTACCTCTGGATTAGTTTTATTTCTTCTTTACATGACTATGTTATACGTTATACATAGGATGGTAACAAAAACAAAACAGAAAAAGTGCTATTTGTACTATTGGCTATATTAAGTTTAGAAATATGGATGTCTAGGACTTCATAAAGAAAATGATGTGATATTATGTAGACTTACGATTGTAACCTGCTTTCATTTTTTCCTACTATGTATGTACACTTGGCAAATAAAGACATTAAAAAAAAATAGCAGAAAAATGGTACTGGTGGAAGTGAAAAAGACAATTCCCTTTCTCAGGGTGGGTCCCAGTCCAACCTTTTTTTGGCAATAGTAATCACTTTTAGAAAAACAACCTAAGAATTTACTAATATTGCTAAGTTACTAATTTGTAATAATTAGGAAACAATCCAATAGAAAGCTGATCCATCCCATTAAAATAGGCAAGTGACAGGTGTTCTTTATTAATGGATTTGTCAAGCTTTAAATACATTGAATGGATATGTTGGTGGTGGCACAGGTGGTGGTTGAGTATAGGTGTTAGTTACAGGAACGGGAAAGGCACCAGGATTCACAGCACGGCCGGCATCATTTTGTATCACAAACACCTTCAGAAGTGAAAAGAACAAGAAAATAAAGGATATTATTTTTGGGGAGAAAGACAAAATATTATGACCAAGGTTTAAGGCTAGAGGGTATGAAGACAAATTTCTGATAAATGTGAATCATAGAAGGAAAGCTCTTAGACATGAACATAATCCACAATAAAGAATAACAAACAAGATGAAGCTTCTATTTGTTTTATTCCCAGGTTTTTAAAACAATCCTAAGGTAAAAAAAAAAAGTGGTTCCAGGAAGGTCTGGTTATATCTAAACTTGTTTGAGATAGTGGAATATTTGGTGCTGGAACATTAGGTGGATGCTACTTGGTACATTTGATTGGTTTTATCAAAACTATACTGATACTGTCTTAATGGACCATCTCAGAGATATGTGGGCGGATTTTGTACATCGAAGACCTCCCTGGAAACCTTGGGATGTAAATGTAGTAGTTAGGTTATGGATAAAATCTGGAAAATTGTATATTAAAGAATCTCTGTGCTCTTAAGGAGCTGATACCTGTTGCAGCCCATGATCCAAGTCCTTAACAGCCTCTCTTTTAGGCCCTGATGAAGGGAGCAAAGTGTGGCCCCCAAAATGTGATGGCTATTAAGTTTACTACATGCTTGGAATAAAATCTTTTTTGGAATTCAACATATTGTTGTGGCGCTCCAATCTTCTGATCCAGTTATTACATATCTAAGCTTGTGACACCTTTCCCTTACCATCTATTATATATATACATCTACACTCGACAGGGGATCATAAGTTTGGAGTCACTTTTGTATAAATGACTAATTATGCTAAAATAAGGGCACCTATAAACGTGGGGCCTGTTCAACTTACAAATTTGTATACACTGGCATATGGATTGATTTATTGAATTGAAAAACTTTGACTTCTAGACATTTTGCTAACTGCAACACAGAGTTATTTATCTCCTCCTTCCTGGTTACTGTGGCTTTTTATGGTAGTAAGACAAAATGTCCATTTACAGTGCAAATGTAATCAATTACTCCGAAGATTCTATCTTGGGGTAGGGAATGAGGTATAGTCATGTAAATAAAATGGAAAATTGTATACTCACCCTTCTGTAATTTTCCTTTCCTGGTGCATCTTCATGGCAGCATACACATGGGTTGTGACTCCGCCCCCACAACCTGATAGGACTGGTTAACTATAAATCAAAGACAGACCACAGCATTCTCTGTAACTCTCACCATTTGGGTGGGCATTTGTATGCTGCCATGAAGATGCACCAGGAAAGGAAAATTACGGAAAGGTGTGTATACAATTTTCCGTTTTCCTGGTGCATCATGGCAGCATACACATGGGGACTAACTCGCCTACGGGAGGGTGTAAGAAAAATTTTGTAATCATCAGTAGCGGAAGAATGCACCATGAATTTTCCAAATTTTACTGTCACGAGCCGGGTTCACCTATTAAAGTGTAATGAAGGTGTCCTGGGAGGACCATATTGCTGACTTGCAAATAACCTCAGGAGACACTCAGCACTGAGCTGTCCATAGAATGGCACTGCCCTAGTTAAATGTGCTCTTAGGACCTCCAAAACAGGAAGACCTTGAAGGTGTCAGAGGAATAATCCTTCCAGTCACACCAGCCGTGTCCCTGCGCACATGCACGGCAGAACAGCGCTCCGGCGCATGCGCATTCATGGCCCGACGCTACGGAGCACGCACATGTGCACTGGCACACGCCCAACGTGACCCTTGGGGCTGTCCTATAAAAGTTGCTCTTGTGCTCAGACAAATTGCTGGTTCATCTTCAGCTTCCTGTTAAAACTTGATCCTGTTTCTTGTGCCTGATTACCTGTTGTAACCCGGATTGCTACTGACTCCTCTGCTCTTCTCCTAGACCTGACCCTTGGCTTGTTTAACGGATCTCCGCCTATCTCCTGTGTTTGACCCTCTGCCTGTGACCCGTATTTGCCTCCTGTCTCCTTGCCTTGACCGCCTGCTTGTGACCTGGACTTGCCTGGTGTCTTCCAGACACCATCCCTCAGCCTGCGGTTGGATTTACTGATCTTTGTGTTTGACCCTCAGCCTGGTTCTGGACTTTCTGTTTGTTCTCTTCCAGCAAGTTATCCTGTTTGCCAGTCTCTGCACAGCGGCTCATTCCTACAAGGACCACCAGGCAAGTCTACACCTGTCCACTGGGTAGCCTGTGCCTCTTTGTGCCAATCACTCCCTGTACCACCTCCAGGGGGCGGACTGCTCTTAGTCGCAAGGGTGAACTGCTCTCGGCATCTCGGCCTCAGTAAGTACTTTCCTGACAGTAGGCTCTTTTAATTGTCTTAGTAATCTAGGAGGTGACTGAATGTGTTGATGCTGACTGACCCTGCCTTAAGCCACGCTGGAACCAAGAACATATTTCAGCTTTCCTGAATGAAAAAGGTAGCTGCCAAGCAGGTCACCAGCGTTAGCTCAACATCCAGGGGGATGTGGTTCTCTCACTCAACCAAGGAACAGGGCAAATTGACTTCCTGGTTAATTTGGAAGGAGAAAGACACCCCATGGATAAAAGCAGTCTGGAGTTTTAGGACTATCATGTCCGGGTAGAACGTTAAGTGAGGCTCCTTGAGTACAAAGCCTGCAGTTCTGACATCCCTTTTCACAGAGGCTGTAGCAACCAGAAATACGGTCTTTAGGGTTTGCAGAGTGTAGTCAATTCTGTAGGATAGAAATGAGGCCTTGATAGAAATGAGAACCATAAGCAATTTCCACATAGGGAACAATGGTTTCTTGGGAGGTCTATAACTTCATGCAAGCCTTTTAAGAATTGCATCACTAAAGGGTTAAGGTCTGCTTAAACCCTTGCAAGTGCAGACAAGGCTGAACTTTGAGCTTTAAACATATTTGAACCTAGGCCCCTGTTCAGCCCCAGTTGTAAGAACTGTAGAACCTTGGTTGGTTTAGGTAATAAAGGACTCCAGGCTTTTGCTCTGTGAGATCTGCATCATTTTCCCATATTCTTTGGTAAATCTTATTCATGAAGACCTCTCTGGTTTGACACAAGGTAGGTACTACCTGCACTGAGCATGCTTGACTTGGTAGCCACTGCTTCTCAACTTCCATGCTATCAAAAGTAGTCTCTTGGAGCTGGATGGCAAAACTGTCCATTAGAGAGCGAATCCGTCATCACTGGAAGAGGCAGTGGTGATTCAATGCTTAAGAGTAGGAGAGAGAGCCTCAGAAAAGAGGAGGGGGGATGACGTGAGACGTGCGACGGCATCTGACGGGGAGGGAGGAGCCTGGGTGTGCTGGCAGGCCGGCCGCGAGCGTCGATGGGGAAGCCGCAGAGGGAATGAGAAGGGGGAGAGAGAAGCCGGAGCCAAGATCTAGCCCTGTCGGAAGCACTCTGGCCCTCTGAGGCGCTGGAACACCTATCCACATCGTGGAGCACGAGGCGGGCACTGTGCAGCCTGGGCGGCGAGACATACTGTTCGGGTCCGGCGTCCGTTCCCCTCCACCCCCCCCCCCGGATCCCCGTTCATGGTGGCTCTGTGTTGGAGCAGGGAGGCTGAGCGTGGATGAAAGGACGAATAAGCTAACTGCTTTGCTATGGAAGGAGAAACTCCCTAGCCCCACCGATAGGCTCTCTGTATGTACAGCGCTGACACCTAAAACCCCGGGAGAGAGAGGTAAGAGTGGATTACTCCATACCGTGAAGATCAAGATATGACTGTCTTCCATGGAGTGTAATTGATGTAAGACGTTTTTCCATTCCGGCGGGGTGGTCTCATTGAAAGTACTCAGGAGTATGCTTTGTAACCGAAGGGGGCTGAAAGGAGGAGTGCATAAACAACTACAATTGGTCTTGCCGACTTGCTGAACTTCTGATTTACTTTTGAATGATTTATGAATTATTGAATCACTGAATATTGCTGTTAGTAGCATTATACCTGATTCTCTGCAGGGATAAGTCGGGGGGGTCTGCAACATTTGATCTTTGAATTACTTTTGAATCATATATGAACATTTCAACTATCGAAACCTGCTGTCAGTAGCACCTTACCTGATTTGTCTGCAGGGGATGTCAGAGGGGTTTGCAACATTTGCTGAACTTTGAATTATTTTTAAATCGTATATGAACTTTTGAAATTTTGAAACTCGCTGTCAGTAGCACTATACCTGATTTCTCTGTAGGGTGAAGTCGGAGGGGGCCGCAACACTGGCTGAACTCCTGAACTACTTTTGAATTATTTTTGAATCGCTGAAAACTTGCTGATAACAGTGCAATACCTGACTTCTCTGCAGGGAGAAGCCGGAGGGGTCTGTATAGTAAAGGAGGCAAGGGCAGTCTGTGAATAGGACCCTCGTGTTGAGGATTGCGGGTACAAGTATAAGGGAATAAAAAAGCTCAATAAGCGGGTATACCAATAAGGAAAACCAAGATCGAACACCTAGATTGTAGGGGGGGTCTGCTGACCCACCATGAGTAAATCCTTGTCTAAAGCCGCCGGGGGGGGCACCTAAAACCCCAAGGGATAACACCTCGGGAAGTACAATCAAACAGTACCTGGCCCAGGGGCTTAGCCCAAATAACAGCAATTCAGTACCCCAAAAGCAAGGTAAAGTGGACAAGAAGAAGGGATCTGAGGAGAGGAAAGAAGGTACCCCAAATCAGTCTAAAGAGGACTTAGCAATTGAAAACGAACTAGAATCAACTACACTAGAAGATCAAAGGACGGAGGCCCAACTCCCCACAAAAGGAGATATCCTGGCAATGTTCACGAGATTAGAAAATTCCATAAAAACTGAGATTAACATGCTGAGGTCTGACCTGGGACACCTACTGGCTAGAACTGAGACGGCAGAAGATACATTGGATAAACAAGCCCTGGAGATATGTGCTCTTAAAGATCAAATTAAAAACATTCATCTTAACCAGGCCAAATTCCTTTACAGGTTAGAAGATCAAGAGAACAGAAACAGAAGACAGAATTTGAGACTGCGCTCTGTACCGGAAAGAAGGGGGGGAAGACCTCAGGAAGGTTATAGGAGAGTTATTCTCCCCAGTACTCGGTGTAGGCATGGAGGACTTTCCGAACATCGAACGGGCACACCAGGTGGGGAGATTTGATTCTAACAGGCCCAATAGAATGCGAGATATTATTGTAAGATTCAGATTTTACGAAGATAGAGCTAGGATTTGGGCAAACTTAAGAGGGAAAACTCCACTGCAGTTTGAGGGAGCTGAAATCCAGGTTTTTTTCGAACTTGGCACCTGAGACACTGGCTAGAAGACGTATGCTAAAACCCCTTTTACACCAAATGAGGACACAGAATATAAAGTACAGTTGGGGCTTCCCTGCTTGCCTCCTCGGGTCAAAAGATGGGAAATCAGCTAGGCTAAGATTCCCTGATGAACTTGGGAACTTTTGTAAAAAACTAGACATGCAAGAACCACAGTTGCCAGAATGGTTTAATGTGTGGGGAGAGGAGGGGGTTATGGGATCTGGTTAGAAATTTAGTATGTCAGCAAAATGACGGGTGGGGTTGGGGGAGGGGGGTGTGGAGGGATGGGAGAGCATAACGAGGAAAGGTTAGGTGGATTTGGAAGGGGTGCACGGGGGGTGACCGGCCAACTTCCTCTAAAACCCACTCTGTAACGGACGTGGAGGAAGATGGGGCACACCGAGAGGTCCACCTCTGGATTTGGAGACCTTCTGAGGTACATGAATTATCGTGTTCTTTGAGGGTCTATGGGCCTGATTGGGGCTGGGGGGGGGGGGAGGGAGGATGGGTGGAACAGGGAGGATGGGGAGGAGGGATACCTCTGCTACATTGTCCGTAAACACACTTAAAATTAGCTATAGATCAAAAAGGAATGACAACAATTCATTTTATGACCTACAACGTTAGGGGACTGAACATTCCCAGTAAGAAACACACGATAATGAAAGAGCTCAAACGGTACGGGGCGGAAGTGTTTTTTCTTCAAGAGACACATATCTCCCACGAGTCAAAAGTTAAACATCCAGGGACTTTCCGCTATGGTTTTATGGGGACACAGGTACTAAAAGAGCGAGGGGGGGTTGCAATTGGATTCGCAAATGGAATCCGTTTTGTATTGAAAGATAGGCTAACCGATCCCGAGGGCAGATTCCTGTTTTTAAAAGGGAAATTAGGCGACGAGGAATATACACTGGTAAACATTTACGCCCCCAATAAAAACCCGATGAAATATCCTCAAGGTATCTTGGCAAAGCTGGGGGATTTCAGGCAAGGACATACGATCATGATGGGTGATTTGAACTTCTGTTTGACACCGGGTCTGGATAGTGAGACCCGTGCGCGGGAGACTACTTGCGTTCAACTTAAAGAGGTTAAACAAAAACTGTATGCCAGCCAAATGGTTGACATTTGGAGGATTCAACATCCTAAAACACAAGATTTTACGTTTTACTCCCCCGTGCACGGGTCCTACTCCAGGATAGATTACATTTTTGTAGAACATAGGGATATAGATAGGGTGTTGGAGTCTAAGATTAAAATCTCTACGTTATCGGATCATGCCCCGGTGAGTATGAAAATGTCAGCATCAGGGAAAGTAGGCCAGCGGGCCGGTTGGCATTTGAACAAAGAGCTGATTCGAGATAAGGAAGGCTCCACATTGGTAGCAAGGGAACTTGAAAACAATTTTTCATATAATGACACAGGAGAAGTAACGGGGTCAGCCTTGTGGGAGGCTCATAAGGCCTACATCAGGGGGATCTTGATAGAGCTAGGGTCACGGAAAAAAAAAGGAGAGATCTGAGAAAATATGTATACTTATTAATGAATTAAGAAAAGCTGAACAAGAACATAAAAAACACCCGGCCCGCCATCAAGAGTTATATCAAAAGGTAATAAATAAAAGAACTGAGTTAAAGGAATTATTAGACCATGAAACTAAGATGGTTTTGAATAGGACTGCAAGGGATAGATATAAGTGGGGTAATAAACCTAGTAAACATCTGGCAAAAATTTTACAAAAGAAAAAAAACATCAATTATATAGAGAAAATTCAAACTAAGGATGGCAACATGGTCTACTCGCCTAAAGGAATTGCAGAAATATTTAGAACTTATTACCAAGAACTATACTCAGTACAGCAGCAGGAAGTCAGACCTGGGGATAAGAATAGGAAAATAATTAATTTTCTTAGGAATGCAGGACTCCCGAAAATAGCCAAATAGGCCGGGAAAGCGCTGGAGGCCCCGATCTCCGAGGAAGAAATAGGGAAGGCCCTGTCAGAATCGGCTCCGGGGAAAAGTCCTGGCCCGGATGGATTTACAATATTTTATTATAAAAAATTTAAAACAATCCTGGTCCCAAGGCTTTGCCAATATATGAATGGCCTGGGGGTAGAACATAAAATTAGCAAGGAGGCTTTGACGCGGACATAAAACTTTTCGCCAAAGTTTTGGCTGGGAGGATGAAGGGACTAATGAACACACTAGTAAACCCAGATCAGGTCGGTTTCACCCCTAAAAGGGAGGGGAGAGATAATGGGGTAAAAACTGTACTCCTGCTCCAAATGATAAAAGAAAGGGGACCCCCAGGACTGCTACTGTCGATTGATGCCAAAAAGGCCTTCGACAGGGTAGACTGGGGGTTCATGATCCAGACTCTTGAGACAATGGGCATCGGCCCTAGAATGATCGGTTGGATTAAATCACTGTACCATCACCCAATCGCATCAATAAAAGTAAACGGTCTAATGTCTCTCCCTTTCGAGATGAAAAATGGGATAAGGCAGGGATGTCCCCTGTCCCCAATGCTATTCGTCCTATCCCTGGAACCACTTCTGGCCACGATACGTAACGACTCTAGTATATCTGGATTCAAGCTGGGAAAGGAAGAGCATAAACTCTCCGCTTTTGCAGACGACATACTGTTTTATGTCACAAACCCCCGGAATACAATGCGTAATCTAAAAAATACCCTGAAACAATATGGGGAAATCTCTAACTTTAAAATAAATCTTGCAAAATCTGAGATACTAAATATCAATATAAGCCAGACAGAAGTAAGAGCACTAAAAAACGAGTTTAAATTTACTTGGACAAAAGAATTAAAATATTTGGGAATTAAACTAGCAAACACAAGGGAGCAGATTTATAAAAAAATTATATCCCCCTACTAGACGAAGTTAGGTCTGACTGTAATAAACTCCTCGGAACGTCACTATCTTGGTTGGGACAAATTAACAGCATAAAAATGATGATCCTCCCTAAGGTCATGTACAGATTTCAGATGGTGCCGGTGGCCCTTCCTCAACAGTACCTGAGAAAAATGTTGCTATCGAATTTAATTTGGAAATATAAAAAACCGAGAGTCTCCCTTCAAACGTTGAAACAGGGGAAAAGGAAAGGAGGTCTAGCGGTCCCTGACATCTCAACCTACTACAAAGCTGTTGTGTTGTCCAGAGTGGTAGAATGGGCCAGGGAAAAAAATGAGAAAAAATGGGTTAGTATAGAAAAAACACTAAGTAAAGCACAATTGGGTAGTATTATGTGGAACCCCCCACAATATAGAAGATTATGTGTCAGTGTTTTCATCTAATGTCTTTAAAATTTGGGATGGGATATATAAACGGGTTAATGGTAAATATAATTCACCTTTAATTATACTGATAGACAATGAATATTTTCCACCAGGAATGAATAGCATAGGAGGAGTTTGGTTAAAAAAGGACGTCACACAATTAAGGGACATAGTAAACAAAGGAAAAATGATCCCTTCACAGGATTTGATGCACAATAATCTTGCACGGGGGATGGTAGAATTGCGGTCTCTCCAGTTGAGTCACTTTGTTACAAACTTAACCCAACCTATTAGATCCGGTGACGACCTTTCCATTTTTGAACGTGGAAGAGGATCCGAGAAACACTATATCAAAAATGTACAAAGTATTGTTGAGGGCGGACGAACTGGAGACACCGCCATTCATTAGTAAATGGGAGAGGGAATTGGGCACATTGCATGATAAGAAGCTCATCGGAAAAATCTTTAATCTTGCTCATGCTTCCGCAGTGGACAGCAGAACAGCAGAGATGAATTATAAGTGCCTTTTAAGGTGGTACGCTACCCCAGATAAAATAAGCAAATTCCAGTGCAATACATCAGTAGAGTGTTGGAGAGGATGTAAAGAGGTGGGCACCATGACACGACACATTTGTGGTGGGAATGCCCTAAAATTAGGGAATTCTGGGAAAAAAATTCTGCAACTGACCAAGGAGATTACAAAAAAAGAAGTAGTGGAAGACCCATGGGTGGTGCTGTTCCACGGAGGGGCAGGTGACATAAAGCAGTATAAAAGATCCCTGATCCCTCACCTCTTAAATGCTGCTAAGAGACTCATACCCAAGAATTGGCAAAAAAAGGAAGCACCTTTTATTTGGGAGTGGATAGATATGGTTGAGGAAACATATATCATGGAATGCTGGGGAAGCACTTTGGAGGAGGAGATTGACAGAGCTACGGCAAAATGGGAGGGATGGATAGCTTTTAAAGACATGGAGTTACGCCCAGGAATTGAGATTGTAGATCTTGGGTAAGGAGTCGAATGGTCTAGGCTTTAACCTTGCGACCGGATGGATAGCAGAGGTGGGAAGAGGTTAATGGGGTAGGGGTAAAGGGGGTATATTGAGTATTGTGTCTTATTTGTTATGTTGAAAACTGTAGGTAAATTTTGTTGCTTTTAAAATTGCTACGATGATGTGACAATATTGGGACGGGAAAGATGATCGGCAAGGCTCATTCAAGTCCCTCATTGCTGACTGCTGAAGTGGCAAAAAAAAAAAGAGTAGGAGAGAGAGAGAGAGACTAGAGCCTCCTAAGCCAAAATGGTATATTTGGAATTATTGATACAGAAAGCTCCACTGACAGCCTAAGAATTCTACCATTCCACTGCTGTCTAGGCACAGTACAAATCTTGCTCCTCTTGCTAAAAGGAGTGAATGACAGAAGTGCTTTGAACACTACTTGGTTCAAGAAAATTCAATACTATTCCTCATAAGCTTAACATCCTATGACTTTGAGCAGCCTGCTCTTTGAAATGTGTCCCCCAACCTTTCTAGCTGGGGTCTGATGTGATAATGTTCCATCTGAATACAACTGGTCAGTTACGAAGATCCAAGGATACTCCGCCACTATTCTGCTGGAAGAGACTTCACTCCCAAAGCACCTTTGGCTTTCTCTATCAGAGGACGGAAATTCCCTTGTGGAAGTTCTACTGAATTTTTCCTGTCGCTATTGCAGACAGTAAGACCTTTGTGAATGCCCTGGGGGAGATGTACAGACCGAAGGGGAAAGGAATCAAACCGGTAGAGGAATTGAAGATGAATTGGGACAAGTAGGTGTCTGATAAACCTACAGGAGAATCCAGTCTCCCAGATTTATGAATAATATAATTGATTGGAGGTTTTCCATCTTGCACGACTGTAACTTCCTGTGCTGTTTGTCAATTTTTTTTTTCAAATTTTAGCACTGGGCACAGATTACCTGGTTTTTATTTTTTATTGATTCATTTTTTTTTTTTTTGCTAGGAACAGAGGTGAAGCAAATCCTCATCTCCTCTGGGTAACTAGAACCTTCACGATTGTTCGTTTTTTTTTTTTTTTTTTAATCCAGCTACAAACTGGACCAGAATTATTTTTACTTTTCCAGTCAGCCAGGCTACCAGAGTTCATGGAAGAAATTGAAAGGTGGACTTCCCACCTGTCAATGTTATATGATCGTTATGCTCATTGAATTATGCCCCTGCATTGGGTGAGTCTGTCATGATGTTATACTTTTTCAATAAAAATTATTATTATACCAGAAAGGCGGACCTCCCTTAAACTTCCACCAATGTCACGCCAATATAGCTGATATGGCCCACTGATCCTGAAGGTTTTCCATCCAGGTGTGTACGTAAAGCTTCGCACAGGCACCCCCTGGATTAGTGCGCCCTTAAAATGGACTTCCACTGTTCTCCTAAGACAGGAGCCTTAGATCTTTAAGGCTTCAATAATGAAGATTGGGTACTTCTCCAGTTCGTTTACTAATCTTTTCCCCAGTCCGTAGGATTTTGCCTCCTGGTATCTACTTTGGAGTCGCCACCTGTATGCTGGACCTTCTGGAATTTTCTGTTTTTTTATCAGATGATATTCGCCCTGACCTGCTCATGGTCACCCTTGAGATGGCTGTATCCTGTCTACTCCCAAATAGATTGAATCTGTGTTCTGGTGTCTTGCACCATTTTTTTTTTTTGGCGGGATCCACCAACCATGGCTTCAGCCATAATGCACTCCTTGCCATGACCGCGGGGAACACCGCTCTTCAAAAACATCAATTGACGTCACATCCACCACAGAGTATGCCCCCAATTTCAGCTCTTACAAAGCTGTTACCACCCTGTCTCTTCACTTCTTCCAGACAGGGTTATTTAACCACTTAAGCCCATTTGGCTGGCCAAAGACCAGAGCACTTTTTGCGATTCGGCACTGTATCGCTTTAACTGATAATTGCGCAGTCGTGCTCCCAAACAAAATTGATGTCCTGCTTGTATGACTGGCTCACTGATTTTCCCAGAAGTCTGCACCAAGATAAGCCAGATTTTTTGGCATCCACTGCAATAAAAATGTCATTTTTGATGTGATTCCCTATAGGGAGTATCTTGTTTGAGGAAAATGACAGGGTCTGCATCCCTTTAGATTCCTGCAGGTGCAGCATCTGGTTGATAATTATGCAACCACTCCCATTAGACTCACTCAGCACATGGGCTGGTTATTGCTGGTGTGCCAGCACCTGCAGATGCTACAGTATGTAGGAGCACTTCAGATTTAGATCTAATTTTCGGACTAGAGCCTCCTTGAATGTGACATGTTTTGCCAGCTACATTCATGATGCATCCATCATCAGAGGAGACTGCAGCAGGTTGACCTTTAGCTTTTTCAGGGTATACAGTTTTGACAGCCTGTTTATAAGGGCATTTTTTTCTGACCCCTTCAATTCCTACTGGATTAACTCTTCCAGTTGTTCAGTGAAGGAAATTAGTACTTTCTAACCTTGTGGAGAGTTTCCTCCATTTCAACCCAGGCAATTGCGTCCTTAGCTGCCCTTACAAAAAAGTCTCTATTGGGCAATCTTCAAAGCTTGTGGCCCCTTTAATGCTTTATTCTCATGGCAAGCTTTCCTATTTGGACACCACCTACTGGCTCTGGTTGGAAGTGCTAGGCAATTCACACACTGTAGCTTGTCAAGCAATGGCTTTCCATCACGAATGCAGCAACCATTAGTGCTGGTAATCTGTGGTGTTTGTAAACGGGGAGCAAACAAAATGAGAGGCGAGATGATGACATTTATCAATGTTGCCTGTATGTCTGCGCTTGAGCGTTGACTGTTCTGGCTTTTAGCAGGCTCTCTTCACCTTGAGGTCCTTGCAGGGCTGTATAGTGCTTGTTTCAGGCAGATTTGACATACTAGCTTGGCAGGCAATGACTTTCCACAACAAATTCAGCGACTATTAGGGCTGGTAACTTGTGATGCTTGTAAACGGAGAGCAATGATAATGAGGGGTGAGATGATGAGCTTAATCAACATTGCCTGGATGTCTGTTCTTAGATAGTGACTTGTCTTGACTGTCAGAAAGCTCCCTCCATCTTGTAGTCCTTACAGGACTATAGATATTGGCTCTCTTTTTCTCAATCTTCACTACTTACCTAATCCCTATACCTTAAAGGCAATGAGTGGTCTGACTGGACAGCGTTTCCCATAGAAACAGAGCAAAGCAGCAGACTGAAATGAAAAAACAGCATAATGTTAAGTCTCCACTATTGCGACCTGAAAGTTGTATGATTTTGCCGCAAATTTGATGCGACTTGAAGCAATGCCTGTGTTTTCTTGAGGTCTATGGACGGTACTCATTGGAAATCATGGGGTACGACTTTGCAGTGACAAATTGCACTAGTGGAAACTGAGCCCAACACAGTGATCCCAGAGCAAGCATTGAAAAGGGGATAGGAAGAGCCCAGGTGAATGCCTTAAAGAGCAAAATGATTCTAGAGCAACACTGAGAAGGAGATAGGAAAGTCACAGGTGAATGCCATAAAAAGGAAAACATACCTGCAAACAATGACCACATAAGCATCCAGCATGCATGAGTAGAGAGCTCCACCATTTGTTGCCCAAAAATGCCATAAAACCATTTAGAACTTAAATTTGCCATTAGTGATGATATCAGTGCCTGAGCGTGTTCAGATCACCATCCTGGAAAGCTCTAGCCAGGAAACACAGAGGCCGCATCACTTCCTGCCTCTCATGCTCAGAGTGTACTTGCACTGCTGCAGCCATCTTGGGAGTGGCAAACGCCCATAACACAGAGAAAAGTAGTAAAAAGCATATGGAAAGCAAAAGTAAACGCTGTCACTTACGTCAAAGCTTGTTTAAAGCTTTCTTTGAGAAGCCTGCACCACCAGAATGGGGCTCCAACCATATAGCTCATTTAGAGACTGTAGAGGAAGGACTTCCGTCCAGGAGAGGCTGAAATATGCCCCCCAGACCACCAGAATGGGGTTCCAACCATATAGCTCATTTAGAGACTGTACAGGAAGGACTTCCACCCAGGAGAGGTTGAACCTAGCTTGGTGCGACAACCGGTAAGGGAAACCTCGCGATTTCAGTCCTGATCAGGTGAGGAAAAAAAGGAGAATGCTGTGAGCCAGGTCTGTCTTTGATTCATAGTTAACCGGTCCTATCAGGTTGTGGGGGCAGAGTCACAACCCATGTGTATGCTGCCATGATGCACCAGGAAAGTTCTTTGCTACTTTAGTAAATTTTCTTGATTTTTACATGGACGCATATGTCCTTTCTTTCAAGGAACATCTGAAACGTCACATATTATTAACCCTTTGAATTAAAACAAAATGTGGTCAGTAGGTTTCATAAAGACTTAAAGCCTAACATATAACATTTACTTTGGAGTGGGGCAGAGGTAGGTTCTACCAGGATCTAATTTCCATCTGTGACCACATTGGGGAGTTGTTCCCCTCATTTCCTGTGCCTGTGATACTCATAGAAAGGTAAGGGAGCTGTCATCAGATCAGTAATTCATGGACCTCATTCTGCTAAAAATATGTTTTGAGAACTTCCGGTTCCGGCGCCGCATGGAGTAGCTGCATCTCCTCACAGCTCCCGCTCTGAGGACACTAAATAGGCCTAAAAAATCTGCCCAGAAGCCTAACAACACCCTCGGCCACCTTGGGCACATACACCCGCTTTATGGACCGATTCGTGGAGGTCCTCGGCTCCCGCTCCAATACGGCCCTGACGGCGCCGCCGGCCCAGCCGCAAATCGAGGCCCCGGCTTCGGCCTACACGGCAGCTCACACAGGCGCGCAGCAGCAGCAGTCGGCGGAGATGGAAGTAAGTGGAAGCACAGCTCCACACACATCCCTTCAGGCATCTCCTGCCCAACCACACTCCCAAGCCTCCTCTCCTCAAGCACCCTCCTCCCAGGCCTTCTCCATGTCAGCCACATCTCCACAGCTTGCCGGGGACCATAAGACAGAGCGCATTGCACAGGCAGTGGCCCATGATATCTGCATCAGTGAAAAAGGCAGTAAACGCGGGGATGAAACAGATAAAGGCCCAGCTAGGAGAACATAGCACTAGGCTAAACGAGCTAGAACAACGCCAATCAAGCATGGAAGAAGAGATGTACCAAGCTCAAGCCACGGAACAAGCACAAGACAAGACAAATCAATACATAATCCAAAAACTTGACGATCTGGAAAACAGATCCAGAAGGAGCAACCTGCGATTCGTGGGGATTCCCGAATCGCTCCAAGCATCTGCCTTAACAGACTTCTGCTCTCAACGCATCCCCGAGGCGCTAGGCCTAACAGGCTCCTGCACGGTGGAACGCGCTCACAGGATGGGGTCGTATAGTGAAGAACGCAAAAACCCTCGGCCCATCATAGCCAAATATCTCAATTACGCTGATAAGGCTCTAATCCTCCAAAAATTCAGACAAACCCGCTCGCTTCAAATTGACGGGGTGAGGGTCCTGATTTTTGCTGACTATTCCATCGAAGTCTCCAAGAAACGCAAGGCCTTTCAACAGATATGCTCTGAACTCTTTAAACAACAAATCAAATTCACCCTAGCCTTCCCGGCTACCCTACGCCTTAAGACACCTAGCGGGGACCAGCTCTCCTTCCAGGAACCCTCAGAAGCAGAAGCCTACATACAGTCTTTGTTCCCCAACGCTCAACAACACACCTCTTCAAAAGGCACTCAACTCAACCGCTCCCTGGATCAACGAAGCCCGCGCAAAGACTCTCCCAAGCGCTTCAGATCCTCGGTTCCGGACCAGCACCGCTACACTCCTCGCTGAACAGAAACCGGCATCCTACCTCTCTGGTCTCAAAATTTTTTTTTTCTTTTGGACAGTAGATTCCTCTGTCCCCCCTCAGGTTCCTCCTATCCTCTGTCGCACAACAACACGTAATGTATAATGTTTTTATATACAGCTGTTTTTCAATCTTCTAGGTTACATCTTAGTAGTTACTTCTCTGAAATATGTTCTTCACTTCCTCCTGGCCTCACTGTGTACGGCTAACTACACCCCACCTCCCCTTTCACCCAAAGCCATGACCCCTTGGAGCCTACACAAACACCTGTCTCAATTCCAAAGGCTCTCTGGGGATATACCGCAACTGTCCTGATATGGGAGTTGACCTACACAGTGACTCCATGCGGAAAAAAGCGAAGTTTCCATGTTTAATGGTTTTAATTGTGATACTCTCCTGTATGTTACTCCCCTTATATGTTATAACCCCTCCCCCTCCTCCCTCTCTCCTCCAAGGCCCTTACCAAATTAAGTGCACTTTTGTTCTAATTCACTTCCCATATAACATCATCATGCCCCCGGCCACAGCTGGTACATCACCATACCACACACATAATGTTACACCAAACCTTTCAACACATACCCCCTTTCAACCTCCCTTAATATGAAAATAATCTCATGGAACGTAAAGGGTCTCAGATCCCCCCAAAAGAGAATGAAAATCCTAAGGCATCTCAAACGGCTCAAAGCCGATATAGCACTACTACAGGAATCACACCTATCAGCCCCAGACTTTCATCGCATGAAGAAGCTCTGGGTAGGCACTGTTCTAGGCTCAGAGGCAGCTGGACGCAAAGCTGGCGTCCTCCTACTCATACATAAGAACCTCCCTTGCACAGTCCTGTCTGCAAAAAATGACACACAGGGCCGCCTCCTCACGGCTCACGTCAAAATAGGCTCTAAAGAGCTAGTAATAACTAATGTTTACGCCCCCAATAACCCAGGCAGACAATTTTACACTGAACTAACCAGTTGGCTACTAGACAACACGCATCTCCCCCATCTGATCGGAGGAGATTTTAATGACACTCTCCATCAGCTAGATGACAGATCCTCTCCGAAAGGACCAAAACAGGGCACTAACCCCCCAGCCCCCTCCCTCCTAGCCAACACCATGGATTCCATCCACCTCCAGGATTTATGGCGCCTCTCCCACCCGGAAGACAGGGAATTCACTTTCTACTCCAATCCACACAAAATATTTACTAGGATAGACTATTTCTTTGGCTCGGACAACCTTCTCCCTTTCCTCCAAAACTCCACTATCCACGACATAACCATTTCTGACCATGCCCCTTTAGAGGTGACTAGGGATGAGCTTCGAGTTCGAGTCGAACTCATGTTCGACTCGAACATTGGCTGTTCGCAAGTTCACCGAACAGCGAACAATTTGGGGTGTTCGCGGCAAATTCGAATGCCGCGGAACACCCTTTAAAAGTCTATGGGAGAAATCAAAAGTGCTAATTTTAAAGGCTAATATGCAAGTTATTGTCATAAAAAGTATTTGGGGACCTGGGTCCTGCCCCAGGGGACATGGATCAATGCAAAAAAAAGTTTTAAAAACGGCCGTTTTTTCAGGAGCAGTGATTTTAATAATACTTAAAGTCAATCAATAAAAGTGTAATATCCCTTTAAATTTCGTACCTGGGGGGTGTCTATAGTATGCCTGTAAAGGGGCGCATGTTTCCTGTGTTTAGAACAGTCTGACAGCAAAATGACATTTTGAAGGAAAAAACTCATTTAAAACTACCCGCGGCTATTGCATTGCCGACAATACACATAGAAGTTCATTGATAAAAACGGCATGGGAATTCCCCAAAGGGGAACCCCGAACCAAAATAAAAAAAAAAAAATGACGTGGGGGTCCCCCTAAATTCCATACCAGGCCCTTCAGGTCTGGTATGGATATTAAGGGGAACCCCGGCCAAAATTTAAAAAAAAAAAATGACGTGGGGTTCCCCCTAAATTCCATACCAGACCCTTCAGGTCTGGTATGGATTTTAAGGGGAACCCCGTGCCAAAAAAAAAAAAAAAAACGGCGTGGGGTCCCCCCAAAAATCCATACCAGACCCTTATCCGAGCACGCAACCTGGCAGGCCGCAGGAAAAGAGGGGGGGACAAGAGTGCGGCCCCCCCTCCCTCCTGAACCGTACCAGGCCACATGCCCTCAACATTGGGAGGGTGCTTTGGGGTAGCCCCCCAAAACACCTTGTCCCCATGTTGATGAGGACAAGGGCCTCATCCCCACAACCCTGGCCGGTGGTTGTGGGGGTCTGCGGGCGGGGGGCTTATCGGAATCTGGAAGCCCCCTTTAACAAGGTGACCCCCAGATCCCGCCCCCCCCCTGTGTGAAATGGTAAGGGGGTACATAAGCACCCCTACCATTTCACGAAAAAAGTGTCAAAAATGTTAAAAATGACAAGAGACAGTTTTTGACAATTCCTTTATTTAAATGCTTCTTCTTTCTTCTATCTTCCTTCATCTTCTGGTTCTTCTGGCTCTTCTGGTTCTTCTGGTTCTTCCTCCGGCGTTCTCGTCCAGCATCTCCTCCGCGGCGTCTTCTGTCTTCTTCTCCTCGGGCCGCTCCGCACCCATGGCATGGGGGGGAGGCTCCCGCTCTTCTCTTCTTCTCTTCTTCTTTTCTTCTTTTCTTCTTTTCTTCTCTTCTTCATTTTCTTCTCCGGGCCGCTCCGCAATCCATGCTGGCATGGAGGGAGGCTCCCGCTGTGTGACGGCGCTCCTCGTCTGACAGTTCTTAAATAACGGGGGGGCGGGGCCACCCGGTGACCCCGCCCCCCTCTGACGCACGGTGACTTGACGGGACTTCCCTGTGGCATTCCCCGTGACGTCACAGGGAAGTCCCGTCAAGTCACCGTGCGTCAGAGGGGGGCGGGGTCACCGGGTGGCCCCGCCCCCCCGTTATTTAAGAACTGTCAGACGAGGAGCGCCGTCACACAGCGGGAGCCTCCCTCCATGCCAGCATGGATTGCGGAGCGGCCCGGAGAAGAAAATGAAGAAGAAGAGAAGAAGAGAAGAAAAGAAGAAAAGAAGAAAAGAAGAAGAGAAGAAGAGAAGAGCGGGAGCCTCCCCCCCATGCCATGGGTGCGGAGCGGCCCGAGGAGAAGAAGACAGAACAAGCCGCGGAGGAGATGCTGGACGAGAACGCCGGAGGAAGAACCAGAAGAACCAGAAGAGCCAGAAGAACCAGAAGATGAAGGAAGATAGAAGAAAGAAGAAGCATTTAAATAAAGGAATTGTCAAAAACTGTCTCTTGTCATTTTTAACATTTTTGACACTTTTTTTCGTGAAATGGTAGGGGTGCTTATGTACCCCCTTACCATTTCACACAGGGGGGGGGCCGGGATCTGGGGGTCACCTTGTTAAAGGGGGCTTCCAGATTCCGATAAGCCCCCCGCCCGCAGACCCCCACAACCACCGGCCAGGGTTGTGGGGATGAGGCCCTTGTCCTCATCAACATGGGGACAAGGTGTTTTGGGGGGCTACCCCAAAGCACCCTCCCAATGTTGAGGGCATGTGGCCTGGTACGGTTCAGGAGGGAGGGGGGGCCGCACTCTCGTCCCCCCCTCTTTTCCTGCGGCCTGCCAGGTTGCGTGCTCGGATAAGGGTCTGGTATGGATTTTTGGGGGGACCCCACGCCGTTTTTTTTTTTTTTTTTGGCGCGGGGTTCCCCTTAAAATCCATACCAGACCTGAAGGGTCTGGTATGGAATTTAGGGGGAACCCCACGTCATTTTTTTTTTTAAATTTTGGCCGGGGTTCCCCTTAATATCCATACCAGACCTGAAGGGCCTGGTATGGAATTTAGGGGGACCCCCACGTCATTTTTTTTTTTTAATTTTGGTTCGGGGTTCCCCTTTGGGGAATTCCCATGCCGTTTTTATCAATGAACTTCTATGTGTATTGTCGGCAATGCAATAGCCGCGGGTAGTTTTAAATGAGTTTTTTCCTTCAAAATGTCATTTTGCTGTCAGACTGTTCTAAACACAGGAAACATGCGCCCCTTTACAGGCACACTATAGACACCCCCCAGGTACGAAATTTAAAGGGATATTACACTTTTATTGTTTGACTTTAAGCATTATTAAAATCACTGCTCCTGAAAAAACGGCCGTTTTTAAAACTTTTTTTTGCATTGATCCATGTCCCCTGGGGCAGGACCCAGGTCCCCAAACACTTTTTATGACAATAACTTGCATATAAGCCTTGAAAATTAGCACTTTTGATTATTCATGTTCGTGTCCCATAGACTTTAACGGTGTTCGCATGTTCGAACGAACTTTATTCCTGTTCGCATGTTCTGGTGCGAACCGAACAGGGGGGTGTTCGGCTCATCCCTAGAGGTGACACTAGACCAGTGTTTCTCAACTCCAGTCCTCAAGGCGCCCCAACAGGTCATGTTTTCAGGCTTACCATTATTTTGCACAGGTGATGTGATCAGTTTCACTGCCTTAGTAATTACCACAGCTATTTCATCTGAGGGAAATCCTGAAAACATGACCTGTTGGGGCGCCTTGAGGACTGGAGTTGAGAAACACTGCACTAGACAACCTAGATTTACCCCCACACCCCAATATATGGCGATTCCCATCCTACCTGCATAACAACACTGACTTTCAACAATATATCTCAGACGCATGGGCAGAATACTCCTCAAACAACTCCCCACACATGCACGACCCCAACCTATTCTGGGACGCTGGTAAAGCATTCCTAAGGGGCCGTATCATATCCTATGCAACCTCCTACAAACGCAACACCCTAACTAAATACAAAGAGGCTAGCTCTCGCTTACATCAAGCACAACGAGAACTGTACACAAAGGACTCCCCAGCTGCACGCTCTGAATGGCATGTAGCAAAAAGAGAATTTGACACTTGGGTAAACACCCTGGAAAAAACCAAGAAGGCCTATTTAGATGCTACATTCCATAAATTTGGAAACAAAGCAGGAAAACTCCTATCCAGATTATGCAAAGGTCCATACCGCCCCACCCACATCATATCTCTACGAGATGACACAGGCGCCATCCACACCACTCCACTTCCAATTAACAAAGTCATGCAAAAATTCTACTCCACTCTTTATGCCTCAGATCCCATAGATACACAAAAAGCATGCGCTTTTCTCGAAAAAATAACCCTACCCAAAATTTCCCCAACACAACTAGAAGCCCTTAATGCACCTATCACGCTCCCTGAACTCTCGACAACCATCCGTAACCTAACCCTATCTAAGGCCCCAGGCCCAGATGGTTTCACCAGTGAATTTTATAAAACCCTACAACCCCTCCTAGAACCCACTCTTCTCCAAGTTTATCAGCACATATGGATAGGAGGTGCATACCTACAATCAAGGAACCAAGCCATTATAAAACTGTTGGCAAAAAAGGGCAAAGACCCCCAGGAACCGGGTTCATACAGGCCCATATCACTTCTCAACCTAGATGTGAAAATCCTCTCAAAAATCGTTGCCACTAGGCTGGCAGATATTATGCCCTCTCTAATCCACCCCGCCCAATCAGGCTTTATTAAGGGAAGAACTGCCACCCTTAACACCCGCAAAGTTATGCTGGCCCTCGAACATGCACTTCATTCCCCGAACACTGATCATGCCATCATCACGTTAGATGCGGAAAAAGCTTTCGATAACGTCAGTTTCGACTGGTTATCCATGACAATGTCAGCAATGGGTTTCACGGGTCCCTTCCATCATCTTATTACCGCCATGTACACAGCTCCGACAGCAAGGTTAGTGGTAGCAGGTCTTCTGTCAGAAGAACTCCGCCTCCATAAGGGCACACGCCAAGGTTGCCCCCTATCCCCGCTCCTCTTCAATATCGCACTAGAACCACTCTCCAGGTATCTAACATTAATAGCCCCCCTACATGGCATAAAGATAGGTACACACGACTTACGTACCTCCCTATTTGCAGACGACTTCCTCATATTCTCAGCCAACCCCACTTCTGATATGCTTACCATAAAAAATGTTTTCGATGAATTTCGCCTGTGCTCTGGTCTCCGTATTAACTACAGCAAAAGCGAAATTCTACCCATCGGTTCTCACGCCCTACCAAAATGGACCCAGCAATCAATCTTCCCTGTTGCTAAATCTCATATAACCTACTTGGGAATAAAAATAGGAAAACTCCCTTCTTCATTATACCACCTCAACTAACCCCCTTTATTGTCAAGAATAACTCAGGAACTAAATACCTGGATGGATCTGCCCCTCTCGCTTTTGGGAAGATGTCATCTAGTGAAAATGGTCAGTTTTGCAAGACTACTATACCCAATGCAAACTATCCCACTACTTCTCCATCATAAAGATGTGAATTCACTCAATAACTCTATATCTAAATTCATATGGCAAAACAAACGACCACGTATAGCTTTCAAAAAACTATATCTTCCCAGACGCAAAGGGGGCATCAGTCTCCCTCATATCAGAATTTACAACATAGCATGTTTGCTTAGAACTAGTCTAGACTGGATAACACAGTCTTCCCGGTACTCAAATTTCTCCTTGGAATCTGACATGGCCCATCCTTACTCTCTAGTAGCCCTCCTACACTGCAGATGGAAGTCAGTCCCCCTTCCCCACCAACACAATCTCCTATTAAGAGATACCGCAGTGGCATGGAGAGAAGACCGGAAAATTCTCAAGATATCCCCCTTTGTGTCAGTTCACCTCCCGATTCAAGGAAATCCAGCTTTTCCGCCGAGTCTAGAGCACAAATCTTTCAAAACATGGGAACAGAAAGGCCTAACTAAATTCGCCCTTCTCTGCAACATTCGGACAGGTCAACCATTACCCTTTGCCAGTATTGCGGAAACCTTCTCTCTACCCTCAACACATAACTTCTACTATGGTCAACGCACCAGTTTTTTAAGGGAGGCGTGCAAACAAGTCGACAAGAGGTTCCAAACAAACGTCACAGACCAAATGATCTCGCATAACTCATACAAAATCTCTGACATATACAAACCTCTTCTCAACAAGTCCTCTTTGCCTCTCTCATCATCATCAATTAAAAACTGGAACAAAGACTTCCCTGACCCAAACCTAGTGGAAAAAATCCTCCATGGACTCAATTCTGTACAAAAGTTAACACCCAACGAAATATGGAGAGAAACACCGCTGAAAATAGCCCACAGAGCATATATGCCTTTCCTATCATCAAAAACGGACAAAAGCAAAGCCTTCTGCCCACTATGCAACCATCAGAAACCATCCCTGGCTCATCGTTTTTGGGACTGTTCTTACATATCCACATTCTGGGAACAAGTTCTTGCCTACATTTTTGAAGTGACCCTAATTAAACTACCCAAGGATCCTTTGCTTCTCATCTTCGGCCACTGGGACCCAATACTCCTGCCTTGGTCCAAAACCGCCAACATCTGTACTGGACCCACAATGATCTCGAAAGATGCCACCCCACACAAAGTGTGGTCCTTGACATGCCTCTTAATCGCAAGAAGAACTATCTTGAAAAACTGGATTTCACCTGTATGCCCCAACATCACCCAAATCAAACGAGATCTCATGCATCTAATTATCAAAGACCGCCTAAACACGGATTTCAAACAGGAAAACGCCTCAGAACACTTCCACTCCAAAAGGCACGCCTTTATGCACTCTTCTCTCTCACAAGAGGAAATAGCAAATTTCAGCCTAACCTCATTCTTCTACTATGACTCCTCTCATCGGATGCCATCTCAAGTGAGCTCAAACGGAACCCCATTCTAAACTCTGACACCACCCTGATCAATGTCAATGGGACAATATAAACCTGGACAATCATAAGCTGCACTATATTATACCAACTCTCTTATTTTCCTTATTCTATTTTAGGGCCTCCCCCCCCCCCCCCCCGGTTTTGTTCTTCTTCTCTGTATTATTATTATCGCATAAGTTAATATACTTAGGGATTTCCCAAACAGATCCATCCAGGTATCCATTAATTATAATCAATTGTGGAAATGTTACGATCTGACAAAATGTATTCTTTTAGCCAACTCATATGGGCAAATACACTGGAAACCCTCCTCTACTTAGACCTAAGTTTGTACAAAGTACTCCTTTCTTTTGTCGCCTCTGTACATGCTACAAAATCTGACTGTACACAATACTATACTGTTAATGTATTATTTGAAAATCAAATATATATTTTTTTTTTTTTCAAAAAGTTTTTATGTTTTTGTTTTGTCTGTGCTGTAGGTGGAGTGCAACGTGGTGTGGCAATAATAATGTCACACAGTCAGGTGCAGTGAAGAACTTGTATTAAAATAGTAAAGCAGCAGTTCAACAAACCCCGTGGGAAGGTTGCCCAACTGGGTGCACTCATGGTTTACAGTAATGTGAAGCATGAAAACAGTTATCAGACAAATTGAAAGTTTCTGTTCAGAGAGCAGAATGTGGCCTGGCCATCTTGTGCCCAAACAGGAGGAGTCCCTTCTCGTCAGGAACCTTTCCCTTACCACTAGTCCTCTCTCTAACAGGCAGGGTACCTATTCCTACTTTACCAACTCACAAAAAGTGCACCAAGCCTGGGAGCCAGGGCTTTATAAAGTCTCTGCCTGACCCAGAATGGCTGCTAGGGTCACCGGGGGTGACAGTGTCCAATAGGATAGCTTCCCTAGTGACCCAGGAAAACATAGAGGTTTTTTTGACTTCCTCTCCAACAACAGTGCTGATACAGAAGAGCTCCAACTGCAGTGGAGAAAGCAGACTGCACCTTCTTATAGTGCCCCCATTGGAGAGCTTTCCCATCTTTTTTTTTTTTTTAAATCACTTCATTTTTTATTATTGTTTTTTTCATACAAACAATAACTGAAACAACAAAGAGCATACAACCCCGGCACATAATAAAAACACATAAAAAAAGACACCCCTCTTACGCCCGTACTCTTCTCTCTCCCCCCCTCCCTATTCCGTCCTCCAATTACATATCCAAAATATCAAGCCATCTTCTCCATATCTTTTCAAAATTCCCTGGGAGTCCTCTATGCAGACAAATATATTTTTCCTTAACAAGGGTTTCCCTTATTTGTATCTTCCATTCTGCTAATGTAGGTGGAAATGGTGATGTCCACTTTTGCGCTATAAGCTTAAGAGCCTGAAATAGGCTCCTAATTATTGAAATCCTGTATTCCCCTGGGATTTCTCCTTCATCCAGGATACCCAAGAAGCATCCCCCTGATTCTGGAGAAAACCCTGTCCCAAAAACGCTATTAATCGTAAACACCACCTCATTCCAGTAATGATAGAGTTTGGGACATCTCCATAGCATATGGATTAAGTTAGCGGGGGTCCCTTAATATTTAGGACATTGCGCTGCATCCCTACATTTCCATTTGAGTAATTTCTCTGGTGTGTAATAAGCCCTATGTAATATAAATAATTGTGTTAGGTTTTTTGTTGAAGATAAAGATGCCAGCGGTGTTACCGATAGTGCCACTGTCCATTGTTCATCTGAGATTGGCCCTATATCACCAGACCAAGCTGACCTTGCTGGTATGTCCTCTGTTCCCCTAAATGTATCATATAATATATCATATATGTGTGATATCAAATCCTTTTTCTTTTCTGTCTTTTCCAGCAGGGTTATTACCTCTGATTTATAAAATTGCAATTCATACATTCGGGCCTGTGCTTGTAATGCATGTGTAGCACCCTCTACCAATAGGTAGGTGCTAGTAATGTTTTTTTACTAGGGATTGTCAACACAGGCAAATTTAGGCAGGCCTATGCTGCAAGCTAGGCCTGTCTGTTTGATCTGGGGACTGGGAGTGGTCAGAGTAGCAGTGGGTGTGATCACCTGTGCTCTAGTTCTGGGGCGCCTCCCCTGCTTCCAGAGAGAAGATTCTGGAAGAGGGGCTGGGCCTGGAACTGGAGTGGTAGGCAGCTCATGTGGGAGCCCTGACCAATCCCCAATTGGTATTGGCAGGGGGCGGGCCTCCTGTATAAGCTGAGGGTATATGCCACTGGGAGGAGTTGTTGGCTGGGTGAAGTGAGGAATGGAATGCTAGGCAGCAGCAGGAGGGCACTCCCATCTGGGGGGGTGTACCGATCGCAGGAGGAGGCCCAGAGAGAGCTGTGAAGGAACTTTGCCTCTACACGGTCATTGGCAATGTCTTTGCCACCACACGGTCGGTGGTAAAGAACTCCTGGAGCAGAGGGGCAGGTGAAGCTGTCGGAATGCATGGTCCGGTCACGTTCCTCATCAAGGACTCAGGGCAGTAGAAGGTCGGTGAGTGTTACCACAGTGGAGGGCTGGATGTGCCAGGAAGTCTGTGAGGGATCGCTGCTTCTACACGGTCATTAGCAGAGTCTTCATCATGCATACGGTGAATGATGGGGAGTCCTAGATCAGAGAAGAGACTGTGGGGATCAGAGTTAAAAATGATGTGGCCTGAGGGCGCAGGATTTGCAAGTTGGGCTGGCTGGGAACAGTAGGCCACAATCCAAAGAAATGCCTCCGGGGAGAGATACTGCAGGCCTCAGGCCTAGTAGCAGCAGGCAACCAGGACCCGGTTTAGGGGCTTATTCAGAGTGGGTCCCTATTGCCAAAAAGAAGAAGATGTGTCATTACTTTACCTCAGAAATTACAAGTTTGTGCAGGAGGAAATAAGTTTGTGCAGAAGGAAACAAGTTTGGAGTTCTGAGACCATCACTTTTACACAGTCAAAAGTGATGTCTTCATCCCTCACACAGTGAGGGATGGGGAATTCTCAGAAGAAATAGTCTGTGGAAGTTAAGCAGAGGAGGAGCAACAGTCTGCATGGAGATGCAGGAGGAGATTCATACTCAGTATTAATGCGCATACAATCTTCTGGCTCCAACTATTTGCTGTTGTGCTTAAATCTTAAAATATGATGGCAATTAAAGATTCTATGGGCATCCCATATTCCTATACCCTATCCAAGTTGTACCTCCCAAAAGACTGTTCATTGTCTCTGAAAGTGATGTATGAAGTCTGGCAGCGGGGTGAATTGATGGATTGTTTGTTGCTAGTGGCAACTACATCTCTACACATGCCTGAGCTGTAAAAAATTGAAAGAATCTTTAATTTGGAATATTATATTCATTTCTTAGTTCAGTAAAAGTTTTTAGAACATCTTCCTGGAATAGTTGTATCATATACCTTAGTCCCTTAAGCCTCCATGTCTTAAACCCTTCCAATTTCAACAATTCCCCATAACTACTATTGTTCCAGATAAGGGTGTATACGGTATCGCCATTTTTTTCATTTCCTTCCATACCTTGTCAAACAATTTACCCGAAACAAATCCCTTATTGGACAATTGATTTTGCGTCTCTAATAAAGAAATCAGTGGGTAATCAGGATAAACTGATAATAGCAAACCTTGTATAGGATCAGAACCTGATATTACCGTCCATCCAAAAAAATGTTGTATTTGTAAAGCTAAATGATAACTTTTTGGATGGGGAATCGCCAGTCCTCCCGCCTCTTTATTTAACAGTAATGTTGTTAACTGTATACGTGGTTGTTTTTTCTTCCAGATAAATTCTCTAAAAAGAGATTCTATTTTTTTAAACCAGAGTACTGTTATCCATACGGGTGAATTGTTAAACACATAAAGTAATTGTGGAGTCCAAATCATTTTAACAAGATTTGCTCTATCTATCACTAATAGTGGTAACTTACACCAACTTCGGCATTTATCCTTATCTTTATCCTATGTCAGATATTTACTGCTGCTTGTGTCTCTAAGATGGGAAAAAGGTTTTAACTTCCCCGTTCTATACTAAACAGAATTAAACATTTGGCTGGCATTAGGCTTTAGTTTACTGAAACTTGATACGACAGTTTTGGGTGATGGTTGGCAAACTTCTTCTTAAAACATTGGAAGAGACCAAGGTGAAGTCAGCAGCACAAAACTATCTCCCTTTTCTTGTTTAGTGGTGTGTATGTTTAAAGTATATTTAAAGCCCCAATTCATTTTGAATAGAGTAAGGGTTAAAACCACTACCATTTTTTTTTTTTTACCATCTGTGTCTCAGGTGATTTCCTTTCACTTCCTGTAGACTGAGTAGGATGTGAGAAGATATAATTCCAATGTGAGGGAAATCCCTTCTAAGGCTTTATGTACCCTAGCCTACACTGGCAGATCCTAAACTTTGAGTTAAGGAGTAGGGATGAGCTTCGAGTTCGAGTCGAACTCATGTTCGACTCGAACATTGGCTGTTCGCAAGTTCGCCGAACAGCGAACAATTTGGGGTTTTCGCGGCAAATTCGAATGCCGCGGAACACCCTTTAAAAGTCTATGGGAGAAATCAAAAGTGCTAATTTTAAAGGCTAATATGCAAGTTATTGTCATAAAAAGTGTTTGGGGACCCAGGTCCTGCCCCAGGGGACATGGATCAATACAAAAAAAAGTTTTAAAAACGGCCGTTTTTTCAGGAGCAGTGATTTTAATAATGCTTAAAGTCAAACAATAAAAGTGTAATATCCCTTTAAATTTCGTACCTGGGGGGTGTCTATAGTATAAGAAAAATAAAAGGTTGCGCTAATACTAGTAGTGCGTAATGTAAAATCCACAGTGCAAAAGGTTTATACCGTGATCATACATAACAAATAAATAAATATAAAAATAAACCAATGTGCAAAACATATGGTAATGGTGAAAGAAAACAGTCCCATCCAATGAGGCATCAAAAAAGTATCATAGTGAGTTTGGATCACCAAAAAATAAAAAATAAAAGTCCAAGTGACAATAGGTATATTTCTGTAATAGCGAAGAGAGGTCCACCACCAGAGAATAGAAGGGGTTACTTCTTACCAGAAGGCCATGACCCCCCACCACAGAGGGTCACAGCAAGCAGAAAACTTTAAAAGCCAAAGGATGAGAACTGCCAGCGGTGTCCACCAGAGGTCATCTCAACATCAGCCACACCAACGAACCCATATCAAAGGTATCATGGAATATAGAAGGGGCTCACATAGTGTAAAACTGATAAAATTTATTGAAATGTAATAAAAAATAAATGAACATCATCACGTCTTCCAGGGGCACTAATAGATAAAACAGCCTTAAGTCCGGCTCCGTGGCCACCGGAGCTCAGACAAACCCGTCCTACTGGAATAAGCTCGCTCGGGGGTGACGTCAGCGTGTCGTCTGGCTCCGCCCTACGCGTTTCGTGACATCATCACGTCTTCCAGGGGCACTAATAGATAAAACAGCCTTAAGTCCGGCTCTGTGGCCACCGGAGCTCGGACAAACCCGTCCTACTGGAATAAGCTCGCTCGGGGGTGATGTCAGCGCGTCGTCTGGCTCCGCCCTACGCGTTTCATGACATCATCACGTCTTCCAGGGGCACTAATGTCTATAGTATGCCTGTAAAGGGGCGCATGTTTCCTGTGTTTAGAACAGTCTGACAGCAAAATGACATTTTGAAGGAAAAAACTCATTTAAAACTACCCGCGGCTATTGCATTGCCGACATACACATAGAAGTTCATTGATAAAAACGGCATGGGAATTCCCCAAAGGGGAACCCCGAACCAAAATTAAAAAAAAAAAAATGACGTGGGAGTCCCCCTAAATTCTATACCAGGCCCTTCAAGTCTGATATGGATATTAAGGGGAACCCCGGCCAAAATTTAAAAAAAAAAATTACGTGGGGTTCCCCCTAAATTCCATACCAGACCCTTCAGGTCTGGTATGGATTTTAAGGGGAACCCCGCGCCAAAAAAAAAAAAAAACGGCGTGGGGTCCCCCCAATAATCCATACCAGACCCTTATCCGAGCACGCAACCTGGCAGGACGCAGGAAAAGAGGGGGGGACGAGAGTGCGGCCCCCCCCCTCCTGAACCGTACCAGGCCACATGCCCTCAAAACACCTTGTCCCCATGTTGATGAGGACAAGGGCCTCATCCCCACAACCCTGGCCGGTGGTTGTGGGGGTCTGCGGGCGGGGGGTTTATCGGAATCTGGAAGCCCCCTTTAACAAGGGGACCCCCAGATCCCGGCCCCCCCCTGTGTGAAATGGTAAGGGGGTACAAAAGTACACCTACCATTTCACTAAAAAACTGTCAAAAATGTTAAAAATGACAAGAGACAGTTTTTGACAATTCCTTTATTTAAATACTTCTTCTTTCTTCTATCTTCCTTCATCTTCTGGTTCTTCTGGTTCTTCTGGCTCTTCTGGTTCTTCCTCCGGCGTTCTCGTCCAGCATCTCCTCCGCGGCATCTTCTATCTTCTTCTCCTCGGGCCGCTCCGCACCCATGACATGGGGGGAGGCTCCCGCTCTTCTCTTCTTCTTCATCTTCTTCTCTTCTTCTCTTCTTCTTTTCTTCTCTTCTTCATTTTCTTCTCCGGGCCGCTCCGCACCCATGCTGGCATGGAGGGAGGCTCCCGCTGTGTGACGGCGCTCCTCGTCTGACAGTTCTTAAATAATGGGGGGCGGGGCCACCCGGTGACCCCGCCCCCCTCTGACGCACGGTGACTTGACGGGACTTCCCTGTGACGTCACGGGGAATGCCACAGGGAAGTCCCGTCATGTCCCGTGCGTCAGAGGGGGGCGGGGTCACTGGGTGGCCCCGCCCCCCGTTATTTAAGAACTGTCAGACGAGGAGCGCCGGTGTCTTGTCAAATACAGTCCCCTATCATATAGTGTCCGCCCTGTACTGCGCAGGCGCAGTACGCAGGACAAACGAGACGCCGAAAGTCTCCGAAGTTTAACAGCTGATCATCACCTGTACACGGCGCCTGCGCTTTTATTCTCACCCTATGTCCAGGTTCATTCCCTACTATCCAAGTGGACATAGAGTGAGAATAATAGTTGCCGAGTGCAGCGAGGCCGTGCCCGAAGCGTGGCGAGCGAAGCGAGCCTGCGAGGGGCCCTCTTACACTGCCATCGCTAAGAAGTGCCCAAGCGCCGTGTACAGCTGATGGTCAGCTGATCAACTTCGGACACTTTCGGCATCTCCTTCTGCTCCGTACTGCGCAAGCGCTGCGCCTGCGCAGTACGGAGCGGACACTATCCGATAGGTGGACAGTATATGTCAGAACACCGTCACACAGCGGGAGCCTCCCTCCATGCCAGCATGGGTGCGGAGCGGCCCGGAGAAGAAAATGAAGAAAAGAAGAAGAGAAGAAGATGAAGAAGATGAAGAGAAGAGCGGGAGCCTCCCCCCATGCCATGGGTGCGGAGCGGCCCGAGGAGAAGAAGATAGAAGACGCCGCGGAGGAGATGCTGGACGAGAACGTCGGAGGAAGAACCAGAAGAGCCAGTAGAACCAGAAGAACCAGAAGATGAAGGAAGATAGAAGAAAGAAGAAGTATTTAAATAAAGGAATTGTCAAAAACTGTCTCTTGTCATTTTTAACATTTTTGACAGTTTTTTAGTGAAATGGTAGGGGTACTTTTGTACCCCCTTACCATTTCACACAGGGGGGGGCGGGATCTGGGGGTCCCCTTGTTAAAGGGGGCTTCCAGATTCCGATAAGCCCCCCGCCTGCAGACCCCCACAACCACTGGCCAGGGTTGTGGGGATGAGGCCCTTGTCCTCATCAACAAGGGAACAAGGTGTTTTGGGAGGCTACCCCAAAGCACCCTCCCAATGTTGAGGGCATGTGGCCTGGTACGGTTCAGGAGGGGGGGGCGCACTCTTGTCCCCCCCTCTTTTCCTGCGGCCTGCCAGGTTGCGTGCTCGGATAAGGGTCTGGTATGGATTTTTGGGGGGACCCCACGCCGTTTTTTTTTTGTTTTTTTTGGCGCGGGGTTCCCCTTAAAATCCACACCAGACCTGAAGGGTCTGGTATGGAATTTAGGGGGAACCCCACGTCATTTTTTTTTTTTTAATTTTGGCCGGGGTTCCCCTTAATATCCATACCAGACCTGAAGGGCCTGGTATGGAATTTAGGGGGACTCCCACGTCATTTTTTTTTTTTTAATTTTGGTTCGGGGTTCCCCTTTGGGGAATTCCCATGCCGTTTTTATCAATGAACTTCTATGTGTATTGTCGGCAATGCAATAGGCGCGGGTAGTTTTAAATGAGTTTTTTCCTTCAAAATGTAATTTTGCTGTCAGACTGTTCTAAACACAGAAAACATGCGCCCCTTTACAGGGATACTATAGACACCCCCCAGGTACGAAATTTAAAGGGATATTACACTTTTATTGTTTGACTTTAAGCATTATTAAAATCACTGCTCCTGAAAAAACGGCTGTTTTTAAAACTTTTTTTTGCATTGATCCATGTCCCCTGGGGCAGGACCCAGGTCCCCAAACACTTTTTATGACAATAACTTGCATATTAGCCTTTAAAATTAGCACTTTTGATTATTCATGTTCGTGTCCCATAGACTTTAACGGTGTTCGCGTGTTCGAACGAACTTTTTTCCTGTTCGCATGTTCTGGTGCGAACCGAGCAGGGGGGTGTTCGGCTCATCCCTATTTAGGAGCATTTGGCATTTTTTTGCCAAAGCTCCTAAACTCAACTCCATAAAAGCCTACGTTTCAATGTACACATAGGCTTTTAGCAGAGTTTAGGACCTGCCGTATTTAGGTGAGTTTTAACCTCCGTCTCCTGAAGAATCACGTTCAGGATAGGAACGTTTTGACCTAAAAATGAGTAGAGAAAATGCAAAACATGGCAAAAACATATTGAGATTTTGTGAAAATATATAATCTAAATGGAAAAAGGGTAATAAAAAATGAATGAAGCTTCTATACACAAAGTGCTAAACACGTGACAATACATAAATACAGCGCTTACAAACATAGACCTATGGTAAGTGAAAACATAAAGTCCATATTAAACTATAAAGGTGCTTCACATCTAGTGATGTGCAAAGTTGCAGGAAGTGCTTCACATCTGTTGTGCAAAAAGTGCAAAGAAAATGTTGCAGATAAATTTTCAGGCATACCAAGACACCCCCACATGTGTCCCCACTCACCAGGTCACGATGACACCTTTTCAGTCTGGGAGTCAATACATGCTTATAGCGATATCCAAAGGATGTCACAGGATGGCAGGTTCACTGATGATGTTTGTAATGTTTATGGTTTATCTGTTCCCATGACACCAGAACTGACGTCAAATCATGATGAAGTTTATCTAACCAATGCTATGGCGTTTTAGTCCCTCATATGGATTGTGCTCTATCCATATGGGCGACATGTTTTCCCAACCAACAAAATGGCTGCTGTTTCCTATTTGATTGGTGGGAGGAAGGGGAGTGTACTCTCTCTTTTGTTATTTAAGGCAGTCAGTCCCAATCGGAGGTTAGGTCCTTTGATGACGCCGTGTGGGAGGGCGAAATGCATTGGCTCAACACACTTCCGGTACTGACGTCACTTCCGGTCTCGTGGAACGCCAACAACCACATTTGCTGCATTCTGTTACCATTTCCATGTCTGTTTTTAACATACGTCTGTAAATATGTCCTTTTATGCACAATAAATATCCTTTCTTAACATACTTCACTATTGGTCCCCTTTTTTTCTTTTATGGGTACCTGTTTTTCATGGCTGAGAATTAACGTTGAAGGATCGTGTATCATCCAATCTCATCAGTGAACCTGCCATCCTGTGACATCCTTTGGATATCGCTATAAGCATGTATTGACTCCCAGACTGAACAGCTGGGTGTCATCGTGATCTGGTGAGTGGGGACACATTTGGGGGTGTCTTGGTACGCCTGAAAATTTGTCTGCAACATTTTCTTTGCACTTTTTGCACACCAGATGTGAAGCACTTCCTGCAACTTTGCATACTAGATGTGAAGCACCTATATAGTTTTAAATGGACTTTATGTTTTTGTTTTCACTTACCATGGGTCTATGTTTGTAAGCTCTGTATTTATGTATTGTCAATACAGAGATTTTGCCGGATTTTGCTTTCTGCCATGGTCACAGCAAATGTAGGCCAGTGTACACAAAGCCTTAGACAGCTTTTGCGGGAACAAGTGTCACCATTGGAAGATTTCCTCTCTATTCCTGTTCTGGTGGCAACTCAAATTTTTGGATTTACCCTCAGTACCATTACTGGTGACATTGGTGATTGGGGCAAATAAAGGAAGTGGATCTCCCTAACAAGGACTAAGACAGCAATACAAATTGTAACTTGGGTTATGCTATCTGCTCCCCACATTGCTTTTATTATTGTGATCACTTTTTATGTATTATGGGTTTTAATAAACCTATATTATTGACCTGCACTATTGGAGTCCCCCTCTCTTCTTTTATACATATTAATTTTGAGGAGAGTTGCTGTGGCGTGTTTTCTTAGATACATTGTGCCTCCAGTCCTGCAGAGCTTCATGAGGCTGTTCGGTGACATCCGTGGAGACCCCGGACTTCCATTTCCATCTGAGGGAGCCACTGTTTCGATCATCTAAGCCTTATTGACCCAGTGTCGCTGACATCTGGGTCCACCCTATCCGGTAAGAGTACCTCATCTTTTTCATCTCTTGGATCCACCACTGTTGAAGTCCCATGAGGCCGTGTGCACGATAGAAGATTGACCCTTCATTATCACACTCTTCCTTTGGACTTTGTTTATTTATTTTTATTTTGAACTTTTCACTTTGGGATCAATTGTCTCACTTTGGGTCTATTCCCCGCATTTGTCCCCCCTTTTTTCCCTTTGCACTGTATCACAGAGCATATATTCTGTTAGCACTCCAAAATTTTAATAGTTTTCGTTTAAATTTTGGTCACATTTTGTGTAGCAGCTGTCACTATTCATTGATATTTGCGCAGTATTTTTTTCACCTCCCCAGCAATACAAATTGGACAGTGGTTCTAACCCCTCACCACAGATCTAAAAGAAAAGAAGCTTAGCCCCTGGTTACACTTTAAGTAGCTCCATCTATAAAGTGTAAGTATAGCACAAACTTTTTAAAGTCTTGAATAGAGTAGGAAAGGCTGAAAACCTTGTCAGATAATTTTTTTTGCTTATTTTGTGTCATGCTGGGGAGTTTCCACTTCTTCCTATTGCATCTCCAGGAAAGAAGGGAGATTTTCTTCTTCACTTCAAGTGAGATGAGATCCACTCTTAGGGTTTGTTTACACCCTAAGGGTGGTCTGTGGTGGGTTGCTTTTCATAGCTGTGCAGTTGCAGATGATAGGCATTCAGGAGGCAATGCTGTCACCTCTTGAATGTTTTCTGTGGTATCCCCATTGGAAGATGTCCAATACATACAGGTACACTTTTAGATTTACAACCTAACCTCTCCAATATGAATAGTTCTATATATTTTTTACTAAAAAAAAATCATCTGATTAAAGAGGAGGAGCCTGTGGTGTTATCATTCATAAGTAGACTGTCCCACCCCCTAATGCTAGTATTTATATCTCCACCCCCTGATGTCTCAGATCAGGTGACCTGACAAAGGGGTTAATCCCCGAAACATGTAGTACCTGACTGAGCTCTGGCACTTCTCCATATCATCCGCACCTTTCCCTCCATTGCCTTATGGATTGTGCCTGTTGGTGCTTGCCGCTGCCTTTCTATGCACCAACCTGGATGCTGGCTCTCTTGTCTGCTCCCGTTGTTCCCCAGATTGGGACTGACTAGTCCTGCAATATCTCCCTGACCATCGGGAGTGGAGCGCGCTCCTCCAGAATTCTCAGCCTTCCTCCAGGAGCTCCATGATTTTTCTACAGCCTCCTTCCATCTGGCACTGCTGGAGACTCAGAAGTGTAGCCTGCATTTCTCCAGGTTCACCATCCCTCCTCCACAGGATTAGGGTATCTGACAGCCATCCATCCCTTTCTTGTGGTTCTTTGGAGTATACTACGGCAGCCATTAGTCACTATGTTCACTGAGCACTTTCTTTTTACTGCTTAACAATTGACATTTGTTACATGTTTTGCTACTGTTGCCATTAAAGATCTAAATGTTTAATTCCATTGTTTGCTTCTACTAAATCACCGGAACAGCCCTCTCTGTGTCAAATTTTCTAATCTGTCTCAGCTGGTCTCTTGAGTTTGGGAGCAGCGGCCGGAGTACATTACTAGTCATTTACAGGCAACTTTGATTACATTCATGTGCCTAGTCCCTGTGTTGGTTATCATTCATAAGTACCTAGAGCAGGGTGATGGCTAAACACAATACTAGTTAAGGCCACAGAGGAGAGCTGGGACAGGGATCTCAAAGCAAATGGGTTTTCCAAAGATGGTGGATGTTAGACCTTTCTGGTGCCTTGACTTGACACTTTTTTTACAGTAATCTCGTATGTCTCTTACCTGGGTGGCTGGCTGTACTTTGGAGAGAGATCGGATTTCAAAAACAGAGATGGAAATGGTGACACAGAAGAGCAGCAAATTTATCACAAGCAGTAGAGAAAGAACTGCATAACTACCTTTCTGTAAAAACACAAAAACAAAAAAAAGGTTAATAAATCAGTGGCTTATTCTTTTAGGGAATTTTTATTTTCTAGTTTATTTATATATTTTACAGGACGCCGAGGCTGTGTCCTGGATGGCAGGTACCTTTCTCTATTATTTGGATTGTGGTCCCCTTTAACCCTTTCGCTGCCAGAGCTGTTTTTGCATTTTTCTGTTTACCTTCCAAATAAATCATTTTAGGCCTGAAGATTACGTTGTACATAAAACCCCCAAAACATTACGTAGTTTCTAAAAGCATTTAATAGGGGAGAGAAGATATGGTTACGTAGAATAGCAGATTTACATAGAGGGGGTGGGAACAGAAAGTGAAGTGAAACTTAAAAAAAAAAGGTTTACACGCGGCTTACTGCTGGGTGGAAATAAAAAAGTTCTTCACAAGATTTATCTGACAATCCATCATTGCTTCCACAAAATCTACATGGGGACAGAAGTGAGATCGCTGAAACATCATGGCTCAGGATCTATGTGTTATACAACCCCTAATCTTTGATAATGACATTGTTAACAACTGGCTGAAATTCAAAAGAGAATGGGACGTGTACAGCAAAGCAGGACTCACAGACAAGTCAAAAAAGGTACAAGCTTACACTCTTCTTAATTTTGCTGGTTCAGATGCACTAGATAAATATCAGTCATTTCATTTTTAAGACAATGAGGACAAAGAGGATCCTGATGTCTTAATCAAGAAATTTGATGAGATATGCTTACCACAATGTTACAATAGACAGACATGCATTTAACATGATGGCTCAGAAACCTGATGAAAGAATACAATCCTATGCAGCCACACTGAGACTGCTGGCTAAAAAATTTGTATGGGGTATCTACAATGATGCAGTTCGTGCTCAGTTGTTAAGGGAGAAAGATTTAACACTGGGATCAGCCATCAGAATATGTATGTTGTTTGAACATTCTGAAAGGACCACTAAGGAACTAAAAAGAGAGGAAGAAGTGTTTGCGGTGCAACAGAACAAAAGCCAATGCAGCAACTGTGATAGTAAACACGCTACTGAGCTCAACAAGTGTCTGACTTTTTAACAAAGGGTGTAACTCATGCAACAATTGGAATCATTTTGTAAAATGTTGTAGGTCCAAGCCTCAAAATAGAGGTTCGTGGAAGACACCATCTAGTGACACTAAACAACAAAATGTGCACAGAATTAATGGAGTGGAATGTTATGATCACGAAAATGTGTTTTTATTGTGAAAGTGTGGACCTTATTTCAAATAAAGGAGACATATTCACAACCTTCTGAACAGCATGCAACAAACATGTCAAGTTGAAAATTGACCACTCAAATAGGTCAGCTGTTGTGATAGACCATGACATTGGACATGACATTGCATTTGACACCAGTGTCAAACAAAGATTACCTGGTCTTGGTAGATTCATACTCTGGCTGGTGGGAATTTAATGTCCTCCAAAACACCTCAAGCAACACAGTGATCAGGACATTAAAGCAGATATTCTCTACACACGGAATTCCCTATCAATTGATGACTGACAATGCAACATCGTTTTCAAGTAGAGAATTCAAGAACTTTGCCCACCAATGGGATTTTCAGCATGTCACTAGCAGTCCCAATTACCCTATATCCAATAGTCTTGCGGAGCGTAGTGTAAGGTCGGCTAAGCATCTCCTATAAAAATGTGCATGTGATGGTTCTGACGTTTATGCAGCCCTACTCAACCTCCACAACACACCCAGGGATGGCATGCCTTCTCCAGCACAGCGTTTACTATCACGTCGAACCAGGACTCTGATTCCCATGGTCCCATCCCAGCTTCTGCCAAAGGTTGAGACTGATGTTCAGGCTGCTTTATTTACACTCAGGCACAAAGGTAAGATAAGCCATTACAAATTGGCCAGACGCATATCCCCTCTGGAGCCGGGGCAGGTGGTAAAGATGGAGACAACCCGTGGGTTTGACAAACTGGCCACAGTTCATGGAAAGGCCTGTCAACCAAACAGCTTGTCCATTCTGATGGTGGGACCTATGTAAGGAACCATCATCACCTCCTACAGGTACCTGAATTATACTGTACTGCTGCTGCCCATGTGCCTATGATCACTTTAGAGCCCCAAGCACAGCCATCTGCTGCTGTGGCAATTGACACTTCCAAAAATGGATGTAACACACAACCACGACAAAATTATGATGGTGACAGGCAAGAGGCTTCAGACTCACTCTTCCAGATCAAGTAACAACTTGTTGGGCTTGTGTGTAAACCCAATCCAAAGTTTGAAAACTTTATCACACACTGACTCTTAGCATTTTGTGTTTTATATTGTAGTTTGTTATTGATCCTTGCTAAGCTGCAGTCCTTGATGGTTCTATAATACAATTCATTTATATATGCATATCTTTTCTTTAAGGCCTTATGCACACGAGACGCCGGTGCAAACTCTACTGTACATATGTTTTTAAAAGCTGAAACCGGCGTTTAGAAACACCTGTTTTGCAGCGTTTGCATTCCGCGTTTAGCCGCGCTTTACCGCGTTTGCGTCTAGAAGCGTCTGCAGAGCAGAGAATTACATTTTCTGACCTGACTTTAGGGCCCCATATCTTGGGGGCCAGTTGGTGCTAGGAACCCCAAATTCCGTGTGCCAACACAGTGGAACTGGCACTACAACATACCCAAAGCTGAGGTTATTAGCACCAAGTGGCCCTGAGATATGGGGCCCCAAAGTCGGGTCACAAAATGTCATTCTCTGCTGCAGTTTACCATCATATTTCTGTGTTTTCTGGTCCAGAAAATAGGGTTCCTTTAAAAACACTTATAAACGCAAACGTGGCTAAATGCGGTACCGGCATGTGGTTCACTGCTTGCTGGAAATAAACAAGTTCTTTACAAGATTCATCTGTGTACTCATCATTGCATCCACAAAATCTACAGGTTGAAAGAGAGCGGGCCATCATTCTTATGCCCCGTACACACGGTCGGATTTTCCGACGGAAAATGTGTGATCGGAGCGTGTTGTAGGAAATTCCGACCGTGTGTGGGCTCCATCGGACTTTTTCCATCGGATTTTCGGACACACAAAGTTTGAGAGCAGGCTATAAAATTTTCCGACAACAACATCTGTTGTCGGAATTTCCGATCGTGTGTACACAAATCCGACGCACAAAGTGCCACGCATGCTCAGAATAAATAAAGAGATGAAAGCTATTGGCTACTGCCCCGTTTATAGTCCCGACGTATGTGTTTTACGTCACCGCATTCAAAATGATCGGATTTTCTGACAACTTTGTGTGACCGTGTGTATGCGACCACGGCATGAGGATCAGATCTGTGTGGAGACAGTGGACGGATCTGTAGACAGACTTCAATCCCTTATGTGAAACCATACCCTAAATGGGTGTATACAAAACTATGAGTGCCGAAAAAAATTTTATATGTAAATAATGACAAAATATTGACAAAAAGTTCATATATGTGGCTATATAGACGTGTCAAAAAATATTTTGAATAAAAAAAGTTCATAAATGTGACAAGATGAAAGTGTTGAATCCACAAACGAGCCAAATAAAGCGTCCGGAGTTACATGATCCACCATCAGTGCAGCCCACCACCAGATGATAAATTTGGAGGCTTACCAGAAAGCCTGCGACTGCCCTTACTCAGGGGGGGTCAAAACAGGCTTAGTAGTGGAAGATGAACTCCTAGATATATCCCACAATGGACTCCTTACGTTGTCCTACCGGTCTCCTCTTTCCACGGCTGATCCGCAATAGCAGGGGCACCAATGTGGAGGAAATAATCCTCAGAGTTCCTTCCGATATTCCCGTCCGGACTTTTTCCAGGCGGATTTGTAGGGCCCGGTACGCCGCTCTCTTTCTCTCCTTTTGCTTCTCAGCTATTCACCCCCCACAGCTGCTCACTGCCTCATTCCAATATGGCCCAGAGGCATGCACAGTGACAGCCTGAGAAAGCCGATCATGCTCCCATCCAAATCCCAGACACAAACAAAGGAGGCTGTTTTGGGCCCTTCCATCCTACATTAGAACTACCTCATACCTTATGATTCACAAGGACGTGATGCGTGAGGGGTAGGGGAGGGGCCTCGCAGTGGGGTGGCGGAGGACAGAGGAGGAGGTGAATGATGAGGGAGACAGCGTGAGGTGAGAGCAGCGCTGAGCTCCGGGAAACAGCTGAGCTAACAGCTGAGCTAACAGCACAGAAGCGCCAGGCATCCGGCAGGGGATTGGAACTTATTCCTGAACCCGGAACTAGGACATAGACCGGCCTTAGCAGCAGCACGGAGAGCCTCGGGAGCCCTAGGACTGTCATAGATGCTGGCTGCCGCGGCGGTTCGTTTCCCGCCCCCCCCACCCCCTACCTAGCGTGGAGAAAGACCTGAGCAGCATCCCCTCCCTGCCTCTCTCCCTTTCCTCTCTTCCCCTCTCCTGTTTGTAGTGGGAGAGGGAATAGGACATTTTGGCCCTGTATTACAGTACACCAGCACCGACAGGTGCAAATACCAGTGCATGAAGCGAGACTGTGGAGTCAGTGGAGCCCTGGAAGCAGTGGAGAACGTCCCCGAGGAGAAAACCCCTGTCAGCTCTGTGAAAGGAGGAACACCAGCTCTGTGACCCCTGCCTCAAGACAACACCAGGTAAGAAAAAGCGGATGCTGATTGAATTCCTGAGTGTTATGTGCGTGTAGAAATCTGAGGCAAGAAGATAAGGAGAAACACAATTAGGGGGTGCAGAGTGAAGTAAGGAGACACAGGAAGCAATACAAGAGAAGTGCAGAGTGGGGGGAGAAGAATATGAAAGGACGCTGCAGAGGTGAAAAAATCAAGGGAAAGTTTAAACACAAGTACCATCCAGAAATATATGACAGAAATACAATCTAGAAGCCCCAGTATGGATAACAAACAACAAAGTGGTAAAGACAAAAAGAAAGACCCCCCTAAAAATAAAGCCGCAGATCCTGGGTACAAGTTACTTGTCCTTTTTCTCTTGCCTTTTTTTTTCTTTTTTTCCTTCATTCTCCGCTTATTTTTGTTCCTTCGCTTCCCTGTGTAATGGTGACAGGCTAACTCAGGGAAAAGTTGAGGTGAACTCGAGGGATATGAGAGCACATATAATGAGGGGCGGTAATGGAAATTAGATGCTTGTCATTTAATGTGAAAGGACTTAACTCACCAGGGAAAAGGCGCAAATTAGGTCAAGAATTAAAGAGAATGGAAATAGATATTGCCTTTTTGCAGGAAACACACTTAGTGCATGAGGAGGGTATTAAGCTGACCTCAAGGGGTCACCCGGTATGGATATATGGTGATTCCCCCTCTAAAAGGGCGAAGGGAGTGGCTATCGGATTCTCTAAGCGGATGAAATTTAATTTAGTGGATAAGCGGGTGGATCCAGAGGGATGATTTTTGTTTGTGCAAATAAAAACAAAGGAAAAGATTTATACATTAGCTAATGTGTATTGTTCAAACAGAGACCCGATAAAATACCTCTTCCGGACCTTGATTAGTTTGGAGGAAATCAAAGAGGGGAACGTGATCCTGGTGGGTGATTTTAATTTTGCTTTAGATCCAGCCGTGGATAGGTCAGTGGGTTCTGTGTGGGCAGATAAAAAGGGATGCTTTAGAATTAGGAAGAGATTGCAAGACCAGCAGCTGATTGATGTATGGAGGGTGATGCACCCAAAGGAGAGGGATTACACCTTCTATTCACGGGTCCATGGGACCTATTCAAGGCTGGACTACCTGTTAGTAAATCATAGTTTACTGGACGCTGTAGTGAGTTCAGAGATAGAGATCCAGACTTGGTCCGATCACGTCCCTGTGGTGATGACACTGGAGATTGAGGGTTTTCAAAGGATCCCATATACATGGCAGTTAAATGATTTCCTGTTAGAGAAAGAGCATAATGTAGAAAAGGCTCAGAGGGAGATCGAAGGGTTTTTTCATAATAAAGAATCCGAAGAGGTCTAGGGACAATCATTTGGGACACCTTCAAGGCCCATATAAGGGGGGTGCTAATATCGATCGGTGCGGGGGAGAAGAGAGAAAGAGTGAAAGAGCAAGAGAGTCTAATAGAAAAGATCTATAATTTAGAACAACTTCATAAAGCTAACAAGGAAAAGGACAGAAAGGTATTTAGTGAACTGACAATAAAAAGGGAGGAGTTGAGAGAACTGTTTGAAGGAGAAGCCCTCAAAAAAGGTATACATACTGTAAAGACCTCCATATAAAGGGGAATAAAGTAGGGAATCATCTGGCCGCAACTATTAAGAAAAAGAAGGTGGAGAATTATATAGAGAAGGTCAAGAATAAAAAAGGAGAATTAAGACACTCAACGAAAGAAATAGCAGAGGAATTTAGAAGGTATTTTTCTTCCCTTTATTCAGTGGGGCAAAGAGATAAACGGGGGGGAGAGAGAGCAGAGGGTAAGAGAATTTTTAAAGGAAGCAGCCCTCCCAATATTGTCACAAATAGATTCAATAGAAATGGAGAGACCAATTACGGAAGATGAGGTGCTGAGAGCTTTGAAGCATTCGCCCGGGGGCAAAAGTCCTGGGCCGGATGGCTTTACAGTAAGTTTTTATAAAAAATTTAAGGATTTCCTGGTCCCAAGGCTTCGCCGGATGTGGAACGGCCTGGGAAATCAGGAAATGTGTGGGGAAGCCTTACTGGCAGCAGTGACGCTAATTCCCAAGGAAGGGAAAGACCACACCCTATGTTTGAGTTATCGGCCAATTGCGTTATTAAACGCAGATACCAAACTGTATGCGAAAGTGTTGGCACTCCGGTTGAGGGAGAAAATGGCCCACCTGGTTCATCCGGACCAGGTGGGATTTGTCCCCGGAAGAGAAGGAAGAGACAATGGGGTGCGGTCTCTCCTTATAATGGAGGCATTTAAGGCAAGTGGATCCCCAGGGCTACTTCTGTCGATCGATGCCGAAAAGGCGTTCGACAGAGTAGACCTGGGATTTATGTTCAACACACTGGAGGCAATGGGAGTGGGGCCAATAATGTTAAAATGGATAAAAATCCTATATAACCATCCAGCGGCCTTCGTGAGGGTGAATAATGTACCTTCTGCATGGTTTGTCATGCAGAATGGTACCAGGCAGGGCTGTCCGCTGTCCCCGCTCCTATTTGTTTTGGCTTTAGAGCCACTCCTGAACACGATCAGAAGACATCCGGACATTAGGGGATGTGCGGTAGGCGAGGAGGAGCACAAATTGGCGGCATTCGCCGATGATATACTCTTCTATATCTCGAATCCTAGAATCTCAATTCCAAACGTTTTGGCCATAATGAGGAAATATAGTGAACTCTCAAACTTTAAAATAAATATAGAAAAGTCTGAAGCTTTAAAGATTAATATCAACGAACTAGAAGCTAATAGATTAGCCGAGATGTTCCATTTTCCGTGGAGAGATAATATTAAGTACCTAGGAGTGAAGTTGACGAGCTCTAGGGGTAAACTGTATAAGATAAATTTTATACCTCTCCTGAACGAAATAAGAGTGGAAATAAAGAGAATATCGTATGGCCCTGTCTCGTGGACGGGGCGAATAAATATTGTGAAAATGGTGCTAGCACCTAAAGTGCTATATAAAATACAGATGTTGCCCATCCCGGTCCCCCGGGAGTTCTTCAGGATCCTGTCGGAGTTAATAAATAGATATGTGTGGGGTAATAAGAAACCGAGAATTGCGCACGGGGTGTTGTGTAGAGAGAAAGCACGAGGGGGGTTAGCGCTCTCCGACTTTAGAAATTATTATAAAGCAATTGTAATAGCGCGGGCACTTGAGTAGGGCAAGAGTAGTAAAAATAAAAGGTGGGTGAATTTAGAAACAGGGTTGAGTAAGGTAAGTTTGAGTCATATGATTTGGAATCCACCACACTACAGGAATTTAGGTAAAGAGACACATTATATAACACACCATACACTTAAAATATGGGACCAGATTCACTATTTAAATAATTGGGAGTATAACTCACCATTAATTTTTATAAAGGACAACCCGTTTTTTCCCCCAGGGATGGGATCGATAGGAGGGAATTGGATTTTTGAGAAGGGAACACAGATAAGGGACATAATAAGTAGAGGTAAATTAAAAACATTTCAAGAATTAAATGCACTAAGGGAGGTATTGTCAGTGAACGGGTGGCGGTATAATCAATTAAAGCACTTTATTAGAAGTCTTCCAGGCCCCTTAAGGGAGGAGGCGGATTATAGGGGGTTGGAGAAATTAGCATGTAGGGAAGAATTAAAATGACAGTTTCTGAGGTTTATAAAATTCTGATGAGCAGGGGCGGACAGGATCTGCCCACGTTCATCAGAAAATGGGGGGAGGACTTGGGGACCCACTGTGACAAGGAAATGGAGAAATGTATCCTGGGGGCAACGCATGGGACAGCAGTAGATATGAAAACAAGGGAGAGTAATTACAAGTGCCTGGCCAGGTGGTATATGACCCCAGCTAGAGTGAGCAAATTCTCATTAGATAAATATCCCAACTGTTAGCGAGGGTGTGGAGGTCTAGGAACAATGGCGCACTTTTGGTGGGAATGCCCTAAAATTAAAACTTACTGGCAGGAAGTGATAAGGTTAATAGAGGAGATAACAAGTAAGAGTATAGGATTCGACCCCTGGAGCTGTCTGTTTCATGGCCTGGAAGGAGGGAAGAAGGGGTATAAGTCCTCATTAAAACCAATTTTACTTAACGCTGCAAAAAATGTAATCCCAAAGAAATGGCAGGAAGAGGAGCCTCCAAAAATTAAGGACTGGATAGTGAAAGTAAATGAAATTTATAGATTAGAGAGAGTTGAACATCTGGATGGAAATAAAGAGGAAGAGAAGGGAAAGTGGAGTCCTTGGGGGGCATTTAAAAAAACTGATAGATTTGTAGAAGCAGTGTTAAGATAGCACATGGGGTTTAAATCAAGGTTGCTTAGGACTAGAAGAGAAGGAAAGGGTCTGCGGGGGAGAGGGGAGAGGCGGGGGGGGGGTTTGGGGGGGAGGAAGGGGGGTGGGGGGTCCAGTGGGGGAGGTAGACTTATTAAGTAGATCAGGGAATCAGGGAAAATGGAAAAGATGATGCCATGAGAGGTACGGAGACCCTCCCAGCTGGAGGGGTTTTATATGTATGTTAAAATATTTGTTTTTTGTGAAAATTAAATAAAGATTTATAAACCTCATGCCATGGTAACCCCCCCCCCCCCCCCCCTGGCCCCAGTCTGTTTGTACTCCGTTTGTGTGAGTAATAGAGACATATTTGAGCACAGTTTATATACCTCTTGGCTATACTTTTATGTTCATCCATTGTGACACTTTTTAGTTATGCCTTAACAAACTTTTCTGCCATTTCTTAGTATTGGACATGTGACAGGATATGCAGCCTCTTTGTATGCAATAGTTACATGTATCATATTGATTTTAGCTGCACTCCATGCTCATCTATATAACCTTTGCCTTTTACAACACATAAGTATTGTGCTCTTATATGGTTACAACATGAGTTTTTATGCTCAGACATTGTTGATTCCCCTAATTTTTTCACTCCCCTTTTCTTTACCAGATTCCTTGTGATCCCATAGTGGCCATGCATGATGTGACCCTATTTGGTCCTTGCCTCCCTCTGTGTATTTGGAATTAGCTGTCTTCCTGCTGCTGTGATGGGAGCTGTTGTTGGTTTTTAATGTGTTTGGCTGTTGTATAGATGCCTTTAGCCTTATAGGGACATGTAAGTGTATAGTATTACATACACACACATATATATATATATATATATATATATATATATATATATATATATATATATATATATATATATATATATATATATAAAGAAAGTTCTCTGCTACTGTATGTATTTGCAGGTTTCTTGGATATATTTTTCTATGTATTTGTTCTATAAACAAAAGAATATTTTAAGTACAGATACTTACCTTACTGCTACTAACCCCCTGAAGAGGGAATCATTATTCTAAAATGCGTCAGGTTCTTGTGTATGTAGCAGTCGTGTCTCATCTACTATGAGACCAACAACATATGTGTAATTTTCTGTATCTGTGTTTCTTGCCTTGTTGTTGTTTTAGCCGTTACACCAGCCATTCATTGCTTCTTCTTTTAAATTTGTTGCAACAATAAAGTTTTAAATAAAACAAAGAGTCTTACGAGCCACAATAATCCAGTGCCCAATAAAAACCGCAGATGTAGGTACCCAGCAGCAAACGCAGACCACGTTTCCTAACCGTGCAAATCAATATAGAACAAGATTGCGCTGCGCTAGAGTAAATCACATTATAATATGAACTTCTCAACGTGACTATAATACCAAAAAAATTATTTTTTAGAAAAAGTATATAACTAAAGGATTATAAAAAGTGTTTACACAAAATTGCACAGAAGTGCAATGTGCACATAAATTATGTATGAGTTTTCCAACATGCAATCATGAAATAACACACAAATGTACTGTGCAAATAAATATGGATACATAATGTATATATAAATTCATAAAAAACGTGTAATAATTCTTATGGAGTGCAACATGTATATACTATAGTATAAGTAAAAGGCAAAATACACAAAAGTGCCAAGTGAACCATATATAAATTATATAAACTTATAAAAGTATCTGTGCAAAAATCGCCCAAAAAAGTGCATATACCAGTGTCAAAAAATAACCAAAAAAGTTGTACATATATTAGTGTCCAAAAATAGCATTAAATGTCCAAATTAAGTGTTATCCAGCGTGCTTGATCCAAGTGTTGCAAAACCATGCCACGGTGCACCTCGGTGACCCCCCAAAGTGATTGCGCTCACCTTAGAGCGTGTGACACAGTGATTAGCTGTGTCAAAACACGCTGTGGAGCCACCCCCGGGCTCTATATGGCTAATTAGATGCGGTCTCCAACCTGGATCAATGTAGCTCCATAGGCTCCATACCATAAATAGAAAGAGAGACTGTATAGTGTAATACTGTAAAAAATGTCTTTATTTAAACATAAACCCACTCCCCACAAAGGGGTACTCATATTTCCCTGGTGCATGAGTGCACCATTCAGTACAAGCCTTCATAAAAACCGCCAGTCGCGTTTAGTATAGTATGCGCTTCTCCCAGCTATGCTCAGTGCTGCTCACTCCGTCCTGGCCCCTCCCCTACGCGTGTTCGACACATGGGTCACGTGTCTTCATCGGGGGTCACCGAGGTACACCGTGGCATGGTTTTGCAACACTTGGATCAAGCACGCTGGATAACACTTAATTTGGACATTTAATGCTATTTTTGGACACTAATATATGTACAACTTTTTTGGTTATTTTTTGACACTGGTATATGCACTTTTTTGGGCGATTTTTGCACAGATACTTTTATAGGTTTATTTAATTTATATATGGTTCACTTGGCACTTTTGTGTATTTTGCCTTTTACTTATACTATAGTATATGCATGTTGCACTATATAAGAATTATTACACGTTTTTTATGAATTTATATATACATTATGTATCCATATTTATTTGCACAGTACATTTGTGTGTGATTTCATGATTGCATGTTGGAAAACTCATACTTAATTTATGTGCACATTGCACTTCTGTGCAATTTTGTGTAAACACTTTTTATAATCCTTTAGTTATCTACTTTTTCTAAAAAATAATTTTTTTGGTATTATAGTCACGTTGAGAAGTTCATATGATAATGTGATTTACTCTAGCGCAGCGCAATCTTGTTCAATAAAGTTTTAAATACTGCTTTATACATATCTGTCTTGCTACTTTCTTTGTACACTTCGAACCCACATAATCCCATCAATCTGGGGGCTTCTTCCTTGTCTAGTTTCTAAAAGCAGACACCCTAGAGAGTAAAATAGTAGTTTAGGAAAGTTAATATTAGGGTACAAAAACACAATAAATTACCCAATGTCTGATAAAATATAAAATATGAGGTTGTGCCCAGTAAATAGATACCCAATAAACTGCATGCACCCGTGAAACGCCAACAAACTTCAGTACCTTACAGTATATTTTCCACAAACACAAACTAAAGGGAGAGTGGGCTGCTCTAAGTGTAGTATTATTTATGAAATAAAATGATAAATGGTAAAAATTTACTAACATGTGGTAAGTAAAGCAACAGGCAATATGCCAAAAACTTCCAGGAGATGGCATTATTTCATGGGTCCCAATGCATAGTCAATCCTGGATGGTCATAGGTGGATAAGTATGCCAAGAAACACTTCTTCTTGGTTTTCAGACTATGAGAGACAAATTGTAGTGTTGTTGGCATATGACCCCTGATTGCGTGTCCCTGTGTGCTCCTAACGTGTCCCTATTGTGTTGTTGGGGCTGTAGGGAGCGGGGTACCTTACTTCACATTTGCTAGACTTGCCCTCTCATGTATGTCTTGATTAGAACTGTTCTGACTGTGTCCCTGGCGCATAACCTGTGGAAAGCTTATTAACATAACCCTATAGTAACTCTGACCAAAATCAGCGGAGATGGGTGGGCTTTGTTTTCTCCTGAATTCCATTTTCCTGGTGGCAACAGTTCCTCAACATAGCTGAGGTTAAGCATCAACTCATGGTGCACAAGAAGCTCACCTCCCATTGGGTGCACGCATACCCAATTTTTGAAAATGTGGGAGCCATGGCTCACACATAATGCTGATTTGCACCTAGACTGTTCTGTGATTTCAACCTGAGGACGCTGATAAAACTCCCGTTGTGGATATGTGATGGTCTCCCATGGGACCCTCCCCCTTCCCTCCTTTCTTTTCTTCCCCCTCCCCTTTCTTCTGTCTCTTCTTCTTTCTCCTCATCTGCCGTGTTTTTTATTTTTATTGTTTTGGGATCTTATGGGCCAGTTCGTCCAGAGAATATAGCCTTCTCCTTAAGGTTGCCGTGGCCGTGGCCCCGATCAATCACGAGACGGAAACCCCGCAAGTTCAAATACTCCTGCACAGCTGTATATTTGAAGCCTGGTTTTGTGTTTTTTTCGGCTGTTATTGTACCAATAGCTGTTTTGTGTTACAATTCAATATGGGCCAAGCAGTCAATAATGGCAAGAGCAGTGCATTATATTATTTTGTTTTCTTGCTACTTTTACCTTTTGTATTGAGATCTTGTGCTGTATGTTATTTTTGAAAATCTCAATAAATATTTTGTAAAAGAGAGACTATAGTGTTTCTTGGCATACCTATCCATCTATGACCATCCAGAACTGGCTATCCATTGGACCCAATGATACAATGCCAACTGCTGGAAGTTTTTGGGTGCATTTTTATCATTTATCCTTTTATTTAATAAACAATACTACACTTATGGTGGCAAAAAACATAAAAATAGGTTAGCTTAATCTCCCCTTGGTTTATATCTACTGAAGAGACCATTCACTAGCGGCAGCTCCCTATCCACCCTCCATACATCTCCATTGAGTACCATCAGAAGGATGCCACCTGTTGGATACCTTGAGTAATGCCTGTGCTACACAATCTTCCAATTAGAAGGATGCAGGGTGGATTTGAATTAAATCAACTCAATTTAAATCATCATTTTTAAAGAGCTACTGTCATCTCTGTTCCTCAGCGGCTCCTCCTCTGACCAGCTGTTGACTCACCGAAAGTCCCATTCACTTTAATGGGACGACTGGTGATTGGGGCAGTGACACAACAATATTAAATAAATTGTAGCGCTAAAACACACATGCGCAAAATAAGTAAATATAAATCAAAAGTCTCCGTGCATGTGAACATAGTGTCCCAAGATGACGTGTTGTCAAAGTAAAAAGAGTCCACAGTGAATGTGAATAATCCGGGTGTCAGTTCTATCTGCTTCTCAACTGTCAGCTCAGATGTCATCAAACTTGACGAATAGATGGGATACGCTTACCGGAAATGTTGGATTCTACTGCCATGAGCATAGAATCGATTGAGCTTTGTGCCACCCAGGGCAAAGGTGTAGAGCGTTGGAGGCAGGGTAGAGCCTCTGCAAAACCGAGATGTCACCTCTTGATCTACGGAAGCAAGGCAAGATGGGTTTCAAGGTAAAAAGTGGTTTCTCAGTTCCCCGGAATATGTGGAAAGAAAGAGGAATGCTTCCACATAGTGTAACTCAGGGTATTTTATTACTAAAAAAAACGCAATACATAAAAAGGTGATCATGAATATGTATGTGTACAGGGTATGTAAAAGCCGCCCTACGCGTTTCGGTCCAATGACCTTCAACAGGGGCATATATGATATATGCCCCATATATGAAACACATAGGGCGGCTTTTACATACCCTGTACACTGCCTTTTATTTGTGATCACCTTTTTATGTATTGCGTTTTTTTTAGTAATAAAATACCCTGAGTTACACTATGTGGAAGCATTCCTCTATGCTCATGGCAGTAGAATCCAACATTTCCAGTAAGCGTATCCCATCTATTTGTCAAGTTTGATGACATCTGAGCTGACGGTTGAGAAGCAGATAGAACTGACACCCGGATTATTCACATTCACTGTGGACTCTTTTTACTTTGACAACACGTCATCTTGGGACACTATGTTCACATGCACAGAGACTTTTGATTTATATTTACTTATATTGCGCATGTGTGTTTTAGCGCTACAATTTATTTAATATTCGTTCACATTTTTGTCACATGGTTTGTAGCAGCTTGTTCAGTTTTTTCTGGGTAGCGCATTAATCATCCCCCTTTCCATTGCCAGTGACACAACAAGGTGAGGGACGTGGCGGCAGCAGGTGAGTGGATGACCGCTAACAAGCGCTACCATGATGGATCTAAAATGACAGATGCCCTTTAAATGTAAGGACTCATTCTTGCTGGTAGTTGGAATCTTTAATATTCGCAAACAAAATGAAGGTTTCCTATTTAGAATAATAAGCTGTCATGTTAGTAAAACTGCGATATCAGAACCAATTCAATCATACAGTTTGTAGTGTACATAGATTTACAAAACAATAGAATAAAGAAATATTCCTGAACTTTGTTTTAGCTCATGGTTACTGTGAAATTGTGTGAATGCATCAATGTAGTGCATGTTATCTCAGCTTGCAGAGCTTGGATTCATTGAATGAGTTTACCAAAAATGCAAATATTGCAGAATATACAGCCTCATGCTACATAACTAAGCTCCATTTCATGCTGAAAAAAACTAAATTATTAATGTATCTTAAAGCGGGGGTTCACCCACACCGCCCAAAAAAAAAATATTAAAAGCCAGCAGCTACAAATACTGCAGCTGCTGACTTTTAATACATGGCCACTTACCTATCCCAGGGTCCAGCGATGTCGGCAGGGGACGCCGAGAACCCGCTCAGTTCTCGGCAGCTGCCGCCACCATCCTAGGTGAGGGAATCAGGAAGTGAAGCGTTGTGGCTTCACTTCCCGGTTCCCTACTGCGCATATGCGAGTCGCGCTGCGCCTCCCAAGTGGTCCCCGCTCTCTCCTGGGAGCTGTGTGTTCCCAGGAGACAGCGCGGTGGGGACGAGAAGAGGCGTAGACTCCCATGGGAGTCTATGCCGGAAGTGGGTGCAAATACCTGTCTTAGACAGGTATCTGCACCCCCCTCCCCCCTGAAAGGTGCCAAATGTGACACCGGAGGGGGGGAGGGTTCCGAAAAGCGGAAGTTCCATTTTTGTGTGGAACTCCGCTTTAAATGGAAAACTATATTTAGACAGCATTTTATTAAAATAAATTTGATAAAAAGCAAAAAAATCTGATTAAAAAAAAATCTGTAATTACCCGTAAATCAAAAACATACCTTGAGTAATGCCTGTGTTACACAATCTTCCATCAGAAGGATGCCACCTATCGGATGCCTTGAGTAATGCCTGTATTTTGTGTATTTATATTATAGTGTGTCTGCTTCAGGGTACAGGAATAGCCACAGGAGTTCAGCAGTCAGGAACCTTGGCTCAGTCGTGGGATTGTTATACCAGCGATGAGCTGTAATCTTGTTTGCAATATACAGTCAGGTACATAAATACTGGAACATCGACACAATTCTAATCTTTTTGGCTCTATACACCACCACAATGGATTTGAAATGAAACAAACAAGATGTCCTTTAACTGCAGACTTTCAGCTATAATTTGAGGGTATTTACATCCAAATCAGGTGAACGGTGTAGGAATTACAACAGTTTGTATATGTGCCTCCCACTTTTTAAGGGACCAGAACTAATGGGACAGATTAACAATCATCCATCAAACTTTCACTTTTTAATACTTGGTTGCAAATCCTTTGCAGTCAATTACAGCCTGAAGTCTGGAAAGCATAGACATCACCAGACGCTGGGTTTCATCCCTGGTGATGCTCTTCCAGGCCTCTACTGCAACTGTCTTCAGTTCCTGCTTGTTCTTGGGGCATTTTCCCTTCAGTTTTGTCTTCAGCAAATGAAATGCATGCTCAATCGGATTCAGGTCAGGTGATTGACTTGGCCATTGCATAACATTCCACTTCTTTCCTTTAAAAAACTCTTTGGTTGCTTTCCCACTAAGCTTCGGGTCATTGTCCATCTGCACTGTGAAGCGCCGTCCAATGAGTTCTGAAGCATTTTGCTGAATATGAGCAGATAATATTGCCCGAAACGCTTCAGAATTCATCCTGCTGCTTTTGTCAGCAGTCACATCATCAATAAATACAAGAGAACCAGTTCCATTGGCAGCCATACATGCCCACGCCATGACACTACCACCACCATGCTTCACTGATGAGGTGGTATGCTTTGGATCAGGAGCAGTTCCTTTCCTACTCCATACTCTTCTCTTCCCATCACTCTGGTACAAGTTGATCTTGGTCTCATCTGTCCATAGGATGTTGTTCCAGAACTGTGAAGGCTTTTTTAGATGTTGTTTGGCAGACTCTAATCTGGCCTTACTGTTTTTGAGGCTCACCAATGGTTTACATCTTTTGGTGAACCCTCTGTATTCACTCTGGTGAAGTCTTCTCTTGATTGTTGACTTTGACACACATACACCTACCTCCTGGAGAGTGTTCTTGATCTGGCCAACTGTTGTGAAGGGTATTTTCTTCACCAGGGAAAGAATTCTTCGGTCATTCACCACAGTTGTTTTCGGTGGTTTTCCGGGTCTTTTGGTGTTGCTGAGCTCACCGGTGCATTCTTTCTTTTTTAAGGATGTTCCAAACAGTTGATTTGGCCACACCTAATGTTTTTGCTATCTCTCTGATGGGTTTGTTTTGTTTTTTCAGCCTAATGATGGCTTGCTTCACTGACAGTGACAGCTCTTTGCATTTGGAATCTGTTGCTGTCAACTCTCAATATGAGATCCAAATAGCACACTTGAAATGAACTCTGGACCTTTTATCTGCTCCTTTTAAATGGGATAATGAGGAAATAACAAACACCTGGCCATGGAAGAGCTGAGCAGCCAATTGACCCATTACTTTTGGTCCCTTAAAAAGTGGGAGGCACATATACAAACTGTTGTTATTCCTACACTGTTTACCTGATTTGGATGTAAATGCCCTCAAATTAAAACTAAAAGTCTGCAGTTAAAGCACATCTTGTTCGTTTTGTTTCAAATCCTTTGTGGTGGTGTATAGAACCAAAAAGATTAGAATTGTATCAATGTCCCAATATTTATGGACCTGACTGTACCAGAATAGGGACTGTTTGTGTTTGCTTTGCTGAAGAAAGCTGTTTTTTGTTCCCTTTATTTAGGAACAATAAAGACTGCTTTCACATTCCAGTCTTATTACACCATCTTTCCCCTTCCTCCAGAGTCTGGTCTACTTGCCTCTTCTCTCTCCCTCCTCCAACATCTGGTTCCACTGCCTTTTGAAAACACACACCACCTTACCACCCCCTCCCCATCCGCCATACCACTACACCCCCACTTACAGCCACCACCCTATGACCCTCCCCACCAAAACAGCAATAACATCAAAGGACCTAAAAATGTAAAAAATATACACTCACTAGGAACTTTATTAGGTACACCTGTTCAATTGCTTGGTAACACAAATTGCTAATCAGCCAATGACATGGCAGAAACGCAATGCATTTAGGCATCTAAATGTGGTGAAAACGACTTGCTGAAGTTCAAACCGAGCATCAAAATGGGGAAGAAAGGAGATTTAAATGACTTTGAACATGGCATGGTTGTTGGTGCCAGACGTGCTGGTCTGAGTATTTCAAAAACTGCTGATCTACTGGAATTTTCACGCACAGCCATCTCTAGGGTTTACAGAAAATGGGCCAAAAAAGAGAAAATATCCAGTGAGCAGCAGTTTACAAAAATGCCTTGTTGATGTTAGGGGTCAGAGGAGAATGGGCAGACTGGTTTGAGATGATAGAAAAGCAACAGTAACTCAAATAACCACTCATTACAACCAAGGTTTGCAGAATACTATCTCTGAATGCACAACACATTGAACATTGAAGCAGATGACCACACCAGGTGCCACTCCTGCCAAGTAAGAACCAGAAACTGAGGCTACAATTTGCACAGGCTCACCAAAATTGGACAATAGAAGATTGGAGAATTGTTGCTTGGTCTAATGAGTCTTAATTTCAGCTGCAACATTCAGATGGTGGGGTCAGAATTTGGCGTAAACAACATGAAAACATGGATCCATCCTGCCTTGTATTAGCGGCTCAGGCTGGTGGTGTTATAGTGTGGGGGATATTTAATGGCACACTTTGATGCTCAATTGGTATGAAGGGGCCCAATTAAAAGCTAGATACCTGAGTATTGTTTCTAACCATGTCCACCCCTTTATGATTACAGCATACTCATCTACTGATGGCTACTTCCAGCAGGATAATGTGCCATGTCACAAAGCTCAAATCATCTCACCACTGGTTTCTAGAACATGGACAATGAAGTCACTGTACTCCAATACAATAGAGCACCTTTGGGATGTGATTAAATGGGAGATTTGCATCATGGATGTGATGCCGACAAATCTGGAGCAACTGCGTGATGCTATCATGTCAATATGGACCAAAATCTCTAAGGAATGTTTCCAACACCTTGTTGAATCTGTGCCATGAAGAATTAAGGCAGTTCTGAAAGGGGGTCAAACTCTGTACTAGCAAGGTGTACCTAATAAAGGGGCCAGTGAGTGTATGTCAACATATAGAAAAAACAAAGTTAATTTAGCAATTGCAATATCCCATGCAGGATGGTTGCAAAGGCCAGTGGTGATATGTTGCAATGTCGCAATGACAAAAAAACAAATAAAATAAATTAAAGATACCTCTAGCATACAATATGACAGGTAACAAATGGAACAAGGTAAACAAATTACAGGGCATAATGTTAGGACAAGGATAAGTGTAGAAAGTCATGCTGGGGATGGTGGGAGGGAGTGTGGAAGGTAGTGGGGTTTGAGATTCCCCTTTATCCAAACCTTCCAGAGACCAGTGGTTCAGAGCATTTCACTTGGGGGAAGCCATTCTGCTATTGTTAGGCCCAGTGTCTCATAAATCTGTGGAGTTTAGGTTGGACCTTGGCAAATGAGTGCTCCATTAGAAAATGATCATTAAGAATTTGGATAACGTCCTGGAGGTGTAGTGGGTTTGTAGATTCTCATCTCCTTGATATAGCCAGTAGGGCTGCTATGAGGACATGTGTGGTAAATGCTTGCAAGGGTTTAGGCATGTCGGTTATTCCCACTCCAAGTAGGGCTAGGCATGAGAAAATAAGAAAAGGGATGTGGGTGACAGAGCCATTGAACTCACGAATGTAATGAGAGCCAGGCAAGTCCACCAGGTGTAGTACAGGGGTGCCACATTAACCAGAGTTGCGCCAACAGTATGGCAATTGATTTGTGAAAATGGAGGCCAGTCAGGAGGTATTGTAATACCACCTATGGAATATTTTTTGGAGTGATTCCCTATGTGAGAGGCATTTAGAAAATGGTCACAGTTTTGCAAATGTTGAGTACCATTGGGTGGTAGGAATTGAGAAATGGAGGAGGTCTTCCCAAAAGGTCATCAAATCTACCTGTAATTTATTTTGGGAAGCATGTTTGAGGATTAGATGATAGAAAAAGGAAATGCCTAAGACCTAAGGTAACCCTGGAGGAGCTGCAAAGTTCCACAGCAGAGACTGGAGTATCTGTACATAGGACGACAAATAAGCTCCAAAGAGTTGGGCTTTATGGCAGAGTGGCCAGAAGAAAGCCATTACTTTCAGCAAAAAACAAAATGGCACATTTTGAGTTTGCGAAAAGGCATGTGGGAGACTCACAAAATGTATGGAGGAAGGTGCTCTGGTCTGATGAGACTAAAATTGGACTTTTTGGCCATCAAAAAAACGCTATGTCTGGTGCAAACCCAACACATCACATCACCCAAAGAACACCATTTCCCACAGTGAAACAAGGTGGTGGCAGCATCATGCTGTGGGGATGTTTTTCAGCAGTCGGGACTGGGGTTGAGGGAAAGATGGATGGTGCTAAATACAGGGATATTCTTGAGCAAAACCTGTAGCACTCTGTGTGTGATTTGAGGCTAGGACGGAGGTTCACCTTCCAGCAGGACAATGACCCCAAACACACTGCTAAAGCAACACTTGAGTGGTTTAAGGGGAAACATCAGTGGCGGCCCGTCCATAGGGGGTTCATGGGAGTTGCCCCCCCCCCCCCTCCTCCAGGCAGTCAAAAAAAAAATGTAAAAAAAAAAATACTGGCCCTTTAAAAAAAAATACAAAAAAAAAGGGCCTTAAGTGCACTGTGGTGACGCCGGACACAGTGCACTTATGGGAAGCGCCACGTCTGCCCGGCGCTTGTAGTAATATATTACTACGGCCGGGCGGTTTGATTGACATCTCAGTTTGATGTCACTTCCTGTTTCATTCTCCCATTGCGCCTGGGAGAAAGGAAACAGGAAGTACTATGAGAGGAACGGACGGACCTCTTTATCGCTGCTGTGGAACAGGACACCACAGGACAGGAGAGGACACCACACAGCAAGGTAAGTAGTACCGCTGTGCTACCGGGGGGGTTCGATGTGACACAGGCAAGGCTGCATTTGGGGGACACAGGAGGCTGCATTTGGGGGACATAGGAGGCTGCAATTAAGGGACACATGCTGCATTTAAGGGACACATGAGGCTGCATTTGGGGGACACAGGAGGCTGCATTTAAGGGACACATGCTGCATTTAAGGGACACAGGAGGCTGCATTTGGGGGACACAGGCGGCTGCATTTGGGGGACACAGGTGGCTGCATTTGGGGGACACATGCGGCTGCATTTGGGGGACACAGGAGGCTGCATTTAAGGGACACAGGAGGCTGCATTTGGGGGACACAGGAGGCTGCATTTGGGGGACACATGCTGCATTTGGGGGACACAGGAGGCTGCATTTAAGGGACACATGAGGCTGCATTTGGGGGACACAGGAGGCTGCATTTGGGGGACACAGGAGGCTGCATTTGAGGGACACATGCTGCATTTGGGGGACACAGGAGGCTGCATTTGGAGGACACAGGCGGCTGCATTTGGGGGGCACAGGAGGCTGCATTTGAGGGACACATGCTGCATTTGGGGGGCACAGGAGGCTGCATTTGAGGGACACATGCTGCATTTGGGGGGCACAGGAGGCTGCATTTAAGGGACACATGCTGCATTTGGGGGACACAGGAGGCTGCATTTGGGGGACACAGGAGTCTGCATTTGGTGTGACAGAGGCTGCATGTAAGGACAGACTCCGCTGGGGACACCTGATGGCATCTGGTGGCAGGCAACGTGGCAGGTGACACACTCAGGGCTCCCGCTGATTCTGCATTATGGTGAGTTGAATGATTTAATTTTATATTACATTGTAATGATAGAAATAATGCGCTTCAATCATCCTGACACCATAATAACCATGGTGCCGGGATGATTGAAGTGCTAACACCAGGTGTTTGGAATATATTTATCTGCTGATTGTTAAACTTTCTAGAATACACATTTCTATTGTTGTGTAGGATCTGGGTCTGCTGTCCCTTCATCCCTCTCTCCCTCTCCCTCCATCCCTCGTTCATCTCAGACGCTAACCACACCACCTTAGAGCCACACCCACTATTTCGCTGAAACCACGCCCATTTTCACCAAGTGGAAGGGGTCAAAAAGGAAGGGCGGGGTCTGGCGCCCCCCCATCCTAAAACTTCACCAGCCGCCACTGGAAACAAGTAAATGTGTTTAAATGGCCTAGTCAAAGCCCAGACCTCAATCCAATAGAAAATATGTGGTCAGACTTAAAGATTGCTGTCCACAAGCGCAAACCATCCAACTTGAAGGAGCTGGAGCAGTTTTGCAAAGAGGAATGGGCAAAAATCCCAGTGGTAAGATGTGGCAAGCTCATAGAGACTTATCCGACTTGGAGTTGTGATAGCCGCAAAAGGTGGCTCTACAAAGTATTGACTTTAGCGGGGTGAATAGTTCAAACAATCCATGTTAATTCCAGGTTGTGAGGCAACAGAACACGAAAAATGCCAAGGGGGGTGAATACTTTTGCAAGGCACTGTATTTTCAGCGATTTGTATAGAAAGCCCACTGATCAAATCAACTACTGCATTATTCCACCATTATTTTCACCCTCCTGGGGTATTTAAATTGATCCCTCAGAGTCAATTGACACGTATATCAAGGATCGTGGGTGACACTGAGACTCGTGAGATGAGATTGAATGAGACGGAGGGTAGACTCCGACAGCGGGGTTATCCTAAAGAGGTTGTTAAAGGAGCACAACATGATTTGCATTGTAAAAAAGTGAACACTGTGGGTCGTAGGTAGGGATGGGCGAACGATTCGACCCGAGCATTAGTTTGGGCCGAACTTTCGTTGTTCGGACGTTCGGCTAACAGCCAAACAAACGGGTCGTTTGACCATTTGTTCGGCCCCCCGAACCGACCACAATGCATTGTGGCGTTAAACAGTGCATTGCAAGCCCTGATTGGCTGAAGCAGTGAAAGCTTCAGCCAATCAGGGCACAGAGCACTGTCAGAGTCATGATTGGACACTGTCATCATGACTTTATTCAATCATGGCTCATTCCCGCCCCACAGTATCAAAGTATTCTTTCATTGGCAGCCATTTTCAGTGTGATTTTGGCGTGGAGAGAGATATAACAGGGCTCTGTTCAGTGCTATTAGTTAGTGTGTTATACTGTGCTATTTTACTTCAATTGTCAGTTTAGAATTTTAGTTTAGTGTCAGTCTAGGGATAGTGTGAGTGTAGTGAGGAGGACCATCAATCAGATTTTGATAGTGTGCAGCTAGAGTAGGGACAGCTCAGATAGTTTCAGTATAGTGTAGTGAGACAGTGTCAGTAATCTTGACATTAGTATATAGCTAGATTAGGGACAGTTCAGATAGCTTCAGTGTAGTTACGGACGGTTGAACACGTCTATTTGATTGTGTTACTGCCAGTTTATTGCCATATCGTATTGCGTGTGTTACTGCCAGTTTAACGCCATATAGTTCTGTGTGCATTACTACAAGTTTAACACCATATAGTTTTGTGCGTTACTGCCAGTTTAATGCCATATCGTTTTGCGTGCGTTACTGCCAGTTTAACGCCATATAGTTTTGCATGCGTAACTGCCAGTTTAAAGCCATATAGTTTTGCGTGCGTTACTGCCAGTTTAACGCCATATAGTTTTGCGTGCATTACTACAAGTTTAACGCCATAAAGTTTTGTGCATTACTGCCAGTTTAACACCATATAGTTCTGTGCATCACTGTATGTTTGGCGCATTATATTGCAGTATATTATATTGTATCCGTGGAGTGTGTCTGTGTAGTGTGAGTACTCAAATTAAATGGCACCAAACACCTCTTTAAATTGATTAAAGTGCATCTACGTGCAGATTTCAACTTCTCCTTTACATTTTCTTATAAGCACCGCCCTTCCCTCCCAATAATGTCTGGGAGAACAACAAGAAGAGGCAGACGTTCCCTTGGGACTGTAAGGGGGCCAGTAACAAATGTGTCCACATGCAAAGGTGGACGTGGTGGTCAGTCCTCAGGCAGGGCATCATTTCCTCTGTTTAGTGAGTTTGCCCGTGCTATCAAGCCACAGCATGCAGAGGATGTGGTGGACTGACTTACTAAACCTTCCTCATCCTCCTCATCCTCTGTCACACAAGCAGAGACAAGTGTGCAGTCCCCTGCAGTTGCCAGAGTGGATAAACCTGCCTCTTAGTCCACATCTATTCCTGCCATAGCCCCAACATCAGCCATTGAGGAATCAGCTGAGTTATTTGACCACATCATCAGCCACTTGCTCCTTGATGATGCCCAGCCATTACTGCATTCAGATGCTGGTTTTGAGGTTGAGGATGACAGGAACATGATCCTAGAGAGAGGGAGGAACACTGGTAGACAAATTGGCATTCATGTTCCCCAAGCCGAAGCGTATTACCAAGTTGTCTCCAGTGGTAATGATGAAGATGGAGGAGATGGAGATGATGATGATGAGGTCACTGATGCGACTTGGGTGCCAGATAGAGCAGAGGAGGAAACTGAAGGTGAGGCGGCACAACCCAAAGGAGGTCTGCATCAAGAAAGAGTAGAAAGCAGCCACCCTATTCCATCACATTCTGCAGCTGTTATCTCCCGGCCCACTCCCCACAGCTCAGCTGTCTGGGCCTTTTTCAGCACAACTGCAGCAGATCGCACTGTTGCTATCTGCAAACTGTGTCACAGGCACATCAAACAAGGCAAAAACACCAACCATTTGGGTACCACATGCCTAACAAGGCATTTAACGTCCAACCACTTAGCCCATTGGCAAGAGCACCTAAAAGCCACACAAAAGGGGCACAAATCTGTCCCTCCTCCTCTTCCTCCTTACCCACTTCAGTCTGCCCCTGTGATACCGAGTCATTACCTTTCAGCAGCCTCCACTGACAGGGATGATGGTATAGCACAGGGTGTCCAAGGTCCTAGCAGCTCATCTACCAGCAGCACATCACCAGCTGTAGACTGTAGCCGGCAAATTTCTCTGCCCCATCGTCTGCAGCAAAAAAAAAATACAGTCCCTGCCACCCACATGCTCAGCGCCTGAATGCAAGCTTGTCAAAGCTGTTGGCTCTCCAACTTCTGCCTTCCAGCCTGGTGGATTCTGCCCCCTTCTGTGAATTCGCACAACGTGCTGTACCACAATGGCAGGTTCTCAGTCGATACTACTTTTCACGTAAGGCTGTTCCATCTCTCTACCATCATGTGGAAGGGAATGTTCTGGCATCGTTGGGCAAGGCAGTCAGCCGTAAAATCCACCTTACTGTTGACACATGGTCCAGCAAGCATTAGCAGGGACGATATATTTCGTTCACAGCACACTGGGTAACGCTGCTTGCAACTCGAAAGGATGCAGGACAGGGCTCAGTGCTGCAGCTTGTTGTGCCCCCACGTTTCCATACAGCTGGTGGTGATGATGCCAGACCTGTGAGCTCTACCCCCTCCTCCATGCCCTCCTCTGCAGAATTGTCTTATGAACATCAGGTACCCCCTAAGCGTTCAAAGGGCTTTTCCCAGAGTCAGGCTAAAAGGTGCCATACAGTGCTTCAGCTGGTGTGTTTAGTGGACAGGAACCACACCAGAGCAGAGATTCTTGCAGCTCTGCAAGGACAGGCCCACAGGTGGTTCACACCACGCAAGCTGGATCCAGGAATGGTGGTGTCTGATAATGGCTCAAACCTCCTGTCCACCCTTAGACAGGGAAAGTTGACACATGTGTCATGCCTGGCACATGTCCTCAATTTGATGGTGCAGCATTTCCTAAGTACATACCTAGGTTTGCAAGATGTACTAAAGCAGGCCAGAAGAGTCTGTAGCCATTTCAGGCGGTCAAACACAGCCAGTGCCCCGTTGGCTGAAATTCAGCCGGAATTCCACCTGCCCGTAAACCGCCTAATTTGTGAGGGCCGTCAACAAGTACTTGTGTCAGTACGGCACGACAACAGGCTCAGGCCGCCTTGGCTTTTTTTCCCCATGCCAATGGCTGATCATTAAGGATTAATGCACTGTATTGTCACCATTTGAGGAGGCCACAAGGATGGTGAGCGGTGACAGTGCATGTATCAGTGACACAATCCCTGTTGTGTTTCTGCTGGAGCAGACTCTGCGTGGCATTATGGACAGGGCACTGGAGGCAGAGCAGCAGGAGGAAGAGGAGGACTTCCTTTCCTCTCAAGGCCCACTTTATGCAGACACCATCATTCCTATGTCACAGAACACACAGGAGGATTCTGGCACTTTCATAGGCTTTGAAGAAGAGGAAGACATGCGCCAATCTGTAAGCGATGGCTTTGCAACCCCAGGACCCTTGGGAGTAGTACATGGCTGGAAGGAAGTTCCAGATGCTGTCATCCTGAGTGACCGCGTTGAGTCTGCTTCTCAAGCTTCTACTAATTTGAGGCGCACGGGCAACCTCATGCTTCAAAGCCTGCAAAAGGACCCAAGAATACGTGGCATAAAGGAGAAGGATGATTACTGGTTGGCAATCCTCCTTGACCACCGTTATAAGGGGAAGGTCTCTGCACTCTCTGTGGGGACGGAATGAGTTCAGAGGATAAAATCTCTTGAGGACACATTAAAGAGGATTTTATTGAACGTTTTTCCTAACTCTAGTAGGTTACAGTGTGGTGGAAAATGCCGTTTTGAGACTTCTGTTGGTCAAGAAAGGAGCGTTGGAGAAGGCATCCATCTAATTGAGGCATTTCAGAATTTTTTTAGTCCTTGCCACCCAGGGCTGTCAGCTTCCACATCCCATCGGCAGCGTCTGCATCACATGGTGGATGATTACCTCGGGGCCAAAACAGAGATGGAGAGCTTTCCAGCTGACGATCCACTGGCTTACTGGGTCATGAGAATAGACCACCGGCCAGAACTTGCCCAGTATGCTATTGTTGGGCTGCCCTGCATCCAGTGTGCTTTCAGAACGGGCATTCAGTGCTGCAGGAGGTTTTGTTACTGATCATAGAACGCGTCTATTCACAGACTCTGTGGACCATTTGACTTTTATAAAAATAAATCAGTTCTGGATTACCAGCTATGAAGCCCCTGATGCCGATGTCACTGATTAAGTCTTTTTGGGATGTGGAATCTCTGCAGGACTTCGAGGCTGCCTAGCTTTGAGGGTGTTCAATCATTTCATCTGCAAGAATGTTTTTGGTATAGGTTTCATGGGCACAATTAACACCCAAAGACCAATTTTCCTACACCTGTCTGACAGGTGCATATCATTGCAATTTTTTACAGCAAGGCAAATTCTTGCTTTCATCAAGAGTACCTCTTAAGGTGGGAAGGCACCACCGACACCCAAAGACCAATTTTAACGCACGCGTTACTTCTATCCAAAGTCACAGTGACACCAGAATGTATCCAAAAAATCTCTAATCTTGTTCCCAGTGCACTACATTGTGGCCTCATCATACACACTGTCTCCCCAGCTGTTGCTGAGCAAAATAAAGGCAGCTTGCAGGAAAAATGTCATTTTTTTTTTACCTTTCTAAATTCAATTATTACTGCAGCAGATTCTAGACATGGTACAGATCTGCCACCTTACAGTTAGACTAAGGGGACCCCCCCTGGCACTATATTAGAAGGAATTTTTCATTTTTAGGCTTTAACTTTAAAAATCAAAAAATCACTGCTCATTTAAAAATGACATTTTTCACAAACTTTTTTTTATTGATCCATGTCCCCCAGCGCAGGACCCGGACCCCTATAACCATTGTATGCCTAAATACTTGCATTTAAGCCATCAAAATAGGCACTTTTGATATTTGACATTCGGGTCCTATTGACTTTAATTGGGTTCGTTGTTCGGGTCCGAACGTTCGCGTTGTTCGGAAGTTCTGGTCCGAACCGAACAGGGGTCCCTTCGGCCCATCCCTAGTCGTAGGATACCCTTCATTTCCCAAGTTCATCTTTTTTCTAATAGTCTATTTAATATAGTTAAAAAAACACTGGTCTAAAAATTACCCATTAGTTACAGAATTTTATGCTCTTCCTTTAACTTCTTACTGCCAAGGAAGGACCATACATGATCGCAGACTGCACCAATTACATTTTTAGGTCCATGTAATAAGGGTTCTTATCCTTGTTTAAGTTGTATTCATTGTACCAATATGATAAAGGGAAAATCTTTTTCCCATCCAGATAAAGGTTATAGTATAGCGATAAAAGATCATTGCACATGTCAATCTTCTTATGGGGTGTATATCATTAAGTGCCCATACGGGTTCTTCTATGTGGGGGAGATTACTCAAATATTCTGAGTAGTCTCCCCCACATAAATATTCTGTGTCATGCAATCCTCTCTTTAATCCTCTGTTAGAGACAAACTTGACAAATTGCTATTGGCAAGACATTTTTTTGGAAAAGGGACATCATGCATCACAGTTAAAGTATATGGTCATTGATGGTATACCACGCAATCGACGAGGTGGGAATAGAGAGAACTTGCTTTAAAAAACAAGAAGATACACTGTTTAGACACTTTGAGCCCAAAAGGGTTAAACTGTGATTTTGATCTATATTTATTTTTGTAATGATGTAATACATGTGTGTATTCGGCTATTTATTTGTATTTTTCATTTTCTTTTATTTTAATTTTTATTATTTTCGTTTTTATTTTTATTTATATTTTTTTTTTTACTTATTTTTACTTATTTAGTTTTTGTTTGTAATAAGTTGTAGTATTTTTTTTTTTTTTCGATTATATGTTTGGTTCAGAATTCAGTGCATACATCCAGTATATGTGTATTTTTCTACTTTTTTGATAATAGGTGCCTTTTCCTGGTATCTTCATGATGTGTGGGGAACGCATTACACCTGATGGGTCTGTCGTTCCAATCATTATGCTAATTTCTATGTTTATGATTATTTAGTGAATGATTAATTAATTGGTTCCAGATGATTATTGTGAATATATGTAATGAACTTGTATCTTGATATCATTTATGCTTTTGGTCTGAAGAAGGGAGTTATCGTCTTAGCGAAACTGTCACCTTGCATAACATGGAAAGTATGTAACTTTTTTTCTAATTGTTTTGAATAAACATTCTATTTGTGCAGCAATCCCTCTCCTTTTTCTCTATATATGGCCCCTGGGAAGGCCCGATTGCTTTGCACGTGCATCTGCGTGATGTACCTCACCCTTTTCAGTATTTGATATATATATCTCATACACACACTATATTACCAAAATTATTGGGACGGCTGCCTTTACACACACACGAACTTTAATGGCATCCCAGTCTTAGTCTGTAGGGTTCAGAATTGAGTTGGCCCACCCCTGACAGCTATAACAGCTTCAACTCTTCTGGGAGGACTGTCCATTAGGTTTAGGAGTGTGTCTATGGGAATGTTTGACCATTCTTCCAGAAGTGCATTTGTGAGGTCAGGCACTGATGTTGGATGAAAAGGCCTGGCTTGCAGTCCCCACTCTAATTCATCCCAAAGGTGTTCTATCAGGTTGAGGTCAGGACTCTGTGCAGGCCAGTCAAGTTCCTCCACCCCAAACTCACTCATCCATGTCTTTATGGACCTTGCTTTGTGCACTGGTCCAAATCATTTGGTGGAGGGAGGATTATGGTGTGGGGTTGTTTTTCAGGGGTTGGGCTTGGCCCCTTAGTTCCAGTAAGGGGGACTCTAAAGCATCAGCACACCAAGATATTTTGGACAATTTCTTGCTCCCAACTTTGTGGGAACAGTTTGGGGATGGCCCCTTCCTGTTCTAACATGACTGTACACCAGTGCATATAGCAAGGTCCATAAAGACATGGATAAGTGAGTTTGGGTTGGACGAACTTGACTGGCCTGCACAAAGTCCTGATCTCACTGTACTCAAATGAAAATTTTATCATTTTGTTCACACAAATAGAGCTTTATTTTGGTGGTATTAATTCCCAAAAAGTTTTTTTATTTTTTGCTATATAAGCGAAAAAAGAGCAGAAATTTAAAAAGAAAACAATATTTTCTACTTTCTGTTTTAAAAGAAATCCAATAAAATCAAATTTTGTCATAAATTTAAGCCAAAATGTATTCTTCTACATGTCTTTGGTAAAAAAAAAAAAATGCCGTTAAATACCATGAACCATACCAGGCCACATGCTCCTGTGTGAATTTGTAATGGGGTACCCCTACCATTTCACAAAAAAAGTGTCAAAATGGTAAAAAAGACAAGACACAGCTTGGGACAAGTCCTTTATTAAAAAAAAATAAAATAAAGATGTCCCACGAAGTGACCAATCCGCCGTGACTGGTCTGCCTCCATGGGAGGCGTTCGCCATCTGACGCATCTTCGCTTTGACAGCTCTTATATAACTGAGGGCCGGGTTACGTCACCGGGTGGCCCCACCCCCTCTGACACCACAGGGACTTCCCCATGGCTTCCCCGTGGCGTCAGAGGGGGCGGTGTCACCCGTATATGTCACCGGGTGGCCTAGCCCCCCTGACGCCACGGGGAAGCCATGGAGAAGTCATTGTGGTGTCAGAGGAGGGCGGGTCACTCAGTTATGTCACCGGGTGGCCCCGTCCTCAGTTATATAAGAGCTGTCAAAGCGAAGACGTGTCAGACAGCAGGAGCCTCCCATGGACCAATTTCTGTTTCGGTCCATCTGGCGCCGTTAACTTACTTCATGGGACATATTTCTTTTTCTATTTTTTAATAAAGGACGTGTCCCAAGCTGTGTTTTGTCTTTTTCACCATTTTGACACTTTTTTATGAAATGCTAGGGGTACATTTGTACCCCGTTACCAATTCACACAGGGGGGAGGCCGGGATCTGGGGGTCCCCTTGTTAAAGGGGGATTCCAGATTCCGATAAGCCCCCCACCCACGGACCCCCACAACCACCGGGCAAGGGTTGTGGGGATGAGGCCCTTGTCCCCATCAACATGGGGACAAGGTGCTTTGGGGGGCTATCCTAAAGCACCCTCCCCATGTTGAGGGCATGTGTCCTGGTACGGTTCAGGAGGGGGGTGCTCTCTCATCCCCCCTCTTTTCCTGTGGCCTGCCAGGTTCCGTGCTCAGGTAAGGGTCTGGTATGGATTTTGAGGGGGACCCCTACGCCATTTTTTTTTAATTTGGCGCCGGGTTCCCCTTAATTTCCATATTAAAGCCGAAGGGCCTGGTATGGATTTTAGGGGGACCCCCATACAATATTTTTTAAAATTTTGATTCAGGGTTCCCCTTAATATTCATACCAGACCCAAATGGCCTGGTAATGGACGGGGGGATCCCATGTTTTTTTTTTCAATTATCTGTATCTATATTGCCGAGACCCGACAATTCATTGCAGCTGCGATCAGTTTTAAATGACAATTTTTCCTTTAGAAATGTTATTTTGCTGTGGTACTATTCTAAACACGGGAAAAATACGCCACTTTACAGGCATATTATAGACACCCCCCAGGCATGATAATTTAGGGAATATTTTATTTTTATTGTTTCACTTTAAGCATTAAAAAAAACACTGCTCCAGAAAAAACGGATGTTTTAAAAAAAAAATGTTGCATTGATACATGTCCCCTGGGACAGGACTCAGGTCCCCAAACACTTTTTATGACAATAACTTGCATATAAGCCTTTACAATTAGCACTTTTGATTATTCATGTTCGTGTCCCATAGACTTTAATGGTGTTCGTGTGTTCTGCCAAATTTTTTGCCTGTTCGCATGTTCTGCTGCAAACTGAGCAGGAGGGTGTTCGGCTCATCCCTACCTCCAAATAGACTGGGGTTCATTCCCTGAAGATACTAAAAGTTTGATAGAAGCTGCCTGGGACTTGGTCGGGAGATGTGATAGATCCAATGTGGGTATCCCTGATAAATGGTAGAAGATATTTGTTGACCAGAAAAAAGATACATTTTTGAGGATTTTTAGTATGGGATTAGAAGGTATAGTCCTCTTCTGTATCATCAAGGCACTGGCAATGATCATAAAGATCTGTGAAGGAAGTAACGGAAGGAAGGGAGAGTGGTAGTTATTTTTCTGTGTGTATTAAAGGAGTCAAATGTGGGATCAGTAACTTTATTGAAATGTTTGCATAAGATTCTCTGATGAAACGTTGGAGTTTATTCATAAGGGACTTATGGAATCTGTGACAGACACAATCGTGAGAGAGGATTTTAGAGGGGACTGCAGGCTAGCTTCTTGTCTACTCACTATAGTTCCTGGCTTTTAAGGGAGCACTACACTTTGGGAGGCGTGTGCCTGGGGGACCCTTGCAGTAATGTCACTTTGGATTCAAGTCCATGTCTCCCCAAAACACACAGACTTTGGGAACTGGAGGACCCATATACATATTTGGAGTCTCTAGACCCAAAACAGAAATGACTGCTTCACACTGTGAGACTCAGAGCAGATGTTAATATCATCAGCTCAAAGCAACCTGTCTGGGGTCTCCTGCTAAAATGTGTTTTATTGTAAGGAGGTCTCTCCCATAGTGTGCCTTCTAGGTGTCTTTGTCCCATTGGTAATTGTGTTAACCACTTGCCGACCGCCCACATTCGATTGGCAGGGGCAGAATGGCACTCCTGTGCGAATCCACCTTAGCTGTACCTCGGGCGCTTTAAGGAGTATAGGCCACGTGCACCTGCCATGTGACAAAGGAGCATGTGCACGCGGCTGGCGGCCTCGATGTCCATCGGCTAACCGTGATTGCTCCTGAGCAGGACAGAATGGAGATCTGTCAATGTAAACAGACAGATCTCCGTTCTGTCAGGGGTGAGGAGAGCGATCTGTTGTTCCTCCAACTTATGAACAACAATCAGTCTCCTTCCCCATGCAGTCCCATCCCCCTACAGTTAGAATCACTTCCTAGGACACACATTTAACCCCTTGATCAGCCCCTAGTGTTAACCCCTTCTTTGCCAGTGACATTTATACAGTAATCAATGGCTATTTATGGCTCGGATCGCTGTATAAATGTCAATGGTCCCAAAATAGTGTGAAAAGTGTCCGATCTGTCCGCCGCAATGTCGCAGTCCCAATATAAACCGCACATTGCCGCCATTACTATTAAAAAAGAATTATAATAAAAATGCCATAAATCTATCCCCTATTTTGTTGACGCTAAAACCAATCAATATACACTTATTGCGTTTTAATTTACCAACAATTTGTAGAAGAATACATATTGGCCTAAACTGAGGAAGAAATGTATTTTTTTTATATATTTTTGGGGGATATTTATTATAGCAAAAAGTAAAATTTTTTGTTTATAGTGCAAAAAATAAAAACCGCAGAGGTGATCAAATACCAGTATACAAGTGAAGGCGCAAAATCTGGAGAAATATAAAAAAACCATAATATGCAGACAGTATGTATAAAATACTAGTATATGTAGATTTAACAACACATTTTTTAGGGAAAGGGGGAATTAGTCCATAGTCTATGAAGGTCCATAATTAAAAACAAGGGGAGAGGGGATGATGGTGGAAAATCCACATACAGGGCTGCCTTCAAAGGAGAACTGAAACCAGGTTCCAAAAATCTAAGAGAAAGCACAAGGAGATGTAAAAAGCAATTTATTAAAATCATATATACAGGCAACTCACATTTATGTAGTCATCAATAGGCATGTAGTGAGGGTAAAAACAGATGGTTGGCAGGCGAGGAGAGATGACGTCACTGGAAAGCGACGCGTTTCATGAGCGTACGGGCTGCAATGACGTGCCACGCCCCCTGAATTGTATAGGTTCTGGACTCAGCTGAAAGTCAGGAGGAGTATTGCTCCACACAGAGATGAAGACAACTTGAAAATTAAACTACGATTTGTTTTTTTTTTCTGAATGAAGATGGTTGATGAGTAGACCAAGCTGGGATACTGCGAACTGAGAAACCAAGCCATAGAGGAGGGAGCTAGTATAGCCTTGAGCTTGAGCAGGACGGAGGAGGAGGACGGAGCCAGAGCGGAAAGAAGGCTATACTAGCTCCCTCCTCCATGGCTTGGTTTCTCGGTTGATGAGTAGACCAAGCTGGGATACTGCGAACAGAGAAACCAAGCCATAGAGGAGGGAGCTAGTATAGCCTTCTTTCCGCTCTGGCTCCGTCCTTCTCCTCCGTCCCACTCAAGCTCAAGGCTATACTAGCTCCCTCCTCTATGGCTTGGTTTCTCAGTACGCAGTATCCCAGCTTGGTCTACTCATCAACCATCTTCATTCAGAAAAAAAAACACATTGTAGTTTCATTTTCAAGTTGTCTTCATCTCTGTGTGGAGCAATACTCCTCCTGACTTTTAGCTGAGTCCAGAACCTATACAGTTCAGGGGGCATGGCACGTCATTGCAGCCCATCCGCTCATGAAATGCGTCGCTTGCCAGTGACGTCATCTCACCTCGCCTGCCATCCATCTGCACTCCTGGCCTTGATTTGAGTTTCATCTCCACCGCGGCTGGCTTTACCATCTAGCAGTGTTCAGCATATACAGCCACACGCCCAGCAAGCAGGAAGAGATCTTCTGACCGATCTGATGACTACTCCCACAATGGATGTTTTTAACCTCACTACATGCCTATTGATGACTACATAAATGTGAGTTGCCTGTATATATGATTTTAATAAATTGCTTTTTACATCTACATCCAGAGGCGCCTTTCTCCTTGTGCGTGATCAAATACCACCAAAAGAAAGCTCTATTTGTGGGGAAAAAAAGGATGTCAATTTTGTTTGAGTACAGCGTTGCATGACTGCACAATTGTCTAAAATTGAAGCGGTGCCCTATCTCAAAAAATGGCCCGGTCAGGAAGGGGGTAAATTCTTCCGGGGCTGAAGTGGTTAATTAAAGGGTTTGTTATTTAAAAAAAAAAAAATTAAATAAATTTTACTTTTCCAAAATGTCTATACTTACCTTCTCTTTTTGCCAGGAACCTCCTCTTTTTGGGTCCCCCTGCAGGTGGCGCTCCAGGCCCCTCCTCTCTGTCCAGTGCCCCCATGGGAAGCGGCTTCCCATGGGGGTACTCGTGTGTGCTCGCACCTGAGTCCCTCTGCTGCGTCCATTGACAAAGACAGAGGGGCTCTGCCCCACCCCCTGGTACGTCATCACTGGCTCTGATTGACAGTACTGGGAGCCAATGGCTCTGTGTGCCCCAGCAAAGCCAACGAGACCTGGAAAAGAGGGGAGAAATTATCTGTGGACGTGCACGGGGCAGGATCCAAAGGGGTCTCAGGTAAGTAAAGGGGGCTGAGGGGGCGATGCTAACACCTAAACATTTTTTTTGCCTTAATGCATTCCTTGCATTAAGGTAAAAAGTGTTTTAGTGTCAGCATCGCCCCCTCACCCCCTCTTTACTTACATGACACCTAAACATTTTTTACCTTAAAGGGGTTGTAAAGTCTAAACATTTTTTACCTTAATGAATTCCTTGCATTAAGTCACCTATTGTTTCTGTCTGATTATCTCTTACAGAGCCGATTGAAATTGTGACCACTGTACCTTGTTATTAAACCATTGTAGGTTGGTTATGTGGTTATACTTATGATAATGTGTAATGTACTTTGTATCCAGGGTGGAGGGGCTTGGTGCCGAATAGTCTTTGTGGGCACTGAGTCACCCAGGTGGCTAGTTGTTTAATTAACTTAGCCAAACAGCTAAAATATACTATTAGCACTATGTTGATTGTGTTCCTGTTTACAGTTTGTATTGTTAGGGTAATATGATCAGGAGGGGAATATCCTCCTGCAGGGTATAAAGTATGTATATGAGTTTCAATAGCAGTGTTTCCTTTGGAGTTCACCTCACATCTTGTCTGTGTACGACGTTTGGGGTAAAAATAGACTGGTATTAGCTCTCGGTCTGCTCAGAGTGGTTTGGAGGGCAGAAGGCACTGTTTGGCTGAAGGAACCACCTAATCGGGGTGGCAAGTGGTTCCCGTCACAGAATCTTTTATGGTGCGTGTTGGATGCATAGACGTTGACTATGACTAGGGGGTTTATTGAAAGAGGATGAGAGAATGATATATTGACCCTGGGGATCAGGATCTACATGGTGTAACTGAAAAGAAACTGAGTTTCGGAGTGCTATCATTACTCCATGCTTCTTACGGTCTGCGTTTGTCTCCTGGGCACATAGTATAAACTTCCTTCCAAAGTACTTGTCAGTTAAATAGGCTGTGAAGTGCTTTAACATTACGATTTTGTATTATTTGTATTATATCCAACCTTGTCCATTTTGGTAGTATAGCATATAATATTATTTGAATCAGTATACATATTTTTAGTAATTAATGTATTAAAAAAATTAATCAAACATATATACAAAACTATATATTCTATTTATATAATGATCAGAAAAACACTTACAAGTTTCTGTTGGCATAGACTCAGACCTTCATAGTCATCAAAATAGTACCCTTGGTAAAAGTAACTGTAAAGGTAGCACTGCAGGATTGCCAAATCGATACAATTTAAAATCACAGCTACCATGCTGAAAAGGGAGCTAATAATGTTCAGGGACAGAGAGCCTTTGAGCTGTAAAGTGAAAACAGGAAGAATAAACCAATGATACAACAATACCATAGACACCCTTATTTATAACATTTGCAAAGTGTTAAAGCGGTATAAAAAACAAAAATGTAATACAGTATATTGCAGCTTATCATTTATTAGGTGTAGTGGCTGCATTTCTTTCTTTAATGCTTTTTTTCACTCTGTTTTCACCTGGTGATCTACCCAGTAACACACCCCCTGTATTAGAGTGCCCCCACTCCTGGGTGAAGGAGAACAGGGGGCACCTTTGGACAGCAGCATTTTTAGTTTTGTTCCTTTTAGGATAAAGATTTTATATAAATAAATAAAAGCTGATCACACCCGGTGGCCCTCCAGCCATTTCAGAACTACAAGTCCTATTATGCCTCTGGGAGTCATGCTTGTAACTGGCAGTCTTGCAATGCCTCATGCGACATGTAGTTCCACAACAGCTGAAGGGCTACAGTTTGCACCACTCCTTTAACTGCTACATCTGGGTGCTTGTTCTGTTGAAACAAACAAACAACAGACTAACTGACTAGACCACCATGGGAAAATTAAAGAAATGAAGCTTAAAAAAGATAACTAATGCAGCCATCACATCTAAGAAGTGGTAAGCTGCAATATAATAGATTTTTGGGTTTAATATCACTTTAAATCAGTTACAAAACATCAAAAGTGATATTTTATTTTGTCGGTAGAACCTGATGGATTTAAGCTAGCCAAACATGCATAGATTTCTCCATCCACCCCAAACTGCGTACATGGAGCGATTTCCCTTGCTGGCTGCTATATTCAGACAACTGCAACACCTGTGGCTGTCTGAATAGCTGTATAGTCATTTGAGCCAATTACTGGAGGCACTAATCCCAGTGCCAGCTCTTCAGGCACTGCCAACCCACCTGGCTGCAGCTGCTTCTCTCACTAGCCCTCCTGGCTACTTCTCCACAGTCCTCCCAGACTGTACACTCACCAGCCCACCCAGCTGACTTCTCCTGGAGAACTCCTGGGCGTGATGACCTGCTCCTGCTGTCCTCACACTTGCTCTTATGCCTCCAGGAAAGATTCCTTCATGTGTTGTAGAGGATCCCTCCAGCACCCGAGCCCCAGGCTCGAGTCCCCCCCCCCCCTCCAAAATAGGGGGCGCCCTCAAGGACCACTGACAGCCTCCTCAGCACTCCACCCAACTGCCCCTTGCTGGCATGACCTGGGTGCCCGCCCCCTTCCAGCCCACTTGAATTGGCTGGGGCCCTCATCAATACTACAAGCAGCTGCTCCTAGGCTCCCTAATCCACTTCTGGAAGCTTCTCCAAGGCTCCAGAGTGCAGGCAGAGTTACCATAGGGGCTGCATGATGAGTCACCCAGCCTCTCTGAGTCATTCAGCCCTGACGCAGATTCAACTCAGGCCTGGCTCTCAGCCAGGCCAATATACCTACACTAACAACTATGTACACTAATCCAGCACACTAGCTAAAAGGTGCTACACTAGTGACTTTAGGGCTAATGTAGCACCCTCCTAGTTAGGCTGCTAGGTAAATTGAGTCTTGGCTTCCACTGTAATCACAGGAGCAGTGATTGTTTGGTATGGTCTGCTCAGAACTTCAGAGACTGAGAGTTTGATTACTTCCCCCTGCCTCTAGGAGACGTTTCTAGAGCTTAGGGTTGGAGCATTGAAATGTCCAGTCTGAATATTCAGCAGGGCCTAGCCAATATCTGGGGAGGTGTGCCCAGATGGAGCTAGGTTGCTGGTAAATAGTCTTGAGCCCTGAGGAGATTGTTCTCCAACCCCCCCCCCCCCCCCCGTGGGATTGAATCCATGACAGGAGAGGGGGTACATGCCCCTGGAGCCCTATGGACTGAATGCTGGATCACTTTGTAAGAGGCTGCATCTATGGACTGTGTATGTACCAGGATCTAGTGCGTAAAGCCTTTACCTGTGCTCATAGCTCCCAACTGTTCCTGATTTGGAACAAAGTCCCTCTGTCCCTCTTTCCTCCTTATTTGTCCCTCATTTTGATCTGATCTATATAGTTGTATATAAAATGCACTTTTTATCTTTAAAGTGTTTCCCAGTGCTAAACCTTTCATTCAATTTCTAAACTACTGCATCTGTAAATTTTGAAAGCCAGAATAAAGAAATAGCAGTGGAAAAAAAAGCCCTTATGTGTTTAACCAATAATTTTTTGTATAATTCTCCTTTAAGGGGGCGTGCCCTATACCTACATAAATTTGCTAATAGGTGTCCCTCATTCCCATCTCAAAAAGTTGGGAGGTACGTATGTGCTCCTGCTACTTCATGGCCCCAGCCGTGACCCGTGGACTGTTCCAGTGTGCCTTTGCCTGTACTCCACGGTTCATGGATGGGGACTATGAATCAGTATGACTGTTCCAGTGTGTCTTTACCTGTGCTTATATTACTTCATGGTCCCCAGCTGTGAACTGGACTGTTCCAGTCTGCCTATACAGTATAGTGCTACAGCTGCTAAGCTAGAAGTGTCCCCTGCTAGCAATACTCTAAAGGCCCGTACACATGATCGGACTTTTTGACAACAAACATTCAAATTAGCTGTTTTGGAGCAACATCCGACCGTGTGTACGCTCCATCGGACAAACTTTTTCTGTTTCCATCGGACTTTTGTTGGCTGTGCGTACGCACAAACTTTCCAGCAACAAAAGTCCGATGGATCAAAGTCCGATCGTGTGTACACAAAACCATCAGACTTTTGTACAAACTACAGTACGCAGCCACAAGAATCTGGTTCTCGGCGACAGGGTACTGTACATCTCGCGCTGGCTGCAATAGGAAAAACACATTTTCTTACTGCGGCAAGCGCGAGAGGGAATTCCTCTCTGGGGGAATTCCAGGCCTTTCAGTCTGGTATGGATTTTAAGGGGAACCCCCTACGCCGAACAAAATGGCGTGGGGCCCCCCAAAATCCATACCAGACCCTTATTTGAGCACGCAGCCCAGCCATTCAGGAAAGGGGATGGGGACGCGCAAGCGCCCCCCCCTCCTTAACCGTGCCAGGCCGCATGCCCTCAACATGGGGGGTGGGTGCTTTGGGGGAAGGGGGCGCCCTGACCCCCCACCCCAAAGCACCTTGTCCCCATGTTGATGAGGACAAGGGCCTCTTCCCGACAACCCTGGCCGTTGGTTGTCGGGGTCTGCAGGCGAGGGGCTTATCGGAATCCAGGAGCCCCCTTTAATAAGGTGGCCCCCAGATCCCTTCCCCCCACCCTATGTGAATGAGTATGGGGTACATCGTACCCCTACCCATTCACCTAGGGAAAAAAAGTGTCAATAAAAAAACACACTAGACAGGTTTTTAAAGTAATTTATTAGGCAGCTCCGGGGTCTTCTTACGACTTCGGGGGTCTTCTTACGATTTCGGGGGTCTCTCTGGCCTCTTCTCCCGGTGTTCAACCTCTTCTCCCAGTGCCTGGTTCTTCTGCCGGCTCCTCCGCTATCTTCTGCCGCTCTTTTGCTAGCGGTGGCCCGGACTTCTGCGTCGTCTTCTTCCCTCTTCTCTTCTTCCAATGTTGACACGACGCTCTCTCCCACTGTAATGCTGTCTGAGCGCTCCGCTAAGACTTATTTAGGCAGTGACCCCGTCCCCTCATGACGTCACAGTCCCGGGGCATGCTGGGACTGTGATGTCATAAGGGGGCGTGGTCATCGGGTGACATGACCATGCCCCCTTATGACGTCATAGTCCCAGCATGCCCCGGGACTGTGACATCATAAGGGGGTGGGGTCACCGCCTATATAAGTAATTGTGGAGCGCACAGACAGCATTACAGTGGGAGAGAGTGTTGTGTCAACATCGGAAGAAGAGAAGAGGGAAGAAGACGATGCAGAAGTCCGGGCCACCTCTAGCAAAATAGCGTCAGAAGATAGTGGAGGAGCTGGCAGAAGAACCGGACACTGGGAGAAGAGGTCGAACAACGGGAGAAGAGGCCGGAGAGCGGTAGAAGAGGCCGGAGAGAGCGGGGAAGTCAGAAGAAGACCCCCGAAGTCGGAAGAAGACCCCCGGAGCTGTCTAATGAATTACTATAAAAAACTGTGTAGTGTGTTGGTTTTTATTGACACTTTTTTCCCTAGGTGAATGGGTAGGAGTACGATGTACCCGATACTCATTCACATAAGGTGGGGGGCCGGGATCTGGGGGCCCCCTTATTAAAGGGGGCTTCCGGATTCCGATAAGCCCCTCGCCCGCAGACCCCGACAACCAACGGCCAGGGTTTTCGGGAAGAGGCCCTTGAACTCATCCACATGGGGACAAGGTGCTTTGGGGTGCCCCTCCCCCAAAGCACCCACCCCCCTATGTTGAGGGCATGCGGCCTGGTACGATTCAGGAGGGGGGGGTGCTCGCTCGTCCTCACCCCTTTCTTGACCGGTCGGGCTGCGTGCTCGGATAAGGGTCTGGTATGGATTTGGGGTTTTTTTTCGGCGTAGGGGTTCCCTTTAAAATCCATACCAGACCTAAGGGCCTGGTATGCCCCTGGAGGGGAACCCATGCCGGTTTTTTATTTAAAATTTGGCGTTGAGTTCCCCCTCAAGATTTATACCAAACACAGTGCCTGACATTGGCAGGGATTTTGGGGGGACCCCCACCCTGTTTTTACGGCGTAGGGGTTCCCTCTAAAATCCATACCAGACCTAAGGGCCTGGTATGCGCCTGGAGGGGAACCCATGCACTTTTTTTATTTAAAATTTGGCCTGGCATTGGCGGGGATCCAAGTCGGATCCCCGCACCAGTGTGAACCCGGCTCGCAAGGTGTCAATCTCGCCAATAAAAGTGGTGAGATTGACACAATATCAGACAACAAAACAGAAGTTGACCAAAGGGTTGTGGTAAAGAGCTGAAAAACCACGTGATTTGGTGAAAGTTGGCTGAAAAAGTTCTGCCGTGTGTATGCAATACAAACTTATGGCCAACGCCCTTTGTACAAAAATCCAAGGGAAAGTTTGTACAAAGTCCTATCATGTGTATGAAGCTTAAGACTGATTACTGATCCGGAGTGAATGGACTGTTGTGTGCATGGCTGCCTCTGCACTGTTGGGTAAAGAGCCTGTCTGCAGCTCCTTCTGGGGTAGCGCTACATGAACAGTCACGAGCTGTTTTTTTTTGCTTTTGCAGTTGCTGCTTGACATTCACTGTAAGTACTGCTATTCAATCAGTTTAGCCCAGCTAAATAATCATTTTTTTAATCTTTGGAAAACATTTATACACATCTTATCGCAATGTTACTTTGCTACGTAGAAAATGAAAACCAAAACCCACAAAGCAGATGTTGGGTTTTGTCTGAGCTGCAAGTGTCAGAGATCCGGCAATGATGTACTGCAATAAAAAAAAATGAAAAAAACATAAATAATAAGTAAGAACACAACTGCACATCATTCTAAAACATTACTTGCACACATTTCAGAAGGATTTGTGCAAACTGAACAAGATGTCACAGTTTTTTCAGAGAAATTCTTGTATTGTTAGCGCCATTTAGTGGCCAAAATGCAGTCTAGTTTTCTGAAATCTGATATAAAGTGTATAGTGACAATCAGCTGCAAAAAATCTAAAGTGCAATGTGCATAAAACTATATAGATATCAAAATGAATATGAAAAAAATATATACATATAAAAAAAAAAAAACCTACAGCTGCTATGACACTCACTGTGATTCACCACACCAATTGGACAATTGTTTCCTTATAGTGAAGCGCTGTATAGCATTTACATATTTATATAATTTTTTTTTTCTAAATTAATGAATTAGTAATCAACTTATATTCAAAAGAGTGATTGATATACCAGTGAAACCAGTCCATATGTGTATAACATCTATTAGTAAAAAAAAAAATTCATCAGGCTGATGAAGCCCAATCAGAGGGTGCCACGCGTATAGAGGGGAGGAGCCGAGCCCGTGATGTCACACAGTCACCGTGAATCCATGGTAGTGGTGAACGAGTGGACGTTTATTCTTCTGTTGTTTTTATCCTTGGATCCTGTAAGTGTGCTTAATTTTAGGGGCTGTTTTTAATAAAGTAATAAGCAGAAAGCACTATGGAGATTGTGTTTATTATTACATGTGAACGATCGATTTGAGAGAGAAGCGGAGCTGAGCTGTTAGCGGTGATTACATGTTAATGATCGATTGGAGAGAGAAGCAGAGCTGAGCTGCAAGTGATGAGGAAAGGAGAAATTGCCTCGATTTAATCTCTGCAAAGCTGTCAGCGTGTGCATACTGTTTGGAGAGTGTAGGAGGATCAGCTGTTGTGGCGTGGAGGAGAGAGATTGTGGAGGAGAGGAAAGGAGTGACCATTATATGAGTTTTTTTGCTCATCTGTGAGGTGAGCAGGCAATTTGGCTGGTGAAGGATACACAAGTATTGATCTCAGTTAGGACGGATAAGCACAGCGGTGGATTATTTTATACCCTGTGATAAATAAACTTTTTTTATTTTATTTTTTCATTTTTTTTTACTAATAGATGTTATACACATATGGACTGGTTTCACTGGGATATCAATCATTCTTTTGAATATATATAAGTTGATTACTAATAATTTTTTTTATACAAATATGTAAATGCTATACAGAGCTTCACTATAAGATAAAAATAAAAAATAAATAGTTTTCTGAAATACCTCAACCAGAAAACTATGCTGCATTTTGGCCACTAGATGGTACAGGAATTAATCTTACATAGTTACATAGTAGGTGAGGTTGAAAAAAGACACAAGTCCATCAAGTCCAACCTGTGTGTCCGCTTTTATGTCAGTATTACATTGTATATCCATGTATGTTGTGGTCGTTCAGGTGCCTATCTAATAATTTTTTGAAATTATTGATGCTCCCTAATGAAACCACTGCCTGTGGAAGAGAATTCCACATCCTTACCGCTCTTAAAGTAAAGAACACTCTACGCAGTTTAAGGGTAAACCGCGTCTCTTCTAATTTTAGTGAATGGCCGCGTGTCTTTTTAAATTCCCTTTCGCAGAAAAGTTTTATCTCTATTGTGGGGTCACCAGTAGGGATGGGCTGTCTGTTCAGATCGAACATGAGTTCGACTCGAACATTGGCTGTTCGCCCGTAAGCCGAATAGTGAACAATTGGGGGTGTTCGCGGCAAATTCGAAACCCGCGGAACACCCTTTAAAAGTCTATGGGAGAAATCAAAAGTGCTAATTTTAAAGGTTAATATGCAAGCAATTGTCATAAAAATAGTTTGGGGACCCGGGTCCTGCCCCAGGGGACATGTATCAATGCAAAAAAAAGTTTTTTCGGGAGCAGTGAATTTAATAATGCTTAAAGTGAAACAATAAAAGTGAAATATTCCTTTAAATTTGGTACCTGGGGGGTGTCTATAGTATGCCTGTAAAGTGGCGCATGTTTCCCGTGTTTACAACAGTCCGAGAGCAAAATGACATTTCTAAAGGAAAAAAAAGTCATTCAAAAGTACTTGCGGCTATTAATGAATTGTCGGGTCTCTGCAATACACATAAAAGTCATTGAAAAAAACGGCCTGGGATTCCCCCACAGTGCATTACCAGGCCCTTTGGGTCTGGTATGAATATTAAGGGGAACCCCAAACCAAAATTTAAAAAAATAAAAATGAATGGGGGTCCCCCCAAATTAAATACCAGGCCCTTCAGGTCTAGTATGGATATTAAGGGGAACCCCGCGCCAAAATTTAAAAAAAAGGGCATGGGGTCCCCTAAAAATCCATACCAGACCCTTATTCGAGCACGCAACCTGGCAGGCCGCAGGAAAAGAGGGGGGACGAGAGAGAACCCCCCTCCTGAACCGTAACAGGCCACATTCCCTCAACATGGGGAGGATGTCCCCATGTTGATGGGGACAAGGGCCTCATCCCCACAACCCTTGCCTGGTGGTTGTGGGGGTCTGCGGGCGGGGTGCTTATCGGAATCTGGAAGCCCCCTTTAACAAGGGGACCCCCAAATCCCGGCCCCCCCTGTGTGAATTGGTAATGGGGTACAAATGTACCCCTACCATTTCACAAAAAAAAGTGTCAAAAATGTTAAAGACAAAAGCCGGTTTTTGACAATTCCTTTATTAATTGTGAAAAAATATATTAAAATGAACCAAAGCGCCAAAGGATGAAAGTAAGTGAAAAAACCTCATGTATGTGTTATTATGGATAAAGAAAACTAATTGCTTTACCACATAATTACAGTAGCTGCAGTGTGAAATTGATGTGAACAATTAAAAAATGATAAAAAGTATACCGAGCTAAATGCTAAAAAATTACATACAGGTAATAGATATAGGTGATGCACTGGTAACAATTAATACAATTAATAAAACAGTCCCCAGTAAAAAAAAAAAAAAGTACTTGTGCTAGTGGGACAGTATCCAGTGCTGTGACTTGAATAATAGATGGATGATTCCGTGCTTCTAAAGTGCTTAAAATAGGGTGCCCCCCCTGTTGGATGTGCACTCACCCCTGGGAGTGGATCAACTATCGCTAGTTAAGTCAAATGCGCGTGTGGGGCGACCCCTGTGGATGTCCTCTGGTCTGATGATTGGCTGCGGTGAATGTTCCTCATATAAATAGATATAATAGAAAAAGCCTCATTGCACAGTACCGTTGATAAAGAGCGTTTTATTCCAAAAAATATAATGGTATTCAACTCAATGTATGAGTGCCTAATGTCCTGACACCCGGAGTGAACAGCAGGTATAAGTAAATCCGTGAAATCCGCCTGATTAGTTCATACAGCCGCTGGCTTCAGTGAAGGCTTGATTTCCGGGTTGAATGTGTGGGCGGAAGTGTGTCACGATAACGTGACTCAACCTCTATGCATTTCGGCCTATCAGATTGGCTGTCCTCAGGAAGTGGGTTGTAAACACGGGAAACATGCGCCATTTTACAGGCATACTATAGACACCCCCCAGGTCCGAAATTTAAAGGAATATTTCACTTTTATTGTTTCACATTAAGCATTATTAAAATCGCTGCTCTTTTTAAAACTTTTTTTTGCATTGATACATGTCCCCTGGGGCAGGACTCGGGTCCCCAAACACTTTTTATGACAATACCTTGCATATAGGCCTCTAAAATTAGCACTTTTGATTATTCATGTTCGTGTCCCATAGACTTTAACGGTGTTCGCGTGTTCAAACAAATTTTTTGCCTGTTCGCATGTTCTGCTGCGAACCGAACCGGGGGTGGTGTTCAGCCCATCCCCAGTCACCAGTATGGTATTTGTAAATTGAAATCATATTCCCTCTCAAGCGTCTCTTCTCCAGAGAGAATACGTTTTGTGGTCGTAATCTTTCCTCATGAGTAGGGATGAGCTTCGAGTTCGAGTCGAACCCATGTTCGACTCGAACATCGCCTGTTCGACCGTTCGTCGAATTGCGAACGTTATGGGCCGTTCGCGCCAAATTCGATTGGTGCGTCACGGCCCATAATTCACTGCGGCATCACAGTGCATTGCTGGCTGATGACTGCCCACGCATGCACTATGACCCGCATGCTTGGCCAATCACAGCGCCGTCTGTACAGAGAGCTGTAATTGGCCAAAGCCAGGGTGGCTTTGGCCAATTTTGGCTCAGGGGGTTTAGTACACGCCCCACACTATATAAGGCCACCTACGTGGCGGCCTTGTGTAGTGTGTTGCGGCGGCAGAGAGAGATAGACAGAGAGAGAGACAGTGTCATTTGATTTAAGTTAGATAGAGTAGGCAGGCGAGTTAGTTAGCTGCACTTACAGTGTATTGTGTATGTATATGCATCCCAGGTGTTGTGTGTATATATATATATATATATATATATATATATATACTGTATTCAGTTTAGCTAGATCCGTTCCTGTTATTCTCTTCCTAATATACTGACAGGCAGGCAGGTGTTTTTACAGTATTTACAGTTAGTGCACAGTGTGCACCTATAGCTACTTGAAGACAAGTGCTGGTGTTCTTCTTCTGATCCTATTAATACCACGGGCAGGCAGCTTTAAGTATTTACAGTTAGTGTACTGTGTACCCTGCACAGTGTGCACCTAAAGCTATATGAAGACAATTACTGGTGTTCTCATACTAATACTACTACAGGCAGGCAGTTGATTCTGCTAGCTGCAGTATAATCAGTATATATATATACATCCCAGTTTTGTGCAGCTACATCTCACTGCAGGCCATTAGTATGTCTGGAAGGCCAACAAGGAGAGGCAGACAGTCACAAGCCAATAAAAGAGGGCAAGCGGGCTCTGTGTCTTGAGGTTACAGTGCTGGTCGTGGACACTGTGCATCCTCATCAGCACGTGGCCGAGGGACACGCTTGTCCTTTTTTCTGCAGCTGGCCGCGTTGAACCGCAACATGCGGAAGACTTGGTAGAGTGGATGACCAAGCCATCCTCATCCTCCTCATCCTCTCTCACCCAGGTGCAGGTTACTTTGTCTGGCAAAGCAGCTGCCAACGCCGCTTCTTTCCTCGGCTTAATGGCATCAGTCACTCCTTCCCTAGCCCCACCATGTCCTCCTGAGGAGTCCCCAGAACCATTTGACCACAGTGTTGGGTACATGTTCCAGGAGGATGCCCAGCGTTTTGAAGGCTCCGATGATGGTACCCAGCTAGAGGAAGGCAGTAACTTGAGCCCAGAGAGAGGGGGTGCCCAAGAAGGACAGCAATCTGGCAGTCATGTTCCCCCAGCTGTAGCATACTGCCAGCTTTGCTCCAGTGATGAGGAGGGAGGGGATGATGAGGTTACTGACTCCACGTGGGTGCCTGATAGGAGAGAGGAGGTGGAGGAGGAGGTACATCACCAACGAGGCAGGATGCCCTCCAGGGGCCAGCTTAAGGGCAGCACACCGACTGCATCACACCGCAGAGGTCTGCATGTGCAGGGTGCTGCTATCTCTGCACGTTATTCCAAAAGTTCTTTGGTGTGGGCCTTTTTTGAGATGAGTGCATCAGATCCCACCGCTGCTATTTGCAACATATGTCTCAAGCGTATCTCGCGTGGACAAAACATCACCCGCTTGGGCACCACATGCTTGACCAGACATATGTCGACCTGCCATGCAGTTTATTGGCAAACGTACCTAAAAGACCCACACCAAAGAACAAAGAGGACCTCTCCTTGCTCCTCATCAGCTGGGATCTCCAACCCCACTATACCTTCAGTCCTCTCTGAGACCTGCACTGAGAGGAATGAAGGTGTAGAATTAGGTGTGTCACAGCCAAGTACTTGCGGGCAATCTGCTATCGGTACACCGACGTCAGATTGTACCAGGCAAATTTCCCTGCCCCAGCTGCTGCACCGCCGAAAGAAGTTCCCTCCCAGCCATCCACATGCCCAGCGGTTGAATAAATTGCTAGCACTTCAACTGCTGCTTTTTCAGTTGGTAGACTCTGCCCCCTTCCGTGAGTTTGAGTTTGTGGAATGTGCGGTTCCTCAGTGGCAGGTTCCCAAACGCCACTTTTTCTCATGGAAGGCGATTCCGGCTCTCTACCGGCATATGGAAGGCAATGTCTTGGCCTCGCTGGACAGGGCGGTCAGTGGTAAGGTGCATATTACCACTGACTCATGGTCCAGCAGGCATGAACAGGGACGTTACCTATCTTTCACAGCGCATTGGGTGACTCTGCTGGCAGCTGGGAAGGATGCAGGACAAGGTGCAGTAGTGTTGGAGGTTGTTCCACCACCATGCCTCCAAAATGCTACTACTGGTGATTCTGACACACACCTCTCTCCTCTACCCCCTCCTCTTCTTCTTCCTCCATGGCCTCTTCCTGTGCTTTGTCCTCGGAACCAGCGGTGCTCCGTAGGTGTTCAAAGGGCTACGCATGTATGCAGGCCAAAAGATGCCATGCGGTGCTTGAGCTGGTGTGCTTGGGGGACAGGAGCCCACTGGGGCAGAGATTCTGTCAGCTCTGCAGGGGCAGGTTCAGAGATTGTTGACGCCACACCAGCTTAAGGCAGGAATGGTGGTTTGTGACAATGGCACCAACCTCCTCTCTGCCCTCCGACAGGGACAACTGACCCATGTGCCCTGTTTGGCTCACGTCCTTAACTTGGTGGTGCAGCGGTTCTTGGGCAGGTACCCGGGCTTACATTATGTCCTGAGGCAGGCTAGGAAAGTCTGTGTGCATTTCCGCTGGTCATATAATGCCAGTGCTCGGCTGACGGACCTCCAAAAGGAATTTAACCTGCCCAAGAACCGCCTAATCTGTGACATGCCCACTAGGTGGAACTAAACGTTGGCCATGCTGCAGGGGCTGCACACGCAGCAGAGGGCCATCAATGAGTACCTGTGCGACTATGGCACCAGGACAGGGTCAGGGTCAGGGGAGCTTGTTTTTTTTTTCCTCACGCCAGTGGGCCATGATCAGGGATGCATGCACTGTCCTGTCACCATTTGAGGAGGCCATGAGGATGGTGAGCAGTAACAGTGCATGCATCAGTGACACTGTCCCCTTTGTCTACCTGTTGGAGCACACGCTGCGTGGAATAATGGACAGGGCACTTGAGGCAGAACAGAGGCAGGAAGAGGAAGACTTCCTTAGCTCTCAAGGCCCCCTTTATCCAGACAGTGTCCCTACGTGCCCGCCAATCACACAGGAAGAGGAGGAGGATTGTGTCAGCATGGAGGTGGAGCCTGGCACTCAGCATCAGCAGCAGTCTTCAAGGGATCCTTTACAGTCCCAAGAAACCCATCAACTTGTACGTGGCTGGGAGGAGGTGGCTACGGATCATGTCGTCCTTAGTGACCCAGAGGACTCCGGACCAAATGCCTAAGCAAACCTACGCTGCATGGCCTCCCTGATCCTGCAAAGCCTGCGGAAGGATCCTCGTATTCGTGGTATCAAGGAGAGGGATCATTACTGCCTGGCAAAGCTCCTTGATCCACGTTACAAGGGTAAGGTTGCGGACCTTATCTTGCCATCGCAGAGGGAGCAGAGGATGAAACATCTTCAGGAGGCCTTGCAGAAAGGTCTGTGCAACGCGTTCCCAGAGACTTAGAGGTTACAAACTCCTGTTCCTGGACAACGTGTTGCTGAGGCTTCGGTCAGTCAAAGAAGGAGCGGTGGAGAAGGCGGCCATCTGACCGATGCGTTCAGACAATTTTTTTAGTCTGCAGCCCCAAGGTATGATCGGTTCCAGCACCATCGCCAGCGTCTGTTTTACATGGTGCAGGAATACCTAGGGGCAAGATCTGACTTGGACACCTTTCCCACCGAAAATCCTCTGGGTTACTGGGTCTTGAGGATGGATCACTGGCCAGAGCCTGCACAGTATGCAATTGAGCTACTGGCCTGTCCTGCATCCAGTGTTCTTTCGGAACGAACATTCAGTGCTGCTGGAGGCTTTGTAACCGATCACAGGGTGTGCCTGTCCACCGACTCGGTCGATCGACTGACCATCTTAAAAATGAATCAGTCTTGGATCACCACCAGCTACCAAGCACCTAATGCTGATGTAACCGAATAATTTTTTTTGAAATGTCAGATCCCTTCAAGACTGCCTATGCTGATGGTGAGTGACTATCCTGTTATGCTGAGTGACTATCCTCTTCCTCTTCAATGATCATGCGGGTCATGTAATTACAATTTTTGATGCAATATTTTGCAAGAGGGTTCGTTGCTGCGCTTAACTAGAGTATCTGTGAGGGGTTGCAGTGTTGTGGCACCAGTGCCTAAGGCCCAATTTTTCAGCCCCTGTTTAACAGGGGCATGACATTACAATTTTTGATGCGATACTTTGCAACAGGGCTCGTTCCTACACTCCAACTAGAGTATCTGTGAGGGGTTGCAGTGTTGTGGCACCAGCACTAGTGCCTAAGGCCCAATTTTTCAGCCCCTGTTTAACAGGGGCGTGAAATTACAATTTTTGATGCAATACTTTGCAGCAGGGCTCATTCCTGCACTCCAAATAAAGCATCTGTGAGGGGTTGCAGTGTTGTTGCACCAGTGCCTAAGGCTTAATTTTTCTGCCCCTGTTCATCAGGGACATGTAATTACAATTCTTGATCATATATTTCACAGCAGGGCATGTTTCTGCGCCCACCAAGAGTAACTGTGAGGACTTACAGTGTTGTGGCACCAGCACCACCACCACCAAAGGCCCCATTTTTCCACCACTGTTCAACAATGGCATGTAATTACAATTCTTGATCTAATATTTCACAGCAGGGCCCGTTCCTGCGCCCACCAAGAGTTATTGTGAGGGCTTACAGTGTTGTGGCAACACCAACATCTAAGGCCCAAATTTCTGCAGAGTATATAGGGCAGGCCCCTACTTTCAAACATCCAACTTACAAATGACTCCTACTTGCAAACGGAAGGAGACAGCAGGAAGTGAGATGAAGTCTACCCCTAGGAAGGGAAATTCTCTCCTGTAAGAGTTAATATGGGAAAAAAGTGTGTCCTCTCCACTGATGCTTTATTATCAATCCTTGTTTCACTAAAAACCCCAAATTTTCAAAAAACATTTGTCAATGGGACAGAAAGTGAGGTGAATTCTTCTGAAGAGGTGCACAGACAGCAAAACAAATGTTACAGGGGTGATAACCCTTCCCTATGTTTTCCAAAAAGTTTAAAAATAGATTTTTTGGCTGGAGCTACACTTTAAAAATGTACCAGTTCAAAATTACAAACAGATTCTACTTAACAACAAACCTACAGTCCCTGTCTTGTTTGCACTGCCTCTATACTGCTGTTCAGAGTATATAGGGCCTGGGGGCCCCACGCCTTTCCTTTTTTTAATTTGGGTGCGGGGTTCCCCTTGATATCCATACAAGACCCAAAGGGCCTGGTAATGGATTGGGGGGGTACCTATGCTGTTTGTCTCACTGATTTTCATCCATATTGCCGGGACCCGACATTACATTAAAGCCGCAAGCAGTTTTAAATTACTTTTATTCCTTTAAAAATGTCATTTTGTGCAGGGACTGTTCTAAGCACAGGAAACAGGCACCACTTTACAGGCATACTATAGACACCCCCCAGGTACGATATTTAAAGGAATATTTCACTTTTTTTTCCACTTTAAGCATCATTAAAATCACTGCTCCCTAAAAAACGGCCGTTTTTAAAACTTTTTTTTGCATTGATACATGTCCCCTCGGGCAGGACCCGGGTCTCCAAACCCTTTTTAGGACAATAACTTTCATATTAGCTTTTAAAATTAGCACTTTTGATTTTGAACGTTCGAGTCCCATAGACTTTAATGGGATTCTAAAGTTTGCGAGAACTTTCGGTCCGTTCGCAGGTTCTGGTGCCAACCGAACCAGGGGGTGTTCAGCTCATCCCTACTCATGAGTCATAACTAACATCCTCCAGACCCTTTATTAGCTTTGTTGCCCTTCTCTGGACTCCAGTTCCAGCACATCCTTTCTGAGGACTGGTGCCCAGAACTGGACGGCATACTCTAGGTGCGACTGGACCAGAGTCTTGTGGAGCTGGAGAATTATTGTTTTATCTCTGGAGTTAATCCTCTTTTTTAATGCATGCCAATATTCTGTTTGCTTTGCTGTCAGCAGCTTGGCATTGCATGCCATTGCTGAGCCTATCTTCTACTAGGACCCCCAGGTCCTTTTCCATCCTAGATTCCCCCAGAGGTTCTCCCCCTAGTGAGTAGATTCCATTGATATTTTTGCCTCTCAAATGCATTATTTTATATTTTCTACATTCAACCTCATTTGCCATGTAATTGCCCACCACATTAATTTGTTCTGATCTTCTTGCAAGGTTTCCACAACCTGTGGAGAAATTATTGCCCTGCTTAGCTTAGTATCGTCCGCAAATACTGAGATTGAGCTGTTTATCCCTTCCTCCAGGTCGTTTATGAATAGATTAAATAGTATTGCACCCAGAACAGAACTCTGGGGGACCCCACTTTCTACACTGGACAATTCTGAGTACTCCCTATTAATCACTACCCTCTGACCTCGCCCCTGTAGCCAGCTTTCAATTCATGTACTCACTAGACATGTGCATTCGTTTTCATCCGAATGCATTTTCGTCCGAATTTCAGGTATTTTCGTTATCATCTTAACAAATGATAACGAAAGTGCAGAATCTGAAAAACGAAAGATTCAACATAAACCAATGCTTTATTTTCGTTTTCATTGCTACATAAGTTTGTTATTGTCATCATTATGTCGAATCACCTATCTATATCAATCTGTGTCCATCAAACCTGTGGTCGAATATGCCTAACCTTAACTCTATTAGTCCAAGATTATTCTACATAGAGAGAAAAGATTCGACGTAGGGGAGAAAAGTTTCGACGTAGGGGAGAAAAGATTCGACGTAGGGGAGAAAAGATGAATAAAAATAATGATGATGAATGTTATTGGCTGATTGTAACCAAAGAGGAGGAGCAGTAAAATAGCTAGAACTAAGTACACACGTACTTTGGCTTATGGTGTCTGTTGAAAGTTCTAAGAATATTCGACAGAGCAGGTAAACTATATGGCGTCATACAGTTTAGCTGCTCCGTCGAATCTTCTTTGAACATTCGACAGACACTATAAGCCTTCAATGACAGATTTGACCTTAATTTGGATTTTTCGGACGATTTTCGGGAGTAACTAAATAAATTTATTTTTCGGACGAAAACGAAATTCCGAAACGAAATATTTCAGTGTGCACATGTCTAGTACTCACCCTATGGTCCATGCCGACAGACCTTAGTTTGTACAGTAAATGTTTATGGGGAACTGTTTTAAATGCCTTTGCTAAATCCAGATACATCACAGCTACAGGCCTTCCTTTATCTAGATGGCAGCTCACCTCCTCATATAAGGTTATTAGGATGGTTTGGCAAGAACGATTCGTCATAAATCCATGCCGATTACTGCTAATGATACCGTTTTCATTACTAAAATGTTGTATATAGTCCTTTATCATCCCCTCCAACATCTTGCATACTATTGATGTTAGGCTAACTGGTCTGTAATTCCCAGGGATGTATCTTGGCCCTTTTTTAAATATTGGAGCTACATTGGCTTTTCTCCAATCTGCTGGTACCATTCCAGTCAGTAGACTGTATGGGTGCAACAGATCAAAAAACTCACAGATCGTATCGTTCCTCGGATCAGAGTCACGGATCGGATCATTTTTCGGATCAGCAAATAATAATTGAATTTGCAAAAACCTGTTCCACCACCATATAGTCCCCACTGTAATATCCACGTCATCTCCCCCACTGTAATATCCACGTCATCTCCCCCACTGTAATATTCACGTTATCTCCCCCACTGTAATATTGGCTGAGTATGGCTGGATACGGCTGAGCATGGCTTGGTACGGCTGGGTATCTATACTAAATGAGCATTCATGTATCTATGGGCGTTTCAACTAGGTGGGAGTAATTATGTATTGGATTGATGTCTGCCCCTGTTCCCCTTCAGCCAATGAATGCGCTATGCCACTGTAGCGCTTGTGTATTTATAGCGCATGCGCGAGCGTGGTCACGTACCCCTGATGACGTCAGTTGTGACGAAACAGCCGTAGGGTCACAACGCCGACACGCATCGCGCATGCGCGAATTGATTTTAAACAGCTAAGAAGTTTTTTGCACTGTCACTTTGCTGTAAGTGCTTTTGTTGTGTTTTAAGCCCAATAAATCGACCCCCCTTTTTAGTCAATCTGCACTATTGGAGTCCCTTTTGTTTTCTTTTGGGATCTGTGGATTTTTCATGCCTGGCCCCTCCGGGGAGGAGTATTGATGGAATCCATGGGAGCACCTTTTCCATATTGGAGTCCCCATTGCTGAGGACCATCCACATTTGTTTGGTGAGGAGAGCGTGAGAACGGTCCAGGGAACACACCATGTTCGGATATTTTCCACTACTAAGCCTGTATTGACCCCACTGAGTAAGGGCGGTGGAAGGCTTTCTGGTAAGCCTTTAATTTTACCATCTGGTGGTGGGCTGCACTAAAGGTGGATCATGCAATCCTGATCTTCGCAATAGCCTCTCTGGATTTCGTCTGGATTCATCCTCTCATTTGAGATACCTATGAACTTTATTGTTTATTTTTGCACTTTTTTTCTCTATATACACCCTTTAGGGTATGGACTCGTAATATAAGTCATATGAGTGATGACCCTTATAAAAGTATTATTTATGACGGTATAGATTTCAGGTGAATAATTCACAAGTGTCCTTATTATATATGTGTATTGTATCACTTTAAACCAGTGTCACACTGATTATTGTTTAGTATCACTTATTGACTCATATGTTAATATGTGTAAATATGCCAAGACCCACAAAATTATCATGTGTTTCTTTTCACTAGTCTAGCGCTACACTGTTTTTCTTTCTGTTATTCTATGTGCCCTTGTATTGGGGTTATTGTGTTTTAGCTGCAAGACTTCCTTCTCAGTCCTTTATTTCAGTTTTTATTATCATTTATATCTAGCACCTAGCGCAATCCCCCCCCCCCCCTTTTGTATTACCGAGTATTGCAGAGTATGGCTGAGTATGGCTGCGTATGGCTGAGTATGGCTGCGTATTGCAGAGTATGGCTTGGTATTGCAGGGTATTGCAGAGTATTGCAAGGTACGGCAGAGTATTGCTGGGTATTGCAGAGTATGGCAGGGTATTGCAGAGTATGGTAGGGTATGGCAGAGTACTGCAAGGTACGGCAGAGTATTGCTGGGTATTGCAGGGTATTGCAGAGTATTGCAGAGTATGGCTGGGTATTGCAGGTTATGGCTGGGTATTGCAGGGTATAGCTGGGTATTGCAGGGCATGGCTGGGTATTGCAGGGTATGGCTGGTTATTGCAGAGTATGGCTGGGTATTGCAGAGTATGGAAGGGTATTGCAGAGTATGGAAGGGTATTACAAGGTACGGTATTGCTGGGTATTCCAGCCTTGTGCATTAACTTTTAAAACATTTATTTGATAAAAAATAGTAAAGGAAATAACTCACAGGCGATAGGTGGAGGAGGCACAACATAAAATCGCACCGGTGGACAGTCTGCGATTTGACTGCATAGCTCTGAGGAAGAGGGGACTTTCCCCTTGAAACGCGTTAGCGGATTGCAGCGTCTGTGCGTTCCTCCACGACCCCTGGAAGGTTCCGCTAATCCCAAATCGCAGACTATCCACCGGTGCGATTTTATGTTGTGCCTCCTCCACCTATCGCCTGTGAGTTATTTCCTTTACTATTTTTTATCAAATAAATGTTTTAAAAGTTAATGCACAAGGCTGGTGCGCCCTTGTCTTCTTTTTATTTCGGTTTCCAATAGGATCCCCATCCTTGAGGGCAGCAAGGCCAGTGCTTACCTACTATATATGGTGATCCACCTGTGCGCAGAAGTTGCTTTTTTTTTCTCTTTTGCTACTGTATTGCTGGGTATTGCAGGGTATGGCTGGTTATTTCAGAGTATGGCTGGGTATTGCAGAGTATGGAAGAGTATTACAAGGTACGGCAGTGTATTGCTGGGTATTGCAGGGTATTGCATAGTATGGCAGAGTATTGGCAGGGTATGGCAGAGTATTGGCAGGGTATGGCAGAGTATTGGCAGGGTATGGCAGAGTATGGCAGGGTATTGCAGAGTATGACAGGGTGTTGCAGAGTATGGCAGGGTATTGCAGAGTATGGCAGAGTATTGCAAGGTACGGCAGAGTATTGCTGGGTATTGCAGAGTAATGCTGGGTATTGCAGTGTATGGCTGGGTATGGCAGAGTATTGGCAGGGTATTGCAGAGTATTGTCAGGATGTTGCAGAGTATTGGCTGGGTATTGCAGAGTATTGGCAGGGTATTGCAGAGTATTGGCAAGGTTTTGCAGAGTATTGGCAGGGTATTGCAGAGTATTGGAAGGGTATGGCAGAGTATTGCAGAGTATTGCAGGGTATTGGCAGAGTATGGCAGGGTATTGGCAGAGTATGGAGGGATGGCTGAGCATGGATGGATGGATCCATGGATGTGACTGCAATTGTCACACAGCAGCATTGTGGGCACTACAGATCCAGCCCACAGCGCTGCTGCCATGCGATCTCTCCCCTCCACTGTACAGATCAGCACACAGAGGGGAGAGAGGATTCGACATCATGACATGAAGCTGGTTTGTTTACAAGTTTACTAAGGCCGAAGCAGCAGAGTGCTCCGCGGATCGCGTAGTGTGCCGATTCGAACAGGTTGACCCGTTCAGATCATGGATCGGTGACAATCCATTGCACCCCTAGTAGACTGCCAGACCAATGTTCCTAATTTTTACGAACAATTACTTGACTGAGTTCCTTAAAGTGGTGTTCCACCCTAAAAAAAAAATGCATGACTGTGTCTAAAAAAAAAATGTAAAAAAATATTTGGAAATTATTTTTTTTTTAACTTACCTCTAAATGCCTGTTGCTAGGGGGTCCTTCGTAGTCTGCCTCTTTCAGTGCCTGGGCTGGTGACATCACTTCCCTCTCAGCACAGGAAGGACTCAGCTCTGTTCCTTCCCACTTGTCAATCATCTGGGACCCAATACAGCTGCCAATCACAGCGCGCTGCGCCGCTCGCGCATTCGCAGTGGGTGCCAGGCTGTAAAGCCACAGCCCGGCGCCCACAGTTGCAATGCCGGCGCCGCCGAACGGAGGGGGAGACGAGCGGGGCTTCAATCCCCCGCATCGTTCGACCCTGGGACAGGTAAGTGTCCAATTAAAAGTCAGCAGCTGCAGTATTTGTATCTGCTGACTTTTAATTTTTTTTTTTTTTAATGGGCCCTCCTCTTTAAGGACCCTCGGGTGCAAACCATCTGGTCCTGGTGACTTATTAATGTTATGTTTTTCAAGTCTATTTCTAATTCTATCCTCTGTTAGCCATGAGGGTGTTTCCTGTGATGTGTCATGAGGATAAACATTGCTGTTTTGGTTTTCCCAGCGAAGACTGAGAAGAAAAAATTCAATACCTTCGCCATCTCTCCATCCTTAGTAACCAGATTCCCTTCATCATTCTTTATGGGACCAATATGATTTGACCTCCCTTTCTTACTATTTATATACTTTTTACATTTATTTTTAAATTTATTTTTATATATAAGAATTTCTTTTACTCTCCTCCGCTACTTGCCTTTTGTGTTCAATCTGCCCTGATTGCACCATTACATTTCCTGTTGTATTCTTTTTAAATTTGGAATGCTGATGATGATCCCTCAGCCTTGTATTTTTTGAAGGCCTTCTCCTTTGCTTTTATATGCATTTTTACGTTGGAGTTAAGCCACCCAGGACTTTTATTAGCTCTTTTAAATTTATTTTCCATTGGGATGCACTGGCTAATACCCTTATTTAATATGCTCTTAAAGCATACCCATTTTTCCTCCATGTTTTTTGTTCCTAAGATTTTATCCCATTTAGTATCTTCTAGTAAGGATCGTAGTTTAGGAAAGTTGGCACTTTTGAAATTAAGTGTCTTTGTATTTCCTTTATGTTTCCTATTTGTGTGATTTATACTGAAACTAATTGACCTGTGATCGCTGTTTCCTAAATTGCCCCATATTTCCACATCCGTGATCAAGTCTGTATTGTTGGTAATCAGTAGGTCTAGTAATGCTTTGTTTCTAGTTGGTGCATTTACCATCTGACCCATGAAATTGTCTTGCAAGACATTTAGGAAATGGCGAGCTTTGGATGAATGCGCGGCTCCTTCCACCCAGTCAATGTCTGGATAATTAAAATCCCCCATTATAATAACACTTCCCATCTTTGCCGCTAATCCAAATTGTGATAGGAGGTCCACCTCCCCCTCCTCCCTCTGGTTAATAGAGGGAGTATGCTATAGGCCCCCTAATTTCCCCTTAGTTTCCTCCCTTTGTAGCTCTACCCAAAAGGATTCCACCTCCTCCCTAGCTCCCTTAGTGATGTCATCTCTCACATTCACTTGTACATCATTTTTGATATACAGGCATACCCCTCCCCCTTTTTTACCCTCGCTATCCCTGCAATATAGGGAATACCCTTGAATGGTTGCCAGCCAATCATGAGAGCTGTTGAACCAAGTCTATGAAATTCTCCTCGTACAACAGTAGCTCTAGTTTTCCCATCTTGTCCGCCAGACTCCTGGCATTGGTGAACATGCCACGTAGTTTAGACCGGTTGCATACTATCTCCTTATTGGGTGTTCTGAGGTAGCAAATAGGACTTGTTACTGTACTTACCTCGAGTTTAGGTGCTTTAGTCAACCTACCACTAATGCCCCCAATACTACCTTCTGGAATTTGTTCCGCGCTGACTATCTATACTTCTGGACACCCCCCCCCCATCGCCTAGTTTAAAAGCCCCTCTAACTTGTCGGCCATCTTCACTCACAGCCAATCTGCACCTTCCCCATTTAGGTGCAGTCCGTCCCTGCTAAAGAGCTGGTAACCGACTGAGAAGTCGGCCCAGTTCTCCAGGAACCCAAACCCCTCCTTTCTACACCAGCTCCTCGGCCACTTGTTTACTTCTCTAATCTCCCTCTGCCTTTCTGGTGTGGCTCGAGGTATACCGGTAGTATTTCTGAGAATACTACCTTTGGAGGTCCTTTTCCTCAATTTAGCTCCTAAGTCCCTAAAATCATTTTTTTAGGACATTCCACCTTCCTCTGACTTTGTCATTGGTGCCAATATGCACCAATCTCTTTAAAAAAATACGGTGGCATTTTGTTCAGTTTGCACAAATGCACAACAGCTAACCACACTGGGTGGATGACATGCTCTTATCCTTATGTATCTTCTGAGTTGCCATTTGTTATTTTTATTAAAGTATTTTCCTATATACTGTATTTAGTTGGCGCCCTCTGCTGTTTCCTTTATATATTGCAGAGATCACTTCAGTCTCATTGAGGAGCTGCTACGGATATTTTTGGACCTATGGACTTTCTAGTTTAATCCTACAACTCCACTGCACATGCATGTGTAGGATTATTTTTTTTTTAGCTCAGCTGTATCCTTATCTGCTCCATTTTTGATTATTCCTTCTGTGACCTATATACTGCACTTAGTTGGTGCCCTCTGCTTTTTCCTTTGTTGAAACACTTGTGCATATTTAGATGGCAAATTTTCACTTATGACTATCTTAAGTGAAACTCCAGCCAAGTTTCTTTTTGGATACCATAGGCAAGGGTTGGAACTTTTTCATGCTATTCTTTTTGTCTTTGTTCTTATTGAGGAAGATTTAAATTCCATTTTCTGTCCAAGTGATCGAATGGCAGTGGTCAACAACATCTTACATTGATTCAAACATTCTCAGCTACATTGGTGAAAGTTAATCGATGATTGGCTAATAGGTGAAACTGCAGGCTGATGCTTTTTTGCACCCAGTTATTACACATCACAAACAGCAAATTGTAAAGGTACTTACAAACACTGGGCCCCAAAAAGGAATGCCACTTAAAAGTGTGTAACTAAGGATAAGGAAGGCCAATGCAATGCCGAGAGCAATCTCCAAGATGGCTGCAACAATGAGCAGAATCTGAAGTGGAAAAGAACAAGGCTTAATTAGTTTGATGCAGCTTTGCACAATACTCTGCTAAATGCCATTGATATCTAATGGTCTACTAGAGATAAATGAAAAGATTTGCCTAGTTGATGATTCAACCCAGATGGGGATTCTTTCAAGGCAAGTTCAAGTTCCTCAAAGAACTTTTCTCATTTTTTTCAAACAGCAATTTGAACCTGACGTGACATTTGCTAGGATCCCTGTACAGACTTATATCTGCCCATCATCAGCCTATACCTTTTTTAATTCTGTTCTTAAATCAATCTCTAGCACATCTGCCAGAACATGCGCAGCTTCTCCATTTCCCAGGAAACCATTGTGACCAAACCACTATGAGGTCCAAGTTAAAAGCTGAATACCAGGTACCAACTGGGATTATCTTGGTCGGAGATATACAAAAGATCAAGGAGCACCTCAAAAGCTACCATCCATACGGATTATACCCCTGAGGGGAAGGCGTGAATAGACCCAATTGGGGGTTTTAAGGGGAGGTGAGTGCATAAGTTGACTGGTGGAGGGTCCTTATCACCTTGAAGAGTTCTTTCACAGAAAGATTCCAATATTTTCACAGTTGGCAAGGACTATCATCACTTTAGCCACAGGGTGGCACTGTTCCACAGCTTTTTAACTTTATGTATAGTTTTTTAAAGTTACCATTATTTTGTTTTATTTAGGTAGCGCTTCACTGTTTGATTATTACCATGTGATAGCTGTGGGCCAATCACAGCATAGGAAACAGCTATTTTGAATGAATTCATTCATAACAGCTTTGTTGACACTGTGATTGCATAGCGATCACATAAACATGGGGCCCTGAGTACCAGGATACACAGTCTGCTGTGTCCAGTGCGCTGCACGCCCCTAACCCAAAGCAGGCTGGATGACATACATGTATGTGATCCTGCCTGCCTGCCTGCTCCGCCCACCTGCAGTAAAAGTATTGTGGGCAGTTGGCAAGGGCTTAAACCTTCTTTTGCATTCCAATACATTTGCTTTCTTCATGGAATGTTCACCATAAACTTTTTGTAACCAAGCTAGTTTTACTCGCACTTTTGCCAATTTTCACGCAAAATTTGATGTTAATCCTCTGCTTCAGGTTTCTGTCGCTCTTTTTCAGCACACATTTTATTTCTTCTGTTACTCCATAAGTCTGAGTCAACTGGTCTGCAACCAAAGCAAGTGCAAGTTAGAAGATGTCAGAACTTGAGTGAGAATGGCTGTGTGACCACCATAGTGCTACGCCCCAGACATTTTGAGAATTTAATTGTCACACCTCCTATATTTCTGTGTGCTAACAGTGCTGAATTATGGATTACATGGAAAATACAAGGACAACAAGTAGGTAAAACACTTTTAACTCAATTTGAAAAAGAAAAACAGTTTGCCCCACTTATAAGTTTGACAATTGCTGGAGCTGTTAACACTCAGAACTAAATCTTAAAGTGGTTCTAATGGCAGAAGGTTTTTTATCTTTCAGTTCAATAATTTTTATTGAAAGAGAACATTTTTCAGATTTAACAAAAAAGAAGATAACAAGACAAATACAAGATTACAGAAATATAGGAAATGATGCCAAGTTGGTGAACATTACATTTCAAGACATTGAATATGTATGAACATTTACATGGTCTGATATCAGGAAACACATTTATCAAACTTTCATCAGCTAACTGAGTCACAAGTATGGTGGTACTATTATCCATCTATATAGTCTACACTTCGCCTGAGTGCAGACCGCCCCTCATGAGTGTATTTTTCCGGTTCCACCCCGGGCATCCAACGCCCCAATGAGATCATACTGCATCCGACGCCCGGGATCGACCGGGTCACTCTGTTTATTCCATTAGTGACTTACATGAAATTTTTGTTATACCAAACTGGAAGAATTTGTGTACTCCATATTAGTAGTGCATACAATACTCAAGGTTATCAAGATGCCACAAAATTTACATAGCTAATTGTTAAACTATATATCTGTGAAGAGGTTTTCTCCATTATGCTAAGTATTCCAGTGAGCCTTGTTATTTTGAAACCATTCAAGCCACAGACTCCAGATATGGTATTGATAGTTACCCTGGGAAGCAGCGAACATCATCTCATAGGTTATGTGTAGATTAGCAGAACTTATTACTTCTATGAGAGATGGGGTTTCAGTGTTTTTCCACTTCCTAACTATCGCTAGTCTAGCACCCACAAGGACATGAAAGACTATGTTTCTAAGAGGTGGTGGGACTTTCTCTATTCCTAATGATAGAATAGCAAGTTCTGGATTTTTGGGAAGGGGGGTGTCAGGGAGTTTTTTTATTAGACGTGACCAGAAGGTCTTTAGTGATGGGCAAGCCCATAATATATGCATGAGTGAACCCCTGTGTCCACATTGTCTCCAGAAGAGTGGAGGTGTTTGGGAATGAAATCCAGCTATCCCTGTGGGTGTTAGATACCATCTTAGGAGTATTTTGTTGGAAAGTTCCCATAAATTGACGCATTTGGTAGCTACATAGGTGATCTTAAGTGAATTTTGCCATTGCTCTGTAGAGTCGGAAGATATTATTATTATTATTATTATTATAATACAGGATTTATATAGCGCCGACAGTTTACGCAGCGCTTTACAACATTAGGGCAGACAGTACAAGTACAAAACAATTCAATACAGGAGGAATCAGAGGGCCCTGCTCGTTAGAGCTTACAATCTAGGAGGGAGGTTTTAAAGGGGTTGTAAAGGTAAAAATGTTTTCACCTTAATGCATTCTATGCATTAAGGTGAAAAAACTACTAATCATACCGCTGTCCCCAGCCCCCCCGTTTTACTTACCTGACCCCTCGAAATTCGGCTGCTCGTTCACGTCCTCGATTCCGCTGCTCAGCCTGGCCGCTGATTGGCTACAGTGGATGGATTGGAAGCAGCGCAGCCATTGGCTCGCGCTGCTGTCAATCACATCCAATGACGCGGCGCGCTGGGGGGCGGGGCCGAGTGATACAGCAAGCGGCTATAGCCGCCGGCTGTATCACGGGAGCGCGTCCACAATAACTAACCACCATGTGAGCGAGCTCGCATTAAGGTGGTTAATTATTGCGGGGAGGAGCTGAGACAGCCGCCGAGGGACCCCAGAAGAGCAGGTTCAGGGCCATTCTGTGCAGAACGAGCTACACAGTGAAGGTAAGTATAACATGTTTGTTATTTTTAAAAAATAAAAAAAATACCTTTACAACCCCTTTAAATCTACTTCCCAAGTTTTCATGGATGGAGTTCAGATTTTTGGTTCAAGAAGTTGTAGAAAAGGCATATACCTTTAATGGAAGTGACAGGGTTAGTTAGATATAGGAAGATCCTAATTGGTATAGAAATGTAAGGTGTGGGAATGACTGATAATAGATGTGATATTTGGTTATAAGTATATAGGTCCTTTGGTTCTAGGCCATGATCTATTTGAATTGCTCTGAATGTTTTAATTGACGGACCAATGGTGATATCTTCTACGGTAGTAATGCCCCTTGACGTCCATTTTCATACATTTAAGTCAGGGATTAGTAATTTTAGGCTCGAGATGGGTAATGGTATGGATTTGGTGTTATGTGTGGACATAGAGGTATTTAGGAGTATGTTCCATGCTCGAAGCGTGGCTTTCATACTGGGTGACATATTACCTGCTTTCAAAGGGTTAAAGGTGCTTGTTAGGAGCAGGTCGTATGTATTACTGTTAATGCATTGAGATTTCTCTAATTCTATCAATCTGGGTGGTTTTGCGGGAACCACTGTTTTGCTTGAGCTAGGATGGCGGCTAAGTAGTAATCTTTCAGCAGTATGTGACCTACCCCCCTTCTCTCCTAGATTTGATCAATTTTTGAAATGCACACCTAGCTTTTTTCTTTTGCTATAAGTATGTAATAATTACTGATTGGGCTTTGAAGAAGAAGATTTTGAGGCCCGAAATAGGGAGGACTCTAAATAGATAAATGAATTGGGGTAGGACCATTATTTTAAATGCCGCTAATCTTCCCGACCATGTCATTTCTGTTTTAGTTATATTGCAAAGTTTCGAGTTAAGACCTTGGAGGAAAGGCGTGTAATTTGCGCTAAATAGTTGTTCGGTCTGTTCAGTTAATGTTGTGCCTAAGTATTGTATTCCCGTTGAACTCCAAGCATAAGGGAATTACTTCTGAAGTCTAGTTTTCGTATGGTCATCTACTCCTAATCCTAATATTTGGGACTTACTTTCATTAACCTTGTAATATGATATTTGATTAAACAAAGAAAGAGCTTCATGTGCTGCAGCCAGGGAATGTTCCACTTCTGAAAAAATCATGATAACATCATCAGCAAATAGGCTGATGGGGCGATCAGTACCACCAGCTGAAAATCCTGTGATTTGTGGATGCAATCTAATATGGATAGCAAGGGGTTCCATCAATAAGTTAAACATTAGAGGGAATAGGGGGCATCCTTGCCTTGTTCCATTGGATATAAAGAAGGGAGAGGATAGCATACCTGATAAATACACCCTGGCGGACGGTTTGGAGTATAGAGCCATGATGGCCGAAAGTATGTTCCCTCCAAATCCAAATGTTTCTAGCACCTTAACCAAATACTGCCAGTGTATACGGTCGATGGCCTTCTCTGCATTCAGCGTTAGGAGCAGAGAAGGCCTTTTCTTTAGCTCCGCTAAGTGTATAATATTGATTAGTCTCCGGGTGGCATTGGACGTCTGTCTATTTTTGGTGAAAATCGGTTTGATCGGGATGAATAAGCGTTGGTAATATGTCTACTAGGTGGGGGGGCTATTCATTTTGCATAGATCTTCAGGTCAATATTCAGAAGTGAAATTGGCCTGAAGTTCGGAGGGGAGTCTGGTTCCTTCCCTGGCTTAGGTAAAGTTACAATAAGTGCTTCTAACATTTCAGGAGGGAAAGAGGCAGAGGCAGCGGGGGTATTGAAAATTTGGTTTAAATGTGAAGATAAAATGGGACGGTGTAAGTAGAGCAGTGGAGGGGGGTTGTACTAGAATTGGAGATTGGGGCAGTTCTATGGGGGAGGAGCCGGATGTGGGCGGAGTTTAGACGCCGTGGCTGAGTCTGGGTGGCTCGGCGTCCCTCTAGCTGAGATACTCGCACCGAGCGGCTCCCGGATCGCGCTCTGACCCCTGGTCGCCCCCCCCTCTCTGAAACGCTTAGCTCTGCGTGCCGTTCCTCCGCTACACCACCCAGGTATTCGGTCTCGAGGGTCGGCTGCGGTGGACGGAGGTGGTGGGAGCAGTGTGCCCGTGAATGGGCTCACAGCGACAGGCGGCGGTCGCAGTCTGGGGCCCGATCGGGGATGCCGTGCTTCCCCCAGCGTATGTTGACAACCATAGGCCGAGGAGAGAAGAGGTGAAGAGGCAGGATCTAACGTGGAGCGGGCTTGGCAGGGATGAACTGAAGGAGTTGAGGAAGAAGTCCTACAAATGAAACAAGGGAACATCTACTGACAGGTGAAAAGCCCCAGGAGTCCCACAGGTGAAGCGTAAGCACTGCACGGGTAAGAGTTTGGTCTTTCTCTATATGGAAAGGAGGGTAAGTGTCCTGCTGGAACAAATATCTTATCTCAAAAATCTTATGGATGCTCCCACGCAGGGGACTGTGATGCATTTTTGTATTGCTATCAATAATCTTTTAAATATGCAAGTATAAAAGCCATGGAAAGCAGCGTCCTGCTGAGCCTGAACTGTTAAATTGGGAATGTGATAGAGTTCTCTATGTTGGCGGCCGGAGGTGAGCAAGTTCTCGAGGTGGCGGAGCAACAGTGGTGAGACCCTCCTGACTGAAGAGCCCCGGGGAGAATAGGAGCTTTTTTAGGGCAGAGATTTAGATACTGTCTGTATAGTGACTTTTTTTTTTCTACCCTGCACCAACGAGACCCCCTCCCCCTCCCCTCCTAAAACCACTCACACAAACGAACATAAGTGCTCTTGGTAGGGAGATACAGGGCGCCCGGGGTGGAGGGGTTAAGGGGCGAACTGCACAATTTACCGTGGGAACCTGGTTCTGCCATTTTTTACGCCCTCTCTAGCGGGGAAAAAAGGAAATGAGAGGCAAATCAGCAAGAGGGGCCACGGCGAATCCGCCTAGACTAAGCGCTAGCCCAGGAGCCATCAGGAAGTACATGGTGAATGAGCCTAATAAAGTCAGCTCTGACAACGCAACTGGGACTAAAAATAAAACACCAGAATGCCCAGTCAAAGTCGGGACTAGGAGCCAGGTGGTAGATACCGAAATAAGACCCCCCATTGGTGAAATAGAAGCAGAAGCGCTAATGCTACCCCAACAGGAAAAACATCTCCCCTCTAAAGGGGAAATCGCAGAGATGTTTGCGAAACTGGAGGCCTCAAACAAAGAGGAGATTAGCACTGCGCATGAGAATATGAGCCATATTTTAAAAAGAGTGGAGGAAGTTGAAAACACAATGGACAAACAAGAGGTAGAAATCAAAAACCTGATAACTCAGATGGAAGCACTGCGGAGGGAACAGAGAAATACAAGGTATAGAATGGAAGACCAAGAGAATCGCAGTAGAAGAAAGAACCTTCGGATTAGAGGCCTCCCGGAAACGCACGGGGACAAAGAGAATCTACAGGACAAAATGGAGGTAATGTTCAAGGATCTGAGAAAACTGAGTGACGACAGCAATAAATTAAAAATGGACAGAGTGCATAGGATTAGAAAACCAGCGGAAATTAGAGAGGACGTCCCGCGTGATGTCATTGTGCGATTCCACAATTATCAAGACAAAGAAGAGATTAGTTTCAATCTGAGGAAAAACATGCAGGCAAAATATGGGGAAACAAACCTGCAAGTTTTTCAAGACCTGTCAGTAGAAACACTCAATAGAAGAAGAATTTTGAAACCATTACTTGCGACCCTAATAACACATGAGGTGCAATACTCCTGGGGCTTCCCTGCCTGCCTAATTGGTCGCAAAGAGGGCCGGTCGGCCACGCTGAGATTCCCGGAAGAAACACAACAATTCTGTCAACGCCTAGGAATTCCCCTGGTGGAGATCCCGGGTTGGTGGGAAAAAATTGCCAACCAGGAATCTACAGGGGAATCAACTACCTGGAAACCAATAATCTCTGTAAAAGAGTATAGGGGCCAAAAAGTGCAGAGGCACCAATAAGGACAGAAAAAGGACATAAAGAAAGAAGGGAAAGAAAAAAAAAAAAAGAAGAGAAAAAGAGAGGAGGGGCTCAGCTGTGCCCGCTGTATGCCGGGGGGGGGTGGGGGGGGGATTCCGGGGGGTGCGGGTGGGAGGGATGACCGGGCCTGGTAAATCTTATCACCCAGGGTCAGTTTCCAGGTCTGACTAGCTCCCCTACCGAGCTCAACCTCAGGGGGCAAACCGGGGGGCGAGGTGGAGCTGGAGAGCCACGGTTTTTTTGTTAGGCCCAAGGGGGGCCAGTTTTTCCCCCAACGGGAATGGGGAAGGAGGGAGGGGGGGGAGGGGTGTGGAGGGGTAGGGGAGGGGGGGTGAAGAGGGGTGGGGGGTGAGGGAGGGGGCAGGAAAGGGGGGGAGCCCTATTGCTAGCTGGGTTTCGAGTCTATACCACAAAAAAGAGGGTCTAACCTATGTAAAAGTACCAGGAGCTTGTTCTTCAGAAGGGAGAAAACAAACAAGAGTGAGTGATGACACCTAATTTAAAAGTTATTTCTTACAATGTAAGGGGACTGAATGCTTGTGTAAAACGTGCTAATATTTTAGGGGAATTGAAGTTCCTGAAGGCTGGGGTCGCTATGCTCCAAGAGACTCACTTAAGTACCAACAAGAACCAAAAAATCTTCTCTAGGGACTTCCCAGTTTGGTACTATAGTGACTCACCAATTAGGGGTGCAAGGGGAGTGGCCATAGGGTTTGCCAGGGAGATCAGATTTGAACTTGAGGAGGCATTATCGGACCCGGAGGGTCGGTACCTCTTCTTGAAAGGCAAAATCAATGGTCTGAAGTACTCCCTGGCAAACATCTATGGGCCAAATAAAAACACATACAGAAAAGTAATAAGTATACTGACTAAATTTGAAGAATTCAAGACGGGGAGAGCTATAGTTGCAGGGGATTTTAATCTCTGTCTAGACCCCGAGAGGGATTGTATGTCGCATGACAGGGGGAGGGGGGGAGTGTGGGCTGGGAAACTCAAAAAGAAACTGCACCAACTTCAGTTGGTGGATGTATGGAGGATCCAGCAAGGAGACATAAGGGATTACACTTACTACTCTCCCGTGCATGCGACATACTCGAGACTCGATTTTTTTTTGGTAGAGCATAGGTTGCTAGAAGAGGTCACAGAAGCAGCCATCGGTAATATGACATTCTCGGACCATGCACCTGTGAGCATACAGTTAAAATTAGGTGAAACTGACTTACAGGGCATGGGATGGAGACTGAATGAAGATCTATTAAAAGACAAAGACATCTTAAAAAGAATTAAGGAAGAGCTGGAGTGGTTTTTTAAAATTAATACCCCCGGGGAGGTAAACGAGGCTACAATCTGGGAAGCCCACAAAGCCTATATTAGGGGTATACTTATGATGGTAGGGGGGGGGGGAAATAAGAGATTGAAAATTGAAAGGACAGCCCTTACTAGAGAGATCCAGGAACTAGAACAACAACATAAAGTATCAGGTGGAAGGGAAGTATGGATAAACCTACTGAAAAGAAGAGAAGAGATGAGGGCCTCCTTAGAACAGGAAACACGTAAAACCTATAACATGGTCAAGAAAGAGAGATACATCTTTGGTAATAAACCAGGTAGGCTTCTGGCAAGGGTCCTGAAAAAAAAGAAAATGAGCAATTACATCGAAAAAATTAGGACCAAGTCGGGGGAGATCAAACATAAAACGCGGGACATAGCGAAAGCTTTTCAAGAGTTCTATGGGGCATTGTACGCAATTAATGCAGATAACTCCCAGAAATCGGATAATTGTAAACGAGAGGCCAATAAAACATTCTTGAAAGAGGCTAACTTAACTAAAATAACGGAAGAAGACAGTGATATGTTAGATGCCCCAGTGACCCTACAGGAACTAAGGAAGGCTATCCAGAATATCCCAAATGGGAAAAGCCCAGGGCCTGATGGACTGACCGCCCTGTACTATAAAAAATTACAGGAACCATTGCTCCCCATATTGTGTTCTTACATCAATGGGATTGGGGAAGGTTGGGAGATGAGAAAGGAAGCACTTGAAGCGAGGATCGCTGTCATAGGGAAGGAGGGAAAGGATAGCACCTTGTGCTCAAGTTACAGACCCATTTCCCTCTTGAATGTCGATACGAAGATCTTTGCAAAGATTCTCGCCGACAGACTGAAAAAGATAGTGAAGGAGGTGGTCCACTCCGACCAAGTAGGCTTCATACCTGGGAGGGAAGGAAGAGATAATAGTATTAAAACACTAATGGTGACCCAGACAATGAAGGAAAGGGGAGCCCCAGGACTACTCCTGTCGATGGACGCTGAAAAAGCATTCGACAGGGTAGACTGGGGCTTCATGTGGAATACTCTGGAAGGATTTGGCATAGGCAACAAAATGATAGGAAGGATAAAGGCCCTGTATACCGCCCCCACCGCCAGAGTCAAAATAAATGGCACCCTGTCCGACCCCATTGTACTGCAAAATGGTACCAGACAGGGGTGCCCGCTGTCCCCGCTGCTTTTTGTGTTGACATTGGAACCGTTGTTGGCTAGGATAAGACTTAGCCCAGACATCAGTGGAGTCAAAATTGGGGAAGAAGAATTCAAACTAGCCGCCTTTGCCGATGACGTCCTATTGTATGTCACGCGCCCGAGGATCTCCCTTCCCAACCTACTCGAGATGGTCAGGAATTACGGTAGACTATCAAATTTCCGTGTAAATGCAACCAAGTCGGAAATACTGGAAGTTGTAGAGGATAAAGTCAGGGATAAAGCCTACCAAAAATGCCTCCCATTTAAATGGGGGATAAAAGAACTTAACTATCTAGGAGTCAAAATATCAGCAGCAAAAGAGACACTGTTCCAAGCCAACTACATGACCCTCCTCAATGAGATCATTGAGATTATCTTGGGGAGGTAGGATAAATTTACTTAAAATGTCAGTTCTCTTCAAAGTCACATATAAAATCCAAATGCTCCCAATAGCAAAACCACTGAGTTTTCTGAATAAATTACACACACTGTTTCTAAGGTTTATATGGAGGGGGAAGAAACCACGAATTAAGTATGCACAATTAGTGAATGTTAAGAAGAGGGGGGGTTGGGGGGCACCAGATATTAAAAAATATTATACTGCAATAGTTCTATCACGTATTCCAGATTGGATAAATAATAATAAAGATTAGCAATGGGTGAAAATAGAGAACATAACGAGTGGGATTGATTTAGGTAAAAATGTATGGATACCACCACAATATAGAAAACTGTGCACGAAAACAATGGACATCACCAAACACGCCTTAAACACATGGGATAAAATACACACTAGGGAGAAGTGGGGATACAATTCACGACTAGTCCCGTTAAAGGATACAGATTACTTCCCGCCAGGGAGGGAAGAATTGTCTGGGAGATGGATTCTACGTGAAGAAGCCCAACTCAAAGATATTACTAGTATGGGGATACTATGCTCCTACCAGGAACAAAAAGCTAAAGATAATTGGTTTGTTATGGATAGTTGGAAATACAGGCAGATGAAACACTTTGTTGAATCCCTCCCGCAGCCAATAAGGTCAATAGAAGACCTTCGCCCCCTTGAAAAAGTATGTATTAAGAAAAGTAGGAGAGGAGGAATGTCCAGGATTTACAGAATACTGATTAGAATGGGAGAGGTGGAGCGTCCAGGATAGTTCATGAAATGGGAGGAGGAATTAGGCAAAAAGATCAGTGAAAATGAGACTGGGAGGGTCCTGAATAGAGTAAACTCCACATCAGCAAATTACAGGATAGCAGAAATGAATTTTAGAATTCTTGCCAGAATGTATGTCACTCCGGATATAGCGCATAAAATGCAGGAAGAAACTTCGCAGTATTGCTGGAGGGGGTGTAAGGAGATTGGGACAATGGCGCATATTTGGTGGATGTGCCCGGTAATGAAAAAATATTGGGGGGAGATAAGGGGGAATATACATGTGATCACGAACAAGAAGGTCCCAGATGACCCCTGGGTATGTTTGCACCATGGAAGCGATATGCCCTCTAGGATCTATTTGAAAACACTGCTACCACACCTTCTCAATGCAGCTAAAAGTCTTATCCCTAAATATTGGCTGGACAGTAGGAGACCTTCAATGCGGGAGTGGTTCAACAAAGTAGAGGAAATTCACTGCTTAGAATATCTAAGATACAGTGAAGGGTTGGAGATGGAGGAATATGAAGAAACGTGGAGAGACTGGGCAAGGTATAAGTTCTCCAACCAGGCGGCTGAGGTGTGGGATGGGGAGTCAGATAACTCACCTTAAACAAAAACACAACCTCCAAATCGAGTTAAAACATCTAAACAGGCATTAAGAGTAGGTGGCGGATTGGCAGAGGCAAGGCTAAGGCTCTCTTGGGGAGGGTGGAGGGGGGGAAGGGGGGGGTGACTGGTTTTGGGGGGGGCAAGGGGGGGGGGATATTGCTCCCCGGGATAGAGATAAGATATAAGTATAATTATATATCATCAGGAAAGAGAAAAAAAAAAAAGACTATGCACAAAAAGAAAATGCCACAAGGATGTGAAAGTATCAAGGGATAAGTTTGACTTGTAAGTTGAAATAATACCCCTTTATGAAAAGTACTTGGCTGACGTGGCAAAAAAAAAAAAAAAAAATGTGAAGATAAAATGGTTTTAAATTCCTTGTAGTATTCCCCGCTAAATCCATCAGGACCTGGGGATTTATTTGGAGGTAGGGAATCAATTATTCTATGGATCTTTGATCCAGTGATCAGGGCATTCAGGGATTCCAATTGGCTATTCGTCAATTTTGGTATGGACAGCTGGGAAAGGAATTTGTTAATTGCTTCTGGGGTTGGTTAATGAGTCATAGGGTCATTTTTCAGAAGGTTTTTTATCTTAACCACTTCAGCCTCGGAAGGATTTACCCCCTTCCTGACCAGAGCACTTTTTACAATTTGGCATTGCGTCGCTTTAACTGCTAATTGAGCGGTCATGCAATGGTGTACCCAAACGAAATTTGCGTCCTTTTCTTCCCACAAATAGAGCTTTCTTTTGATGGTATTTGATCACCTCTGCCATTTTTATTTTTTGCGCTATAAACGGAAAAAGACCGAAAATTTTGAAAACAAATGATATTTTCTACTTTTTGTTATAAAAAAAATACAATAAACTCAATTTTAGTCATACATTTAGGCCAAAATGTATTCGGCCACATGTCTTTGGTAAAAAAAAAGTCAATAAGCGTATATTTATTGGTTTGCGCAAAAGTTATAGCGCCTACAAACTAGGGTACATTTTCTGGAATTTACACAGCTTTTAGTTTATGACTGCCTATGTCATTTCTTGAGGTGCTAAAATCGCAGGGCAGTACAAAACCCCCCCAAATGACCCCATTTTGGAAAGTAGACACCCCAAGGAAATTGCTGAGAGGCATGTTGAACCCATTGAATATTTATTTTTTTTGTCCCAGGTGATTGAATAATGACAAAAAAAAATTTAAAAAATAAAAAATTTACAAAAAGTTTCCACTAAATGATATATTGCTCACACAGGCCATGGGCATATGTGGAATTGCACCCCAAAATACATTCAGCTGCTTCTCCTGAGTACGGGGATACCACATGTGTGGGACTTTTTGGGAGCCTAGCCGCGTACGGGGCCCCGAAAACCCAGCACCGCCTTCGGGATTTCTAAGGGCATAGATTTTTGATTACACTCCTCACTACCTGTCACAGTTTTGAAGGCCATAAAATGCCAAGATGGCACAAAACCCCCCCAAATGACCCCATTTTGGAAAGTAGACACCCCAAGCTATTTGCTGAGAGGTATATTGAGTCCATGGAATATTTTATTTTTTGACACAAGTTGTGGGAATGTGACAATTTTTTTTTTTTTTGCACAAAGTTGTCACTAAATGATATATTGCTCACACAGGCCATGGGCATATGTGGAATTGTACCCCAAAATACATTTAGCTGCTTCTCCTGAGTATGGGGATACCACATGTGTGGGACTTTTTGGGAGCCTAGCCGCGTACGGGGCCCCGAAAACCAATCACCGCCTTTAGGATTTCTAAGGGCATAAATTTTTTATTTCACTCCTCACTACTTATCAGAGTTTTGAAGGCCATAAAATGCCAAGATGGCACAAAACCCCCCCAAATGACCCCATTTTGGAAAGTAGACACCCCAAGCTATTTGCTGAGAGGTATGTTGAGTCCATGGAATATTTTATATTTTGACACAAGTTGCGGGAAAGTGACAATTTTTTTTTTTTTTTTTTTTTGCACAAAGTTGTCACTAAATGATATATTGCTCAAACATGCCATGGGCATATGTGGAATTACACCCCAAAATACATTCTGCTGCTTCTCCTGAGTACGGGGATACCACATGTGTGGGACTTTTTGGGAGCCTAGTTGCGTACGGGGCCCCAAAAACCAAGCACCGCCTTCAGGATTTCTAAGGGCATAAATTTTTGATTTCACTCCTCACTACCTATCACAGTTTTGAAGGCCATAAAATGCCAAGATGGCACAAAACCCCCCCAAATGACCCCATTTTGGAAAGTAGACACCCCAAGCTATTTGCTGAGAGGCATGGTGAGTATTTTGCAGCTCTCATTTGTTTTTGAAAATGAAGAAAGACAAGAAAAACGTATTTTTTTTTTTCTTTTTTCAATTTTCAAAAGTTTGTGACAAAAAGTGAGGTCTGCAAAATACTCACTATACCTCTCAGCAAATAGCTTTGGGTGTCTATTTTCCAAAATGGGGTCATTTGGGGGGGGGGTTTGTGCCATCTGGGCATTCCATGGCCTCCGAAACTGTGATAGGCAGTGAAGAGTGAAATCAAAAATTTACGCCCTTAGAAAGCCTGAAGGCGGGGCTTGGTTTTCGGGGTCCCGTACACGGCTAGGCTCCCAAAACGTCTCACACATGTGGTATCCCCATACTCAGGAGAAGCAACAGAATGTATTTTGGGGTGTCATTTCACATATTCCCATGGCATGTTTGAGCAAAATATCATTTAGTGACAACTTTGTGCAAAAAAAAAAAAAAAATTTGTCTTTTTCCCGCAACTTGTGTCACAATATAAAATATTCCATGGACTCGACATGCCTCCCAGCAAATAGCTTGGGGTGTCTACTTTCCAAAATGGGGTCATTTGGGGGGGGTTTGAACTGTCCTGGCATTTTATGCACAGCATTTAGAAGCTTATGTCACACATCGACCACTCTTCTAATCACTTGAAGACAAAGCCCTTTCTGACACTTTTTGTTTACATGAAAAAATTATTTTTTTTGCAAAAAAATTACTTTGAACCCCCAAACATTATATATTTTTTTAAAGCAAATGCCCTACAGATTAAAATGGTGGGTGTTTAATTTTTTTTTTTTTCACACAGTATTTGCGCAGCGATTTTTCAAACGCATTTTTTGGGGAAAAAACACACTTTTTTAAATTTTAATACACTAAAACACACTATTTTGTCAAAATGTTTGATGTAATAAAAAAGATGATCTTAAGCCGAGTACATGGATACCAAACATGACATGCTTTAAAATTGCGCACAAACGTGCAGTGGCGACAAACTAAATACATTTTTAAAAGCCTTTAAAAGCCTTTACAGGTTACCACTTTAGATTTACAGAGGAGGTCTACTGCTAAAATTACTGCCCTCGATCTGACCTTCGCGGTGATACCTCACATGCATGGTGCAATTGCTGTTTACATTTGACGCCAGACCGACGCTTGCGTTTGCCTTTGTGCGAGAGCAGGGGGGGGGGGGGCAGGGGTGCTTTTTTTTTTAATTATTTTTTTGCTTTTTTATCTTATTTTTAAACTGTTCCTTTCATTTTTATTTTTTTTTTTATCATTTTTATTGTTATCTCAGGGAATGTAAATATCCCCTATGATAGCAATAGGTAGTGACAGGTACTCTTTTTAGAAAAAATTGGGGTCTATTAGACCCTAGATCTCTCCTCTGCCCTCAAAGCATCTGACCACACCAAGATTGGTGTGATAAAATGCTTTCCCAATTTCCCAATGGCGCTGTTTACATCCGGTGAAATCTAAGTCATGAAATGCTCGTAGCTTCCGGTTTCTTAGGCCATAGAGATGTTTGGAGCCATTCTGGTCTCTGATCAGCTCTATGGTCAGCTGGCTGAATCACCGGCTGCATTCTCAAGTTCCCTGTTGGGACAGGAGAGCCAGAGAAAAACATGGAAGACGGTGGGGGGGGGGCATTCCCTCCCACTGCTTGTAAAAGCAGTCTAGAGGCTAATTAGCCGCTAGGATTGCTTTTACATGAAAGCCGACCACTGGCTGAAAAGAATGATACCAAGATGATACCTAAACCTGCAGGCATCATTCTGGCATAACCACTCAAAGTCCAGCAACATACCAGTACGTTGCTGGTCCTTGTTGGGCATACATTGTAAACTTTTTTTTCATGCAGCCTATGGGCTGAACGAAAAAAAGATATTGATCGGTGGGTATGCCCACCATTACAATACCTCCCTTCATCCACCCACTTCTAATGATGGGCATACGTGCACCGTATATATATGCCGAAGCATGGGGGCATCCTACCGCAAAAGGCAGGAGCAAATCGCTCCTCCACCCACTGCTGCCCCCACGCTTCGGCATATATGCTGAAGTATGTAACTGTGGTGGTGAAATCACCTCTGACAGCGCTGGAGTCACGGCTTTATGTATCGTGGGAGCAAACGCTGTTGCTGTCAAGATAAATAAATCCGTGCTGCAACTGAATGGCGTACCTGCTAAGCAAATGATGGTTAACAAAAAACAAAGTAACATTACAGTATAACAGTAATACTTACCATACCTGCAAAGCAAAATACAAAAAAAACATAGTAAAAAATAAAACATTTAACGCAACCTGTGCCTACCTAAAAAATATATATGCCGAAGCATGGGGGCATCCTCCCGCAAAAGGCAGGAGCAAATCGCTCCTCCACCCACTGCTGCCCCCACGCTTCGGCATATTTGCTGAAGTATGTAACTGTGGTGGTGAAATCACCTCCGACAGCGCTGGAGTCACGGCTTTATGTATCGTGGGAGCAAACGCTGTTGCTGTCAAGATAAATAAATCCGCTCTGCAGCTGAATGGCGTACCTGAAAACAAAAAAGTGGTTAACAATAAAAAAAACAAAGTATAAAAAAATTGCATACCTATAAAGCAAACATGATAAAAACATAACAATAAAACATTGCAGTATAGAATGCAGAACAATAGAGAATAGAGAGAGAACAATAAAACAACAACTATTTTTGTTTTTTTTATTTTATATATTTTTTTGTGTTTTTTTCTTTTTTTTTTTTTTACTTTGTTTTGTTTTTTTTACACTTTTTTTTGTAACTTTAACTTTTTTAACTGGTACCAGGTTTGGGTCTCTCAAAATGCAACAGCATCTTGGGAGACCCTGTGGAAGTGTGTCCTAGTCTGTGCAGTGCTGTACCCTACGCTAATACTCCACTAGTGTATGGTAGCGTTCAAAACATTCACCAATGCAAAGACCAGGATTGCCAGGACAGAGGGGACAATAATACCGGGTGTCACGCCTAAATCCGCGCTTGCTGCAGACACAACATCTTTTTTGGGGGGTTCGTTGGGTAGGGGTACTCGGGAGGGCATAAAGAAAATGCCTCTCATGCAGCTGGCTTACTGCATTTGGTTGGGGATGGTGAGGTGGAGCACCGTCTGGATACAGAAGGGCTCTGACGATCTCTTCCTGGAATTTAAGGAAGGATCCAGTCCGTCCTGAAGCTCTGTATAGCACATAAGCATTCAGCAAAGCCAATTGAAATAAATAAACACTTTTTTGTACCTGCGTCTGGCCTTACGGGCAATTAGGTACGGCGCCAACAACTGGTCGTTGAGGTCCACCCCTCCCATATTAAGGTTATATTCGTGGACAAAGAGGGGTTTCTCCACAACACCAGTCGCCGTAGGAATTTGGACCATCGTGTCTGCATGAAGGGAGGTGAGAACGAAAACATTCTTCTTATCCCTCCACTTCATAGCGAGCAAATTATTATACTTCAAGCAGGCTCTCTCCCCCAGCCTAAGACGGGAATCTACAAGCCGCTGGGGAAAGCCCCGGCGATTAGGTCGCACGGTGCCACATGCTCCAATCTGATGATCAAAAAGGTGGCTAAAAAGTGGCACGCTCGTATAATAATTGTCCACGTACAAGTGGTACCCCTTTCCGAATAAGGGTGACACCAAGTCCCACACTATCTTGCCAGCGCTTCCTATGTAGTCAGGGCAGTTTGTCGGCTCTACGTGACTATCTTTGCCCTCGTAAACCATAAAACTATATGTATAGCCTGTGGCCCTGTCACAGAGCTTATACATCTTGACCCCGTATCTGGCACGCTTGCTGGGAAGGTACTGTTTGAATGACAAGCGGCCAGAAAATTTAACCAGGGACTCATCAACGCAGAAAACTTGATGGGGAGTAAACAAGTCTGCAAAACGTTGGTTGAAGTGGTTTACGAGGGGCCGAATTTTGTAGAGCCGATCGTATGCAGGGTCTCCACGAGGACGACAGAGTTCATTGTCGTTGAAGTGCATGAACCGCAAAATCTGCTCGTATCGTGCCCTGGCCATGGAGGCAGAGAACAAGGGCGAATGGTAAATTGGGTCAGTGGACCAATATGACCGCAACTCACTCTTTTTATTCAACCCCATGAGGAGGGAAAGGCCCAGAAAGATCTTAAATTCGGAAACCGTAATTGGTTTCCAATCTCTGGCAAGGGAGGACTGGGGAATAGTGGCGATGTGTTGACCAGCGTACAAATTGCTTTGGTCCACAATAGATCTATAGAGATCTTCAGTGTAAAAAAGGGAATAAAAATCCAGTGGCGTAAAGTCAAATGTTTCCACCTGAATTCCGGGTTGGCCAGTGAAAGGGGGAAGTACGGGTGCTGCAGAAGTGGTGGGTACCCAATTCGGATTGGCGAATGCAGCAGGAAGGGCACTATGGGCACGACGGGCCTGTGTTCGTCTTCTTGGTGACAGCGGGACACTACTTGTGCTTGCCACCTCGCCAACTTGAACTGCACTTATAGGACTCGCCACGTCACCAAGTGTTACTGCAGTGCTGGATGTACGACCAGGGTGTACTAGGCCGCTGGTGCTTGCCAGTTCACCAGAAGGAATAGCGGCACTAGTACTTCTCTGCTCCATACGAGAGCCCTGCGGTTCTTGCACTTCAAGGACAGAATAAGTTCGGGGTCTGGTACGCCTGACCTTAGCAGGGACCACAACTCCGTCGTCAGAGCTATCTGTCATGGAGCCGCTGTCCTCTACAGGATCGTATTCTGAGCCTGAACTTGACAGATGAGTGACTTCCTCTTCACTATCTGTCATGCTCAGAAACCTGTAGGCCTCTTCACTAGTGTACCTTCGATTTGCCATTTTGGGCTCTAAATTTAGGGGTACACTAGTGAGACTCACAGGCAAAAAAGCTCCTGACTGTCAGCGACTGATTCAAAACGCTACCAAAAAACTGTTAGCGATCGCAGGGATCAGGCCTGACTCTGCGAACGCTGCAGTTATGTGTGCTTAGTGTTTTGTAAGTGTCAGTTATCGATCGATACTGCACTTGGGTGGGCTGGGCTGGGCCGAGGAGCAAAACGCAGGTGCTAGCAGGTATCTGGGCTGATCCCGCTAACACTGCGTTTCAGGGAACCCTAAACTGCTGGGGAGTATAGATCTGATCGGATCAGATATCGATCCGTTCAGATACTATAGCACTAAGGGAGGTGTATGCTGCGTGCGTGGGTTTTAGCGGTACTGGCACTAACCTGGGGCGACGCAGACCTTATCTGATCCTAAAAACTTAACTTCTATCACCGCCGGGCAATTAGGGGGTTAAACCTTTATAAGGTAATAAACGGCAGGTGCCCTAAAACTATAATAAACTATAATAAACTACAAAAAACAAACTATCTAACCAGCGTCACCCGTAACACTTATACGCTGATCGCTGGTGAAAGGGTTAACTAGGGGGCAATCAGGGGGTTAAAACCTTTAGCAGGTAGTATATGGGGGTCCCTGTCGCTATAAAACACTGACAGCGAACCTATATACTTACCTCCCTAAACTAGCGTCACCTGTGTCACTAATACAGCGATCAGAAAAATGATCGCTTAGCGACACTGGTGACGGGGGGTGATCACGGGGTTAACCTTTATTAGGGGGGGTTAGGGGGGTACCCTAGACCTAAAGGGGGCTAACCTAACTGCCCTAACACTTATAACTGTCACAAACTGACACCAATAGCAGTGTTTTTTTTTTTGCATTGGTGTCAGAGTGACAGGGGGTACAGGGGGGTGATCGGGGGGTGACAGGGGGGTGAAAAGTGTGCCTGCGTGTTCTACTGGAAGTGTAGTGTTGGTGCACTTACTTGGATGTCTTCTCTCCTCGGCGCCGGATCAAAAAGACCGGCTCCAGGAGGGATGACATCACTTCTTCTCCCTCTGTTTACATTACAGAGGGAGAGGAAGCATTTGATTCGCTGGGAGCGATCGGGAGGGGGTGGCCATCAATGGATGGCCTCCCCCTGACCTCTCATCGCCCGCGAACAAGAGGCGACCGCCTACGGCACCGGGGGGGGTCCGATTGGACCCCCCGCCCGCGGGAAGGCATCATGTATCAGGTACGTGATTTTGCCTGCCCGTGCTGCTCTGTTCACGTATATAGGTGTGAGGCGGTCGGCAAGTGGTTAATGCATTCTATGCTTTAAGATAAAAAACCTTCTGTTTGCAGAAGCCCCCCGAATACTTACTTGAGCCCCTTGATCTAGCAATGTGCATGAGAGCCTTAGCTGTCCACGACTCTCCGTCTTGATTGGCTGAGACACAGCAGCAGTGCCATTGGCTCCCGCTGCTGTCAATCAAAGTCAGTTAGCCAATGAGGAGAGAGAGGGGGCGGGGCTGGACCACAGCTCCGTGTCTGAATGGACAAAGAGCAGCGGCTTGGCTCGGGTGCCCTCATAGCAAGCTACTTGCTGTGGGGGCACTCGACAGGAGGGAGGGGCCAGGAGTGCCAACGAGAGACCCGAGAAGAGGAGGATCCGGGCTGCTCTGTGCAAAACAACTACACAGAGCAGGTAAGCATAACATGTTTGTTATTTTTAAAGAATAAAAAAACAAGACTTCAGTATCACTTTAAAGTATTTGTGAACATGGTGGGGTTGATTTACTAAAACCAGAGAGTGCAAAATCTGGTGCAGCTGTGCATGGTAGCTAATCGGCTTCTAACTTCAGTTTGTTCAATTAAGCTTTGACAAAAAAAAAAGCCTGGAAGCTGATTGTAATGTCTGGTGCAGCTCTGCAGAGAAACCACTCTCCAGTTCTAGTAAATCAACCATTGCTACACAAGAAAATACAATTAAAAGAAATAGGATTTTACAGTAAGTGTACCCACTATTATTTTTGTAACAAACATTTTTTTATTTACTTATTTTTAATGTGTTTTTCCATGGTCATGTGACTGCACAGCCACCCCCTCTCTTACTTCCTCATAGTAAGTGGGCTGACTTCACATACACAGATGGGGAAAGTACTTCCCATCTGTATTTGCTATGGGCAGCTTCAGATTGACAGTGATGCGCCTATTTGGGGGCCGCTGTCAGTCAACTACGGAGAGCTAGGCAGGCAGCATGGTTATTAAATGTAATATTGAGATCTTTATTGTAGATCTTTATAGATACAGGACCCTATCTTGATACACAAGATCTACCTGTATCTCCATTTCTACTCTCCCCCTACACATCATATTGTCTATTGCAAAAGGACAGGTACACGTTTAGATGTGGTTCACATAATTTCCTGGGCTCCCTGTATGACTAAACTGTCTGCCATATGGTCACTTTTAATACTTACTCCCAGAGCCTTTGGTTGACCCTTCAAAAATGTTTGGAAAAATGGTACAGATGGGTCCATATTTTGGGGCATGATGGCGGACTGCTGCGATTGTGGTGCCACAGTGGGATCACTCCAGGTCTGGGTTGCAGGAGGGCCCTTGTACATGGGGGGTTGTGGACTGACATGCTTGAAATAAGATTGTACAGGCACATTTGACGCTGGGACTGCAGGTGTGTATTCAGGTGGAGCGCTGCTCACTGCAGTCTCATAGATATTAGATACGATTTCACTCTCATAATCTGACATCATGAAATCTAAAATAAAAGAAAGAGGTTTAAAAAGTTAAGACCAGGGTTTTGCATGCCTTCCCTAATAAATCAACAAAACAGTGTGACAATATTTTGCTGAACCACTGTATTAGGAGTAGGGATGAGCTTCGAGTTCGAGTCAAACTCATGTTCGACTCGAACATCGGCTGTTCACCAGTTCGCCGAACAGCGAACAATTTGGGGTGTTCGCAGGCAAATTCGAAAGCTGCGGAACACCCTTTAAAAGTCTATGGGAGAAATCAAAAGTGCTAATTTTAAAGGCTTATATGCATGGTATTGTCATAAAAAGTGTTTGGGGACCCGGGTCCTGCCCCAGGGGACATGTATCAATGCAAAACAAGTTTTAAAAACGGCAGTTTTTTCGGGAGCAGTGATTTTAATAATGTTTAAAGTGAAACAATAAAAGTGTAATATTCCTTTAAATTTCATACCTGGGGGGTGTCTATAGTATGCCTGTAAAGTGGCACATGTTTCCCGTGTTTAGAACAGTCTGACAGCAAAATTACATTTCAAAGGAAAAAAGTCACTTAAAACTACTCGCGGCTATTAATGAATTGCCGGTCCGACAATACACATAAAAGTTCATTGATAAAAACGGCATGGGAATTCCCCACAGGGGAACCCCGAACCAAAATTAATAAAAAAACTGGCGTGGGGGTCCCCCTTAGTTTCATACCAGACCCATCAGGTCTGGTATGGATATTAAGGGGAACCCCGCGCCAAAATTAAAAAAAAAATGACGTAGGGGTCCCCCTCAAAATGCACACCAGACCCTACAGGTCTGGTATGGATTTTAAGGGGAACCCCGCACCAAAATTTAAAAAAAAATTGGCGTGGGGTCCCACCAAAAATCCATACTGGACCCTTACCCGAGCACGATACCTGGCAGGCAGCAGGAAAAGAGGGGGGACGATAGAGCGGCGCCCCCCCCTCCTGAGCCGTACCAGGCCACATGCCCTCAACATTGGGAGGGTGCTTTGGGGTCCCCCCCAAAGCACCTTGTCCCCATGTTGATGAGGACAAGGGCCTCATCCCCGCAACCCTTGGCCGGTGGTTGTGGGGGTCTGCGGGCGGGGGGGCTTATCGGAATCTGGAAGCCCCCTTTAACAAGGGGACACCCAGATCCCAGCCCCCCCCCTGTGTGAAATGGTAAGGGGGTACAAAAGTACCCTTACCATTTCACAAAAAAGCTGTCAAAAATGTTAAAAAATGACAAGAGACAGTTTTTGACAATTCCTTTATTTAAATGCTTCATCTTTCCATCTTCTTTCTTCTATCCTCTTTCTTCTATCTTCCTTCGGTTTCTTCTGGGTCTTCTGGTTCTTCCTCCGGTGTTCTCGTCCGGCATCTTCCTCCACGGCGTCTTCTTCCCTTCTTCGTTCTCGGGCTGCTCCACATCCATGGGAGGCTCCCACTGTGTGACGCTTCTCATCTTCTGACACTTCGTAATAACGGAGGGCAGGGCCACCTGGTGACCCCACCCCCCTCTGACGCATGGGGACTTGACAGGGACTTCCCTGTGGCATTCCCCGTGATGTCAGAGGGGGGCGGGGTCACCCGTTACATAACGGGTGACCCCCTCTGACGTCACAGAGAATACCACAGGGAAGTCCCCGTCAAGTCCCCGTGCGTCAGAGGGGGGCAGGGTCACCGGGTGGCCCCGCCCTCCATTGTTTAAGAAGTGTCAGAAGACGAGAAGCATCACACAGCGGTAGCCTCCCATCATGGATGCGGAGCGGCCCGAGGAGAAGAAGGGAAGAAGATGCCACGGAGGAAGATGCCGGACGAGAACACCGGAGGAAGAACCAGAAGAAGAAGAAGATGGTGGAAGAAACCGAAGGAAGATAGAAGAAAGAAGATAGAAGAAAGAAGATGGAAAAAAGAAGCATTTAAATAAAGGAATTGTCAAAAACTGTCTCTTGTCATTTTTAACATTTTTGACAGTTTTTTTGTGAAATGGTAGGGTACAAAAGTACCCCCTTACCATTTCACACGGGGGGCGAGATCTGGGGGTCCCCTTGTTAAAGGGGGCTTCCAGATTCCGATAAGCCCCCCCGCCCGCAGACCCCCACAAACACCGGCCAAGGGTTGTGGGATGAGGCTCTTGTCCTGATCAACATGGGGACAAGGTGCTTTGGGGGGACCCCAAAGCACCCTCCCAATGTTGAGAGCATGAGGCCTGGTACGGTTCAGGAGGGGGGGCGCTCTATCGTCCCCCCCTCCTTTCCTGCGGCCTGCCAGGTTGCGTGCTCGGATAAGGGTCTGGTATGGATTTTTTTCAATTTTGGCACGGGGTTCCCCTTAAAATGCATACCAGACCTGAAGGATGTGGTATGAATTTTGAGGGGGACACCTATGTCATTTTTTTTTAAATTTTTGGCGTGGTGTTCCCCTTAATATCCATACCAGACCTGAAGGGCCTGGTATGGAATTTAGGGGGACCCCCACGCCAGTTTTTTTTTAAATCTTGGTTCGGGGTTCCCCTATGGGGAAATCCCATGCAGTTTTTATCAATTAACTTTTATGTGTATTGTCGGACCGGCAATTCATTAAAAGCCGGGTGTAGTTTTAAATGATTTTTTTTCCTTTGAAATGTCATTTTGCTGTCAGTCTGTTCTAAAGACGGGAAACATGGGCCCCTTTACAGGCATACTATAGACACCCCCAGGTATGAAATTTAAACGGAATATTACACTTTTTTTGTTTCACTTTAAAGTAGAGTTCCACCCACTTTTACAACTCTTCAGCATCCCTCACTAAACTGTGCACTGTAAACGAATTGGATATTTTAATTTTTTTTTTTTCTCAGCACCTACTGTATATCTGCTGTATTCATTTTTCACTTCCTCCTCCCTGGCCGTGGCCCATCGCATCATTTCCTGTTTGCAATGCCTTCTGGGAAGGGGCGGCAACTTCCTTTGACACTGCCGTTGCTATGGAAACCTGACCTGAAACCTATTATACAGCTTGTGCTGCACTGAGCATGTGCGAGATCTGCAAGGATGAGATCCAGGAAGAAACACAGTCTGGCTTCAGATGCCCACACTTAAGATGGCCACGGCCTGCTGTAAGTTTATAAAATAACAAACTACTGCTATAAACTAACAAAACAGACCTTAGTTTACAGACTAATGCCCCATACACACGGTCACATTTTCCGACAGAAAATGTGTGATAGGACCTTGTTGTCGGAAATTCCGACCGTGTGTAGGCTCCATCACACATTTTCCATCGGATTTTCTGACACACAAAGTTTGTGAGCAGGATATAAAATTTTCCGACAACAAAATCCGTTGTCGGAAATTCCGATCGTGTTTACACAAATCCGACGGACAAAGTGCCACGCATGCTCAGAATAAATAAAGAGATGAAAGCTATTGGCCACTGCCCCGTTTTTAGTCCCGACGTACATGTTTTACGTCACCGCGTTCAGAATGATCGGATTTTCCGACAACTTTGTGTGACCGTGTGTATGCAAGACAAGTTTGAGCCAACATCCTAGGATTTTGTTGTCGGAATGTCCGAACAAAGTCCGACCGTGTGTACGGGGCATTACTTTACTAGAATACATTAAGCTTGTTTATTATAGTGGGATTTTTATTTAAAAAGTATAATTTTGGCTGGAACACCACTTTAAGCATTATTAAAATCACTGCTCCCGAAAAAACGTCCGTTTTTAAAACTTTTTTTTGCATTGATACCCAGGTCCCCAAACACTTTTTTAGGACAATACCATGCAAATTAGCCTTTAAAACAGTGGTTCTCAACCTTCCTAGTGCCATGACCCCTAACAGTAAAATTATTTTCGTAGCGTTGGTTGTCAGCACCCAAAGCAAGACAAGTAATTTGTGCCCCTAACCCATGGACATTTGGCGCTCCCTGAGTTTCTTTCACGTGTACAGTATTAAAACCCCTTATGGTACATTACATCTTTCTCTTATTCTTTCTCCCCCTTTTTCTTTGTTCCTTCCCCTCTTTTCCTCTCCCTTCCATGTATTCTCTATTTTTATTCCCTCTCTTATTCCTTGGTGGGGGGGGAGGGGAATGGGATGAGTGACATTGCTGGCAGGGAGTTGGGATGAGTGGCAATGCTGGTGGGGGTTGGGATGAGTGGCATTGCTGGGGGGAGTTCTGATCAGTCAACTTAGGTGCTCTTGATCAAGGTCATCTTCTGATCTGAGAACTGTAGTGAGGACTTTTAATGGAAACTCTAATAACAGGTGTGTCTCAGGATTCACTGTGTTTCCGACTTTGTGGTGTCTCGCAGCAGTGACACCTATGCCGAAATCAGGAGATTCCTCCAGCCCCACCCATTTCATTCCTCACCAGTCAGATGACCCCTAGTGCCCCCCAGCCATGCCGTGAACTGAATGGGCAGCTGTGAAGAGGCTGAGTGGGCGGCCGCGGGCTCCACGGATAGCCCTGCTGGGCGCCCGCGAAAAGGCTGGGAGAGCATTTTGGCTTCAGGAACAGCCCAGGATTCGGTGACCCCTGGCAAATCGCCATTTGACCCCCAGGTTGAGAACCACTGCTTTAAAATGAGCACTTTTGATTTTGAACGTTAGAACCCCATTGAAGTCTATGGGACTCGAACGTTCATGCAAAGTTTTGGTCTGTTCGCAAGTTCTGGTGCGAACCGAACCGGGGGGTGTTGGGCTCATCCTTAATTAGGAGAAGGATCCTAATATAAATGTAGCAAGGTCCCGGGTCCCCTTTGGTCTAATGAGAATCTCCAGCTAGGGACAGCTGACATCCTTCTGTGTAGAGTGGGTTACAAGTCATAGTGGGTGTGATCCAAGATAGATTCATGGGCTCCACACGCTTCTTGAATGCAAAGACATTTATTTTCTCTTGAACAGAACTGTGGGAGAGAGAGTTTAGGGCCAGGACACCCTTTAGAGGTTGCAATGTTAATTAACAGACTCTGAGACTACTATAGGTAGACAGCCATGCAGGAAAAGGAACCCAGCAGGACACCACATCTACATATGTAGACACACTGTCTCCTATGGTACAGTCTTATAACAGTTTTTGTTGTGCTGCAAATACTGTTATACTGCAAATAAACAGGTACAACAGAACAGTATAACTTATGTAGGAGGATTTGTTTCATCTCTGTGTACCACCTGAGGCCAGTCACTCTACTGGATATATGTAAGGGACTATAACCAAGTTCTGTGCAGGGTACAAAATAAACCTCCTCCATCAACCCTTATAGAAAGTTTGCTTTTCACCGAAGCACAGTTTCCCACTCTCCTGCATGAGCTGGATTTAATGGAAACGTGCTTTTTTTAAAACATATGGGACAAGAATCCCTGACTGTTACTGTCCTTGTAACTGTAGCGCTACCACTGCAGGAGCCACTGGTGAATGTTGGTTATCTCCCACCCTGCACAGCCAGGCACATACATTTTCCAATCACTCCTGAGACAAGTAGCAGTCTTGTAGCTTTGTTTGTTTTTTTTTTTATTTTTTATTTAAGAGGATTAAACTTGGATGGGAAGGAATGTTATGGGATGCCCATTTGATCGTGATAAACTCTTCAGAGACTAAACTATATACTTCCAGTATATACACACTTCTCCTTCTTCTACCTCCAGCACAGACTTGCTTGTAGAACTACAACTCCCAGGACCAGCTAGCACTGATAGTTTGATCCAACACAAACTAAGTTAGATCCTTGTAAATGCCCTTTACAGGTAGGGACTGCGGGTCCCTTTAGTAGTGCAGCAAACATAGAGGTTTTTGGTGCTATCTGTCCTATTGCTGTGGCTACTGCTCCCAGTACCACCTCTTCAGGCACTGCCTGCCTGCCCACAGTCCTCCCAGACTGACTATGCATCCATCCCAGACTGCTTACACCCAGTCCCTTCAGGCATGCCTCTCAGTCTTCTGACTGCAACGCTCACCAGCCCTTTTGGCTGCCTTCCTTCCTGGAGATTTGCCCGGCTGTGTTCTCCTGCTGTCCTCTTTTTGCTCCCGTGCCTTTTGGTCAGGATCCTTCTGTGTGTCATGAGAAGGGGTCCCCCCCCGCACGCAAGCCCAGGCCTGAGTTTACCCCCCCAAACTGGGAAGCTACTCTCAAAGGCCCGGACAGCCTAACACTCCATCTTCCACTCAAACTTCACACTACCCCAGCTGGGCTGACCCTAAGTATTTGAGGGGGCTGCCCCTGCCAACCCTTCTGCTGGGAATGGGTCAGGGCCCTCAGAACACCACAGCTAGTTCCTCCTAGACCCCTCCCAACTGCTTCTGGAATCTTTTCAAAGTTTCCAGCTAGCAGGGAGAGTCACCAGAGAAGCTTCTGATGAGTCATCCAGCCTACCTGAGTCAATCAAACCCTGAAGAAAGCAATAAATACACCTCTGTTACAGATGCTGACCAATGTACTTAAAAACATAAAGAAACGGCTTGAACGAGGTGACACCAGTGAAAGGAACGGATACCATTATCTCAAGAAATTCCCCACAGTACAAGTTGTCCTTTAAATGTCCAGCTGTGAGAACTATTGCCGTTTGAAGGGTTAGATCAGTGGTTCTCTATTATCTTTATTTGTTCTGTTATTGTAAAACTCTCAATAAACATATTGAAAGAGACAGTGGTTCTCAACCCTCCTAGTGCCATGACCCCGTGATGAAATTTCCCAAGTTGTGGGGACCCCTAACAGTAAAATTATTTTCGTAGCGTGGGTTGTCAGCACCCAAAGCAAGACAAGTAATTTGCGCCCCTAACCCACGGACATTTAGTGCTTCCTGAGTCTCTTTCACTTGTACAGTATTAAAACCCCTTATGGTACATTGCATCTTTCTCTTTTTCTCCTTTCTTTCCCTTTTATCTTTCTCTATGCTCATTTCTTGTCCCCCCCCCCCCCATCCCTCTCTCTAGCCGTCTTTCTTGATCTTTCTCTTATTCTTTCTCCCCCTTTTTCTTTGTTCCTTCCCCTCTTTTCCTCTCCCTTCCATGTATTCTCTTTTTTTATTCCCTCTCTTATTCCTTGGGGGGGGGGGGGGGGGATGAGTGACAGTGCTGGCAGGGAGTCGGGATGAGTGGCAGTGCTGGGGGGAGTTCTGATCAGTCAACTTAGGTGCTCTTGATCAAGGTCATCTTCTGATCTGAGAACTGTAGTGGGGAATTTTAATGGCAACTCTAATCACAGGTGTGTCTCAGGCTTCACTGTGTTTCCGACTTTGTGGTGTCTCACAGCAGTGACACCTATGCCAAAATCAGGAATTCCTCCAGCCCCACCCACTCCATTCCTCACCAGTCAGCTGACCTCTAGTCTCCGCAGCTGCCCATTCAGTTCACGGCATGGCTGGGGGGCAAAGAGGCCGAGTGGGGGGGCAAAGAGGCTGATTGGAGCGGCCGCGGGCTCCAGGGATAGCCCTGCTGGGCGCCCGCGAAAAGGCTGGGAGAGCATTTTGGCTTCAGGAACAGCCCAGGATTCGGTGACCCCTGGCAAATCGTCATTTGACCCCCGAGGGCGTCCCGACCCCCAGGTTGAGAACCACTGGGTTAGATGTTATGTGCAAAAGCTCATGGATCCTCAAAAGTGGGTAGACATTTTTGCTGATAAAGGGGTTAGTCAAAGTCCCATCCATCATATTTAGTAGCAGCCTAGCCATTCTATTAACATTGGAGTAGAGCTTCAGACCCAGGTCTAGTCACTGAAACATCTTACACAGACATCATATGAGGTGCTAGAGTGATGTGAACGTAGGTTAACATTTTAAATTCTCAACCACCCATATTGGCATTGCATGTCTATTAAAGCATGTCGTGGATCAGAGGGTTACTAGGGGAATACATGAACAAGGGAGCCACATCGTCCATAAGGTATTGCTGTTCGTTAATTGTGTTTGGAAGTCACCCAGCATGGAAAATTATCACAAGGACCTCAAGCTTCTCCCAATGCAGGCAATGGTAGTAGCTATAAACTCCACAACAAGCACCAGCTAATATTTAATCTGCCACTATCCAGAAATTACAGGCTTGTGGGAAACCTTATGCCTGACACCTCTGATCAGCACACTTGGCTCACAAGTAGACTGGTACACAGGATTTGAAGACCACATACACTGATCTCACTATCAGTTACAGGTTAGCTAAGCAAGGCAATATTCCTTCTATAGTTAGTACAACACCCACTCATGATATCTTACCACCAGCCACCAAAAGAGGAGACTCACCCAAAATCTAGCTGGCTGGACACACGCAGGCAAATCTAAATGTTGCATCCAGTCTGATGTACTCCGATAGCTGTGTGGTAGCCGGAGTAATTTCCTCATTCCCCTGATGGTTGTTTTGGTAGCTTAAAGTATTTCCTCATTCCTCTGAGATGTCCCAAGCTATTCTGTGAGATACAGACCCTCTGTCTGACAATGAGATCTGTCAATGCCTGTGATAACTTCCACACACTGGTACTAATCTGCATGCAATCAGACTGGACATCGTGTTCTGTGTCAGCCAATTGCTGCAATACAGAGAACATGAGAGCACATCCACATAACGCAGTCTGATACAAATAACCACTTGCCAACCGCCCTATAGCAGTTTTACTGGCTACAGCACAGGCACGAGTGCGCACCACTGGCGGCACGCTCCCGCTGTGGTTCTCCACAGCAGGAGCTGATCAACATTTCCCGATGTCCGTTGGCACCCGCTGATCATTCGGTACACAGGCAGAACGGCAATCTGTCTATGTAAACAAGGCAGTTTGCCATTCTGTCAGTAAGGAAGGCATGGATCTTGTGTTCCTGCAAAGCAGGGACACAGATCTATGCCTTCCCTTAGTAAAAGCACCTCCCACACTACAGTAAAACACCAGCTAGGCACACAGTTAACCCTTTGATTGCCCCTGATGTTAACCCCTTCTCAGTCAGTGTAATTAGTACAGTGGCAGTGCATATTTTTAGTACTGATCACTGTATCAGTGTCACTGGTCCCCAAAAAAGAGTCAGTGCCCGATTTGTCCGCCGTAATATCACGGTTCAGCTACAAGGCGCTGCTCGCCGTCATTACTAGCAAAAAAGAAATAAATAATAAAAATTCCATAAATCTATCCCATAGTTTTTAGACACTATAACTTTTGCGCATACCAATCAATATACGCTTATTCAGATTTTTTTTTTTTTTACCAAAAATATGTAGCAGAATACATATTAGCCTAAATTGATGAAGAAATTTGATTTTTTATATTTTCTTATTGAATGTGTTTTATAGCAGAAAGTAAAGAAATATTTTCTTTTTTTTTTTTTTCAAAAATTTTTTATAGCACAAAAAAAAACACAGTAGTGATCAAATACCACCAAAAGAAAGCTTTATTTGTGGACAAAAAAAAAAGTCCAAAAATTTTAATTGGGTTCAGTGTCGCACGGCCGCCCAATTGTCAGTTAAAGTAACGCAGTGCTGTATGGCAAAAAATGGCCTGGTCAGGAAGGGGGGTAAATCTTCTGGAGCTGAAGTGGTTAACAACAATTAACAACTGAGCTGATGGTACAGCACAACAATCATACAATAGTCCTTTTTAACATGGAGGAACCCTTAAAATAACGTTCTGGCCCTGCTCATAATTATCGTATATAGTTTAGTTATTCTGCGCTCACCAAACTTAATGATATGATCAATATTATATAAAATATGATATTATAAGTGAAAAAAATTAAAAATATATATGTGTATATGTATGCTGCTATCTCCAAGAATTAAATACTTAATTCAACATATATAGATAGTAATGTGTTTTTAGGTTTGCGCAATCTTCTTTTTTCATGCAAAAACACATAACATGTGAATGAATCAGTCCTTGTGAATCAATTGTTAATGTGAAAAAAAGTCGCAAAAAAACAAAAATATATTTTTTTTTAAAATGTGACAAATAAAAGCAATTTCTGATTTTTTTAGTTACAAAAGTCCCAAATCTCACGAGAAAAATGAAGTAACATGAAGGCAACTTCTGGTGCAGCACCTAGAAATCTTCATATTACAACCCCTCCAGTTGGCATTGCAAAGACAGATTTCCAGAAGGGAAACCCGATGGATTTTTGACCTTTGCTCCTACAATCCTATGGGGCTCAACATAGAATGGGACATTAATTGTTATATTAACACCATCTGTTTTTGCATTTTTTTTTTTTTTTTTGGCATATGTTGTATTAACCCCGTCTTTAGGGGCTGTTGGACGGGATAGTTATACGGCTAGAATGTCATTATTAACTGATTATTTTTATGTGGGTATTATCCAATATTACATTTGAATTTAAATATTTCCTTTTAATTTTTTAATTTTAATAATCTGTGAAGGTTTATTATATACATAGTGGTTAGACTGTTCTGTGTATTACTAATATCACTTTGTGATACTACTACTTGTCAGATTAAATTAATTAATTATTGGATAACATTCTGATGAACAGTATATCTGACTGATCCAAAATATGTCTTATAAGTAATTTTTGGTATGTGACATCCCTTTACGGAAAATACATCTGTATTTATACAACATTGTATGTTTAAGAGTCTGTCTGACATTCCAAGGAAAGGACAATGCAAATCGTTGGCATGCCATCAGCCAAACTGGATTTTCATGTTTCTGAACCTTAGACCTCACTTCTGTGTTCTATAGTTACATTTAAAAAAAAATAAACATAACAATACAGATCAATCAATATAAAAAAAAATAGAAAACCTCTATATACACTATCCTTTACCCATACAGTAGTTGATCCAGAGGAAGGCAAAAGAAAACACCAATAAAACATGGTCCGATTTGCTCCAGTGGGGGAGGGGGGGGATCCTTCCTGATCCCCCAGGAAGCAATCAGATATTCCCTAAATTAACTACCCCTGGTGTCATTACCTATAAATATTAGTATCCAGTTAAGTTGTATTCCACATTTTAACCGCTCTTACTGTTAAGAAGCCCTTCCTTACCTGGAAATCTCTTCCTTTAGACGTAAATAGTGCCCCCTTGTCCTCTGTAATGACCTGAAATTGAATAACTCAACAACACATTCAATATTAGACATGTGCAATTCATTTCGTTATGAATCAAAATTCAGCTGAATTTAGAATCTTTCGGATATTCAGATGCATCCGAATGTTCGAAGAAAAAAATAAGGAATTTCAACTAATACGAAAGAAATTATAGCGAAAAAACAAATTAACGACATGATTTGTTTGTACGTTAAAGATCCAATGTAACAAAAGGTCAATTTAGAGTAAAGCTTACAGTCCAATCAGCTGATTAATTTTGTGCTGGAGGTTGGATTACTGGAAAAGTGCATTCCGGAGAACTGAGTGAGAAGGTTGTTATATTGTCATTGTGTGTGTTAATCGATTCAATGAACAAATACAATACCTCTTCCCCTCTGCTCAAATCACTTTCCAAACTACGAATCATTATAACGAATATACATACAAAACAAATCGATATAACGAATATTGACTCCCTACAAAATAACGTTAGGTAAATTCGTTTTTGAATAATTTAACGAATATAACAGTACGAAATTATGTATTTTACGAATGAAAACGAAAGAAAACAAAATTTTTCCATTGTGCACAAGTCTATTCACTATATGGACCCCTTATATATTTGTACATGTTGATCATATCCCCCTCTAATCTCCTCTTCTCAAGAGAGAATACATTCAGTTCCTGTAATCTTTCCTCATAGCTGAGCTCCTTCATGCCTCTTATCAGTTTGGTTGCCCTTCTCTGCACTTTCTCCAGTTCCCCGATATCCTTTTTGAGAACTGGTGCCCAAAACTGAACTGCATATTCCAGATGAGGTCTTACTAATGATTTGTACAGGGGCAAAATGATATCTCTCTTACTGGAGTCCATACCTCTCTTAATATAAGAAAGGATTTTGCTAGCTTTAGAAACTGCAGCTGTCACGAAAGGCTTGCCCATAGTGCAAATGTAGTCTTCCGGGGCATACATATGCGCATGTGCAGGCCGGCAACTGGCCGGGCGGATGTGCATGGATGTGGGGATAGGTGTGCACACTTGCCTGTCCCCAATGCTGGCACCAAATGGGCTATTTAAATAGGCTGCAGTATTGGCTCATTGCTGTTTGGTCTACAGCTTCTGTGTTCTCGTTCTTGATTTCTGTGTTTGACCTTTCCTTGACAGGCTTGCTCCTGACCTTAGTTTGTCTGCTTCCTGCCTCCTGTTCTTGCCTGATTTACCTCCCATTGCTGACTTGCCTTGTGACCCAACTATCCTGCTGCCTGCCGTCTATGCCTGATCTGACTGACTGTTACCGACCCGGCTTCTCTGACCCTGCATCTTGTTCATCCAGCCTGCTACAGCTCTTCAGTCCAGCGAGTTCACATCTGGTTCCTGCTGCATACCCACAGTCTGCCACCAGCCAAGCTCTGTGCCACCAGTTGTTGTCATCAAAATCCCAGCGAGTTTAAGTTTTTCAATACAAAATATTCATATGCAATAGTTCATTTTTAAAGAAAAGGTTTAGAGGTGCATCCGGTGTAGAAGTACATGTAGAAGAGGTTATATTTTAGGAAGTTTATTGGAGAACTTAGTTCACAGGTAAAAAGCCAATGCATTTCTGGGGAATTGCCTCCCCCTTCATCAGGCCTCTGTAAGTTGATGTGTTCAATACAGGTCTGGAACTGGAGATCAACTGCAGGTGAGAGCCTTTCTGGTGCTGACATATCAAACCTGTTAAACCTGAGAATCAACAATCTGACAGCAACAAGAAGGCTCTCACTTGAAGTTCATCTCTGGTTTCAGACCTGTACCGACCACATCAACCTACAGAGCCCTGATGAAGGGGGAGGCAATTCTCCCAAAATGCAATGGCTTTTTAACTGTGAACTAAGTTCTCCTATAAATTTCTTATATCCAACCTCAGTTTTGACGTACTTGTACATTAGGTTCACCTCTAAACCTGTTCTAGATCATCCCCTGGAGTATCTGTCACTTTCAGAGAGGCAGCAGCCAGAGCCCTAAACCAGTCTCACCAACACCATACCCTCATCAGCTACGGAACTCTCTGAAGGACAAATTAGCCCTGTTTTCCTTCACTTAATACTCAACCATAAATGGGTCCAGTGCTGTCATACACACACATTGGATTTTTAAAGAAAAGGAGTTTTTAAAATGATTTTGTAGCCCTGACAATAAAATAAAAAATGCTCTTTGTAACAAGTAGACCTGGGCTTTGGGTCACATGAACAAGCTCAAGAACAACATTGTTTTACCCATAGCTTAAAAAAAAACCTTTTTACTAACAACAATCATGTGATTTGGCAAAGCTGACACCTTCCCTAATGTAATTTACCTTTTTAATCCTTTGCCCTCTTTAAAACTGATTGCAAATTTTAACCTCTTCCTGCCAACAATCTAAACCCCTTCCCACCGCACATCCCACCCCTTTAAGAGCTTCTAAATGGCAGGAGGCGGAGATGGGCATTCGGGTCATGTGACATGGTTGGAAAGCTCCCGATCGCAAGTATGCATTAGGACCTTTCCGGTCCCCACCGGTAACTGCACTGGGAGCACGCAGGGTGCACGCTCTCAGCACAAAAAAAGTTTTTACATACAATGCCTTGAAAAAGTATTCATACCCCTTGAAATTTTCCACATTTTGGCATGTTATAACCAAAAACATAAATGTATTTTATTGGGATTTTATGTGACAGACCAACACAAAGTGGCACATAATTGTGAAGTGGAAGGAAAATGATAAATGGTTTTCAATTTTTTTTACAAATAATTATGTGAAAAGTGTGGCGTGAATTTGTATTCAGCCCCCTTGACTCTGATACCCCTAACTAAAATCTAGTGGAACCAATTGCCCTCAGAAGTCACCTAATTAGTAAATGGAGTCCATCTGTGTGTAATTTAATCTCAGTATAAATGCAGCTGTTCTGTCAGAGGTTTTTTAGATAACTTTAGTGAACAAACAGCATCATGAAGGCCAAAGAACACATCTGACCTGTCAGGAATAAAGTTGTGGAGAAGTTCAAAGCTTGGGATATTTTTTTTATAACCTAACCCTACTTTAAACATCTCACAGAGCACTGTTCAATCCATCATCCAAAAACGGAAAGAGTATGGCACAACTGCAAACCTACCAAGACATGGCCGTCCACCCAAACTGACAGGCCGGGCAAGGAGAGCATTAATCAGGGAAGCAGCCAAGAGGCCCATGGTAACTCTGGAGGAGCTGCAGAGATCCACAGCTCAGGTGGGAGTTGTCCTGTGGTCAGATTCTATTAGTTGTGCACTCCATAAATTCGGCCTTCATGGAAGATTAGCAAGGGAAAGCCATTGTTAAAAGAAAGCCATAAGAAGTCCTGATTGCAGTTTGCGAGAAGCCATGTGGGGAACACAGCAAACATGTGGAAGAAGGTGCTCTGGTCAGATGAGACTAAAATTTAACTTTTTGGCCTAAAAGCAAAATGCTATGTTTGGTGGAAAACTAACAATGCACATCACCCTGACACACCATCTCCACCGTGAAACATGATTCCTTCAGCAGGAACAGGGAAACTGGTCAGAGTTGATTGGAAGATGGATGGAGCCAAATACAGGGCAATCTTAAAAGAAAACCTGTTAGAGTCTGCAAAAGACTTGAGACTGTGGCGAAGGTTCACCTTCCAGCAGGACAACGACCTTAAACATACAGCCAGAGCTACAATAGAATGGCTTAGATCAAAGCATATTCATGTGTTAGAATGGCCCAGTCAAGGTCCAGACCTAAATCCAATTGAGAATCTGTGACAAGACTTGAAAATTGCTGTTCAGACGCTTTCCATCCTATCTGACAGAGCTTGAGCTATTTTGCAAACAAGAATTGGCAACATTTTCACTCTCTAGATGTGCAAAGCTGGTAGAGATGCCTAAAAAGACTTGCAGCTGTAGATGCAGTGAAAGGTGGTTCTACAAAGTATTGACTCGGGGGTCTGAATACAAATGCAAGCCACACTTTTCAGATATTTATTAGTAAAAAGTTTTGGAAACCATTTATCATTTTACTTCCACTTCACAATTATGTGCCACTTTGTGTTGATCTATCACATAAAATCTCCAAAAAATACATTTACATTTTTGGTTGTAGCATGACAAAATGTGAAAATGTCAAAGGGAATGAATACTTTTTTAAGGCGCTGTATACAGGTAGCTGGATTTTTTTACCTTTTATTTGGTTTATCCATGTGATGCACATGAGGGCCTCTTGACCCCCTCCCAGGGAAAGAGAGCCTTGACTGATGGGGGCATGGCCAGGTGCAGGGCAAGGTGGATGAGTGGTCACCAGGGATTGGGGGTTATGGGGGATGGGCTGGGCCTGAGCTCATAAAAGTTTTGTTCCCAGGGAATTCTGGGTTTTTCGAGGAATGTGGCTGGAAGAGCTGAAGAGACCCTGTCCCTCCATCGTGGGTACCGAACTCCTGCTGGCCGGGGTCCACGAACTGGCCCTGCAAGGTCAGGTAGACTGGCTGTTTGCCCTCCTCTCCCCTGCCGTGCCTTCCTCTCCCCCCCCCTCTCCTGAGGGCTCTGCTTCGGGGCTCCTGGAGGCGAGCCCGCCTTCCATCCCGTTTAGCCCAAGTCCTTTCTGGGCCACTTGCATGCTTGCCTGCCCTCCCTGCTCCCCCAAAGCCACTGCTTATCCGGGTGCTGGCTCTTCCCCACCTAGGAGGCTCCATACACCTGCCCGCCGCCACCGGAGTTCCGCCCGGTGGGCTCAGTCCCAGCCAGTGTCCTCTGCAGCCCAGGTCTCTGTCAGTTATCCCCGCTCCCGGAGCCCCAGAGCCAGCCCCCCCGGGCTCCTCCAGCGTTTTCCTGTGTCCGGACAGACAGGTGCTGCGGCACTCCCCGCCCCCATGCCTCACTCAAGTGTGCCCACAGCTGCCGTACCTGGTGTTGGCTCCGCTCCCCCGGCACGCGGGGGGGCTGCCGGGGCGCCACGCAGATCCGCACGGGTGTCTTCTGCCAGGACAGCCCGTCCAATAGCTCACCATCTGGGAGTCTCTTCTGGGTCCCCGCAGGCCGCCCACTCACATCTCTGTGCGGGCAGTTCTTCGGCTCTCCCGGCATCTGCGTTGCTGCCCCCAGTGGCTCATTCTCTCCCTGCGCCCAGCAGGGCGGGAGATTTGAATGTGCCAGCTCTCTTCTCAACCTATGCTGCTTGATCTGCATCTCCCTGCGCCCGGCTGGGTGGGAGACAGTCGAGCTGCTCCGGCTGTCCTCCCCTCCTCGCAGACCCCTGCATACCTGCACCTCCCTGCGCCCGGCTGGGTGGGAGATTCCCGCAGGCTGCCCGCCACCACAGCCCAGCCTCAGTCTGCTGCATGGTCTCATCTCCCTGCGCCTGGCAAGGCGGGAGATTTGAATGTGCCAGCTCTCTTCTCAACCTATGCTGCTTGATCTGCATCTCCCTGCGCCCGGCTGGGTGGGAGATCCCACTGCATTCCATGCTACCCACTCACTGCTCATGTCTCCTGACTGCACAGGTCCCCCTGCGCCCGGCTGGGCGGGGGACGGCCGCTCCACTCATGCCACACACCTCTACCAGCTGACCCATGTACACCAAAGTCTCCCTGTGCCCGGCTGGGTGGGAAACGGTCAAGCTGCTCTGGCTGTCCTCACGGACCCCTGCATACCCACACCTCCCTGCGCCCGGCTGGGCGGGAGATTCCCGTGGGCCGCCCAGCACCACAGCCCAGCCTTAGTCTGCTACACGGTCTCATCTCCCTGCGCCCGGCAGGGCGGGAGATTTGAATGTGCCAGCTCTCTTCTCAACCTATGCTGCTTGATCTGCATCTCCCTGCACCCGGCTGGGTGGGAGATCCCACTGCATTCCATGCTGCCCACTCACTGCTCATGTCTCCTGACTGCACAGGTCCCCCTGCGCCCGGCGGGGCGGGGGACGGCCGCTCCAGCGTAACAAATAGACTGCCTGTGTTGTCTTATGGTATGAATGGCAGTCTATTTGTTACGCTGTTACCTGGACAACTAAGAGCCGGCATATTCACGTATGTAAATGTGAGGGCTATATAAGCTATTTGTCGAGGTTATGGCGCATGCTCTGAAGAAATCCCTGTGACGGTTGAAACTCATCAGAATGACGCCATCACGCTCAACTTAGCATACACACCGATCCACCCACAAGCCCTGGGTATCCCGTCCACCTGCTGGTGAAGCCTGCTGCATAGAATCAGGAAGTGGATGATGACCTATACCGCCTACATGCGGCACGCCTCAACACGCCTCCACTCCCGACGATCCTTGCTGGCATCCCACTAAACAGATGAACGCTGAGCCGCACCAAGTTGGCCTGAGAAGGATCTAGCTGTCCTGTACAGTGTGAGATGGTCTGAAAAGGACCGGAGTGCTTTGCATGCCTGCCGTACATCGATGTCCATGGATTGGTGAGACTGTACCTGTTTATTCCTTACCCGTGATTGCTGAACCCATAGCAATACATGTGTCTCTCTCCCCATGATCCAGCAACCATGCTGTGACTACTCACAATCATCCATGCAGGCACACTCCCATCTCTACCTATGCACAGCCTCTATATAGCATCAACCCCACATTACCATTTAGTGTGAGGTATCTAGTTACACTTGCTGCAATCAGATCTTGCAGTATGGGCCATGAAGGTAGCTATTTAAAGTCTGTTATTAGCATTTCGCTGGGTGGACCCCCATTACTTACGGCTGCACACACCTACCCCCGTCCAGTGTTGCCAACCTACCAGATTGAAATTTACTGACACAACACCCAAAATTTACTGGCACAGCCAAGTTTTACTGGCATTTCCAACAGTTACAAAATTACAGTTTTAAGCGCAAATTACAATATTTAGTCTACAAACAAATACCATATGCAATTAGCAATTTGAATTAAGGTAGATAATAAGGCAAAAAAACATATTTCTTATTTTATTTTTCGATATAGTAAGTAAGTAGCTCAGGGACAGGACTCGGGAGAGCAAAAAATTTGAATGGGGACACATAAAATTAACTCTCACAGTAACACCGACAGCAGTGTGCAGCAGCACAGATGATGATGATGATGATGATGTGACCTCACTGACACAACACACAGGGCTGGTGCAAGGATTTTTGACACCCTAGGGGAAACCTAATTTTGCCGCCCCCATTGGCTCCACCCCCGACTCCACGCCCTTTGCCCTGCCCATGTGACAGAAGGCGTTACTATACAGGAAGCATCGGCTCTGCTTCCTCTAGCGCTGGCTCCAGTGCCATGTTGCACCTCTAATTACACTACCGATTGTACTGAGTTAGTTACATGCTGCAGCCTGCAAAGCATGCAGACGTGGAGGGAAACCAGCGGCCGAGCGCCCCTAGGCAGCAGTGCTCCCTAGGCGGCTGCCTAGTTTGCCTAGTGGTAGCACCGGCCCTGACAACACACCACCTCCTGAGTCACAGTGACAGTCTCTCTTCAAGCCAAGTGGTTCCTATAGTCCACTCCAGGCTAAACAGTAATGACAGTCCTGGTCCCAGCCCACCTTGCTCCCATACCGCAGACCCGCACACGAGGCTCAGGCCACTCTGCTTGGCTCCACTGCACCATAACATCACATGACATGCTCAGGTACCGCCTCCGCCACAGCCACCCAATCACACTGTAGCAGGCACTCAGATGGTCTCAGCCGGCTCTGGACCAAGTCGAGCATCATAGCCATATTTTTTACTGGCAACATTTTACTTTTACTGGCATTTACTGGCAGGAGAAAATGTCTTGTTTTTTACTGGCTGTCAGTAAAAATACTGACGGTTGGCAACACTGCCCCTGTCCCATCCAGTATTTTTCAGATATACATCCAGAAGACTGTCTTTTCAATTTTTGACCCAGCTGGGTGTATGTGTGTGTTTGGTGGTGGCCATCTGTGTGTTATTCTGTTTTTAGACAACGTTGTCTATTTTTATTTTTTAGTGGAGGTTTTTGGTTCATTAATTGTCACATTGTTTGTTTGATTTTTTGATTGGTGTATATGTGGAGTTGCTTTTCTAAATAAACTTATTTATATTTTTGCTATATTGCTGGTTCCTTGTTGAAGAATTCTTGGGTGGAACTGGTATTCTATCCCTCTGCAATCCACAGACCCCCTGGATGTTCGCAAATAGCTTTATGCATATATAGGTGTTGTAAGTCAATTATCCTTACCTGTTGTTACTTATATTGAATTAAGCAAAGTTTTTTGGTTCATATATTCTCTCCTTTTTGTTCAGGCTAACCAACAGTCAGCTAGCTCCCCTCCGGTTGCGTCGTTTTTTAGTTTTAAAATGCTTGCAGTTCATCATTTGTTTTAGAGCTAGGCATGCCCCGGGGACGGCTAACGATATCACTGAAGCTCTCTCTCGCTTACAGTTTGACCGCTTCTGCTCCCTGGCCCCATCGGCTTCCCTGGGGGGCCTCCACTGTCCGGCCCACTTGTGGAACCTCGTTTCCGATGTTTGCTAGACCTCCTTTGAGCGTCACTGTCTCCGCAGATGTGGGCGTCATACTGTCGGGTGTGGAACAAACGGGTCCAAGTATCGAGTTCTTAATTTCGCCTCAACATGACAGACTCATGGCTTTGTTTTCTTACCTTGTTCATTTGCTTCATAAAGGTTCTTCGGGTTTCCATGGTCTTGTTGTCCATGTCTGCATTGTCCTTTTGTTTTCATCTTTTTGGGTGGGAAGACATAAAAAAAAAAAAAGCGTTTCCTGTCTGATGGGTCCTGCAGGGCTGGAGGCGTGCTATCAATTCCCCTGATTCTCGGCGCCCGGTATCCCTCCATATCCTCCCCGGCATCCTTTCCCTTTTGCCATCTGTGCCTCCTGTTTTAAATTGTTTCAGATTGTTACCCGGCTCCGATCTGGATAGTTGGAGATTCCTTCATCTACTGGGCCGCTCGTCGATCGGAAGTTCGGAGCTATGGGAAGAATTTGGGATTCACCCATGATCTTGCCAGGATCCGCTGGCTTGGGTGCCCTGGATTACGCTGGCATCAGGTTCTTCTGGAGTGTTTGCACCTTCGTGCACATGTTTCTGGCCCCATTGTCTTGATACTTCATGCTGGAGGGAATGACGTGGGTTATATACTTTCTGTGGATTTGATCTCCACTATCAAGCGAGACATCGCCCAGAGTTATGCAGCATATACTAATTTGATTCTCATTTCGTCGGAAATCGTGCCTCGTAAGTTATGGGCCCGGGTGTTTCCGGGCCCCCACCTGGAATGTTTTTGTTGCAAGGTTAACGCCCAGGTCGCCAAGTTTGTTCGGCAGATTGGGGGGTTTGTGATCCGGCACATGGATTTGGAGGGTGCTAATGATGATCTGCTGAGATCGGATGGTGGTCACCTAATGATATTGGTTTTGGATACCTTTAACCTTGGCCTTCAGCGTAGTGTAGAAAAGGAGCTGGCTGCGGTGGGGCGCCCGTCAGTTATTCACTGACGGGCGGGTGGCGGTTTCTTGACCTTGCCAGCATAAAAGTGGCTGTAATGGGCTATGCCCTTGATGGAAATCGGAAGTAGCAATTATGGTAAGAACATGCCCCCCTCCTTTGGAATTGTGTGCTCACAGAACAACTGTGACTGGCACTGGTTTAAAGTGTTAACATGTTATGTGTTGGATTTTAATAAAGCTGTGGCCTTGCCCTTTCCAACCTAATGGTTATAAGTGTGTTGATTGGGGTGAAGGGGCAAGAGTGAAGGTTTCTATACATTATGTTACATTTAATTTGTACCGGGCCCATTGCGCCTCAGCAGTCATGAGGGCCTCTTGACCCCCCCCTAGGGAAAGAGAGCCTTGACTGATGGGGGCATGGCCAGGTGCAGGACAAGGTGGATGAGTGGTCACCAGGGATTGGTGGTTATGGGGGATGGGCTGGGCCTGAGCTCAGAAAAGTTTTGTTCCCAGGGAATTCTGGGTCTTTCGAGGAACGTGGCTGGAAGAGCTGCCCACCCCTTTTTTCTATGGTATGTCACAGCTTGCTGCGGTTTCTTGACCTTGCCAGCATAAAAGTGGCTGTGATGTTTTATACCCTTGATGGAAATCGGAAGTAGGCGGTCTGTCCAGCACTTATGGTAAGGACAGGCCCTCCTCCTTTGGAATTGTGTGCTCACGGTACAACTGTGACTGGCACTGGTTTAAAGTGTTAACATGTTATGTGTTGGATTTTAATAAAGCTGTGGCCTTGCCCTTTCCAACCTAATGGTCTAAGTGTGTTGATTTAATGGGGTGAAGGTTTCTATACATTATGTTACATTTAATTTGTACCGGGCCCATTGCGCCTCAGCAGTAGTAGTGCATACATCTTGATGTCAATGTGCATTATGGTGCATTATGGTGCAACATGTGGTGTTATATCGCACCTCCCACCACAATGCAAGAAGAATGTGACCTTTGAAAAAAAAAAAAAACATATTGTGTTTTCCCCCTTGATGTTCTAACCCCCTTCTGACAGAGCTACTGGACCTGTGTGTTGTCGCTATTATTATTTCTGTCAGCAGGATTCATAACCTTCTTCTTACATAAATGTTGTAAAGTGTACAGTTAGTGGTAGGATACGATGTTTGTCTGTTTTGCAGGACTCTTCAGGATGTGACGGCTGTCTATCTATCCCTGGCTGGAGCAACGGATCCTGTGGACAGAGGATTTCTCCTGAGGGGGAGGTGATATGGTCCTAATATGTGTGTAAATTGTTTGTAGCTGTAGGAACTTATGGTTAGGAATACAATGTACATACTGTAAATGCTAAGAGAAGATCTATATTTTTGATATGTAATTTATTTGTATATGTGTAGCGATACCCCCGTGGTTGCAGGAACAACTAGTAAATGGTGGTTAGACCTGACACTGGCTCAGTCAGGCCTAAGTAACTTGCCCTTGGCAGGCAGGGACCGCAGGCCCCTATAGTGTAGCAGAAAATATCTTAAGGCTCTTCAGTGCTAGCTGTCCTAACCAATGGACTACTGCTCCCAGTCAGCCCTCCAGGCTGCAGCTGCCCAACTCCACTGCCCGTAACATCACAGTCCTTACTGCTGGCTCTGCACCCATCCCAGACTGCACACTCCCTGTCCTCCCAGGCATTGCCTCCCCAGTCCTCCTGACTGTCCATGTCACTCACCAGCCTTCCTGGCTGCGACCGGTGGTTCCGTCCTGAAGACTTGCCTGGCAGTACTAGCTCCTGCTGTCCTCTCTGACTCCTCCTGTGCCTCCTGTTCAGATCCTTTATGAGTTCTTGAAGGGCTCCGTCCTGCACCCAAGTCCCAGGCCCAAAGTCGCCCACCCACCCACCCCATCCCCACCCCCCCAGACTGGGGAGCTCTCTCAAAGGCCCCTGAAAGCCTAGTACTCCATCCTCAGTTCTTCCACCCGACAACTCCCCCCAGCTGGGCTGACTCTAGGTATTTCAAGGAGGCCTGCCCCCTGACAGTCCTAGTTGGGGATTGGTCAGGGCTTCCTGAGACACCCCAGACAGCTCCATCTCTCTTCCCCTCCTCTTCTTCTAGAACCTGCTAGAAGAAAGAGGGAGGTAACAGTGAGGCGATGCTGTCTGTGAGTCATAGCTGCTACTCTGAGCCACTCCCAGCCCACACAAACTAAAACAAATAGGCTTAGCTTCCAGCCAAACTGGCCTAAATTTATCTACACTTACCAAAAGAAACTTGCTCTAGCACCTACCTACGTAGAGGGTACTACATACTGTATGTCCCATCCAAGTTTGTTCCCTTTTTCCCACTCCCAACTTACTATATGGGATGCCCTTGCTCCTGGACCAAAGAGCAATTTTTCAAAATTTTTCTAAATTCCCCAGTCAAGGGACGGACTGGATTTTGGTGGGGGGTGAGTGTAGCACCCTCTAGTTAGGTAGGTGCTAGAGTGAGGATTTTTATTGGCAGAGTAGGTACATCTAGGCAGGCCTAGCTAGTTGCTAGGCCTGTTTGTTTTCATTCTGGGCTGGGAGTGGCTCAGGGTAGCAGTTGGTGACTCATAGGCGGCATCACTTCACTGTCACCTCCCTCATCCTTCTAGAAAGTGCTAGAAGGAGAGCCTGGGGTATCTTAGGAAGCCTCGACCAATCCCCAACTTCGATTGGCAGGCCTCTTTTTAAATACCTGGTGTCAGCCCAACTGGGGAGGAGTTGTCGGGTGGAAGAGCTGGAGTGAGAGAGTGTGGAGGCTGTCGACACCCACAGGGAGCTCCCCAGTCTGGGGGGGGTTTACCCTGGGCTGGGGCTTGGGTGCATCCAGGAGGAGTGACGAGATCCTGGAAGGAGAGGCACATGAGAGAAGTGAAGTGCTGGAGGAGGAATAGCCTGCAAGCAAAGAAAGTGCCGGGGGAGACTGAAGTAGTAATATGGTAAAAAAGGGAAAGCAAACGCTCTGTTTCTATGAATGATGTACAGTAGCAGCCAGCAGAACGAAGGATCAATTTGTAGATAAATTCAGCGCTGCATGTTACCACATATATAGCGTATTTAACAATATTGAAAAGTGATTTCAACTAAACACAATGTATACAAAAATTACTTGTATGCATAAAAAAAAAACTTAAAAAATACAAAAGATATTACTGGTGAACAAAATATTTGGCATACACAAAAGAGTTAGTGCGAAATGCACAAATTAAAGTGTCTGGGCTCTGCTGATGCCACTGCGTCATTACATTTTATCAAAAGCCCTTTTTAAACCTTCTCAAATGTGAGTGTCCATTTTTTATATCTTCAATAAATTCTCTCTGCTTAAAGTGGAATTACACTATGTGGCCTATTTATTATTTCTGCATTTAGGACTGCATCCAGCTCTTTTTTAAAACAGTCTGCTGAGCTGGCCAGAACTAATTCTTGAGGGAGTCTATTCCACATTTTCAAAGCTCTTACTGTGAAGAAGCCTTTCTGTAGGTGGTGGCAAAATCTCTTTTCCTCCAGACGTAAAGACTGAGCCCTTTTCCTCTATATTTAATTGAAAGTGAATAACTCACCACCAAGTTCACTGTATGGACCCCTTATGTATTTATACATTTTGATCATATCAATCTCCTCTTCTCAAGAGAAGGTGAGATTCTTTAACGGGGGGGGGGGGGGGGGGTATAAACAGCAGTAGAAACCTGACAGGTGTTCTAATCCCTCTCCATTCTATCCAAAACTAGCATAAAAGTTTTGCCTTTAGCCTAGGTTCCCATGTATGCGGTTGTGGTTGATGCAGTTTTCAGTCGTGTTTTGCGGTGCACTTTGCGTTTTTAAACCCATATTTTTGATGCGTTATTGCATGCAGTTTCATGCATTTTGCCATTTTGTTTTTTTTTCCTCTTTAACCACTTGCCGACCAGCCACCGTCATTATACTGAAGCAGGTCGGCACGTTCCCACGAATCGCCGTAGCTGTTCGTCGGCTTCTTTAAGAGCCATAGCAGGTGTGCCCACGTCCGCTGCACAGCAGTGGGACACTATGCGCGTGGCCGGCGGTTGCGATGTCCACTGGCCACACGCCATTGCGGCCATGAGAGCCAGAACGGGGATGTGTGTGTGTAAAAACACACACACATCCCCATTCTATCAGGAGAGGAGAGATAGATCGTGTTCTAAGTAGGAACAGCAATCTGGCTCCTCCTCTAGTAAGTCCCATCCCCATACAGGTAAAAACATCTAACAGGGAACGCATTTAACCCCTTGATCGCCCCTACTGTTAACCCCTTCCCTACCATTGACCTTTATACAGCGATCAGTGCTGATTATTGTGTAAACGTCAATGGTCCCAAAAATGTGTCAAAAGTGTCCGATCTGTCCGCCGCAATGTCCCAGTCCCGATAAAAATTGCAGATCGCTGCCATTACTAGTAAAAAAAAAAAAAAAAAAAAAAATGCCATATATCTATTCCCTATTTTTTAGACACTATAACTTTTGTGCAAACCAATCAATATATGCTTATTGTGATTTTTTTTTTTTACCAAAAATATGTAGACGAATATATATTGGCCTAAACTGAAGAAGAAATTTGTTTTTTTTTATATTTTTGGGGGGATATTTATTATAGCAAAAAGTAAAAAATATTGCGCTTTTTTTTCAATATTGACGTTCTTTTTTGTTTATAGCGCAAAAAGTAAAAACCGCAGAGGTGATCAAATTCCACCAAAAGAAAGTTTTACTTGTGGCAAAAAAAGAATGTAAATTTTGTTTGGGTACAGTTTTGCATGACTGCAATTGTCTGCTAAAGTCACGCAGTGCTGTATCACGAAAAATGGCCTGGTCATTAAGGGGGAAATTCTTCTGATCCTTAACGTGTTAACCACTTGCCCACCGGGCACTTATATCCCCTTCCTAACCAGGCCAATTTTCAGCTTTCAGCGCTCTCACATTTTCAATAACAATTACTCAGTCATGCAACACTGTACTCACATGAAATGTTTATTTGTGGGAAAAAAAGGACAGAGATTTCTTTTGGTGATATTTAATCACCACTGGGTTTTTCATTTTTTGCGCTATAAATAAAAAAAGACACAAAATTTTCCAAAAAAAAATGCATTTCTTGTAACAAAATTCTCAAACAGAAATAAACTACTGTATATACTCGAGTATAAGCCGAGTTTTTCAGCCCATTTTTTTGGCTGAAACCCCCCCCCCCTCGGCTTATACTCGAGTGAGTCGTAACTTCCATTAGTAAAACAGCGTGTGTCTCCCGATGTGTATGTAGTCTGTTTCGCCGTCCATTGTAACAAAGCCCCGCCTCCTCCTAGCACGGTGACACTAGAGATGGGCACAGTGACACTAGAGATGGGCACAGTGAGACTACAGATGGGCACAATTAGACTGCAAATGGGCACAGTGAGGCTGCAGATGGGCATTGTTTACCCAGTAGCTGCTGCATTTTCCCACCCTCGGCTTATACTCGAGTCAATATGTTTTCCCAGTTTTTTGTGGTAAAATTAGATGCCTCAGCTTATATTCGGGTCGACCTATACTCGAGTATATATACGGTAGTATTTTTTCTTTATACATTTTGGCCAAAATGTATACTGCTACATATCTTTGGTAAAAATAGCCAAAATCAGTGTGTATTATTTGGTCTTTGTGAAAGTTATAGAGTCCACAAGCTATGGTGCCAATCATTGAAAATTGATCACACCTGATGTACTGATGGCCTATCTCATTTCTTGAGACACTAATGGCCCATACACTTGATCCGAAAATCGTACGAAAAATACTGCTTTCGAAGCAATCATTCGATAATTTGATCATTAGTACAGAGCTTTCGAGAGCCGATCACGACAGTTCATTCGATATTATCCGATCGGACAAGCACGAAAATTATTCTCATAAGATACCAGATCGTACGATTTTCATTTAATCAGTACAGTTACAATAGGCATTTTTATTATAATTTTTTTTTTTTACTGTTAATGTCGGTGATCAGCAATTTTTAGGGGGACTGCGACATTGCGCCGGACAGATTGGATACTGTTGACACTTTTTTGGGACCAGTGACATTTATACAGTGGTCAGAGCTAAAGATAGCCACTGATTACTGTATTAATGTCACTGGCAAGGAAGGTATTAACACTAGGGGGCGATCAAGTGGTTAAGTGTTCCCTAGGGAGGTGTTTCTAACTGTGGGGGAGTGGACTGATAGGGATTAAAGAGAGAAATCGCTGTTCCTAATCACTAGGAACAACAGATCTCTCTCTACTTCCCTGACAGAATGGGGATCTGTCTATTTACATTGACAGATCCCCGTCTGGCTCTCTGAGGAGCGGATGTGGGTCATCGTGGTCATCACGCCACTGGCCACGCGCATCGGCTCCAGGGTTGCCCCACGGGCGCGCCCCCTATATCTCTTAAAGTGTCCGCCGTACAGCTACGGCGATTCGCCCAGCAGTGCAGGCTGATTGGCAAGCAGTTAAAAACACCTGTAAATGAAACGCAGCTAAACGCGAGTTACCGCCTTTACAAGCTGTTACAGGCATTTGACGTTTCAACTGCCTCTGAACATCTGTCCTGAACGTGTTTTGTTTTTGCTTTCCAAAAAATTATTCTAACCTCAACTATCTGGATAAGACTATAAACGACCCTGTGTACATGTGCTGGTAAGATAACATAGAGGAGAGTATTGATGAGCACTCACTGATGGCACTAATGAGCACTTACTGATGGCACTGATGAGCACTCACTGATGGCACTGTATGGCACTGATATAACTGTAGTTGCACTGTAGTGGAACTGATGTGCACTGTGATGGCACTTATGTGGCACTGATGAGCACTCCAAATCCACTCACACTGCTGCCCTGATGGCACTGATAAGCACTTACTGACGGGCATTGATGAGCACTGTAGTGGCACCGTAAGGCACTGATGTGCACTATAATGGCACTGTAGGATACTGATGGCACTGTAGTGGCACTGTGATGGCACTAATGAGCACTGTGATGGCACTGATGAGCATTGTGATGGCACTGATGTGGCATCAATGAGCACTGTGGGCACTCCAAATCCAGCCCACTCACGCTGCTTTACTGATGGCACTGATAAGCACTGTAGTAGCACTATAGGGCAGTGGTTCACAACTTCAGTCCTCAAGTACCCCCAACGGGTCATGTTTTGGGAATTTCCCTTAGATAAAATACCTCTTATCAATACCATATCATTGATATTTACTTTGCACAGCTGCATTAAATCAAGGAAAACCTGAAAACATGGACCGTTGGGGGTACTTGAGGACTGAGGTTGAGAACCACTGCTGTAGTGGCACTGATGACACTGTAGGGGCACTGATGGGCACAGATATGGCACTATAGGTCACTGATGAGCATTGTGATGGCACTGATTTGGCACTAATGAGCACTATGATGGCACTGATGAGCACTCTGGGCACTCCAAATCCAGCCCACACTTGCTGCTGCACTGATAAGCACACACTGATGAGCATTGTGGGCACTCCAAATCCAGCCCACTCACATTGCTGCACTGATGGCACTAATAAGCACTCACTGATAAGCACTGTAATGGCACTGATGAGGGAGGTAGGTTGATGCTTAAATCTGCTAAACGTATCTTAGGGATTGGTCTGAAACATAACGATGTCCCCCTTCACTTATTCCCCAATACTCCATTATGTTCAACACGTGTCTGAAAAAATTTTTCCATCTCAAGGATGGCTATAAATTGTCTAAATTTGGACTCATGTACCTTCACCAATTATATGATGCGGGTGACATCAAAACGTTTGCAACTGAGGAGGGAACTGAGAGTTTCTGACCCCTGGGCATTCCAATATACCAGACTAAAACATGTGGCACAAACTCAGTTCAGGACTGAATCAATATCCTTAGAAAATACGAACCTGGAAAAACTCCTTGGCACCCCTGACCACACTAAATTAATATCTAGCTATTATAGTCTATTGATAGGCAAAGAAAACCCAAAAGAGAAGAAAATCAGGGAAGGATGGACCACTATTATACCTGAGCTAATGGAGGAACAGTGGGAGACAGTGTTGGCCTCATATACACCCACAGTTATCTCGGCCAGGGACAAAATGATACAACTCAGGTACTTGCACCAAATGTACTACACACCCCTTAGACTGTATAAAATGGGCAGAAGAGACTCTCCCACATGTCATAAATGTTTGGCAGCAGAGGGGTCATTTCTCCATATGGTGTGGGACTGTAACAGGATATGCCCTCTCTGGTCACAGGTGACCTAATTTATTGCTGATACATTTGACCTCCCAAATATTTGTAGCCCATTATTGGGACGTCTAGGCATTTTTCAGGATGTAGTTATGAGTAACAACATGAAGACTTTGCTGAGATTACTATTCTATGTCCGTAAGCTGATTGTCATCAATTGGATTAAGAGAGACCATCTTACATTAACTTCCTGGAAGGGCCTGGTTAATGCCAATGTAACATTATATAAAATGACAGGACTTATGAAGCCAAAGGATGCTTAAAAAAATTCAATAGAGTTTGGGGTAAGTGGCCTAATTCTGGACATACTGTACAAACTGAAACTTAAGATGCATTGTAATATGAGAATATGCTTTTTAGATAATGGATGAATAACAGCACATCACAAGAGTTTACTGAGGAATTTACCTCTGGATTAGTTTTATTTCTTCTTTACATGACTATGTTATACATTATTCCTAGGATGGTAATAAAAACAAAATAGAAAAAGTGCTATTTGTTCTATTGGCTATATTGAGTTTAGAAATATGGATGTCTAGGACTTCATAAAGAAAATTATGTGATATTATGTACACTTACGATTGTAACCTGCTTTCATTTGAAAAAGACAATTCCCTTTCTCAAGGTGGGTCCCATTCCAACCTTTTTTTTGGCAATAGTAATCACTTTTAGAAAAACAACCTAATAATTTACTAATATTGCTAAGTTAGTAATTCATAATAATTAGGAAACAATCCAATAAAAAGCTGACCATCCCATTAAAATAGGCAAGTGACAGGTGTTCTTTATTAATGGATTTGTCAAGGTTTAACTACATTGAATGGATATGGATATGTTGGTGGTGGCGCCGGTGATGGTTGAGCATAAGTGGTAGTTACAGGAAAGGGAAAGGCACCAGGATTCATAGCACGGCCGGCATCATTTTGTATCACAAACACCTTCAGAAGGGAAAAGAACAAGAAAATAAAGGATATTATTTTTGAGGAGAAAGCCAAAATATTATGACCAAGGTTTAGTACTAGAGGGTATGAAGACAAATTTCTGATAAAATTGAATCCTAGAAGGAAAGCTCTTAGACGTGAACATAATCCACAATAACGAACAACAAACAAGATGAAGCTTCTATTTGTTTAATTCCCAGGTTTTTAAAAAAATCCTAACTTAAAAAAAAAAAAAAAATCTCAGTGGTTCCAGGAAGGTCTGGTTATATCTAAACTTGTTTGAGGTTGTGGAATTTTTGCTGCTGGAACCTTAGGTGAATGTTACTTGGTACATATAATTGGTTTTATCAAAACTATACTAATACTGTCTTAATGGGGCATCTCGGAGATATGTGAGCTGATTTTGTACACCGAAGACCTCCCTGGAAACCTTGGGATGTAAATGTAGTAGTTGGATCATGGGCTGCAACAGTTGTCCGCTCCTGAAGAGGACAGAGATTCTTTAATATACAATTTTCCAGATTTTATCCATAACCTAAGTCCTTAACAGCCTCTCTTTTAGGCCCTGATGAAGGGAGCAAAGTGTGGCCCCCAAAATGTGTTGGCTATTAGATTTTATTCCAAGCATGTAGTAAGCTTCTTTTTTTGGATTTCAACATATTGTTGTGGTGCTCCAATCTTCTGATCCAGTTATTACTTATCTAAGCTTGTATATATGTAATAGATGGTAAGAGAAAGGTGTCCCATCTACACTCGACACTCGACAGGGGGTCATAAGTCTGGAGTCACTTTTGTATAAATCACTAATTATGCTGAACTAAGGGCACCTATAAACGTGGGGCCTGTTTCACTTGCAAATTTGTATACACTGGCATATGGATTGATTTATTGAATTGAAAAACTTTGACTTCTAGACATTTTGCTAACTGCAACACAGAGTTATTTATCTCCTCCTTCGTGGTTACTGTGGCTTTTTATGGCAGTAAGACAAAATATCCATTTACAGTGCAAATTTAATCAATTAATCCAAAAGGTTCTATCTTGGTGTAGGGAATGAGGTATAGTCATGTAAATAAAGTTCTTTGCTACTTTAGTAAATGTTTTTGATTTTTACATAGACACACGTCCTTTCTTTTGAGGAACATCTGAAACTTCACATATTATTAACCCTTTGAATTAAAATAAATGTGGTCAGTAGGTTTCATAAAGACTTAAAGCCTAACATAAAACATTTACTTTGGAGTGGGGCAGAGGTAGGTTCTACCAGAATCCAATTTCCATCTGTGACCACATTGGGGAGTTTTTCCCTCATTTCCTGTGCCTGTGATACTCATAGAAAGGTAAGGGAGCTGTCATCAGATCAGTAATTCATGGATCTCATCCTGCTAAAAATATGTTTTTGTTTTGTCTGTGCTGTAGGTGGAGTGCAGCGTGGTGTGGCAATAATAATGTCACACATTCAGATGCAGTGAAGAACTTGTATTAAAATGGTAAAGCAGCAGTTCAACAAACCCCGTGGGAAGGCTGCCCAACTGGGTGCACTCACAGTTTACAGTAATGTGAAGCATGAGAACAGTTATCAGTCAGATTGAAAGTTTCTGTTCAGGTAGCAGAATGTGGCCTGAAGTCCCTCTTCGTCAGTAGGGATGAGCTTCGAGTTCGAGTCGAACTCATGTTCGACTCGAACATTGGCTGTTCGCAAGTTTGCCGAACAGCGAACAATTTGGGGTGTTCGCGGCAAATTCGAATGCCGCGGAACACCCTTTAAAAGTCTATGGGAGAAATCAAAAGTGCTAATCTTAAAGGCTTATATGCAAGTTATTGTCATAAAAAGTGTTTGGGGACCTGGGTCCTGCCCCACATGTATCAATACAAAAAGAAGTTTTAAAAACTGACTTTAAGCATTATTAAAATCACTGCTCCTAAAACAACGTCTAACAATAAAAGTGTAATATCCCTTTAAATTTCGTAACTGGGGGGTGTCTATAGTATGCCTGTAAAGGGGCGCATGTTTCCCGTGTTTAGAACAGTCTGACAGCAAAATTACATTTCAAAGGAAAAAAGTTATTTAAAACTACTCGCGGCTATTGCATTGCCGGTCCGACAATACACATAGAAGTTCATTGATAAAAACGGCATGGGAATTCCCCACAGGGGAACCCCGGCCAAAATTTTTTTTAAAAATGACATAGGGGTCCCCCTAAATTTGGATTTTTAAGGGGAACTCCACGCCAAAAAAAAACAAAACACGTGGGGTCCCCCCAAAAATCCATACCAGACCCTTATCCAAGCACGCAACCTGGCAGGCCGCAGGAAAAGAGGGGGGGACGAGAGAGCACCCCCCCTCCTGAACCGTACCAGGCCACATGCCCTCAACATTGGGAGGGTGCTTTGGGGTAGCCCCCCAAAAGACCTTGTCTCCATGTTGATGAGGACAAGGGCCTCATTCCCACAACCCTGGCCGCTGGTTGTGGGGGTCTGCGGGCGGGGGGCTTATCAGAATCTGGAAGCCCCCTTTACCAAGGGGACCCCCAGATCCCACCCCCCCTGTGTGAAATGGTAAGGGGGTACTTGTACCCCTACCATTTCACTAAAAAACTGTCAAAAATGTTAAAAATGACAAGAGACAGTTTTTGACAATTCCTTTATTTAAATGCTTCTTCTTTCTTCTATCTTCCTTCATCTTCTGGTTCTTCTGGTTCTTCCTCCGGCGTTCTCGTCCAGCATCTCCTCCGCGGCGTCTTCTATCCTCTTCTCCTCGGGCCGCTCCGCACCCATGGCATGGGGGGAGGCTCCCGCTCTTCTCTTCATCTTCTTCTCTTCTTCTTCATCTTCTTCTTCATCTTCTTCTCTTCTTCTTTTTCTTCTCCAGGCCGCTCCGCATCAATGCTGGCATGGAGGGAGGCTCCCGTTGTGTGACGGCGTCTCCTCTTCTGACGGTTCTTAAATAACGGGGGCGGGGCCACCTGGTGACCCCGCCCCCTCTGACGCACGGGACATGACGGGACTTCCCTGATGTTCCCTGACTTCCCGTGATGTCACAGGGAAGTCCCGTCAAGTCACCGTGCGTCAGAGGGGGCGGGGTCACCGGGTGGCCCTGCCCCCCGTTATTTAAGAATCGTCAGAAGAGGAGATGCCGTCACACAGCGGGAGCCTCCCTCCATGCCAGCATGGGTGCGGAGCGGCCCGGAGAAGAAGATGAAGAAGAGAAGAAGAGAAGAAGAGAAGAAGATGAAGAAGATGAAGAAGAAGATGAAGAAGAGAAGAAGATGAAGAGAACAGCGGGAGCCTCCCCCATGCCATGGGTGCGGAGCGGCCCGAGGAGAAGAAGAAGATGCTGCGGAGGAGATGCTGGACGAGAACGCCGGAGGAAGAACCAGAAGAGCCAGAAGAACCAGAAGAAGATGAAGGAAGATAGAAGAAAGAAGAAGCATTTAAATAAAGGAATTGTCAAAAACTGTCTCTTGTCATTTTTAACATTCTTGACAGTTTTTTAGTGAAATGGTAGGGGTACAAGTACCCCCTTACCATTTCACACAGTGGGGGGCCGGGATCTGGGGGTCCCCTTGTTAAAGGGGGCTTCCAGATTCCGATAAGCCCCCTTCCCGCAGACCCCCACAACCACCGGCCAGGGTTGTGGGGATGAGGCCCTTGTCCTCATCAACATGGGGACAAGGTGTTTTGGGGCCCAAAGCACCCTCCCAATGTTGAGGGCATGTGGCCTGGTACAGTTCAGGAGGGGGGGCGCTCTCTCGTCCCCCCCTCTTTTCCTGCGGCCTGCCAGGTTTCGTGCTCGGATAAGGGTCTGGTATGGATTCTTGGGGGGACCCCACGCCGTTTTTTTTTTGTTTTTTTTTGGCGCGGGGTTCCCCTTAATATCCATACCAGACCTGAAGGGCCTGGTATGGAATTTAGGGGGACCCCCACGTCATTTTTTAAAAAATTTTGGTTCCGGGGGTTCACCTGTGGGGAATTCCCATGCCGTTTTTATCAATGAACTTCTATGTGTATTGTCGGACTGGCAATGCAATAGCCGCGAGTAGTTTTAAATAACTTTTTTCCTTTGAAATGTCATTTTGCTGTCAGACTGTTCTAAACACGGGAAACATGCGCCCCTTTACAGGCATACTATAGACACCCCCCAGCTATGAAATTTAAAGGGATATTACACTTTTTTTTTTGTTTGACTTTAAGCATTATTAAAATCACTGCTCCTGAAAAACGTCTGTTTTTAAAACTTCTTTTTGCATTGATACATGTCCCCTGGGGCAGGACCCAGGTCCCCAAACACTTTTTATGACAATACCATGAATATAAGCCTTTAAAATGAGCACTTTTGATTATTCATATTCGTGCCCCATAGACTTTAACGGTGTTCGCGTGTTCGAACGAACTTTTTTCCTGTTCGCATGTTCTGGTGCGAACCGAACAGGGGGGTGTTCGGCTCATCCCTACTCGTCAGGAACCTTTCCCTTACCGCTAGTCCTCTCTCTAACAGGCAGGGTACCTATTCCTACTTTTCCAACTGGCAAAAAGTGCAACAAGCCTGGGAGCCAGGGTCTTATAAAGCCTCTGCCTGACCCAGAATGGCTGCTAGGGTCACCGGAGGTGACAGTGTCCGATAGGATAGCTTCCCCAGTGACCCAGGAAACCATAGAGGTTTTTTTGACTTCCTCTCCAACAACAGTGCTGATACAGAAGAGCTCCAACTGCAGTGGAGAAAGCAGACTGCACCTGCCTACAGTGCCCCCATTGGAGAGATTTCCCATCTTAGAGACACAAGCGGCAATATATATCTGACAAAGGTTTTAACTTCCCCGTTCTATACTAAACAGAATTAAACATTTGGCTGGCATTAGGCTTTAGTTTACTGAAGCTTGATATGACAGTTTTGGGTGATGGTTGGCAAACTTCTTCTTAAAACATTGGAAGATACCAAGGTGAAGTCAGCAGCACAAAACTATCTCCCTTTTCTTGTTTAGTGGTGTGTATGTTTAAAGTATATTTAAAGCCAAAAATCATTTTGCATAGAGTAAGTTGAGTAAGGGTTAAAACCACTACTATTTTAATTTTTTTTTTTTTTTTTTACCATCTGTGTCTCAGGAGATTTCCTTTCACTTCCTGTAGACTGAGTAGGATGTGAGAGGATATCATTTCATTGTGGGGGAAATCCATTCTAAGGCTTTATGTACCCTAGCCTACACTGGCAGATCCTAAACTTGAGTTTAGGAGCATTTGGTGTTTTTAGTGCTCCATAAAAGCCTGCGTATCAATGTACACATAGGCTTTTAGCAGAGTTTAGGACCTGTCGCATTTAGGTGAGCTTTACCCTCCGTCTTCTGAAGAATCGTGTTCAGGATAGGAACATTTTGACCAAAAAATGAGATGAGAAAATGCAAAACACGGCAAAAACATACAGAGATTTTGCCGCATTTTGCATTTTCCCATGGTCACAGCAAATGTAGGCCAGTGTACACGAAGCCTTAGACAGCTGTTGCGGGAACAAGTGTCACCATTGGACGATTTCCTCTCGATTCCTGTTCTGGTGGCAACTCAAATTTTTGTATTTACCCTCAGTACCATTACTGGTGACATTGGTGATTGGGGCAAATAAAGAAAGTGGATCTCCCTAACAAGGACTAAGACAGCAATACAAATTGTGAGACAAGTAAAAGAAGGCGCAATACAAAATACCTTATATACCATTGCCTATGCACACAGGGGCAGGATCCATACAAATATATATATGACATATATATGGGTGGAATACAGAGTCATTCAGGGCAGCCGCCAAAAAGAACCAAAAAGCCGGGTCCAACGTGCTAGAGAAAAACAAGGAAGAGGGGCGCCACTGAATATGTATCAAATTAAATTTATTATTAAAAACAATATCCACTCACATGTAAAACTGAAGTATAGATCTCAGGTACATCTCATAACACAAGAAGGAGCGGAGGACTACAAGTGGCAGCAAGTCCAAATGCACTGACATCACCTCTCATAGGCTGGAGATGAGCTGCACTGAGCCAATGTTGTAGTCCATAAACACACCAAAATCAGGAGAGCAGGGGAGCCGTCTAGGGTGGTGTGGGTTCCAGGAAAGGAGGGTGAGGGCGTCCAAGCTGGTACTTGCGTGTAAAGCGATGGGTCCCAAAGTCTCGTCCGGCGTCCGTGATGGAAGTGAAGCACGGCCGTGTGATCGGAGCCAGAACGAGGCTTGGATCGCAAACACTGTGGTGCCGAGCTGTGACGTCACTCCTGTGCGACGCATTTCTGAGATAGCTCAGGAGTGACGTCACAGCTCGGCGCCACAGTGTTTGCAATCCAAGCCTCATTCTGGCTCTGATCACACGGCTGTGCTTCACTTCCATCACGGACGCCGGACGAGACTTTGGGACCCATGGCTTTACATGGAAGTACCAGCTTGGACGCCCTCACCCTCCTTTCCTGGAACCCACACCATCCTAGACGGCTCCCCTGCTCTCCTGCTTTTGGTGTGTTTATGGACTACAACATTGGCTCAGTGCAGCTCATCTCCAGCCTATGAGAGGTTATGTCAGTGCATTTGGAATTGCTGCCACTTGTAGTCCTCCGCTCCTTCTTGTGTTATGAGATGTACCTGAGATCTACACTTCAGTTTTACATGTGAGTGGATATTGTTTTTAATAATAAATTTAATTTGATACATATTCAGTGGCGCCCCTCTTCCTTGTTTTTCTCTATCAATACAAATTGGACAGTGGTTCTAACCCCTCACCACAGATCTAAAAGAAAAGAAGCTTAGCCTCTGGTTACACTTTATGGATGGAGCTACTTAAAGTGTAAGTATAGCACAAACTTTTTAAAGTCATGAATAGAGTAGAGAAGGCTGAAAACCCTTGCCAGGTAAATTATTTTACTTATTCTATGTCCTGCTGGGGAATTTCCACTTAACTTCCTTTCCTGGAGATGCAATAGGAAGAAGAAGAAAATCTCCCTTAAGTGAGCTGAGATCCACTCTAATGCCGCGTACACACGATCGGACTTTCCGCCAACAAAACCATGTATTTTTTTTCTGAAGGATGTTGGCTCAAACTTGTCTTGCATACACACGGTTACACAAATGTTGTCGGAAATTCCGAACGTCAAGAACGCGGTGACATACAAGACTTACGGCGAGCCGAGAAAAATGAAGTTCAATAGCCAGTGAGGCTCTTCTGCTTGATTCCGAGCATGCGTGGACTTTTCTGTGTACACTTGTGTACACACACTCGAAATTTGAGAGCAGGTTCTCAAATTTTCCGCCAAACATTTGTGTGCAGAAATTGCAACAGCGTAAGTTCGATGGAGCATACTCACGGTCAGACTTTCCGACCACAAGCTCACATCGAACATTTCCCTTCGGAAATTCCGACCGCATGTACGCGGAATTAGGGTTTGTTTACACCCTAAGGGTGGTCTGTGGTGGGTTGCTTTTCACAGCTGTGCAGCTGCAGATGATAGGCATTCAGGAGGCAATACTGTCACCTCTTGAATGTTGTTTTCTGCGGTATCCCCATTGGAAGATGTCCAATACATACAGGTACACTTTTAGGTTTACAACCTATCCTCTCCAATATGAATATTTCTATTTATTTTTTACTGAAAAAAATCATCTGATTAAAGAGGTGGAGCCTGTGGTGTTATTCAAAATTAGACTGTCCCACCCCCTAATGCTAGTATTTATATCTCCACCCCTGATGTCTCAGATCAGGTGACTTGACAAAGGGGTTAATCCCCGAAACATGTAGTCCCTGACTGAGCTTCGGTACTTCTCCATATCATCCGCACCTTTCCCTCCATTGCCCTATGGATTGAGCCTGTTGGTGCTTGCCGCTGCCTTTCTATGCACCGACCTGGACACCAGCTCCCTTGTCTGTTCCTGTTGTCCCCAGATTGGGACTGACTAGTCTTGCAATATCTCCCTGACCATCGGGAGTAGAGAGCGCTCCTCCAGGATTCTCAGCCTTCCTCCAGGAGCTCCATGATTTTTCTACAGCCTCCTTCCATCTGGCACTGCTCGAGACTCAGGAGTGTAGCCTGCATTTCTCCGGGTTCACCATCCTTCCTCCACAGGATTAGGGTATCTGGCAGCCATCCATCCCTTTCTTATGGCTCTGTGGAGGATACTACTGCAGCCATTAGTCACTATGTTCACTGGGCACTTTCTTTTTACTGCTTAACAGTTGACATTCGTCACATGTTTTGATACTGTTGCCATTACAGATCTAAACGTTTAATTCCTTCGTTTGCTTCTACTAAATCACCGGAACAGTGCTCCCTGTGTCAAATTTTCTAATCTGTCTCAGCTGGTCTCATGAGTTTGGGAGCAGCGACCGGAGTACATTACTAGTCATTAGGGATGAGCTTCGTGTTCGAGTCGAACCCATGTTCGACTCGAACATCGGCTGTTCGATCGTTCGCCGAATTGCGAACGTTATGGGCCGTTCGCGCTAAATTCGTGTGGCGCATCACGGCCCATAATTCACTGCGGCATCGCAGTGCATTGCTGGCTGATGATTGGCCAAGCATGCACTATGACCCGCATGCTTGGCCAATCACAGCGCCGTCAGTATAGAGAGCTGTAATTGGCCAAAGCCAGGGTGGCTTTGGCCAATTATGGCTCAGGGGATTTAGTACACACCCCACACTATATAAGGCCGCCTGCACGGCGGCCCTGTGTAGTGTGTGTTCCGGTGTGCTGAGAGACAGAGAGAGAGAGAGACAGTGTCATTTGATTTGAGTTAGATAGATTAGGCAGAACAGTCAGTCAGTTAGCTGCACTTACAGTGTATTGTGTATATATATGCATCCCAGGTGTTGCATATATATATATACACTGTATTCAGTTTAGCTAGATCCGTTCCTGTTATCTTCTATCTAGACTATTTACATTTAATGCAGTGCGTCCTGCTCACAGTGTTCAGCTAGATCCGTTCCTGCTATTTACATTTAGTGCAGTGCGTCCTGCTCACAGTGTTCAGCTAGATCCGTTCCTGCTATTTACATTTAGTGCAGTGCGTCCTGCTCACAGTGTTCAGCTAGATCCGTTCCTGCTATTTACATTTAGTGCAGTGCGTCCTGCTCACAGTGTTCAGCTAGATCCGTTCCTGCTATTTACATTTAGTGCAGTGCGTCCTGCTCACAGTGTTCAGCTAGATCCGTTCCTGTTATCTTCTAGACTATTTACATTTAGTGCAGTGCGTCCTGCTCACAGTGTTCAGCTAGATCCGTTCCTGCAATTTACATTTAGTGCAGTGCGTCCTGCTCACAGTGTTCAGCTAGATCCGTTCCTGCTATTTACATTTAGTGCAGTGCGTCCTGCTCACAGTGTTCAGCTAGATCCGTTCCTGCTATTTACATTTAGTGCAGTGCGTCCTGCTCACAGTGTTCAGCTAGATCCGTTCCTGCTATTTACATTTAGTGCAGTGCGTCCTGCTCACAGTGTTCAGCTAGATCCGTTCCTGCTATTTACATTTAGTGCAGTGCGTCCTGCTCACAGTGTTCAGCTAGATCCGTTCCTGTTAAATTCCTACTGACCGGCAGGCTTGTCTGGTTACAGTATATAAAGCTACCTGAAGAAAATTACAGGTGTTCTATTTGATCCTATTAGTACCACGGTCAGGCAGCTAGACTATTTACATTTAGTACAGTGCGTCCTGCTCACAGTGTTCAGCTAGATCCGTTCCTGTTATCTTCCTACTGACAGGCAGGCTTGTCTGGTTACAGTATATAAAGCTACCTGAAGAAAATTACAGGTGTTCTATTTGATCCTATTAGTACCACGGTCAGGCAGCTAGACTATTTACATTTAGTACAGTGCGTCCTGCTCACAGTGTACAGCTAGATCCGTTCCTGTTATCTTCCTACTGACAGGCAGGCTTGTCTGGTTACAGTATATAAAGCTACCTGAAGAAAATTACAGGTGTTCTATTTGATCCTATTAGTACCACGGTCAGGCAGCTAGACTATTTACATTTAGTACAGTGCGTCCTGCTCACAGTGTTCAGCTAGATCCGTTCCTGTTATCTTCCTACTGACAGGCAGGCTTGTCTGGTTACAGTATATAAAGCTACTTGAAGAAAATTACAGGTGTTCTATCCCAGCTTAGTGCAGCTACAGGCCATTAGTATGTCTGGAAGGCCAAGAAGGAGAGGCAGACAGTCACAAGCCAATAAGAGAGGGCAAGCAGGCTCTGTGTCTAGTGCTGGTCGTGGAGACGGTGCATCCTCATCAGCACGTGGCCATGGGACACGCTTGGCCTTTTTTTCGGCAGCTGGCCATGTTGAGCCGCAACATGCGGAAGACTTGGTCGAGTGGATGACCAAGCCGTCCTCATCCTCCTCATCCTCTCTCACCCATGCCCAGGGTGCTTTGTCTGGCAAAGCAGCGGCCTCTTCCCTCAGCTCAATGTCATCAGTGACTCCTTCCCTAGCTCCACCATGTCCTCATGAGGATTCCCTCGAACTGTTTGACCACAGTGTTGGGTACATGCTCCAGGAGGATGCCCAGCGTTTGGAAGGCTCTGATGACGATACTGAGCTCGATGAAGGCAGTAACATGAGCGCGGACAGAGGGGGTGCCCAAGAAGGACAGCAATCTGGCAGTCATGCTCCCCCTGCTGCAGCATACTGCCAGGTTTGCTCCAGTGATGAGGAGGGAGGGGATGATGAGGTCACTGACTCAACGTGGGTGCCTGATAGGAGAGAGGAGGAGGAGGAGGAGGAGGAGGAGGAGGAGGAGGAGGCGGCAGCACATCACCAACGAGGCAGGATGCCCTCCAGGGGCCAGCCTAAGGGCAGCACATTGACTGCATCACACCCCAAAGCTCCACATGTGCAGGGCGCTGCAGTCTCTGCGCGTTATTCAAAAAGTTCTTTGGTGTGGGCCTTTTTTGAGACGAGTGCATCAGATCGCACCGCTGCTATTTGCAACATATGTCTCAAGCGTATCTCGCGTGGCCAAAATATCTCCCGCTTGGGTACCACATGCTTGACCAGACATATGTTGACCTGCCATGCAGTTCATTGGCAAGCGTATCTAAAAGACCCACACCAAAGAACAAAGAGGATCTCTCCTTGCTCCTCATCAGCTGAGATTTCCAACCCCACTAGACCTTCAGTCCTCTCTGAGACCTGCAGTGAGAGGAATGAAGGTGTAGAATTAGGTGTGTCACAGCCAAGTACTTGTGGGCAATCTGCTTTTGGTACACCGACGTCAGATTGTACCAGGCAAATTTCCCTGCCCCAGCTGCTGCACCGCCGAAAGAAGTTTGCTCCCAGCCATCCACATGCCCAGCGGTTGAATGCTAGCTTGGCAAAATTGCTAGCACTTCAACTGCTGCCTTTTCAGTTGGTAGACTCTGCCCCCTTCCGTGAGTTTGTGGAATGTGCGGTTCCTCAGTGGCAGGTACCCAAACGCCACTTTTTCTCACGGAAGGCGATTCCGGCTCTCTACCGGCATGTGGAAGGCAATGTCCATGCCTCGCTGGACAGGGCGGTCAGCGGTAAGGTGCATATTACCGCTGACTCATGGTCCAGCAGGCATGGACAGGGACGTTACCTAAGTTTCACGGCGCATTGGGTGACTCTGCTGGCAGCTGGGAAGGATGCAGGACAAGGTGCAGTAGTGTTGGAGGTTGTTCCGCCACCACGCCTCCAAAATGCTGATTGTGACACACCTCTCTCCTCCACCCCCTCCTCTTCTTCTTCCTCCATGGCCTCTTCCTCGGAACCAGCGGTGCTCCGTAGGCGTTCAAGGGGCTACGCAAGTACGCAGGCCAAAAGATGCCATGCGGTGCTTGAGCTGGTGTGCTTGGGGGACAGGAGCCACACTGGGGCAGAGGTTCTGTCAGCTCTGCAGGGGCAGGTTCAGAGGTGGTTGACGCCACGCCAACTTAAGGCAGGAATGGTGGTTTGCGACAATGGCACCAACCTCCTCTCTGCCCTCCGACAGGGACAAATGACCCATGTGCCCTGTTTGGCTCACGTCCTTAACTTGGTGGTGCAGCGGTTCTTGGGCAGGTACCCGGGCTTACAGGATGTCCTGAGGCAGGCCAGGAAAGTCTGTGTGCATTTCCGCCGGTCATATAATGCCAGTGCTCGGCTGACGGACCTCCAAAAGGAGTTTAACCTGCCCAAGAACCGCCTAATCTGTGACATGCCCACCAGGTGGAACTCAACGTTGGCCATGCTGCAGCGGCTGCACACGCAGCAGAGGGCCATCAATGAGTACCTGTGCGACTATGGCACCAGGACAGGGTCAGGGGAGCTTGTTTTTTTTTCCCCACGCCAGTGGGCTATGATCAGGGATGCATGCACTGTCCTGTCACCATTCGAGGAGGCCACGAGGATGGTGAGCAGTGACAGTGCATGCATCAGTGACACTGTCCCCCTTGTCCACCTGTTGGAGCACACGCTGCGTGGAATAATGGACAGGGCACTTGAGGCAGAACAGAGGCAGGAAGAGGAGGACTTCCTTAGCTCTCAAGGCCCCCTTTATCCAGACAGTGTTCCTGCGTGCCCGCCGATCACACAGGAAGAGGACGAGGAGGAAGAGGAGGAGGAGGAAGATTGTGTCAGTATGGAGGTGGAGCCTGGCACTCAGCATCAGCAGCAGTCTTTAAGGGATCAGTCCCAAGAAACACATGGACTTGTACGTGGCTGGGAGGAGGTGGCTGCGGACCATGTCGTTCTTAGTGACCCAGAGGACTCCGGACCGAATGCCTCAGCAAACCTACGCTGCATGGCCTCCCTGATCCTGCAAAGCCTGCGTAAGGATCCTCGTATTCGTGGTATCAAGGAGAAGGACCAATACTGGCTGGCAACCCTCCTTGATCCACGTTACAAGGGTAAGGTTGCGGACCTTATCTTGCCATCGCAGAGGGAGCAGAGGATGAAACATCTTCGGGAGGCCTTGCAGAAAGGTCTGTGCAACGCGTTCCCAGAGACTGGGAGGTTACAAACTCCTGTTTCTGGACAACGTGTTGCTGAGGCTTCGGTCAGTCAAAGAAGGAGCGGTGGAGAAGGTGGCCGTCTGACCGATGCGTTCAGACAATTTTTTGGTCCGCAGCCCCAAGGTATGATCGGTTCCAGCAACCATCGCCAGCGTCTGTTTTACATGGTGCAGGAATACCTAGGGGCAAGATCAGACTTGGACACCTTTCCCACCGAAAATCCTCTGGGTTACTGGGTCTTGAGGATGGATCACTGGCCAGAGCTTGCACAGTATGCAATTGAGCTACTGGCCTGTCCTGCATCCAGCGTTCTTTCGGAACGCACATTCAGTGCTGCTGGAGGCGTGGTAACCGATCACAGGGTGCGTCTGTCCACCGACTCGGTCGATCGGCTGACCTTCATAAAAATGAATGAGTCTTGGATCACCACCAGCTACCAAGCACCTGATGCTGATGTAACCGAATAATTTTTTTTGAAATCTCAGATCCCTTCAAAGACTGCCTATGCTGATGCTGAGTGACTATCCCTGAGTAATTATCCTCTTCCTCCTCAATCATCACGCTGATAGCTTGTAAGAACATTTTTGGTTCTGGGCGCCACCACCAGTGCCTAAGGCACAATTTTTCAGCCCCTGTTTAACAGGGGCGTGTAATTACAATTTTTGATGTAATACTTTGCAGCAGGGCTCGTTCCTGCATTCCAACTAGAGTGTCTGTGAGGGGTTGCAGTGTTGTGGCACCAGCACCAGTGCCTAGGGCCCAATTTTTCTGCCCCTGTCTAACAGGGGCGTGTAATTACAATTTTTGATGCAATACTTTGCAGCAGGGCTCGTTCCTGCGTTCCAACTAGAGTGTCTGTGAGGGGTTGCAGTGTTGTGGCACAGCACCAGTGCCTAAGGCCCAATTTTTCTGCCCCTGTCTAACAGGGGCGTGTAATTACAATTTTTGAAGCAATAATTTGCAGCAGGGCTCGTTCCTGCGTTCCAACTAGAGTGTCTGTGAGGGGTTGCAGTGTTGTGGCACCAGCACCAGTGCCTAAGGCCTAATTTTTCAGCTCCTGTTCAACAGGGGCATGTAATTACAATTCTTGATCTAATATTTCACAGCAGGGCCCTGTGAGGGCTTACAGTGTTGTGGCCACAGCAACACCTAAGGCCCAAATTTCTGCTGAGTATATAGGGCAGGACCCTACTTTCAAACATCTAACTTACAAACGACTCCTACTTGCAAACGGAAGGAGACAACAGGAAGTGAGATGAAATCTACCCCTAGGAAGGGAAATTCTCTCCTGTAAGAGTTAATATGGGAAAACAATTTCTCCTTTCCACTGATGCTTTCCAATCCTTGTTCCACAAAAAAACCCAAATTTTCAAAAAACATTTTTCATTGGGACAAAAAAGTGAGGTGAAATCTTCTGAAGAGGAGGAAAGACAGCAAAACAAATGTCACAGGGGTGATAACCCTTCCCTATGTTTTCCAAAAAGCTTAGAAAAGATTTTTTGGCTGGAGCTAAACACGTTAAAAATGTTCAAAATTACAAACAGATTCTACTTAACAACAAACCTACAGTCCCTGTCTTGTTTGCACCGCCTGTATACTGCTGTTCAGAGTATATAGGGCCTGGTGGCCCCACACCTTTCCTTATTTTAATTTGGGTGCAGGGTTCCCCTTAATATCCATACAAGACCCAAAGGGCCTGGTAATGGACTGGGGGGTACCCATGCCGTTTGTCTCACTGATTTTCATCCATATTGCCATGACCCGACATGACATTAAACCCGCAAGCAGTTTTAAATGAGATTTTTTCCTTTAAAAATGACATTTGGTGCAGGGACTGTTCTAAACATGGGAAACACGCGTCACTTTACAGGCATACTATAGACACCCCCCAGGTACGATATTTAAAGGAATATTTCACTTTTTTTTTTTTACTTTAAGCATCATTAAAATCACTGCTCCCGAAAAAACGGCCGTTTTTAAAAGTTTTTTTTGCATTGATACATGTCCCCTGGGGTAGGACCCGGGTCCCCAAACCCTTTTTAGGACAATACCATGCAAATTAGCCTTTAAAATGAGCACTTTTGATTTCGAACGTTCGAGTCCCATAGACGTCAATGGGGTTCTAACGTTCGTGCGAACTTTTGGTCCGTTCGCGGGTTCTGGTGCGAACCGAACCGGGGGGTGTTCGGCTCATCCCTACTAGTCATTTACGGGCAACTTTGATTACATTCATGCGCCTCGTCCCTGTGTTGGTTATCATTCATAAGTACCTAGAGCAGGGTGATGGCTAAACACAATACTAGTTAAGGCCACAGAGGAGAGCTGCGACAAGGATCTCAAAGCAAATGGGTTTTCAAAAGATGGTGGATGTTAGACCTTTCTAGTGCCTTGACTTGACACTTTTTATACAGTAATCTTGTATGTCTCTTACCTGGTTGACTGGGTGACCTGGCTGTACTTTGGAGAGAGACCGGCATTCAAAAACAGAGGTGGAAACGGTGACACAGAAGAGCAGCAAATTTATCACAAGCAGTAGAGAAAGGACAGCATAACCACCATCCTGAAAAAAAAAAGCTGTTAGTAAATCAGTGGTTTATTCTTTTAGGGAATTTTTATTTTCTAGTTTATTTATATATTTTTCAGGACACCGAGGATGTGTCCTGAACGGCAGGTACCTTTCGGCTCAGAAACCTGAACTAAAAAAAAGTTTTACATGTGGTTCACTGCTGGCTGGAAATAAACAAGTTCTTTTCATCTGAGGACTCATCATTGCTTCCACAAAATCTACAGGTTGAAAGAGAGCGGGCCATCATCCTTAGATGGGGATAGACAAGGAAGAAGCCCCCCAGATTGATGAGATTATGTGGGCCCAAAGTGTACAAAAAAGTAGCAAAACATATGTAAAAAGCAGTATTATAAACGTTATTGTTACAACAAATTTAAAAGAAGAAGCAATAAATGGCTGGTGTAATGGCTAAAAAACCAACAAGGCAAGAAACACAGATACAGAAAATTCCACATATGTTGTTGGTCTCATAGTGGATGATACATGACTGCTACATACACCATTTAAGAATAATGATTCCTTCTGTTCTGTTTCCCCTAGCCACCATGGTGACCGGACACTGAGACCACGGCATTGGGATCGGATCTGTGTGGAGACAGTAAGCGGATCTGTAGACAGGCTCCAATCCCTGCCAGAAGCATACACAAAACCACGCCCTGCTCCCTTCCTGCAGCACAGCTTGTTTTTTTTTTTTACATATTGCATGCTGTTGTAGTTGCAGAGCATGCAACTACAGCCTGCAGAAACTAGCCAGCATTCTTTTGTTTAAATTTCATCTGCCGGCAGGGGAATACCACTGACAGCTGAAATGTCATCGTTTGTTAATGATGGGGCGACCCCGCTCCTTAACAACCGATAATTGCTGGCATTCTTTTGTTTACATTTCAGTTGTCAGGGCGGAATCCCACTGACGGATGAAAGAACCGAGCCTTGGGTTATCGGTTTCAGGTATCGGTGCATTTGCTTGAGTACCAATATTTGTGCAAATTCTTAGTATCAGCACTGATACCGGTATCGGTGCAACCCTAGTTCTAATGCAGGGTGGAGGGGCCCAAAACGGCCTCCTCTGCTTGTGTCTGGAATGGATGGGAGCATGATGGCAAGGAGCCTGTCTCTCTCATAAAGCCCGTCTGATGGGAAATCACCCCTGGCCGACTTCCCCAGCACTTCCTGTGCAGCAGGTGTGTGTTCCAGCTTGGTCCTCTGGACACAGGGTGTGTGCTGTGGCCCCGCCCAGCAAGGGCAGGATGACGTCACGCGTCAATTGTTCACTGGCGCATGTAGGGAGATGGGGACACAGTAAGAAGATTTCTCAGTGGTCACAAGTTTCAGGTGCCAATCTTGGCTACTTATCTCCAGATAGACAAAAAGTACCACCCAACGGTAAGAGAAGGCAGGTCAGTAGCCTGCGCACAGGTTTGGCTTCCAAAAAAAAAGTGTGTGAAATTGGGACTAGGATGAAAAAGAGAAAAAAGGAAGAAAAAAACACCTGCTGTGGATGGATATCCTGAGTAATCAATCTACCAAAACATAATAAGGTCAATGAAAATACAAACATGACACAAAATAAACAAAAATACAATCAGGTTCAATTACAGAACATCTGTATATAAGTGCCAATACTATAACACCGTTGGAAGAAAAACACAACATTTAAAAAAGAAAGGGGACAGAGAAATAATGCTGATTAAAAGATGATGTGGGACAAGATTATTGGTAGTGTCAGGAAAAGCCCTCTTGCAAATATCCCAGCAAACTAAAGTTCAAAGGAATGCCTGTGCACAGAAGCGCCGACCGGCGCTCGCGCGCGCGCAATAGCGCCAATAGCGCTAACGTGCGTACGCGCATGCGCAATAGCGCCAATAGTGCTAACGTGCATACGCGCATGCACAATAGCGCCAATAGCGGCGCCCTGTGACAGCACTTGGCGCCAAAGGGGCTATTTAAAGAGGACTGTTCCACTGCTGCCTTGCTGTCCGGTCTACAGCGTTCCTGAAGACCCTTTGTGCCCTGTTACTTGCATTTGCTACCTGATACCTGTTGGACTGTTCCTGACTACTCTGTTTGCTGCCTGCCCTGATCCCGGCTTTTGGACTTTGACTACTCTGTTTGCTGCCTGCCCTGATCTCAGCTTTTGGACTTTGACTATTCTCCCGGATTTACCTTCTGTACCTGATCTGCCCGTCTGTGTTTGACCCGGCTTGCCTGCACCCTGCTGTCTACATCCTGCTGCTGGACTACAAGACACCTCCCTGCTGTCTGCATCCTGCTGCTGGACTACAAGACACCTCCCTGCTGTCTACATCCTGCTGCTGGACTACAAGACACCTCCCTGCTGTCTACATCCTGCTGCTGGACTACAGAACACCTCCCAGCTGACTACCTGATTCAGCTCTCTGCTCCAGCCTTCCAGTCAGGCACTTGTGCCCCTTCGCACTCCCGAGCCCCTGTCATCACTACCAGGGGTTCCCAAGTTGGAGGTATACGAGAGGCCGTTCCCTGCATTCCGGGCTCCACCTACCAGGTACGTGACAGGTAGTGATCATTGGGTACTCATTCATTTATATCTTCATTTACATATTAAAAATGGTTTGAAGTTGGTGGTAACCTCATTCAAACCATGAGGAGAGGTTGCTCCAGGTTGAATTGAAATGGATCTTCAACCTGTCGGCAACCTCTTATTCCAATCCCTGCCACGTGGGGGGATGCACCCTGTCCAAAATGAGGATATGAATTTAGAATTTTGGTTAAAATACCGTTGTGAACATTTGTTACATGGCGACCCCAAGGCAGGTTTGGGTTACACATCCTCATACTCAAGATATGACTGTAGGCTCTTTTCCAACATTTTTGGATAGTTTTGTCTACATAAAAGCAACCACACTCACATGCAAATCAACCACACCTTTCATTTTACAGTTGGCGTAATGTCGGTGTTAAAAAGTGTTCCCATTGGGTAATTTAATTAGTTTGCCTACTCTCATATATTGGCAGTAACTCCAACCACCACAGCAAAATATACCTAGAGTTTTGCATGGATCCCTTCAGGTGTTAACCTTTATATTCACTATGTACCAGGCGATCGCCAACAGACTTGGCATATCTGTATGTGATAGCAGGTCAATCTGGTACAAAGGGACTAATGGATGGGTCCATGCTCAAAAGGTGCCAATATTTTGATATGATGTTTCTAACATGTGAGTGCTGATTGCTGTTGTTTCACCAACCTCTTTTTGGGAAGCCAAGCCTGGCACACGGGGGGCCACTCACCTGCCTTCTCTGGCCACATTGGGTGGTACTTTTTGTTCATCTGGAGATTGGCAATTGGCACTTGTGTCCACTGAGAAATCTTATCACTGTGTCCCTATCTCCCTATGCGTGACCTTGAACGCTCGACGTGTGACGTACTGGAACGCATGCTGGCCACACAGGAAGTGCCAGGGAAGCCGCCTGGCAGCAATTCTCTACCGGGTAGGCTTTATGAGAAAGCCGATAATGCACCCATCCATCCTGGAAACAAACAGAGGCGTCTGTTTTGGGCCCTTCCACCCTACATTAGAACTACCTCATGCCGTGGTAACCCCCCGGCCCCAGTCTGTTTGTACCCTGTTTTTGTGAGTAATAGAGACATATTTGAGCACAATTAATATACCTCTTGGCTATACTTTTATGTACATCTGTTGTGACACTTTTTAGTTATGCCTTAAAGGACTTTTCTGCCATTTCTTAGTATTGGACATGTGACAGGATATGCAGCCGTTTTGTATGCAATAGTTGCATGTATCATTTTTATTTTAGCTGCGCTCCATGCCCATCTATATAAACTTTGCCTTTTACAACACATAAGTATTGTGCTCTTATATGGTTACAACATGTGTATTTATTAGTTTGTTGAGCATGAGTTTTTATGCTCAGACATTGTTGATTCCCCTAATTTTTTCACTCCCCCTTTTCTTGACCAGACTCCTTGTGGTCCTGTAGTGGCCATGCATGATTTAACCCCATTTGGTCCTTACTTTAAGCTTCCCTCTGTGTATTTGGGATTAGCTGTCTTCCTGCTGCTGTGATGGATGCCGTTGTTGGTTTTTAATCTGTTTGGCTGTTGTATAGATGCCTTTAGCCTTATAAGGACATGAAAGTGTATAGTATTATACATATATATATATATAGAAAGTTCTCTGCTACTGTATGTATGTGCAGTTTTCTAGGATATATTTTTCTATGTATTTGTCTGTACTTATATATTCTTTTGTATGTAGAACAGATACTTACCTTACTGCTACTATCCCCTGAAGAAGGAATCATTATTCTAAAACGTGTCAGTGTCTTGTATATGTATCAGTTGTGTCTCACCTACTATGAGACAACCAACATATGTGGAATTTTCTGTATCTGTGTTTCTTGCCTTGTTGGTGTTTTAGCCGTTACACCAGCCATTCATTGCTTCTTCTCTTAAATTTGTTGCAACAATAACGTTTTAAATACTGCTTTTGACATATCTGTCTCGCTACTTTCTTTGTACACTTTGGGCCCACATAATCCCATCAATCTGGGGGCTTCTTTCCTTGTCTAGTTTCTAAAAGCAGACACCCTAGAGAGTAAAATAATAGTAGTTCCAATTTTTTGTCACACGATATTTGTGCAACTGTTTAGGAAAGTTAATATTAGGGTACAAAAACACAATAAATTACCCAATGTTTGATAAAATATAAAATATGAGGTTGTGCCCAGTATATAGACACCCAATAAACTGCATGCACCTGTGAAACGCCAATAAACTTCAGTACCTTACAGTATATTTTCCACAAACACAAACCAAAGGGAGAGTGGGCTGCTCTACGTGTAGTATTATTTATGTAATAAAAAAGATAAATGGTAAAAATTTACTAACATGTGGTAAGTAAAGCAACAGGCAATATGCCAAAAACTTCCAGGAGTTGGCATTATTTCATGGGTCCCAATGAATAGTCAATCCTGGATGGTCATAGGTGGATAAGTATGCCAAGAAACACTTGTTCTTAGTTCTCAGACTATGAGAGACAAATCGTAGTGTTGTTGGCATATGACCCCTGATTGCGTGTCCCGGTGTGCTCCTAACGTGTGCCCAATGTGTTTTTGGGGCTGTAGGGAGCGGGATGCCTTACTTCACATTTGCTAGACTTGCCCTCTCATGTATGTCTTGATTAGAACTGTCCTGACTGTGTCCCTGACGCATAATCTGTGGGAAGTTTATTAACATAAATCTATAGTAACTCTGACCAAACACCAGCGGAGATGGGTGGGCTTTGTTTTCTCCTGAATGCCATTTTCCTGGTGGCAACAGTTCCTCAACATAGCTGAGGTTAAGCATCAACTCATGGTGTCCAAGAAGCTCACCTCTCATTGGGTGCATGCACACCCAATTTTTGAAAGTGTGGGAGCCATGGCTCACACATAATGCTGATTTGGACCTAGACTGTTCGGTGCTTTCAACCTGAGGACGCTGATAAAACTCTCGTTGTGGCTATGTGGTGGTCTCCCATGGGACCCTCTCCCTTCCCTCCTTTCTCTTCTTCCCTCTCCCCTTTCTCCTCATCTGCTGTCTTTTTTTTTATTGTTTTGGGATCTTATGGGCTAGTTCGTTCAGAGGGCGAATACGGCCACCTCCTAAAGGTTGCTGTGGCCTGATCAATCACAAGATGGAGACCCCGCAAGTTCAAATACTCCTGCATAGCTCTATATTTGAAGCCTGGTTTTGTGGTCTTTTCGGCCGTTATTGTACCAATAGCTGTTTTGTGTTGCACTGCTCTCGCCATTATTGACCGTTTGGCCCATATTAAATTGTATTATATTATTTTGTTTTCTTGCTACTCTTTTACCTTTTGTATTGTTCTGTATGTTATTTTTGAAAATCTCAAGAAATATTTTGTAAAAGAGAGACTATAGTGTTAATTGGCATACCTATCCATCTATGACCATCCAGAACTGGCTATCCATTGGACCCAATGATACAATGCCAACTGCTGGAAGTTTTTGAGTGCATTCTTATCATTTATCCTTTTATTTAATAAATAATACTACACTTATGGTGGCAAAAAACATAAACCAAGGGGAGATTGAGCTAACCTATTTTTATATCTACTGAGGAGACCATTCACTAGGAGCAGCTCCCTATCCACCCTCCATACATTTCCATTGAGTATCATCAGAAGGATGCCACCTGTTGGATACCTTGAGTAATGCCTGTGCTACACAATCTTCCAGTTAGAAGGATGCAGGGTGGATTTAATTTAAATCGAGTCGATTTAAATCACTAGTAAAAAGGCTTGATTTAAATCAACTTGATTTAAATCATAATTTTTAAAGAGCTTCTGTCATCTCTGTCCCACAGCGGCTCCTCCTCTGACCAGCTGTTGACTCACCAAAAGTCCCACTGGGGCAGTGACACAACAAGGTGAGGGACGTGGCGACAGCAGGTGAGTGGATGACCTCTAACAGACGCTACCATGATGGATCCAAAATGACAGGTGCCCTTTAAATGTAAGGACTCATTCTTGCTGGTAGTTGGAATCTTTAATATTCACAAACAAAATAAAGATTTCCTATTTAGAATAATAAGCTGTCAGGTTAGTAAAACCGCAATATCAAAATCAATTCAATCATACAGTTTGCAGTGTACATAGATTTACAAAACAATAGGATAAAGGAGTATTCCTAAACTTTGTTTTAGCTCATGGTTACTGTAAATTTATGTGACTGACTGCATCAATGTAGTGCATGTTATCTCAGCTTGCAGAGCTTGGATTCATTGAATGAGTTTACCAAAAATGCAAATATTGCAGAATATACAGCCTCATGCTACATAACTAAGTTCCATTTTATGCTGAATAAACTAAATAGTTTTCTATTTAAGATACATTAATAATTTAGACAGCATTTTATTAAAATACATTTGATAAAAAGCAAAAAAAATCTGATTACAAAAAAAAAAATAATCAGTAATTAAATTTAAAAAAATCTATTTTTTTATTTTGTTTTTTAAAAATCATTGCTTTTTATTCGCCCTGGAAGGATGCTACCTGTTGTATACCTTGAGTAATGCCTGTATTTTGTGTGTTTATATTATAGTGTGCTTCAGGGTACAGGAATAGCCACAGGAGTTCAGCAGACAAGATCCTTGGCTCAGTCGTGGAATTGGTACACCAGCAATGAGCCGTAATTTTGTTTGCAATATACCAGAATAGGGACTGTTTGTATTTGCTTTGCTAAAGAAAGCTGTTTTATTTGCCTGATTTTGAAGGAACAATAAAGACTGCTTTCACAGTCCAGTCTTATTACACCATCTTCCCCCTTCCTCCAGAGTCTGGTCTACTTGCCTCTTCTCTCTCCCTCCTCCAACATCTGGTTCCACTGCCTTTTGCAAAACACACCACCTTACCACTCCCTCCCCATCCGCCATACCACTATACCCCCCACTTACAGCCACCACCCTATGACCCTCCCCACCAAAACAGCAATAACATCAAAGGACCTAAAAATGTAAAAAATATACACTCACCAGGAACTTTATTAGGTACACCTGTTCAATTGCTTGGTAACACAAATTGCTAATCAGCCAATGACATGGCAGAAACGCAATGCATTTAGGCATCTACACGTGGTGAAAACGACTTGCTGAAGTTCAAACCGAGCATCAGAATGGGGAAGAAAGGAGATTTAAGTGACTTTGAACATGGCATGGTTGTTGGTGCCAGACGTGCTGGTCTGAGTATTTCAAAAACTGCTGATCTACTGGGATTTTCACGCACAGCCATCTCTAGGGTTTACAGAAAATGGGCCAAAAGAGAGAAAATATCCAGTGAGTAGCAGTTGTGTTGACGAAAATGCCTTTTTGATGTCAGAGGTCAAAGGAGAATGGGCAGACTGGTTTGAGATGATAGAAAAGCAACAGTAATGCCGCGCACACACGGGCGGACTTTTCGACCGGACTGGTCCGACAAACTTTACAGCGGACTTTCGACGGACTTTTGACAGACTTTCTAATGAACGGACTTGCCTACACACGATCACACCAAAGTCTGACGGATTTGTACGTGATGACGTACACCGGACTTAAATAAGGAAGTTGATAGCCAGTAGCCAATAGCTGCCCTAGCGTGGGTTTTTGTCCGTCGGACTAGCATACAAATGAGCGGATTTCTGGGTCCAGCGGAGTTACGACGTAAAGATTTGAAGCATGTTCCAAATCTAAAGTTCGTCAGATTTGCGACTGGAAAAGTCCGCTGAAGGTCCGGTGAAGCCCACACACGATCGGATTGTCTGACGGATTTGGTCCGTTGGCGTCCGTCAGACCAGCCCAATCGAAAAGTCTGACCGTGTGTAAGCCCCATAACTCAAATAACCACTCATTACAACCAAGGTATGGAGAATACCATCCCTGAATGCACAACACATCGAACATTGAAGCAGATGGGCTACAGCAGCAGAAGACCACACCAGCAGCAGCAGAAGACCACATCAGGTGCCACTCCTGTTTGCTAAGAACAGGAAACTGAGGCTAAAATTTGCACAGGCTCACCAAAATTGGACAATAGAAGATTGGAGAATTGTTGCTTGGTCTAATGAGTCTTGATTTCAGCTGCAACATTCAGTCCAGAATATTTTGGAGCTGGAGATATTTGTCTGTGTTGTCAATATAGTATCTAGATCCTAATTCCTAAAAAATGTTGATGGCTGCAAAGTGGAGCAAGTTACCAACAGATTGAATGCCAGCAGTGACTCAGCTTTGTAAATATATGTCAGGAGTGTTGGGATACAGGGGTTGATCTATTAAAGGCAAATAGACTGTGCACTTTGCAAGCACACCTGCTCCTGAGCTTAGTAAATGAGGTAAAGCTTCACTTTGCAAAGAATACCCAATCACATGCCAAGAAAATAAAAAAAAAACACAGCATTTTTGCTTGCACGTGATTGGATGATACCAAATGAGCGGAAGCCAGCAGAGCTTCTGCTCATTTGCTATCATTCAAAGTTCTGGAGCAACTGCACTTGCAAAGGTCAGGGAACAGTCTATTTGCCTTTAGTAAATCAACCCCACAGTGTTCATGTATTTTATGCAACAACTACATCAGTATTCAGTAGGAATATATTCTTCAACCAGTAGATGGCAGTGTTTATAAGTTTGTAGCTGCTCTATGGTAAAACTCTGTCTTTTCTCTGAATAAAGATTCCTGTTTCCTGTTTGCAGTGTAGCAGCAGATAAACACATGTGGAATGTGCACTGTCTGTGGTCTGTTCTGTAGGGCTATATACGGAATCTCTAACATGTTATGGGCTCAGACATCCAGTCATAGCCTGATACAGCAAATAAGTGCAAGATACAGCCACAGAAAGAAGATTGGGACATAATAAAAGAAAATGGTCAGTACACAGATGCAACAAAGCTTTCATTTGCAAAGCTGACAAACCAAAGATACCAGTCTGCTAGTAAGAGAAGGTATGTGGAAATGTATAAATGATGTCAGGCCAGAACACCCTTCAGATGAGTGGATAGAGAAAGATCAGAAAGCTCAGAGCACAACAAGCTCTCTTAGTATAGAAAATGATCAAATCATACCTATACTGTATGTAAATGTGAAACTGCTGAGATTAGCTCTTTCATGCACCTTTTGTAATCCTCCCCACATTTCTTTAGCAATAAACTGTATTTGATTAGATAGCTATACTAAATTAAGCTGATGAAAGGCCAGATTATGCAGGATTACATAAAGCACACCTTGGAAATGGTTGAATGCCTGAGAGTTATAGGAGAAGAAATCAAAGATTTTCACGCCATAGCACTATTACTTAGTGTTTTACCAGAAAGTTATGAAACGCTTGTCACAGCACTTGATGTACATGCAGATGATGAACTGACATTGGAATATGTTAAGGGCAAGCTGGTGGTTGAATATAAGCATAAAACAGAAAGCATTAATAGTGACGGTGCTTCTGTCACAAAGTCCACTTTAAACAGTAACAAGAAACACGTGATTGTGAATTTAAAAGCAGATTGCAAAATCTGGAAAGCTAGAATGCAAAACAAAACTACAAAAGGCCAAAAGTGTGAAGGAAGAAACAGATTTTTCCTCAGCTAGCGAATATGTTTTTCAATCCAAAAGTTGTACCTCATCTTTGCAGGAATGGTGTGTTACATAGTTACATAGTAGGCGAGGTTGAAAAAAGACACAAGTCCATCAAGTCCAACCTATGTGTGATTATGTGTCAGTATTACATTGTATATCCCTGTATGTTGCGGTCAATCAGGTGCTTATCTAATAGTTTCTTGAAGCTATCGATGCTCCCCGCTGACACCACCGCCTGTGGAAGGGAAGGGATTCAGGAGCTATGAGTCACATGACAAATTACAGAAATTTCTTTTTTCACCTTGACCAGGGTAAAGCATAAAAAGAATCACCACAGATAATGGGCAAATAAATAATGGAATCAGAAGGAATAAGAGACAGTTTTCTTTACTGTCCTATTTCCCAGAGTGTTACCAGAAAGATACCTGTGAAAAATGTCCTCTATGTCCCTGCACTTGAAACTAATCTTTTGTCAGTGAAGAAGCTCACAAAACAAGGCAATGTAGTGACCTTCCAAGATGACAGTTGTGCCATCACATAAGGGGATATCTTACTTGCAAAGGCTAAAATTACAGATGAACTGTATCAGCTGAACTGCAATGATGTGGTTAATACTGCCAAGGAGGAAAAACATTAACATTGCATTCACACATGGCACAGATGACTTGGGTACACAAGTCCTGACATAATAAAGAAATTAACTAAAAATGACTATGCAAATGGAATAAAAATGAGTCCATGTGATCAAACAATGAAATAGACCAGCTGTATAAAAGGAAAAAGAACAGACAAGAAAAGTAACAGCAGAGCTAAAACACCTCTAGACTTAAAGAAGAACTAAGGTCAAAACTAAAATGTAATATGTGATAAAACTTAGCAGACTGTAAAACATGTCTTTCATTGTTTGTAATATAAATATAAGGATATAGAAATGTACCTGCTCCCTCTCCAGCTTGTCAGCTTCCTTTATTCTGGGGACAACGGAGCTTCCTCTCGTTTTAAATGGTTCCGTTGTCCCCTCTTGCGTTATGCCGTTGTTCAAGGACCTACATCGCGGTGCCGTGACGTCATTGCCATTGCTTCCTTTACTTACAAATCCCTGGTGTGTCAGTCCTCTTTGAAGACACACCAAGGCTCCGCCCACTTCTCATGTCTGGCCCACCTATGCCCCGCCTCTGCCACTGACCAACTGCCCAATGACCCATGGGAAATATAGTTTATTGTGGGAGATGCAGATGCTAGGATAGTGGAAGGCAACAACGTGCTAGCTCTGCAAAACTCCTCCCACCATCACTATCAGGATCCAGCAACAGTGACACAGAAGGAGGGATTAGAGCAAGCATATGGGTGTATTCTGAGGTAAATATGATTTTATTTATGGTACTCATTAAAATGTGGCACTTTCATGAGCTTTATTTACAGTACACTAAAAATATGTAGGCTGCCTTTAGTACTTTAATTCAGATCTTTGTAGTCCAATGGAAAAATTGACCCTAGGAAAGAAGAGGTATTTTCTCACTTTTATAGATGATTACTCCAGGTATACTACACTATATCTGCTATACAACAAAATCGAAGTACCAGAGAAACGTGAACAGTATTTGCCTCAAGTAAGCAAACAAATTGTGTGCAATGCCAAGACAATGGAACTGAATATACAAGCGATGACACACAGGCGATTCTCAGAAAGCATGACATAATATTTCAAACTACTGTATCATACAATCCAGAACAAACAAGGTTGCAGAAGGAATAAACTGTACTATATGTGAGAGTGGAAGAACCATTCAGTTTGATGCAGATATGCCAACCACATACTGGGGGGAGGCAATTATGACAGCAAAAAAAACTCCATATGAACTGTGGAATGGAAAGGACCCAAATTTGAACCATCTTGAAGCATGGAAGCAAAGCCCATGTGCATGTCCCAAAAAAAAAAAACATACAAAATGGAATGCTTGCGCAAAGGAAGGTGTACTTGTGGGGTATAGTGAATCTCAAAAGGGATACAGAATTCTACACCAAAACACAAACAAGGGAACCTTCAGTAGAAGTGTAATTGTCGATGAAACTGAAGTGTTTGTGTTACTTTATTAAATTTTGAACACACTTAAACTGAGGAAAATTCTACATCAGTGTCACATGAAGATAAGCAACACAGTGACACCGAAACAGAAATAAATACGAACAATCCAAATACTGTAAAAGAAGAAACCAGGCCTCAGGAGCCTTCAATCAGGAAATCCACCAGAAGCAATAAAGGCATCTCAGCCAAACGTCTGTCCTATGTTGCTTACGTACCATTAAAACCAGAGCCAGATTCATGAGATGCAAAGACTTCCAACCCATAAGAAACAAAAGTGGAGCAGATGCTTTGACGAAACTGCTTACAAGAAACAGATTTCTAAAATGGAGATCCGAAATGGAACTAATATAAGAAGCAGTTGTTGAGTGGGGGTGTTGGAATACAGTGTCCATGTATTTTATGCAGCAAGTACATCAGTATTCAGTAGAGATATACTGTATTCTTCAACTAGTAGTAGGCAGTGTTTTTATTTTGTTTGTAGCTCCTCTATGGTAAAACTCTATGTCTTTTCTCTGAATAAAGTTTCCTGTTTCTTGTTTGCAGTGTACTACTCAGCACATGCTGAACACTTTTTATTGTTTGGTTACGCAGACATCAATTGCCTAGACGTCCGGACGTTTTGTTTGTTTGTTGGTCAGTTTTGATTACATGTCTTTTGTCCCCCCTGTCTGTGTTATTTTTTTGATCGGGTTTTTAAGTGCCGATCATTTTTATCAGGGCAATGCAATTATCGGTTCATGCTCTTATGTCTACATGTATCTATTTGTGCACCACAATAAACACTTGTTTAATTATTTACATTTACTCAGATTGCCTTTCATTGGAGCCCTACTTTTTCTTGGTCCCCCCTCTGTTGGGGACAATTGTTGATTTGTTTGCAGTGTAGCAGCAGATAAACACATGTAGACTGTGCACGGAATGACTGTTTGTTCTGTAGGGCTCTATACAGAATCTCTAACAAGGAGAGAGCAGGTTTAGTGACTGTAGTGGTAATAGAGAAAGGAGATGATTAGAAATGCCTTTACTCATAGTGTTCCTAAGGAATAGTCTGGGTTGAAGTAATAAGGCACTCAGTATGGTCTCTGGTGAGGATGAAAGAGCTTTCTGCTCTATCTGTGTCCAGGATGGTGCTGATGATGACATCCACAGAATCTGGTTTAGTTTAGGGTGACCACTCTATAATACACTAGGACATTAGGGGCCCGTAGTCCAGCCTGTGAAGCAGGGGTGAATAGCAACAAGCTGCCTATATGTGGTTGCTTTTTGTCCCATATAAATGAGTTTAGGATAGATTGTAGTTTCCGAATGTGTGTGGGCAACATGGAAATGGGTAGGGTCCTAAACATATGGAGAATATGTGGCAAAAGGAACATTTTCAATATAGCTATACTGCCAGCCCATAATGCCTTAGTTAAATGGAAGTCCTGACAGATGATGTACAATAATGGTATACAACCCATAGCAGCTATGGGTTCTAATGTTGCCCCACCATACGCAAATGCATTTATGGACATGGTAGAGAATGCGTTTTTCTATGGTTGTAATTTATTCATGAAAAACTGAACCTGCTTGTACAGATTTATAGATGACACCCTTGCTGTGTGGGTGGGCAACATGGAATCTTTAATGCTGTTTAACTACTTCAATACAGGGCACTTACACCCAGTTCCTGCCCAGACCAATTTTCAGCTTTCAGCGCTCTCACACTTTGAATGACATTTACTCAGTCATGCAACACTGTACCCATATGAAATGTGCATCCTTTTTTTCACACAAATAGAGCTTTCCTTTGGTGGTATTTAATCACTAGTGGGTTTTTTATTTTTTTGTGCTATAAATAAATTTTAAATAAGTAATCCTGTCATAAAATTTTGCAAATTAGTAATTTTTCCTCATAAATTTTGCCCAAAAATTATACTGCTACATATCTTTGGTAAAAATAACCCACATTAGTGTATATTATTTGGTCTTTGTAAAAGTTATAAAGTCTACAAACTATGGTGCCAATCACTGAAAATTGATCACATCTGATCACACCTGATGTACTGAAGGCCTAACTCATTTCTTGAGACACTAATGCCCCGTACACACGATCAGACTTTTCGACAACAAAATCGTGGATTTTTGTTCGAAGGATGTTGGCTCCAACTTGTCTTGCATACACATGGTCACGCAAATGTTGCCCAACACGAACGTAGTGACGTACAAGACGTACGTAATATCTCCCTTACGAATGCTAGTTATATCTCTGGCTCATACTTTATTCCGATCATGCGTGGACTTTTGTCTGACGGACTTGTGTACTCACGATCGGAATGTCCGACAACAAACATTTGTTGGCGGAAAATCTGAGAACCTGCTTGCCAATATTTGTTGCCGGATAGTCCGACAACAAATGTTCGATGGAGCATATACGCGGTCAGACTTTCTGCCAACAAGCTCACATCCAACATTTGTTGTTGGAAAATCTGATTGTGTGTACGGGGCATTACAAGTCAGGAAAGTACAAATATCCCCTAAATGACCCCTTTTTAGAAAGTAGACATTCCAAGGTATTAAGTATGTAGCATGGTGAGTTTTCTAAGTTGTAATTTTTTCCCACAATTCTTTGCAAAAGGATTTAAAATTGTCATATTTACAGGTTATTTCTCTCACAGAGCATATGCATACAACAAATTACACCCCAAAATACATTCTGCTTCTCCTGAGTATGGCGATACCACATGTGTGAGACTTTTACACAGCCTGGCCACATACAGAGGCTCAACATTGAAGTAGCACCTTCAAGCGTTCTACAAGCATAAATGACACATCTCATTTCTCAACCACCAACACTTTGGAAGACCCTGGAGCACCAGGACAATGGAATTGCCCACAAAATGACCCCATTTTGGAAAGCAAACACCCAACGTATAATCTATGAGGCATAATGAGTCTTTTGAACGGTTCATTTTTTCCAGAAGTTTTTGGAAAGTGTGGGAAAAAAATGAAAACACATTTTTTTTACACAAAGTTGTCCATTTATAAGATATTTCCAACACATAGGAGGAGTATCAGAATGTATTTTGGGGTGTCATTTTTGCTATGTACATGCTGAGTATGGCGATACCACATGTGTGAGCCTTTTACACAGCCTGGCCACATACAGAGGCCCAACATCCAAGTAGCACCATCAGGCATTCTAGGAGCATAAATTACATATATAATTTCCTGGCAACCTATCATTTTTGAAGGCCCTTCATATTTCTAACACATAGCATGTACATACCAAGAATTACAATCCATAATAAATTCTATTGCGGAAAGATTAAAAAAAAAAAAGCATTACCTGTGCTTTCTAGTAGTGTCCACAGAGGAGAGCACTGGTCTGATGTACTTAGCGACAGCAATAGTAATTATCCAGGCAGCAGGCAGGAATATTGTCTATAGTCAGCACAAGGATATTCTCAGCACACTCCATAGAAATTGTCCAGGCAGAGACAGCCAGCACAGCCATAATATTGGTCCTGGTACACTGTTACTTGCAGACACTCATTATATTACCACTCTCCAGTGTGATTTGAGGCTAGGATGGAGGTTCACCTTCCAGCAGGACAATGACCCCAAACACACTGCTAATGCAACACTTGAGTGGTTTAAGGGGAAACGTGTAAATGTATTGGAATGGCCTAGTCAAAGCCCAGACCTCAATCCAATAGAAAATCTGTGGTCAGACTTAAAGATTGCTGTTCACAAGCGCAAACCATCCAACTTGAAGGAGCTGGAGCAGTTTTGCAAAGAGGAATGGGCAAAAATCCCAGTGGTGAGATGTGGCAAGCTCATAGAGACTTATCCAACGTGAATTGGAGCTGTGATAGCCGCAAAAGGTGGCTCTACAAAGTATTGACTTTAGGGGGATGAATAGTTCAAACAATGCATGTTAATTCCAGGTTGTGAGGCAACAGAACATGAAAAATGCCAAGGGGGTGAATACTTTTGCAAGGCACTGTATTATCAGTGATTTGTATAGGAAGCCCACTGATCAAATCAACTACTGCATTATTCCAGTTTTCACCCTCCTGGGGTATTTAAATTGGTCCCTCAGAGTCAATTGACACGTATATCAAGGATTGTGGGTGACACTGAGACTTGTGAGATGAGATTGGATGAGACGGAGGGTAGACTCAGACAGCGGGGTTATCCTAAAGAGGTTGTTAAAGGAGCACAACATGATTTGCATTGTAAAAAAGCAAACACTGTGGGTCGTAGGTAGGGATGGGCGAACGGTTCAGCCCAAGCATTAGTTTGGGCCGAACTTTCATTGTTCGGACGTTCGGCTAACAGCCGAACAAACGGGTCGTTCGACCTTTGTTTGCCCCCCTCCGAACCGACCACAAAGCATTGTGGCATTAAACAGTGCATTGCAAGCCCTGATTGGCTGAAGCAGTGAAAGCTTCAGCTAATCAGGGCACATACCACTGTCAGAGTCATGATTGGACACTGTCATCATGACTTTATCCAATCATGGCTCATTCTCACCCCACAGTATAAAAGTATTCTTTCAATGGCAGCCATTTTCTTTTTTTTTAACAGAAGTTTTTTTATTTGTCTCCAGAAGGAGGAAGATTTAGGTATACAAATATAAAAACATAAAATACAAACGAAAAAAAAGAAAATTAAAGTGCTGCTACATGATGAATGGATACAGTCATAGTGAATAGTTTAGATTCAGAAGACTACAGTTATCATAATGCAAAGTTGTATATGATTTGTAGTACATATGCAATATTACATAAGAGCGTAAAAGACAAATCCTAACTACATATATAAAGTTCGGGTTCTATCTTCCATCTGACATCACCTTCATTTGGTGGGTTAGGTTGTAATGTTGTCTATTTGTCAGGGTATCTGTATATAGGATAGAGAATGATCAAGGGGTTGAGGGGGGGGGAATGAGAGGAGGGGGGGGGGAATGAGAGGAGGGGGGGGGAATGAGAGGAGGGGGGGGGGAATGAGAGGAGGGGGGGGGAATGAGAGGAGGGGGGGGGAATGAGAGGAGGGGGGGGGAATGAGAGGAGGGGGGGGGGAATGAGAGGAGGGGGGGGGAATGAGAGGAGGGGGGGGGGAATGAGAGGAGGGGGGGGGAATGAGAGGAGGGGGGGGGAATGAGAGGGGAGGGGGGGGAATTAGAGGGGAGGGGGGGGAATGAGAGGGGAGGGGGGGAATGAGAGGGGGGGGATGGGAGGGGGGGAGAGGACATATCAACCTAGGGCACATCTCACACCTCATCAGGCCATGGCAATCTTACTGCTTGGACCATGTTCCCCAGATCTTTGTGAATTTCTTAGGGCATTTGTAGTTAATATAAGTGAGTTTATAAAGTGGTAATGTGGAGTCTACCAAGGCTTTCCATTGGGAGACCGTAGGAGGATCGGGCTGCTTCCATTTAATCAGTATAGTTTTTCTAACATAAAATGAGGCATAAAACACAAACAATCTCTTGTGTGTGTTAGATATAATGTTGTCACATACTCCCAGAAGTAGAGTAATCAGGTTCACATATGCAGGTTACCCACCAAATAGATAACGTCTACTACTTCTGACCAGAACTGCTGTATAATAGTACGCTCTATTGGGGAATTTGAGCTAAACATATCTATCCCTTGCTGAAACCATAAGGGGAATGTACTGTTGTATCCCTTCCTCCCAGTCATCAGCTGCCAGGGCAGGCAAATCCTCCTTCCACTTGTCATATAGCTTGGTCCCCTCAGACGGCTCGCCACTTACTACTCGAATATATAGAGAGGACAGTATGCGATCTATGTTTTTGGAGATCAGGAAGGTCTCTACCCCATGAGACTGTAAAGTAATCCCTGCCTGGTTATGGGCCTGAACTGCATGACGCAATTGTAGGTATCGAAAGAACAATCGTGAGGGCAGTTGAAAGTTATGTTTTAGAGTATCATAAGGGAGGATTCTACCCCCTGACATTATTTGTTGTAATATCTTAATCTCGTAACCTGCCCATAAGGCTGGGTCTGGGATTGTTTGTAGATGTTTTAGTTTGGGATTGCCCCATAATGGTGTGTACGGGGAAATGGTGTTGGGTCCAGTGAGTTTCCTCGACATTTGTTCCCAGACTCTAACCGTTGTTTTTCGCATTGGAATTTTCATGTCTGGATGTGCCCTGGGGCCCATAAACACCAAATTACTCGGTGCTGAATAGGATCCCAATATAGCAGCCTCCAGGTTGACTACTGGATTGGACTTTGACTGGGAGAACCACCAACGGACGGTTATGACAACCGCCGCCCAGTAATATTTTTTAAAACAGGGGAGTGCCAGACCCCCTAATGACAGGGGGAGCTGTAAGGTGGACCGGGCGACTCTAGGGGCTAGTCCCCCTCATACAAATGTGTTAACTATTTGATCTATCTTGGCAAAAAAGGAGTTGGGGATGGGAATAGGAATATTACGAAAGACATAAATGAACTTGGGGAGAAACGTCATCTTAAGAATATTAATCCTTCTTACATGTGAGAGGTAAAGAGATTTCCAAGACTGACATCTGGTGGCAAGTTGGTGTAGGATCGGATATATATTGTCTGTTTGAAACTCAAAGAGAACCATCTTTATATCTATCCCCAAGTACCTGAACTTAGACACCATGGTCAGCGGTATCAACGGTTCCACGGGGGGCGGGGTCTGGGATAGGGAAAATAGAGTCGATTTGGTCCAGTTGATCCGAATGCCTGAGAAGAATCCATATTCGTTAATAATCTCTAGAGCTGCCAATAATGAAGTAGATGCATCTGGAAGGTATAATAATGCATCATCAGCATATAATGAGAGCTTCTCAGTCAATGGACCGACCGTTATTCCTCTGACCGTTGGAGATGCTCTAAGTAGGATAGCCAGGGGTTCCATAGCTAGGGCAAACAGCCCTGGGGAGAGTGGGCACCCCTGTCTAGTTCCCCTGCCCAAGGAGAAGGGAGAGGAAAGTATTCCGTTTGTGCGGACTCTTGCGGAGGGTTTGCTCTACAGGAGTTTTATCCAGGAGACAAACTTGGGGCCAAAATTGAAACGTTCGAGAACCTGCCACAAGAACTCCCACTCCACCGAGTCGAAGGCCTTCTCGGCATCTAGAAAGGCCACCACACCCGGGGAGTCTGCCCTCTCTGCACGGGATATGTTAGTATAAAGTCGACGTAAGTTAATGTCGGTACCTTTGCCCGGCATGAAGCCCGTCTGATCTCTGTAAATTATAGAAAGGATGACTGAATTGAGCCTAGTGGAGAGTACTTTAGTGGTTATTTTAGCATCTACATTTAAAAGCGATATGGGGCGATAGGAGGCACACGATGTGGGGTCCTTATTAGGTTTGGCTATAACCACAATTACCGCCTCTGACATAGAGGGAGGGAGACACCCCTCCTCTAGCATTGTCAGGAGCAGGGAGTGGAATTTAGGGACAAGAAGTTCACTGTTTGTTTTATAAAATTCTGCCGGTAAACCGTCAGGGCCTGGGGTTTTTGCTGACTGAAGTGCTCCTACCGCTGCTTGAACCTCCGTGACAGTAATTGGGGCATCTAATGTGTTTCGGGCCTCTTCTGAAAGTTGTGGGAAGTATATTTGATTTAGAAAGTTGTGTAGGCTCCCCCTGGAGAAGGCAGCCCTAGAAGTGTAAAGATTCTCATAATATCTAGCGAATTGGTTGTTTATACCAAGGGGGTCAGAATGAAGCACTCCCCTGTCATCCACTATGTGGGCAATATGTGATGAGGAGGAGCGTTCCTTAGCCAGCCACGCTAACAATCTACCTGTCTTCTCCCCCTGTTCAAAAATTCTCTGTGATTGAGCAAGTAACTGTTTCTTGGTGGTCTCAACCCTCATTAGGGCAATTTCTGTGTGTAGGGATTGCATGGCATCATATGTCAGGGCGTCTTTAGTGTGCACATATTTGTCTTCTAACAGGAGAACCTTCCTTTCTGCCTCTGCCAATGCCAGACTCGTGTCTTTTCTAACCTTCCCAATCTCAGTTTTTTATTGTCCCCGGGTGTATGCCTTAAAGGCATCCCAAAGTACCGGTGGGGGGACCGTAGCACCGTACCCTCATTAAGTGCCCAGTAGACTCCCAGCTCTCCCTCCACCAGGGGGGTCACCCTCTCATCTGTGATCCATAGACCCGGGAACCGCCATAGTGCAGAGCCCGCCAGCGAGTCTGTTTGTAATTTAAATAGAAGGGGTGCATGATCCGAGATGCCGCGTGGCAAGATCTCAACCTCCTGTATCGGGGGGGAGCAGGGAGTCAGTGGTATAAACTAAGTCAATTCTGGAGAAAGAGGCAAAAGTAGCCGAGTGACATGTATATTGTTTCTTGTCCTGGGTGCTTAATTTTCCACACATCATTTAATCCATCATTTCTGCCCACTGGGATAGGGGGGATATGCTGGGTGGTACTAGACTAAGTCTGTCCAGGACAGAGTTAGGGGTCATGTTAAAATCTCCAGTCAAGATGACTCCAGCCGATGGATATTGTGTTATTATTGGAACAAGCTTCTTAAGGATGTCAATCGTGGCCGGAGGGGGAACATATACTCCTACAAGCAACAATTCTAATCTGTCACACATTGCATGAAGGGCCACATATCTCCCCTCTGGATCTAGGTGGAGATCCAATAGAGTGAACCCAAGCAACTTGTGGACCAGGATACTGACACCCCTAGAATAAGAGGAATAGGTTGAGCGATAGTATGCTCCTACCCAGGGTTTCCGGAGTGCCAGCGTCCTGCTCCCAACTAAATGTGTCTCCTGGAGCACACATATATGTGGATTATATTTCTTCAGAAAGTTAAATACCAAAGACCTTTTAATCTTGGAGTTCAAGCCTCGAACATTCCAAGATAAAATAGTCAGGGGAGTCACTGAAGTCTTATAGGGATTAAATGAGGGCAGCATATTACCATTATCAGATTAATTACGAGCATACACCAGAGTAGTAGAATCTTATTTACCATTTTTAAAATATCATCAGGGAGACCTCTCACTCCATCTAGTGGAGATATAGCAGAGCAGCACCGATCCCTGATGTGGAAAACATAAGTACAGAGTCTAACACATATGTAGCAGCAAAAAAAGTCTCAACAAAGAGCAAAACCATGTGCTCCAACCCTGTCCCCCATCCCCCCACCCCGCACCACCCCCGAACTTTGGTGTGCTTCTTTCCCAGGAACCGTCATGGCAACTGCCAATGGGGGAAATGAACAAAAGGACACCCGAGTGTCACAGTACTATTACTTTTTACTATTACATTTTTAACTTTGTTTACGTGCCTTAAAAGTCCACCTTTAGGGGGTCCCTCTTTTTGTTTATGTCCCTTCTTATAAGACTAATATCTAACTGCATCTGTTCAATCTTGCCCGTGAGGGTTGATTGGCAAGTAGTGATTGCCTGCATGAGAGCCTCAAAGTTAGACTGCTCCTTCTCTCCAGGGTCAGTCTCACTGTCCCCGGTCTGAGACGCCATATTTGACCCAGTGGCTGGACGGGAGCTCCGTGCAGCGGCGCCTGGAGCGGCTTTGTGGGATTTTCGGGTGGATAGGGACCCCCCCCCTGGTCATACCGTTCTCCGCCGTTGATGCAGCCCTTCTAGGCTGTGTAGGATCGCCGGTCTGCAGGGAAGCAGGACTTAAAGCCGGTGACTGAGCGGAGCTCCTTTACTGCACGTCTGCTCAGGTCTCCATCTTGGACACGCCCAAATGGCAGCCATTTTCAGTGTGATTTTGGTGTGGAGAGAGATAGAACAGGGCTCTGTTCAGTGCTATTAGTTAGTGTGCTAGACTGTGCTATTTTGCTTCAATTGTCAGTGTAGAATATTAGTTTAGTGTCAGTCTAGGGTTAGTGTGAGTGTAGTGAGGAGGACCATCATTCAGCTTTTCATAGTGGGAAGCTAGAGTAGGGACAGCTCAGATAGTTTCAGTGTAGTGTAGTGAGACCGTGTCAGTGATCTTGACATTAGTATATAGCTAGAGTAGGGACAGTTCAGATAGCTTCAGTGTAGTTACGGACGGTTGAACACGTCTATTTAATTGCGTTACTGCCAGTTTAATGCCATATCGTATTGTGTGTGTTACTGCCAGTTTAACGCCATATAGTTCTGTGTGCGTTAATACAAGTTTAACACCATATAGTTTTGTGCGTTACTGCCAGTTTAACGCCATATCGTTTTGCGTGCGTTACTGCCAGTTTAAGGCCATATAGTTTTGCACGCTTTACTGCCAGTTTAACGCCATATCGTATTGCGTGCATTACTGCCAGTTTAAGGCCACATAGTTTTGCGTGCGTTACTGCCTGTTTAACGCCATATAGTTTTGCGTGCGTTACTGCCAGTTTAAGGCCACATAGTTTTGCGTGCGTTACTGCCAGTTTAAGGCCACATAGTTTTGCGTGCGCTACTGCCTGTTTAACGCCATATAGTTTTGCGTGTGTTACTGCCAGTTTAAGGCCACATAGTTTTGCGTGCGTTACTGCCAGTTTAAGTCCACATAGTTTTGCATGCGTTACTGCCTGTTTATCGCCATATAGTTCTGTGTGTGTTACTACAAGTTTAACGCCATATAGTTTTGTGCGTTACTGCCAGTTTAATGCCATTTACTTCTGTGTGCGTTACTGCCAGTTTAACGCCATATAGTTCTGTGCATCACTGTACATTTGGCACATTATATTGCAGTATATTATATTGTATCCGTGGAGTGTGTCTGTGTAGTGTGAGTACTTAAATTAAAGGGCACCAAACACCTCTTTACATTGATTAAAGTGCATCTACGTACAGACTTCAACTTCTACTTTACATTTGCTTATAAGCACCGCCCCCTCCCTCCCAATAATGTCTGGGAGAACAACAAGGAGAGGCAGACGTTCCCTTGGCACTGTAAGGGGGCCAGCAACAAATGTGTCCACAGGCAAAGGTGGACATGGTGATCAGTCCTCAGGCAGGGCATCATTTCCTCTGTTTAGTGAGTTTGCCCATGCTATCCAGCCACAGCATGCAGAGGAGGTGGTGGACTGGCTTACTAAACCTTCCTCATCCTCCTCATCCTCTGTCACACAAGCAGAGACAAGTGTGCAGTCCCCTGCAGTTGCCAGAGTGGATAAACCTGCCTCTTTGTCCACATCTATTCCTGCCATAGCCCTAACATCAGCCATTGAAGAGTCAGCTGAGTTATTTGACCACAGTGTCAGCCACTTGCTCCTTGATGATGCCCAGCCATTACTGGATTCAGATGCTGGTTCTGAGGTTGAGGATGACAGGAACATGACCCTAGAGAGAGGGAGGAACACTGGTAGACAAATTGGCATTCATGTTCCCCAAGCCGCAGCGTATTGCCAAGTTGTCTCCAGTGGTAATGATGAAGATGGAGGAGATGGAGATGATGATGATGATGAGGTCACTGATGCGACTTGGAAGCCAGATAGAGCAGAGGAGGAAACTGAAGGTGAGGCGGCACAACCCCAAGGAGGTCAGCATCAAGAAAGAGTAGAGAGCAGCCACCCTATTCCATCATATTCTGCAGCTGTTATCTCCCAGCCCACTGCCCACAGCTCAGCTGTCTGGGCCTTTTTCAGCACATCTGCAGCAGATCGCACTGTTGCTATCTGCAAACTGTGTCACAGGCACATTAAACGTTGCAAAAACACCAACCATTTGGGTACCACATGCCTAACAAGGCATTTAATGTCCAACCACTCAGCCCGTTGGCAAGAGCACCTAAAAGCCGCACAAATCTGTCCCGCCTCCTCCTTACCCACTTCAGTCTGCCCCTGCGATATCGAGTCATTACCTTTTAGCAGCCTCCACTGACAGGAATGATGGTATAGCACAGGGTGTCCAAGGTCCTAGCAGCTCATCTACCAGCAGCACACCACCAGCTGTAGACTGTAGCCGGCAAATTTCTACGCCCCATCTTCTGCAGCGGAAAAAAAAATACAGTCCCTGCCACCCACAGGCCCAGAGCCTGAATGCAAGCTTGTCAAAGCTGTTGACTCTCCAACTTCTGCCTTTCAGCCTGGTGGATTCTGCCCCCTTCCGTGAATTCGCACAATGTGCTGTACCACAATGCCAGGTTCCCAGGCGATACTACTTTTCATGTAAGGCCGTTAAATCTCTCTACCATCATGTGGAAGGGAATGTTCTGGCATCGTTGGGCAAGGCAGTCAGCCATAAAATCCACCTTACTGTTGACACGTGGTCCAGTAAGCATGGTCAGGGACGATATATTTTGTTCACAGCACACTGGGTAACGCTGCTTGCAACTCGAAAGAATGCAGGACAGGACTCAGTGCTGCAGCTTGTTGTGCCCCCACATCTCCATACAGCTGGTGGTGATGATGCCAGACCTGTGAGCTTTACCCCCTTCTCCTCCGCCACCTCCATGCCCTCCTCTGCAGAATTGTCCTATGAACATCAGGTACCCCCTAAGCGTTCAAAGGGCTTTTCCCAGAGTCAGGCTAAAAGGTGCCATGCAGTGTTTCAGCTGGTGTATTTAGGGGACAGGAACCACAATGGAGCAGAGATTTTTGCAGCTCTGCAAGGACAGGCCCAGAGGTGGTTCACACCACGCCAGCCGGAGCCAGGAATGGTGGTGTCTGATAATGGCTCAAACCTCAGACAGGGAAAGTTGACACATGTGCCATGCCTGGCACATGTCCTCAATTTGGTGGTGCAGCATTTCCTAAGTACATACCCAGGGTTGCAAGATGTACTAAAGCAGGCCAGAAGAGTCTGTAGCCATTTCAGACGGTCATACACAGCCAGTGCTCGGTTGGCTTAAATTCAGGCCCACTTTATGCAGACACCATCATTCCTATGTCACAGAACACACAGGAGGAGAGAGGGGAGGAGGAGGAGGATTCTGGCACTTTCGTAGGCTTTGAAGAAGAGGAAGACATACGTCAATCTGTAAGCGATGGCTTTCCAACCCCAGGACCCTTGGGAGTAGTACGTGGCTGGGAGAAGGAACTTCCAGATGCTGTCATCCTGAGTGACCCGGGGGAGTCTGCTTCTCAAGCCTCTACAAATTTGAGGCGCATGGGCAACCTCATGCTTCAAAGCCTGTGAAAGGACCCAAGAATACGTGGCATAAAGGAGAAGGATGATTACTGGTTGGCAACACTCCTTGACCACCGTTAAAAGGGGAAGGTCTCTGAACTCGTTCCGTCCCCACAGAGAGTGCAGAGGATAAAATCACTTGAGGACACATTAAAGAGGATTTTATTGAATGTTTTTCCTGACTCTAGTAGGTTACAGTGTGGTGGAAAACATCGTTTTGAGTCATCCGTTGGTCAAGAAAGGAGCGTTGGAGAAGGCATCCGCCTAAATGAGGCATTTCGGAATTTTTTTAGTCCAAGCCGCCCAGGGCTGTCAGCTTCCACATCCCATCGGCAGCGTCTGCATCACATGGTGGATGATTACCTCGGGGCCAATACAGAGATGGAGAGCTTTCCAGCTGACAATCCACTGGCTTACTTGGTCATGAGAATAGACCACTGGCCAGAACTCACCCAGTATGCTATTGAGATGTTGGGCTGCCCTGCATCCAGTGTGCTTTCAGAACGAGCATTCAGTGCTGCAGGAGGTTTCATTACTGATCATAGAATGCGTCTGTCCACAGACTCTGTGGACCGTTTGACTTTTATAAAAATGAATCAGTCCTGGATTACCAGCTATGAAGCCCCTGATGCCGATTTCACTGATTAAGTCTTTTTGGGATGTGGAATCTCTGCAGGACTTCAAGGCTGCCTAGCTTTGAGGGTGTTCAATCATTTCATCTGGAAGAATGTTTTTGGTATAGGTTTCATGGGCACAATTAACACCCAAAGACCAATTTTTCTACACCTGTCTGACAGGTGCATATCATTGCAATTTTTTACAGCAAGGCAAATTCTTGCTTGCATCAAGAGTGTTACGCTGGGAAGGCATCACCGACACCGAAAGACCAATTTTTCTGCACCTGTTTGTCAGGTGCAGATCATTGCAATTTTTTACAGCAAGGCAAATTCTTGCTTTCATCAAGATTAGCTCTATAGGGTTACAGTGGAGAGGCGCCACCGACACCCAAAGACCAATTTTAACGCACCCGTTACTTCTTTCCAAAGTCAAAGTGACACCAGAATGTATCCAAAAAATCTCTAATCTTGTTCCCAGTGCACTACATTGTGGCCTCATCATACACACTGGCTCCCCAGCTGTTGCTGAGCAAAATAAAGGCAGCTTGCAGGAAAAATGTCATTTTTTTGGGCTTTATAAATTCAATTATTGCTGCAGCAGATTCTAGACATTGTACAGATCTGCCACCTTACAGTTAGACTAAGGAGACCCCCCTAGCACTATATTGGAAGGACTTTTTCATTTTTAGGCTTTAACTTTAAAAATCAAAAAATCACTGCTCATTTAAAAATGATGTTTTTCACAAACTATTTTTATTGATCCATGTCTCCCAGGGCAGGACCCGGACCCCTATAACCATTGTATGCCTAATTACTTGCATTTAAGCCTTCAAAATGGGCACTTTTGATATTTGACGTTCGGGTCCCATTGACTTTAATTGGGTTCGTTGTTCGGGTCCGAACGCTTGCGATGTTCGGAAGTTCTGGTCCGAACCGAACAGGGGTCCGTTCGACCCATCCCTAGTCGTAGGATACCCTTCATCTCCCAAGTTCATCTTTTTTCTAATAGTCTATTTAATATAGTTAGAAAACACTGGTCTATATTATCTAAAAATTACCCATTGGTTCCAGAATTTTATGCTCTTCCTTTACCTTCTTACTGCCGAGGAAGGACCATACATGATCAATTGGTAAAATCCGACCAATATCGGTCGCAGACTGCACCAATTAAATTTTTAGGTCCATGTAATAAGGGTTCTTATCCTTGTTTAAGTTGTATTCATTGTACCAATATGATAAAGGGAAAATCTTTTTCCCATCTACATAAAGGTTATAGCATAGCGATATAAGATCATTGCACATGTCAATCGTCTTATGGGGTGTATATCATTAAGTGCCCATACAGGTTCTTATATGTGGGGGAGACTACTCAGAATATTTATGTTGTGCAATTCTCTCTTTAACCTTCTATTAGGGACAAACTTGACAAATTGCTATTGGCAAGACATTTTTTGGAAAAGGGACATCATGTATCACAGTTAAAGTATATGGTCATTGATGGTATACCACACAATCGACGAGGTGGGAATAGAGAGAACTTGCTTTAAAAAAACAAGATACACTGTTTAAACAATTTGAGCCCAAAAGGGTTAACTGTGATTTTGATCTATATTTATTTTTGTAATGATGTAATACATGTGTGTTTTCGGCTATTTATTTGTGTTTTTCATTTTCTTTTATTTTAATTTGTATTATTTTCATTTTTATTTATATTTTTTTACTTATTTTTTTACTTATTTAGTTTTTGTTTTATCTCTTTACATTTCATTTTATTTTTATTTTTGTTTGTAATAAGTTGTATTTTTTTTGATTATATGTTTGGTTCAGAATTCAGTGTATACATCCAGTATATGTGTATGATTCTCCTTTTTTTGATAATAGGTGCCTTTTCCTGGTATCTTTATGATGTGTGGGGAATGCATTACACCTGATGGGTCTGTCGTTCCAATCATTATGCTACTTTCTATGTTTATGATTATTTAGTGAATGCTTAATTAATTAATTGGTTCCATATGATTATTGTGAATATATGTAGTGAACTTGTATCTTGATGTCATTTATGCTTTTGGTCTGAAGAAGGGAGTTATCGTGTTAGCGAAACTGTCACCTTGCATAACATGGAAAGTATGTAACTTTTTTCTATATTGTTTTGAATGAACATTCTATTTGTGCAGCAATCCCTCTCCTCTTTCTCTATACATGGCCCCGGTAAGGCCTGATTGCTTTGCACTTGCATCTGCCGTGATGTACCTCACCCTCTTCAGTATTTGATATATATATATATATCATACACACACTATATTACCAAAATTATTGGGACGGCTGCCTTTACACACACACGAACTTTAATGGCATCCCGGTCTTAGTCTGTAGGGTTCATAATGGAGTTGGCCCACCCCTGACAGCTATAACAGATTCAACTCTTCTGGGAGGGCTGTCCATTAGGTTTAGGAGTGTGTCTATGGAAATGTTTGACCATTCTTCAAGAAGTGCATTTGTGAGGTCAGGCACTGATGTTGGACGAAAAGGCCTGGCTTACAGTCTCCACTCTAATTCATCCCAAAGGTGTTCTATCGGATTGAGGTCAGAACTCAAGTGCAGGCCAGTCAAGTTCCTCCACCCCAAGCTCACTCATCCATGTCTTTTTGGACCTTGCTTTGTGCACTGGTCCAAATCATTTGGTGGAGGTAGGATTATGGTGTGAGGTTGTTTTTCAGGAGTTGGGCTTGGCCCCTTAGTTCCAGTAAAGGGAACTCTTAAGGCATCAGCACACCAAAACATTTTGGACAATTTCTTGCTCCCAACTTTGTGGGAACAGTTTGGGGAAGGCCCCTTCCTGTTCTAACATGACTGCACACCGGTGCACATAGCAAGGTCCATAAAGACATGGACTGAGCGAGTTTGGGTTGGACGAACTTGACTGGCCTGCACAAAGTTTAAAAAAAAAACAATATTTTCTACTTTCTGTTTTAAAAGAAATCCAAAAAAATCAAATTTTGTCATAAATTTAAGCCAAAATGTATTCTGCTACATGTCTTTGGTAAAAAAAAAATCCCGTTAAGTGTATAATAATTGGTTTGTGTGATCACAGACATATGTACGCAGATGATCATGTGCATATGTGTGCAGATGATCACTGGGACATATAATTTTACTGTTACATATGTGGGACAGGTGTTTTTACTGTGTGGGGACAGTCTTTTGGGGACACTATGTAGGGGACATTGTGTGGGGACACTGGGCCAGTGATCAGTGTGTAAAAAGCTGTAAAAAAACAGCTTATCCTCACTGATCACAGGCTGGCTGCAGCGATTCCCCTCTCCTCTCCTCACTGACAACTTCCGTGTGAGGAGAGGAGAGCCGATCGCCTAGCAACCAGCTCTCTGTTTACATCACATGACGGCTGCGATTGGACACAGTCGTCATGTGATCAGGAGGGCCAATCACAGAGCCCTCCTGCCGATGGGATATGCTCCGTGTCCGGGTGACACAAGCGCATCGGGATCGCGCTGCTGCTCGGGCGTGCAATCCCCCTCCGTCTGAGGGACGTTCCTGAACGTCCACTCAGAAGGAAGAAGCTCCCACCCGGCCGTATATGTGCAGTGGCCAGGTGGGAATTGGTTAAACCCTATGGATTAAGACTGGGGTGCTATTAAAATTCATGTGCGTGTAAAGGCAGGTGTCCCAATACTTTTGGTAATATACACTGTGTGTGTCTATAAATATATCTATACACATTTTTTTTATATTATTTTGAATATGTTGTTGATACTATAAAATGATTTTGAATGATGTTTCGAGTTTGATCCGAGTTCAATTGGTGAATCAGATTCTTTCTGGCAGTGGATCAGTGGAGTGTATGTTTCATGTACTGCAGCCGGGTTTTATTTTTGATACTGGCTGTTTTTAATTGGCTAGTTCACCTGTAACCTAATGATGACACATTGAAGCACTATATACGTAGGTGATTGTGGTGACTAGTTCCAATCGATAATGACTAAGCGCTAACATCTACGCAAAACGCATCTACCGCTTTGTCCCCTGCTCCATCTGTTAACCACCTTCGCATGAAGCTTAAATAAAGAGAATTTTTGGAAGTGCAGCCATATGGAATCTTTGCTTTATGATGCACAGCATGCAAGCTGACTAATGTGCGTGGGGATTAACTGGAGACTCACTCACCTGGAGCCGCTTGCTTGGTGAATTACTCATGAAACAAGAGTTTATTCTTCTAGGAACCAATTTTGATAAGCAGACCTCTAATGAAAGCTTTATGTGTGTTCCACAATGTTACAGCATCAGAACCAACAATAATTCAAATAAATACAATTATCTCGGGCTTGATCTTTTCCCAGTAAGAAAGATGAGTAAGCAGGGATGTAGTTACCTCCAAATAGGGATGAGCACGATGTTCGCGTCGAACATCGGGTGTTCGCCTGTTCGCCGAACAGCAAACAATATGCGGTTTTCGCGGAAAAATTCAAAAACATGAAAAATCAAAAGTGTTAATTTTTAAGGCTTATATGCAAGTTATTGTCATAAAAAGTGTTTGGGGACCTGCCCCATGTATCAATGCAAACATTTTTTTTTAAAATGGGTGTTTTTTCGGGAGCAGTGATTTTTTTTTTTTTTTTTTAATGCCTAAAGTGAAACAATAAAAATGAATTATACCTTTAAATATCGTGCCTGGGGGGTGTCTATAGTATACCTTAAAGTGGCACATTTTTCCTGTGTTTAGAACAGTACCACAGCAAAATGACATTTCTAAACGAAAAAATTGGCATTTAAAAGTGATCACGGCTGTAATGAATTGTTGGGTCTCGGCAATACAGATAATTAAAAAAAAGAGCATGGGACCCCCCCATCCATTACCAAGCCCTTTGGGTCTGGTATGAGTATTAAGGGGAACCCCGATTTAGGAAAAAATGGCGTGGGGGTCCCCCTGAAATCAATATCAGGCCCTTTGGGTCTATTACGGAAATAAAGGGGAACCCTGCGCCAAATTTAAAAAACAATGGCGTGGGGTCCCCCCAAAATCCATACCAGACCCTCATCAGAGCACACAACCTGGCAGGCCACAGGAAAAGAGGGGGGACGAGAGAGCATCCCCCACCTGAACCATAACAGGCCACATGCCCTCAACATGGGGAGGGTGCTTTGGTGTAGGCCCCCAAAGCACCTTGTCCCCATGTTGATGGGGACAAGGGCCTCATTCCCACAACCCTTGCCCGGTGGTTGTGGGGGGCGGAGGGCTTATCGGAATCTGGAAGCCCCCTTTAACAGGGGGATCCCCAGATCCCGGCCTCCCCCCTGTGTGAATTGGTAATGGGGTACAAATGTACTCCTACCATTTCACAAAAAAAGTGTCAAAATGGTAAAAAAGACAGGACACAGCTTGGGACAAGTCCTTTATTAAAAAAAAAAAAAAAAGTCCCACAAAGTTAGTTCACGCCGCTGACGGACCGAAAAAGAAAAAAAAAAAAGCTGCGATCGATCCGCCTCCATGGGAGGCTCCCGCCGTCTGACACGTCTTCGCTTTGACAACTCTTATATAACTAAGGGCGGGGCCACCCGGTGACGTAACGGGTATCCCCACCCCCTCTGACACCACAGGGACTTCCCCGTGGCGTCAGAGGGGGCGGTGTCACCCGTTTACGTCACCGGGTGGCCCCGCCCCCCTGACGCTACAGGGAAGCCATGAAGAAGTCATTGTGGCGTCAGAGGAGGGCGGGGTCACCCGGTTATTTCACCGGGTGGCCCCGCCCTCAGTTATATAAGAAATGTCAAAGCAAAGACCTGTCAGGCGGCGGGAGCCTCCCATGGACCATTTTCGGTCCATCGGGTGCCGTGAACTTACTTCATGGGACATTTTTATTTTTTTATTTTTTAATAAAGGACGTGTCTTGTCTTTTTCACCATTTTGACACTTTTTTGTGAAATGGTAGCAGTACATTTGTACCCCATTACCAATTCACACAGGGGGGAGGCCGGGATCTGGGTGTCCCCTTGTTAAAGGAGGCTTCCAGATTCCGATAAGCCCCCCCGCCCACAGACCCCCACAACCACCGGGCAAGGTTTGTGGGGATGAGGCCCTTGTCCCCATCAACATGGGGACAAGGTGCTTTGGGGGGCTATCCCAAAGCACCCTCTCCATGTTGAGGGGAATGTGGCCTGGTACGGTTCAGGAGGGGGGGCACTCTCTCATCCCCTCTCTTTTCCTGCAGCCTGCCAGGTTGCGTGCTCGGATAAGGGTCTGGTATGGATTTTGAGGGGGATATTTTCTACTTTTTGTTATTAAAAAAATCTAATAAAGTCAATTTTAGTCATACATTTAAGCCAAAATGTATTCGACCACATGTCTTTGGTAAAAAAAATGTCAATAACTGTATATTTATTAGTTTGCGCAAAAGTTTTATAGCGCCTACAAACTAGGGTACATTTTCTGGAATTTACACAGCCTTTAATTTATGACTGCCTATGTAATTTCTTGAGGTGCTAAAATGGCAGGGCAGTACAAACCCCCCCAAATGACCCCATTTTGGAAAGTAGACACCCCAAGGAAATTGCTGAGAGGCACGTTGAGCCCATTGAATATTTATTTTTTTTGTCCCAAGTGATTGAATAATGACAAAAAAAAAAATTACAAACAGTTGTCACTAAATGAAATATTGCTCACACAGGCCATGGACATATGTGGAATTGCACCCCAAAATACATTTAGCTGCTTCTCCTGAGTACGGGGATACCACATGTGTGGGACTTTTTAGGAGCCTAGCCGCGTACGGGGCCCCGAAAACCAAGCACCGCCTTCAGGATTTCTAAGGGCGTAAATTTTTGATTTCACTCTTCACTGCCTATCACAGTTTCGGAGGCCATGGAATGCCCAGGTGGCACAACCCCCCCCCCCCATTTTGGAAAGTGGACACCCCAAGCTATTTGCTGAGAGGCATTGTGAGTATTTTGCAGCTCTCATTTGTTTTTGAAAATAAAGAAAGACAAGAAAAATTTTTTTTTTTTTCAATTTTCAAAACTTTGTGACAAAAAGTGAGGTCTGCAAAATACTCACTATACCTCTCAGCAAATAGCTTGGGGTGTCTACTTTCCAAAATAGGGTCATTTGGGGGTGGGGTTTTGTGCCACCTGGGCATTCTATGGCCTCCGAAACAGTGATAGGCAGTGAAGAGTGAAATCAAAAATGTATGCCCTTAGAAAGCCTGAAGGCGGTGCTTGGTTTTCGGGGCTCCGTACGAGGCTAGGCTCCCAAAAAGTCTCACACATGTGGTATCCACATACTCAGGAGAAGCAACAGAATGTATTTTGGGGTGTAATTTCACATATTCCCATGGCATGTTTGAGCAACATATCATTTAGTGACAACTTTGTGCAAAAAAAAAAAAAATTGTCTTTTTCCCGCAACTTGTGTCACAATATAAAATATTCCATGGACTCGACATGCCTCTCTCAGCAAATAGCTTGGGGTGTCTACTTTCCAAAATGGGGTCATTTGCGGGGGGGTTTGAACTGTCCTGGCATTTTATGCACAACATTTAGAAGCTTATGTCACACATCACCCACTCTTCTAAAAACTTGAAGACCTTTCTGACACTTTAATTTATTCATGTAAACAAATTTTTTTTTGCAAGAAAATTACTTTGAACCCCCAAACATTATATATTTTTATAAAGCAAATGCCCTACAGATTAAAATGGTGGGTGTTTCATTTTTTTTTTCACACAGTATTTGCGCAGCGATTTTTCAAATGCTTTTTTTTTGGGAAAAAATACACTTTTTTAAAATTTTAATGCACTAAAACACACTATATTGCCCAAATGTTTGATGAAATAAAAAAGATGATCTTAGGCCGAGTACATGGATACCAAACATGACATGCTTTAAAATTGCGCACAAACGTGCGGTGGCAACAAAATAAATACATTTTTAAAAGCCTTTAAAAGCCTTTACAGGTTACCACTTTAGATTTACAGAGGAGGTCTACTGCTAAAATTACTGCCCTCGATCTGACCTTCGCGGTGATACTTCACATGCATGGTGCAATTGCTGTTTACATTTGACGCCAGACCGACGCTTGCGTTCACCTTTGCACGAGAGCAGGGGGGGATAGGGGTGTTTTTTTTAAGAAAAAAAAACAAAAAAAACAAAAAAATAAAAAAATGAAAGGAACAGTTTAAAAATAAGATAAAAAAGCAAAAAAATAATAATCATTTTTATTGTTATCTCAGGGAATGTAAATATCCCCTATGATAGCAATAGGTAGTGACAGGTACTCTTTTTTGAAAAAATTGGGGTCTATTGGACCCTAGATCTCTCCTCTGCCCTCAAAGCATCTGACCACACCAAGATCGTTGTGATAAAATGCCTTCCCAATTTCCCAATGGCGCTGTTTACATCCAGCGAAATCTAAGTCATGAAATGCTCGTAGCATCCGGTTTCTTAGGCCATAGAGATGTTTGGAGCCACTCTGGTCTCTGATCAGCTCTATGGTCAGCTGGCTGAATCACCGGCTGCATTCTCAGGTTCCCTGTTGGGACAGGAGAGCCAGAGAAAAACATGGAAGGCGGTGGGGGAGGGCATTCCCTCCCACTGCTTGTAAAAGCAGTCTAAAGGCTAATTAGCCACTAGGATTGCTTTTACATGAAAGCCGACCGCTAGCTGAAAAGAATGATACCAAGATGATACCTAAACCTGCAGGCATCATTCTGGTATAATCACTCAAAGTCCAGCAACATACCAGTACGTTGCTGGTCCTTGTTGCCTTATTGGGCATATATTGTAATCTTTTTTTTTTTCATGTAGCCTGTGGGCTGAACGAAAAAAAGAGATTGATCGGTGGGTATGCCCACCATTAGAATACCTTCCTTCATCCACCCACTTCTAATGATGGGCATACATGCACCATTTATATATGCCGAAGCAGGGGGGCATCCTCCCACAAAAGGTAGGAGCAAATCGCTTCTCTGCCCCTGCTGTCCCCACGCTTCGGCATATATCGCCTGTAACTTTTGTAACTGGAACCAGTTCCAGGTTTGGGTCTCTCAAAATGCGATGGCATCTTGGGAGACCCTGTGAAAGTGTGCCTAGTCTGTGCAATGCTGTACCCTACGCTAATACTCAACTAGTGTATGGTAGCGTTCAAAACATTCAACAATGCAAAGGCCGCTGGTGCTTGCCAGTTCACCAAAACGCTACCAAAAAAACTGTTAGCGATCGCAGGGATCAGGCCTGACTCTGCGAATGCTGAAGTTATGCGTTTAGTGTTTTGTAAGTGACAGTGATCGATCGATGCTGCACTTGAGTGGCCTGGGCCAGGCAGAGGGCCTGGGCCAGGCGGAGGGGCAAGACGCAGGTGCTAGCAGATATCTAGGGTTCCCAAAAACGCAGTGTTAGCGGGATTAGCCCAAACTGCTGGGGATGCTAGTATAGATCTGATCAGATCAGATATTGATCCGTTCAGAAACTATACCACTAAGGGAGGTGTATGCTGCGTGCGTGGGTGTTAGCGCTACTGGCGCTAACCTGACGCTGCCTGGGGCGATGCAGACTCTATCTGACCCTAAAACATAACTTATATCACCGCCGGGCGATCAGGGGGCTAAACCTTTATTAGGTAATAAACGGCGGGTGCCCTGACACTATAAAAAATAAACGAACTAACCAGCATCACCCGTAACAGTTATACATTGATCAGTGGTGAAAGGGTTAACTAGGGGGCAATCAAGGGGTTAAAACCTTTATTAGGTAGTATATGGGGATCCCTGACGCTATAAAACGCTGACGGCGAACCTATATATTTACCTCCCTAACTAGCGTCACCAGTGACACTAATACAGCGATCAGAAAAAAGATCGCTTAGTGACACTGGCGACGGGGGGTGATCAAGGGGTTAAAACTTTATTAGGGGGGGGTTAGGGGGTAACCTAGACCTAAAGGGGGCTAACACTAACTGCCCTACCACACGAACTGTCACAAACTGACACCAATGCAGTAATCAGAAAAAAAAACTGCTTGGTGTCACTGTGACGGGGGGGGGTGATTGGGGGGTGATCAGGGGGTGATCGGGGGGGGGATCGGGGGGTGATGGGGGTGTAATGTATGCCTGGCGTGTTCTACTGTGTGTGTTGTGTTTGTGCACTCACATCGATGTCTTCTCTCCTCGGCGCCGGAACGGAAAATACCGAGCCGAGGAGAGATGACATCATTTCCTCTGCCTCTGTTTACTATACAGAGGCAGAGGAAAATTCTCATTGGCTGGGAGCGATCGCGAGGGGGGGGGAACGAATGGATGGCCTCCCCCTCACGTCTGATCGCTCCCGGACAGAAGCCGACCGCCTTGGGCACCGGGGGGGTCCAATCGGACCCCCCGCCCGCGGGCAGGCAAGGACTTATATAGAAGTCCTTATGCCTGCCCGTGCCATTGTGCCGACGTACATCGTCGTTTGGCGGTCGGCAAGTGGTTAAAAAAACACTGCTCCAGAAAAAAACGTTAGTTTTTTCTGGGTCCTGTCCCCTGGGGCAGGACCCAGGTCCCCAAACACTTTATATGACAATAACTTGCATATAAGCCTTTAAAATTAGCACTTTTGATTATTCATGTTCGTGTCCCATAGACTTTAACGGTGTTCGTGTGTTCTGCCAAATTTTTTGCCTGTTCGCATGTTCTGCTGCAAACCGAACAGGAGGGTGTTCGGCTCATCCCTACCTCCAAATAGACTGGGGTTCATTCCCTGAAGATACTAAAAGTTTGATAGAAGCTGCCTGGTACTTGGTCAGACAATGTGATGGATCCAATGAGGGTATCACCAGGGCCAGGGCTACCACTAGGCAAACTAGGCAGCCGCCTAGGGTGACCGGCTGCCTAGGGCGCCTGGCCACTGTTTTTTCTACTCTCTTCACTCTGCAGCAAGAAACTACGTTTCAGCATCAGCAGGCAGCTGCCGCTCTGTTCGCACATAGTGTCAGACACAGACACAGTCCTCCGCCACCACTGTGCCTCTGTGTCCTGACTCCCGAATGAATGTGAGCAAGCAAACATTTATTGTTGGGCGCTGGTAGGCTGCATTGATGGGCGCTAATGAGGCTGCATTTGATGGGCGCTGGTGAGGCTGCATTTGATGGGCGCTTCATTAAAAAGGTGGGGTTTACATGGGCAGGGAAAAGGGGGTGGAGTTAGGGGTGGAGTCAGGGGGGCAGCAAAATTAGGTTTTGCTTAGGGTGTCAAAAATCCTTGGACCAGCCCTGGGTATCACTGATAAATGGTAGAAGATATTTGTTGACCAGAAAAAAAGATACATTTTTGAGGATTTTGAGTATGGGATTAGAAGGTATAGTCCTCTTCTGTATCATCAAGGCAATGGCAACGATCATAAAGATCTGTGAAGGAAGTGACGGAAGGAAGGGAGAGTGGTAGTTATTTTTCTGTGTGTATTAAAGGAGTCAAATGTGGGATCAATAACTTTATTGAAATGTTTACATAAGATTCTCTGATGTAAGGTTTATTCATAAGGGACTTATGGAATCTGTGACAGACTCAACCGTGAGAGAGGATTTTAGAGGGGACTGCAGGCTAACTTCTTGTCTACTGACTGACTATAGTTCCTGGCTTTTAAGGGAGCACTACACTTTGGGAGGCGTGTGCCTGGGGGACCCTTGGAGTAATGTTACTTTGGATTCAAGTCCACGTCTCCCCAAAACACACAGACTCTGGGAACTGGAGGACCCATATACATATTTGGAGTCTCTAGACCCAAACCAGAAATGACTGCTTCACACTGTGAGACTCAGAGCAGATGTTAATATCATCAGCTCAAATCAACCTGTCTGGGGTCTCCTGCTAAAATGTGTTTTATTGTAAGTAGGTCTCTGCCATAGTGTGTTTTCTAGGTGTTTTTGTCCCATTGGTAATTGTGTTAACCGTTTGCCGACCGCCCACCTTCGATTGGCAGAGGCAGAATGGCACTCCTGCGCGAATCGACCAAAGCTGTACCTCAGGCGCTTTAAGGAGTATAGGGCGCACGCGCCTGCCGCATGACGTAGGAGCTCGTGCGCGTGGCTGGCGGCCTCAATGTCCATCAGCTGACCGTGATTGCTTCTGAGAAGGAGAGAATGGAGATCTGTCAATGTAAACAGACAGATCTCCGTTCTGTCAGGGGTGAGGAGAGCGATCTGGTGTTCCTACAGCTTATGAACAACAATCGGTCTCCTTCCCCATGCAGTCCTAGAATCACTCCCTAGGACACACATTTAACCCCTTGATCAGCCCCTAGTGTTAACCCCTTCTTTGCCAGTGACATTTATACAGTAATCAATGGCTATTTATGGCTTGGATCGCTGTATAAATGTCAATGGTCACAAAATAGTGTGAAAAGTGTCCGATCTGTCTGCCGCAATGTCGCAGTCCCAATATAAACCGCACATCGCCGCCATTACTAGTAAAAAAAAAAAAAAATAATAAAAATGCCATAAATCTATCCCCTATTTTGTAGACGCTAAAACGTTTGTGCAAACCAATCTATATACGCATATTGCGTTTTAATTTACCAATAATTTTTAGAAGAATACATATTGGCCTAAACTGAGGAAGAAATGTATTTTTTTAATATATTTTTGGGGGATATTTAATGTAGCAAAAAGTAAAAAATATTGCTTTTTTTTTTTCAAAATAGTCTTTTTTTGTTTATAGTGCAAAAAATAAAAACCACAGAGGTGATCAAATACCACCAAAAGAAAGCTCTATTCGTGGGAAAAAAAAGAACATCAATTTTGTTTGGGTACAGCGTTGCACGGCCACTCATTTGTCAGTTACAACGAAGTACTGCCGTATCGCAAAAAATGGCCCAGTCAGGAAGGGGGTAAATTCATCCGGGGCTGAAGTGGTTAATTAAAGGGTTTGTTATTTTAAAAAAAAATAATAAATTTACTTTTACAAACATGTCTATACTTACCTATACTTTTTGCCGGGAACCTCCTCTTTTTGGGTCCCCCCGCAGGCGGCGCTCCAGGCCCCTCCTATCTGTCCAGTGCCCCCATGTTAAGCCGCTTCCCATGGGGGGTACTCGTGCGTGCTCGCACCCGAGTCCCTCTGCTGCATCCATTGACACAGACAGAGGGGCTCTGCCCCGCCCTCTGGCCTGTCATCACTGGCTCTGATTGACAGCACTGTGAGCCAATGTCTCTGTGTGCCCCAACAAAGCCAGCGAGACCCGGAAGTGAGGGGAGAAATGATCTGTGGCCCCCCTCAGGCCTCCTTTACTTACATGACACCTAAACATTTTTTACCTTAATGCAAGGAATGCATTAAAGTAAAAAAAAATTTAGACTTTACAACCCCTTTAAGTCACCTATTGTTTCTGTCTGTCTGATCATCTCTTGCAGAGGTGATTGATATTGTGACCACTGTACCTTGTTATTGAACCATTGTGGGTTGGTTATACTTATGATAATGTGTAACATACTACTTTGTATCCAGGGTGGAGGAGCTTGGTGTCAAATAGTCTGGGTGAGTCACCCAGGTGGCTAGTTGTTTAATTCAATTAACCAAACAGCCAAAATATACTATAAGCACTATGTTGATTGTGTTCCTGTTTACAGTTTGTATTGTTAGGGTAATATGATCAGGAGGGGAATATCCTCCTGCAGGGTATAAAGTATGTATTGGAGTTTCAATAAACAGTGTTTCCTTTGGAGTTCACCTCCACATCTTGTCTGTGTACGATGGGGTAAAAAAGGGCTGGTATTAGCTCTCGGTCTGCTCGGAATGGTTTGGAGGGCAGAAGGCACTGTTTGGCAGAAGGTGCGTGTTGGATGCATAGATGTTGACTATGACTAGGGGGTTTATTGAAAGAGGATGAGAGAATTATGTATTGACCCTGAGAATCAGGATCTACATGGTGTAACTGAAAAGAAACTGAGTGCTATGAGTGCTATCAATACTCCATGCTTCTTACGGTCTGCGTTTGTCTCCTGGGCACATAGTATAAACTCCCTTCCAAAGTACTTGTCATTTAAATAGGCTGTTAAGTGCTTTAACATTACGATTTTATATTATTTGTGTTATATCCAACCTTGTCCATTTTGGTAGTATAGCATAAAATATGTATAATGATTCAAATAATATTATTAGTAATTAATGTATTAAAGAAATTAAACATATATACAAAACTTTATATTCTATTTCTATAATGATCAGAATAACACTTACAAGTTTCTGTTGGCATAGACTCAGAGCTGCATAGTCATTATAATAGTACCCATAGTAATAGTAACTGTAAAGGTAGCACTGCATGGTTGCCAAATCGATAATATTTAGAATCACAGCTATCATGCTGAAAATGGAGCTAATGATGTTCAGGGACAGAGAGCCTTTGATCTGTAAAGTGAAAACAGGAAGAATAAACCAATGATACAACAATACCATAGACACCCTTATTTCTAACATTTGCAAAGTGTTAAAGCGGTATAAAAAACAAACATGTAATACAGTATATTGCAGCTTATCATTTATTAGGTGTGGTGGCTGCATTTCTTTTTTAATGCTTTTTTTCACTCTGTTTTCACCTGGTGATCTACCCAGTAACACACCCCCTGTATTAGAGTGCCCCCACTCCTGGATGAAGGAGAACAGGGGGCACCTTTGGACAGCAGCATTTGTAGTTTTGTTCCTTTTAGGATAAAGATTTTATATAAATAAATAAAAGCTGATCACACCCTGTGGCCCTCCAGCCATTTCAGAACTACAAGTCCTATTATGCCTCTGGGAGTCATGCTTGTAACTGGCAGTCTTGCAATGCCTCATGGGACATGTAGTTCCACAACAGCTGAAGGGCTATAGTTTGCACCACTCCTTTAACTGCTACATCTGGGTGCTTGTTCTGTTGAAACAAACAAACAACAGACTAACTGGCTAGATCACCATGGGAAAATTAAAGTAATAAAGCTTAAAAAAGATAACTAATGCAGCCATCACATCTAAGAAGTGGTAAGCTGCAATATAATAGATGTTTGATTTAAAGTGATATTAATCCCAAAAGCAGTTAGAAAACATCACCCCCCCCCCAAAGTGAAATTTTATTTGTCGGTACAACCTGATGGATTTAAGCTAGCCAAACATGCATAGATTTCTCCATCCACCCCAAACTGCGTACATGGAGAGGTTTCCCTTGCTGGCTGCTATATTCAGACAAGTGCAACACCTGTGGCTGTCTGAATAGCTGTACAGTCATTTGAGCCAATTACTGGAGGCACTAATCCCAGTGCCAGCTCTTCAGGCACTGCCAACCCACCTGGCTGCAGCTGCTTCTCTCACTAGCCCTCCTGGCTACTTCTCCACAGTCCTCCCAGACTGTACACTCACCAGCCCACCCAGCTGACTTCTCCTGGAGAACTCCTGGGCGTGATGACCTGCTCCTGCTGTCCTCACAATTGCTCCCATGCCTCCAGGAAAGATTCCTTCATGTGTTGTAGAGGATCCCTCCAGCACCCGAGCCCCAGGCTCGAGTCCCTCCCCCCCAAAAATAGGGGGTGCCCTCAAGCACTCCACCCAACTGCCCCTTGTTGGCATGACCCTGGGGTATTAAAGAGGTGCCCGCCCCCTTCCAACCCACTTGGATTGGCTGGGGCCCTCATCAATACTACAAGCAGCTGCTCCTAGGCTCCCTAATCCACTTCTGGAAGCTTCTCCAAGGTTCCAGAGTGCAGGCAGAGTTACCATAGGGGCTGCATGATGAGTCATCCAGCCTCTCTGAGTCATTCAGCCCTGATGCAGATTCAACTCAGACCTCTCAGCCAGGCCAATTTACCTACACTAACAACTAATGTACACTAATCCAGCACACTAGCTAAAGGGTGCTACATTAGTGACTATAGGGCTAATGTAGCACCCTCCTAGTTAGGCTGCTAGGTAAATCGAGTCTTGGCTTCCACTGTAATCACAGGAGCAGTGATTGTTTGGTATGGTCTGCTCAGAACTTCACAGACTGAGAGTTTGATTACTTCCCCCTGCCTCTAGGAGAAGTTTCTAGAGCTTAGGGTTGGAGGATTGAAATGTCCAGTCTGAATATTCAGCAGGGCCTAGCCAATATCAGGGGAGGTGTGCCCAGATGGAGCTAGATTGCTGGTAAATAGTCTGGAGCCCTGAGGAGATAGATCCAACCCCACGGGGGGGGGAAGAACAAAGAGAGGAGAGGGGCTACATGCCCCTGGAGCCCTATGGCCTGAATGCTGGATCACTTTGTAAGAGGCTGCATCTATGGACTGTCTTGTACCAGGATCTAGTGCGTAAAGCCTTTACCTGTGCTCATAGCTCCCAACTGTCCCAGATTTCGAGGGACTGTCTCTGATTTGGAACAAAGTCCCTCTGTCCCTCTTTCCTCCTCATTTGTCCCTCATTTTTGTCTGATCTATTTTAGTTGTATATAAAATGCACTTTTTATCCTTAAAGTGTTTCCCAGTGCTAAACCTTTCATTTAATTTCTAAACTACTGCATCTGTAAATTTCGAAAGCCAGAATAAAGAAATAGCAGTGGAAAAAAAAACCATTATGCGTTTAACAAATAATTTTTTGTATAATTCTCCTATATTCTCCTATAAGGAGTGTGCCCTATACCTACATATTTTTGCTAATAAGTGTCCCTCATTACCATCTCAAAAAGTTGGGAGGTATGTGCTTCATGGCCTCAGCCGTGAACCGTGGACTGTTCCAGTGTGCCTTTGCCTGTACTCCACGGTTCATGGCTGGGGACTATGAATCAGTATGACTGTTCCAGTGTGTCTTTACCTGTGCTTATATTACTTCATGGTCCCCAGCTGTAAACTGTAGACTGTTCCAGTCTGCTTATACAGTATAGTGCTACAGCAACAAGTGTCCCCTTCTAGCAATACTCTAATGCCGCGTACACACGACCGGTTTTTCCGTCGTAATAAACTCTGAAGGTTTCTCCGACGGAACTCCGACGGACTTCCATTCAAGCGGTCTTACCTACAAACGGTCAAACCAATGTCCGACCAAAGTCCGACTGTCAAGAACACGGTGACGTACAACACTTACGACGGGACTAGAAAAAGGAAGTTCAATAGACAGTAGCCAATAGCTTCTGTCTCGTACTTGCTTCAGAGCATGCATAGTTTTTGGTCCGTCGGAACAGCATACAGACGATCGGTTTTCCCGATTGGAATTGATCGGAAATATCTAGAACATGTTCCATTTATAGGGCTGTCGGAATTTTTAGAAAAACAAAGTTCGATGTGGCCTACACACGATCGGAATAGACGATGAAAAGCTTCCATCTGACTTTTTCTGTCGGACATTCCGCTTGTGTGTATGCGGCTTTAGTCTGATTACTGATCCGGAGTGAATGGACTGTTGTGTGCCTGGCTGCCTCTGCACTGTTGGGTAAAGAGCCTGTCTAATCTACAGCAGCTCCTTCTGGGGTAGCGCTACATGAACAGTCAGGAGCTGCTTTTTTTTGCTTTTGCAGTTGCTGCTTGACATTCACTGTAAGTACTGCTATTCAATCAGTCTATCCCAGCTAAATAATCATTTTTTTAATCTTTGGAAAACATTTATACACATCTTATCGCAATGTTACTTTGCTACGTAGAAAATGAAAACAAAAACCCACCAAGCAGATGTTGGGTTTTGTCAGAGCTGCAAGTGTCAGAGATCCGGCAATGATGTACTGCAATAAAAAAAATTAAAAAAACATAAATAATAACTAAGAACACAACTGCACATTATTCTAATATATTACTTGCACAAATTTCAGAAGGATTTGTGCAAACTGAACAAGATGTCACAGTTTTTTCAGAGAAATTCTTGTATTGTTAGCACAATTTAGTGGCCAAAATGCAGGCTAGTTTTCTGAAATCTGATATAAAGTGTAAAGTGACAATCGGCGGCAAAAAATCTAAAGTGCAATGTGCATAAAACTATATAGATATCAATATTAATATGAATAAAATATATGCATATGAAAAAAAAAAACTACAGCTGCTATGACACTCACTGTGATTCACCACACCAATTGAACAATTGTCTCCTTATAGTGAAGCGCTGTATAGCTTTTACATATTTATATAATTTTTTTTTTTTTAAATTAATGAATTAGTAATCAACTTATATATATTCAAAAGAATGATAGATGTTAGACACATATGGACTGGTTTCACTGGTATATCAATTAGTTTAAAAAAAAAAATTCATCAGTCTGATGAAGCCCAATCAGAGAGCGCCACGTGTATAGAGGGGAGGAGCCGAGCCCGTGATATCACACAGTCACCGTCAATCCATGATAGTGGTGAACGAGTGGACGTTTATTCTTCTGTTGTTTTTATCCTTGGGTACTGTAATGCCACGTACACATGATCGGTTTTCTCATCGGAAAAAGACATGACGGCTTTTCTGACGGGATTCCGCTCAAGTTTGCCTTGCATAAACACGGTCACGCAAAAGTGTGCTGAAATTACGACCTTGAAGAACACGGTGACGTACAACACTACGACGAGCCGAGAAAATGACGTTCAATGCTTCCGAGCATGCGTCAAATTGTTTCCGAGCATGCGTAGGGATTTTGCGAGTCGGAATTGCCACAGACGATTGCATTTTCGGGTAGGAACTTTTCCCGATGGAAAAATTGAGAGCATGCTCTCAATCTTTTGCTGGCTGGAATTTCACCAGCAAAAGACCGATGGAGCATACACATGGTTGCATTTTCCGATGAAAAAAATCTTATCAGTCTTTCGCGGGCCGAAATTCCAACCGTGTGTATGCAAAATTTGTGTGCTTAATTTTAGGGGCTGTTTTTAATAAAGTAATAAACAGAGAGCACTATGGAGATTGTGTTTATTATTACATGTGAACGATCGATTTGAGAGAGAAGCGGAGCTGAGCTGTTAGCGGTGATTACATGTTAATGATCGATTGGAGAGAGAAGCAGAGCTGAGCTGCAAGTGATGAGGAAAGGAGAAATTGCCTCGATTTAATCTCTGTGAAGCTGTCAGCGTGCGCATACTGTTTGGAGAGTGTAAAAGGATCAGCTGTTGTGGCGTGGAGGAGAGAGATCGTGGAGGAGAGGAAAGGAGTGACCATTATATGAGTTTTTTACTCATCTGTGAGGTGAGCAGGCAATTTGGCTGGTGACAGATACACAAGTATTGATCTTAGTTAGGACGGATAAGCACAGTGGTGGATTATTTTATACACTGTGATAAATGAACTTTTTTTATTTTATTTTTTTTACTAATAGATGTATGGACTGGTTTTACTGGGATATATAGTTACATAGTAGGTGAGGTTGAAAAAAGACACAAGTCCATCAAGTCCAACCTATGTGTGTGATTATGTGTCAGTATTACATTATATATCCCTGTATGTTGCGGTCATTCAGGTGCTTATCTAATAGTTTCTTGAAGCTTTCAATGCTCCCCGCTGAGACCACTGCCTGTGGAAGGGAATTCCACATCCTTGCCGCTCTAACAGTAAAGAACCCTCTACGGTTTAAGGTTAAACCTCTTTTCTTCTAATTTTAATGTGTGGCCACGAGTCTTGTTAAACTCTCTTCTGCGAAAAAGTTTTATCCCTATTGTGGGGTCACCAGTACGGTATTTGTATCTTGAAATCATCTTGAATTTGTATCATGTATCTTGAATTTGTATTTTGAAATCATATCTCCTCTCAAGCGTCTCTTCTCCAGAGAGAATAAGTTCAGTGCTCGCAACCTTTCCTCATAACTAAGATCCTTCAGACCCTTTATTAGCTTTGTTGCCCTTCTTTGTACTCGCTCCATTTCCAGTACATCTTTCCTGAGGACTGGTGCCCAGAACTGGACAAAATACTCCAGGTGCGGCCGGACCGGAGCCTTGTAGAGCGGGAGAATTATCGTTTTATCTCTGGAGTTGATCCCTTTTTTAATGCATGCCAATATTCTGTTTGCTTTGCTATCAGCAGCTTGGCATTGCATGCCATTGCTGAGCCTATCATCTACTAGGACCCCCAGGTCCTTTTCCATCCTAGATTCCCACAGAGGTTCTCCCCCTAGTGAGTAGATTGCATTGATATTTTTGCCATCCAAATGTAATATTTTAAATTTTTCTACATTCAACCTCATTTGCCATGTAGTTGCCCACCACATTAATTTGTTCTGATCTTCTTGCAATGTTTCCACAACCTGTGGAGAAATTATTGCCCTGCTTAGCTTAGTATCGTCCGCAAATACTGAGATTGAGCTGTTTATCCCATCCTCCAGGTCGTTTATGAATAAATTAAATAGGATTGGTCCCAGAACAGAACCCTGTGGGACCCCACTTCCTACACCAAACCATTCTGAGTACTCCCTATTAATCACTCCCCTCTGACCTCGCCCCTGTAGCCAGTTTTCAATCCATGTACTCACCCTATGGTCCATGCCGACAGACCTTAGTTCCCCATAAACATTTTACTGTACAAACTGTTTTAAATGCCTTTGCATAATAGGTTGGTTTGGCAAGAACGATTCTTCATGAATCCATGCTGATTACTGCTAATGATACAGTTTTCATTACTAAAATCTTGTATATAATCCCTTATCATCCCCTCCAAGAGCTTGCATACTATTGATGTTAGGCTAACTGGTCTGTAATTCCCAGGGATGTATCTTGGCCCTTTTTTAAATATTGGAGCTACATTGGTACTCTGCTGGTACCATTCCAGTCAGTAGACTGCCAGACTATTGTTCCTAATTTTTTACGAACAATTACTTGACTGAGTTCCTTAAGGACCCTCGGGTGCAAACCATCTGGTCCTGGTGACTTATTAATGTTACGTTTTTCAAGTCTATTTCTAATTCTATCCTCTGTTAGCCATGAGGGTGTTTCCTGTGATGTGTCATGAGGATAAACTTTGCAGTTTTGGTTTTCCCCGCCAAGACTGAGAAGAAATAATTTAATATTTTCGCCATCTCTCCATCCTTAGTAACCAGATTCCCTTCATCATTCTTTATAAGACCAATATGATTTGACCTCCCTTTCTTACTATTTATATACTTTATAAATTTATTTTTAAATGTATTTTTATATATAAGAATTTCTTAGGATTTTTTTTTACTCTCCTCCGCTATGTGCCTTTCGTGTTCTATCTGCGCTGATTGCACCCTTACATTTCCTGTTTGTGTTCTTTTAAAGTTGGAATGCTGATGATGATCCCTCAGCCTTGTATTTTTTGAAGGCCTTCTCCTTTGCTTTTATATGCATATTTACGTTGGAGTTAAGCCACCCAGGACTTTTATTAGCTCTTTTAAATTTATTTCCCATTGGGATGCACTGGCTAATACCCGTATTTAATATGCTCTTTAAGCATACCCATTTTTCCTCTGTGTTTTTTGTTCCTAAGATTTTATCCCATTTAGTATCTTCTAGCAAGGATCGTAGTTTAGGAAAGTTGGCTCCTGCTTTGCTTTTATGATATGCATACCTAATGCTAGTTGTCTATTATTTGGTCAGATGGACATAGATAGCTAACCTGATAATTTTATTGGATAAGATAAAGTAGTTGAACATATAACAAATACTACACTGAGATTAATTCAGGATCTATGGGTATATATAAAGTAAAAAATTGTATATTGACATGTGTTGGGCATATGGGGTCACTAAATGAACTGGGTGTCTACCACCCTGAAATGAGCAAGATGCACAGGTACATAAACTGGGAGGAGCTTTTGGCTGCACTCGCGTTGTCTCCATCCTGACGGGATGATCCACCTTTCACCCCGTTCAGACTTCTCAGGTATGTAGAGAACCTCCCAGAATATAGAAACACACACACATACGCACACACACATACATATACACACTCACATACACACACATACATACACACACATTCATACACACACACTTATACGCCTTCACACACTCCCTCATTTACTTTCTTTTACACTTACACTCACACCATACACTTATTTAGTTTCCTCTTATGTGTTTCAGGGTTTATCGATGGACACTCCACTATTGGTTGTGCCCATTGTACAGCCTTTTCATCATATCCTGGGTCTTCAGACCCTCCACCCTGGTCTCAGGCTGTGGTCGATCACTCCTCCTCTCGGCTGTCTGGCCCGGTGACCCACCCAGTCCGCCCGTGTACACGGGCAGGGCGGTGCGGATGCATACATTGGTGTGGGTTCACCCGCTTCAACCCCAGATGAGACAAACGTTTCCTGGCCATGTTCGTTCCACCTAAGTAGCAGTAGGTCTATACCCATGAGATACTCCATAGGTAAAGTATTATCACTACACTATACCCTTTGTCTCTCATTTGGAGAGAAAGATGTACCTAATACACTAGAATTTGGTCTATTTATTTATTTATTCATTATTTTATTTATCTCTTAGCATCCTACTCCTGATGATTGGCTTTAAACGCCATGAAAAGCGTTGAATCCACACTCAAGGGTGCCAGGTTATAGCTTGTATCAGCATGAATTAATTCTACTATCCTTTGTGATTTCTTTTATTCCAATTATGCCTTTTACAATATGTATTGTTTACTATGCCAATTTTGTATTATATTATATTTTTGCCATTATCTTTTGTATCAATCATGTCCTCTTCATGTTTAATTAATAAATATGTGACTATTTGCGTCGAATCATTATAGGGACTACTGAATGGGGATTGTTTACAATCAATTTTTGCTATTAATATGATTAATTTATACACCTACCCTCATCAACAGAGACATCTATATATCCTCTGGGGATGGAGGCATGTCTCTTCTGTGTTCGGGCCGACCTAGGGTTACTTTCTGTTTTTTATCTAAAATCCCCCATTATAATGACACTTCCCATCCTTGCCGCTAATCCAAATTGTGATAGGGGGTCCACCTCCCCCTCCTCCCTCTGGTTAGTTTCCTCCCTTTGTAGCTCATAAGTAGGGATGAGCTTCGTGTTCGAGTCGAACTCATGTTCGACTCGAACATCGTCTGTTCGCCCGTTCGCCGAATTGCGAACGATATGGGCCGTTCGCGCCAAATTCGTGTGGCGCGTCACGGCCCATAATTCACTGCGGCATCGCAGTGCATTGCTGGCTGATGATGACCCGCATGCTTGGCCAATCACAGCGCCGTCTGAACAGAGAGCCGTAATTGGCCAAAGCCAAGGAGGCTTTGGCCAATTATGGCTCAGGGGATTTAGTACACGCCCCACACTATATAAGGCCGCCTGCACGGCGGCCCTGTGTAGTGTGTGTCCCTGCGTTCATTGAGAGAGAGAGAGAGAGAGAGAGACAGTGACATTTGATTTGAGTTAGATAGATTAGGCAGAACAGTCAGTCAGTTAGCTGCACTTACAGTGTATTGTGTATATATATGCATCCCAGGTGTTGCATATTTATATATATATACACTGTATTCAGTTTAGCTAGATCCGTTCCTGTTATCTTCCTACTGACAGGCAGGCTTGTCTTGTTACAGTATTTACAGCTACCTGAAGAAAATTACTGGTGTTCTTTTGATCCTATTAGTACCACAGTCAGGCAGCTAGACTATTTACAGTTAGTGCAGTGCGTCCTGCTCACAGTGTTCAGCTAAACCTAAAAGTTAGTGGGGTGCGTCCTGCTCACAGTGTTCAGCTAAACCTACAAGTTAGTGGGGTGCGTCCTGCTCACAGTGTTCAGCTAAACCTAGAAGTTAGTGGGGTGCGTCCTGCTCACAGTGTTCAGCTAAACCTACAAGTTAGTGGGGTGCGTCCTGCTCACAGTGTTCAGCTAAACCTACAAGTTAGTGGGGTGCGTCCACCTCACAGTGTTCAGCTAAAGCTACCTGTAGAAGGTTGGTGGTGTTCTCATACTACAGAAAGGCAGTTGATTTTGCTAGCTGCAGTATCAGTACATATATATATATATATATATATATATATATATATATATATATATATATCCCAGCTTAGTGCAGCTACAGGCCATTAGTATATCTGGAAGGCCATCACAAGCCAATAAGAGAGGGCAAGCAGGCTCTGTGTCTAGTGCTGGTCGTGGAGACGGTGCATCCTCATCAGCACGTGGCTGTGGGACACGCTTGGCCTTTTTTTCGGCAGCTGGCCGTGTTGAGCCGCAACATGCGGAAGACTTGGTCGAGTGGATGACCAAGCCGTCCTCATCCTCCTCATCCTCTCTCACCCATGCCCAGGGTACTTTGTCTGGCAAAGCAGCGGCCTCTTCCCTCGGCTCAATGTCATCAGTGACTTATTCCCTAGCCCCACCATGTCCTCCCGAGGAGTCCCTCGAACTGTTTGACCACAGTGTTGGGTACATGCTCCAGGAGGATGCCCAGTGTTTGGAAGGCTCTGATGATGATACTGAGCTCGATGAAGGCAGTAACATGAGCACGGACAGAGGGGGTGCCCAAGAAGGACAGCAATCTGGCAGTCATGCTCCCCCTGCTGCAGCATACTGCCAGATTTGCTCCAGTGATGAGGAGGGAGGGGATGATGAGGTCACTGACTCAACGTGGGTGCCTGATAGGAGAGAGGAGGAGGAGGAGGCGGCACATCATCAACGAGGCAGGATGCCCTCCAGGGGCCAGCCTAAGGGCAGCACATTGACTGCATCACACCCCAAAGCTCCACATGTGCAGGGCGCTGCAATCTCTGCGCTTTATTCAAAAAGTTGTTTGGTGTGGGCCTTTTTTGAGACGAGTGCATCAGATCGCACCGCTGCTATTTGCAACATATGTCTCAAGCGTATCTCGCGTGGCCAAAACATCTCCCGCTTGGGTACCACATGCTTGACCAGACATATGTTGACCTGCCATGCAGTTCGTTGGCAAGCGTATGTAAAAGACCCACACCAAAGAACAAAGAGGACCTCTCCTTGCTCCTCATCAGCTGGGATCTCCAACCCCACTATACCTTCAGTCCTCTCTGAGACCTGCACTGAGAGGAATGAAGGTGTAGAATTAGGTGTGTCACAGCCAAGTACTTGTGGGCAATCTGCTTTTGGTACACCGAGGTCAGATTGTACCAGGCAAATTTCCCTGCCCCAGCTGCTGCACCGCCGAAAGAAGTTTGCTCCCAGCCATCCACATGCCCAGCGGTTGAATGCTAGCTTGGCAAAATTGCTAGCACTTCAACTGCTGCCTTTTCAGTTGGTAGACTCTGCCCCCTTCCGTGAGTTTGTGGAATGAGCGGTTCCTCAGTGGCAGGTACCCAAACTCCACTTTTTCTCACGGTAGGCGATTCCGGCTCTCTACCGGCATGTGGAAGGCAATGTCCATGCCTCGCTGGACAGGGCGGTCAGCGGTAAGGTGCATATTACCGCTGACTCATGGTCCAGCAGGCATGGACAGGGACGTTACCTATGTTTCACGGCGCATTGGGTGACTCTGCTGGCAGCTGGGAAGGATGCAGGACAAGGTGCAGTAGTGTTGGAGGTTGTTCCGCCACCACGCCTCCAAAATGCTAATGATTGTGACACACCTCTCTCCTCCACCACCTCCTCTTCTTCTTCCTCCATGGCCTCTTTCTGTGCTTTGTCCTCGGAACCAGCGGTGCTCCGTAGCCGTTCAAGGGGCTACGCAAGTACGCAGGCCAAAAGATGCCATGCGGTGCTTGAGCTGGTGTGCTTGGGGGACAGGAGCCACAATGGGGCAGAGGTTCTGTCAGCTCTGCAGGGGCAGGTTCAGAGGTGGTTGATGCCATGCCAACTTAAGGCAGGAATGGTGGTTTGCGACAATGGCACCAACCTCCTCTCTGCCCTCTGACAGGGACAAATGACCCATGTGCCCTGTTTGGCTCACGTCCTTAACTTGGTGGTTCTTGGGCAGGTACCCAGGCTTACAGGATGTCCTGAGGCAGGCCAGGAAAGTCTGTGTGCATTTCCGCCAGTCATATAATGCCAGTGCTCGGCTGACGGACCTCCAAAAGGAGTTTAACCTTCCCAAGAACCGCCTAATCTGTGACATGCCCACCAGGTGGAACTCAACGTTGGCCATGCTGCAGCGGCTGCACTCGCAGCAGAGGGCCATCAATGAGTACCTGTGCGACTATGGCGCCAGGACAGGGTCAGGGGAGCTTGTTTTTTTTTCCCCACGCCAGTGGGCCATGATCAGGGGTGCATGCACTGTCCTGTCCCCATTTGAGGAGGCCACGAGGATGGTGAGCAGTGACAGTGCATGCATCAGTGACACTGTCCCCCTTGTCCACCTGTTGGAGCACACGCTGCGTGGAATAATGGACAGGGCACTTGAGGCAGAACAGAGGCAGGAAGAGGAGGACTTCATTAGCTCTCAAGGCCCCCTTTATCCAGACAGTGTTCCTGCGTGCCCGCCGATCACACAGGAAGAGGACGAGGAGGAAGATTGTGTCAGTATGGAGGTGGAGCCTGGCACTCAGCATCAGCAGCAGTCTTCAAGGGATCAGTCCCAAGAAACCCATGGACTTGTACGTAGCTGGGAGGAGGTGGCTGCGGACCATGTCGTCCTTAGTGACCCAGAGGACTCCGGACCGAATGCCTCAGCAAACCTACGCTGCATGGCCTCCCTGATCCTGCAAAGCCTGCGTAAGGATCCTCGTATTCGTGGTATCAAGGAGAAGGACCAATACTGGCTGGCAACCCTCCTTAATCCACGTTACAAGGGTAAAGTTGGGGACCTTATCTTGCCATCGCAGAGGGAGCAGAGGATGAAACATCTTCGGGAGGCCTTGCAGAAAGGTCTGTGCAATGCGTTCCCAGAGACTGGGAGGTTACAAACTCCTGTTTCTGGACAACGTGTTGCTGAGGCTTCGGTCAGTCAAAGAAGGAACGGTGGAGAAGGTGGCCGTCTGACCGATGCGTTCAGACAATTTTTTGGTCCACAGCCCCAAGGTATGATCGGTTCCAGCAACCTTCGCCAGCGTCTGTTTTACATGGTGCAGGAATACCTAGGGGCAAGATCAGACTTGGACACCTTTCCCACCAAAAATCCTCTGGGTTACTGGGTCTTGAGGATGGATCACTGGCCAGAGCTTGCACAGTATGCAATTGAGCTACTGGCCTGTCCTGCATCCAGCGTTCTTTCGGAACGCACATTCAGTGCTGCTGGAGGCGTGGTAACCGATCACAGGGTGCGTCTGTCCACCGACTCGGTCGATCGACTGACCTTCATAAAAATGAATCAGTCTTGGATCACCACCAGCTACCAAGCACCTGATGCTGATGTAACCGAATAATTTTTTTTGAAATCTCAGATCCCTTCAAAGACTGCCTATGCTGATGCTGAGTGACTATCCCTGAGTAATTATCCTCTTCCTCCTCAATGATCACACTGATAGCTTGTAAGAACATTTTTGGTTCTGGGCGCCACCACCAGTGCCTAAGGCACAATTTTTCAGCCCCTGTTTAACAGGGGCGTGTAATTACAATTTTTGATGCAATAATTTGCAGCAGGGCTCGTTCCTGCGTTCCAACTAGAGTGTCTGTGAGGGGTTGCAGTGTTGTGGCACCAGCACCAGTGCCTAAGGCCCAATTTTTCAGCCCTTGTTTAACAGGGGCGTGTAATTACAATTTTTGATGCAATACTTTGCAGCAGGGCTCGTTCCTGCGTTCCAACTAGAGTGTCTGTGAGGGGTTGCAGTGTTGTGGCACCAGCACCAGTGCCTAAGGCCTAATTTTTAAGCCCCCGTTCAACAGGGGCATGTAATTACAATTCTTGATCTAATATTTCACAGCAGGGCCCATTTCTGCACCCACCAAGAGCGAGTGAGGACTTACAGTGTTGTGGCACCACCACCACCACCACCACCAAAGGCCCAATTTTTCTGCCCTTGTTCAACAGGGGCATGTAATTACAATTCTTGATCTAATATTTCACAGCAGGGCCCATTTCTGCACCCACCAGAGCGAGTGAGGACTTTACAGTGTTGTGGCACCAGCACCACCACCACCACCAAAGGCCCAGTTTTTCTGCCCCTGTTCAACAGGGGCATGTACCGTATATACTCGTGTATAAGTCGAATTTTTCAGCCCCTTTTTTGGGGCTGAAAGTGCCTCCTTCGACTTATACACGAGTCACCGCCGTCTGCCTACATGATCAGCGTGTCATGCAGGCAGACGGCGGCCAGCATGTGATACAATCTAGTGTACTCGGCAGCGGCTCTCACAGTTCAAAAGCCGCGCCTCCTTGTCTGTGATAGGCAGTCAGTGTACAGCCTATCACGGACATTCTCTCATCTTCGTCCGTGGTATGAGGATGAGAGAATGTCCGTGACTGGCTGACCGCTAACTGCTGGGAAATTGAGTTTTTTGGACGAGGAGGCGGCGCGGCTTTTGAACAGTGAATGGCCGTCGGTGCAGAGCGGCACACGGAGGATGCACAGGACACAGGTAGAATGCACACACACACACACACACAGACACATGCACACAGGTACATATACACATGACAGATACACAGGACACAGGTACATGACACAGGTACATATACACATGACACATATGCACAGGACACATATGCACAGGACACATATGCACAGGACACATGACAAATATGCACAGGACACAGGGAGGTATACAGCTGCAGATGGGCATTGTTGACCCTCTTTTTCCACTTACAGTAGCTGCTGCATTTCTCACCCTCGTCTTATACTCGGGTCAATAAGTTTTTCCCATTTTTTTGTGGTAAATTAGGGTCACGACTTATACTCGAGTATATACGGTAATTACAATTCTCGATCTAATATTTCACAGCAGGGCCCTGTGAGGGCTTACAGTGTTGTGGCCACAACAACACCTAAGGCCCAAATTTCTGCTGAGTATATAGGGCAGGCCCCTACTTTCAAACATCTAACTTACAAACGACTCCTACTTGCAAACGGAAGGAGACAACAGGAAGTGAGATGAAATCTACCCCTAGGAAGGGAAATTCTCTCCTGTAAGAGTTAATATGGGAAAAACATTTCTCCTTTCCACTGATGCTTTCCAATCCTTGTTCCACAAAAAACCCCAAATTTTCAAAAAACATTTGTCATTGGGACAAAAAGTGAGGTAAAATCTTCTGAAGAGGAGGAAAGACAGCAAAACAAATGTCACAGGGGTGATAACCCTTCCCTATGTTTTCCAAAAAGCTTAAAAAATTTTTTGGCTGGAGCTAAACACGTTAAAAATGTACCCGTTCAAAATTACAAACAGATTCTACTTAACAACAAACCTACAGTCCCTGTCTTGTTTGCACCGCCTGTATACTGCTGTTCAGAGTATATAGGGCCTGGTGGCCCCACACCTTTCCTTATTTTAATTTGGGTGCGGGGTTCCCCTTAATATCCATACAAGACCCAAAGGGCCTGGTAATGGACTGGGGGGTACCCATGCCGTTTGTCTCACTGATTTTCATCCATATTGCCAGGACCCAACATTACATTAAACCCGCAAGCAGTTTTAAATGAGATTTTTTCCTTTAAAAATGACATTTGGTGCAGGGACTGTTCTAAACACGGGAAACACACGCCACTTTACAGGCATACTATAGACACCCCCCAGGTACGATATTTAAAGGAACATTTCACTTTTTTTTTTTTTTACTTTAAGCATCATTAAAATCACTGCTCCCGAAAAAACGGCCGTTTTTAAAAGGTTTTTTTGCATTGATACATGTCCCCTGGGGTAGGACCCGGGTCCCCAAACCCTTTTAAGGACAATACCATGCAAATTAGCCTTTAAAATTAGCACTTTTGATTTTGAACGTTCGAGTCCCATAGACGTCAATGGGGTTCTAACGTTTGTGCGAATTTTCGGTCCGTTCGCAGGTTCTGGTGCGAACCGAACCTGGGGGTGTTCGGCTCATCCCTACTCATAAGTATTCCACCTCCTCCCTTGCTCCATTAGTGATGTCATCTCTCACATTCACTTGTACATCATTTTTGATATACAGGCATACCCCTCCCCCTTTTTTCCCCTCTTTATCCCTGTGATATAGGGAATACCCTTGAATGGTTGCCAGCCAATCATGAGAGCTGTTGAACCAAGTCTCTGAAATTCCTACAAATATCTAAATTCTCCTTGTACAACAGTAGCTCTATTTCTCCCATCTTTTCCGCCAGACTCCTGGCATTGGTGAACATGCCACGTAGTTTAGACCGGTCGCATACTATCTCCTTATTGGGTGTTCTGAGGTTGCAAATAGGACTTGTTACTGTACTTACCTCGAGTTTAGGTGCTTTAGTCAACCTACCACTAATGCCCCCAATACTACCCTCTGGAATTTGTTCCGTGCTGACTATCTCTACCTCTGGACCCTCTTCCCCATCGCCTAGATTAAAAGCCCCTCTAACTTGTCGGCCATATTCACTCCCAGTCAATCTTCACCTTCTCCATTTAGGTGCAGTCCGTCCCTGCTAAAGAGCTGGTAACCGACTGAGAAGTCAGCCCAGTTCTCCAGGAAATCAAACCCCTACTTTCTACAACAGCTCCTCTGCCACTTGTTTACTTCCCTAATCTCCCTCTGCCTTTTTGGTGTGGCTCGATGTACCGGTAGTATTTCTGAGAATACTACCTTGGGGGTCCTTTTCCTCAATTTAGCTCCTAAGTCCCTAAAATCATTTTTTAGGACGTTCTACCTTCCTCTGACTTTGTCATTGGTGCCAACGTGCACCCATCTCTTTAAAAAAATACGGTGGCATTTTGTTCAGTTTGCATGAATGCACAACAGCTAACCACACTGGGTGGATGACATGCTCTTATCGTTATGTATCTTCTGAGTTGCCATTTGTTATTTTTATTAAAGTCATTTTCTATATACTGCATTTAGTTGGCGCCCTCTACTGTTTCCTTTATATATTGCAGATATCACTTCAGTCTCATTGAGGAGCTGCTACGGATATTTTTGGACCTATGGACTTTCTAGTTTAATCCTACACCCCCACTCCACATTCATGTGTAGGATTATTTTTTTTTAGCTCAGCTGTATCCCTATCTGCACCATTTTCAATTATTCCTTCTGTGACCTATATACTGCACGTAGCTGCTGCCCTCTGCTGTTTCCTTTGTTGAAACACTGCATATTTAGATGGCAAATTTTCACTTATGACTATCTTAAGTGAAACTCCAGCCAAGTTTCTTTTTTGGATACCATAGGCAAGGGTTGGAACTTTTTCATGCTATTCTTTTTGTCTTTATTCTTATTGAGGAAGATTTAAATCCCATTTCCTGTCCAAGTGATCGAATGGCAGTGGTCAACAACATCCCACGTTGATTCAAACATTCTCAGCTACATTGGTGAAAGTTAATCTATGATTGGCTAATAGGTGAAACTGCAGGCCAATGCTTTTTTGCACACAGTTATTACACATCACAAACAGCAAATTGTAAAGGTACTTACAAACACTGGGCCCCAAAAAGGAATGCCACTTAAAAGTGTGGCACCAAGGACAAGGAAGGCCAATGCAATGCCGAGAGCAATCTCCAAGATGGCTGCCACAATGACCAGAATCTGAAGTGGAAAAGAACAAGGCTTAATTAGTTTGATGCAGCTTTGCACAATACTCTGCTAAGTGCCATTGATATCTAATGGTCTACTAGCGATAAATGAAAAGATTTGCCTAGTTGATGATTCAGCCCAGAGGGGGATTCTTTCAAGGCAAGTTCAAGTTCCTCAAAGAACTTTTTTCATTTTTTACCAAAAGTCAAACAGCCATTTGAAACTGACATGACATTTGTTAGGATCCCTGTACAGACTTATATCTAGCCCATCATCTGCCTATACCTTTTTTAACTCTGTTCTTAAATCAATCTCTAGCACATCTACCAGAACACGCGCAGCTTCTCCATTTCCCAGGAAACCATTGTGACCAAACCCCTATGAGGTCCAAGTTAAAGCTGAATACCAGGTGCCAACTGGGATTATCTTGGTCGGAGATATTCGAAAGATCAAGGAGCACCTCGGAGCACCTCAAAAGCTACCATCCATACGGATTATACCCCTGAGGGGAAGGCGTGAATAGACCCCATTAGGGGTCTTAAGGGAAGGTGAGCTCATAAGTTGACTGGTGGAGGGTCCTTATCATCTTTCACAGAAAGATTCCAATATTTTCACAGTTGGCAAGGACTATCATCACTTTAGCCACAGGGTGGCACTGTTCCACAGCTTTTTAATTTTATGCATAAGTTACCATTATTTTGTTTTATTTAGGTAGAGCTTCACTGTTTGATTATTACCATGTGATAGCTGTGGGCCAATCACAGCATAGGAAACAGCTGTTATGAATGAATTCATTCATAACAGCTTTGTTGACACTGTGATCGCATAGCGATCACATGATCACGGGGCCCTGAGTACCAGGATCCACAGTCTGCTGTGTCCAGTGCGCCGCGCGCCCCTAACCCAGAGCAGGCTGGATCACATACATGTATGTGATCCTGCCTGCCTGCTCCGCCCACCTGCAGTAAAAGTATTGTGGGCAGTTGGCAAGGGCTTAAACCTTCTATTGCATTCCAATACATTTGCTTTCTTCATGGAATGGTCACCATAAACTTTTTGTAACCAAGCTAGTTTTACTCGCACATTTGCCAATTTTCACGCAAAATTTGATGTTAATCCTCTGCTTCAGGTTTCTGTCACTCTTTTTCAGCACACATTTTATTTCTTCTGTTACTCCATAAGTCTGAGTCAACTGGTCTGCAACCAAAGCGAGTGCAAGTTAGAAGGTGTCAGAACTTGAGTGAGAATGGCTGTGTGACCACCATAGTGCTACGCTGCGGGCATTCCGAGAATTACATTGTCACACCTCCTATATTTCTGTGTGCTAACAGTGCTGAATTATGGTTTACATGGAAAATACAAGGACAACAAGTAGGTAAAACACTTTGAACTCAATTTGAAAAAAAAAAATAGTTTGCCCCACTTATAAGTTTGACAGTTGCTGGAGCTGTTAACACTCAGAAGTAAATCTTAAAGTGGTTCTAACGGCAGAAGGTTTTTTATCTTTCAGTTCAATAATTTTTATTGAAAGAAAATTTTTCAGATTTAACAAAAAAAGAAGATAACAAGACAAATACAAAAGTACAGAAATATAGGAAATGATGCCAAGTTGATGAACATTACATTTCAGGACAGTGCAGATCGCCCCTTAATGAGTGTACTTTTCCAGTTCCACCCCGGGCATCGAACGCCCCAATGGGATGATACTGCATGCGATGCCCGAGATCGTCCGGGTCACTCTGTTTATTCTATTAGTGAGTTACATTAAATTTTTGTTATACCAAACCGGAAGAATTTGTGTACTCAACCTTGAGTATTGTATGCACTACTAATATGATCAAGATGCCACAACATTTACATAGCATAATGGAGAAAACCTCTTCACAGATATATAGTTTAACAATTAGCTAAATATTCCAGTGAGCCTTGTTATTTTGAAACCATTCAAGCCACGGACTTCAGCTATGGTATTTTGATTGATAGTTATCCTGGGAAGCAGCGAACATCATCTGATAGGTTATGTGTAGATTAGCAGTCCTTATTACTTCTATGAGAGTTGGGTTTTCAGTGTTTTTCCACTTCCTAACTATTGCTAGTCTAGCACCCACAAGGACATGAAAGACTATGTTTCTAAGGACTGGTGGGACTTTCTTTATTCCTAATGATAGAATACCAAGTTCTGGATTTTTGGGAAGGGGAGTGTCAGTGAGTTTTCTTATTAGATCAAAGACATGTTACCAGAAGGTCTTTAATGATGGGCAAGCCCATAGTATATGCATGAGTGAACCCCTGTGTCCACATTGTCTCCAGAAGAGTGGAGATGTTTGGGAATGAAATCCAGCTATCCTTGTGGGTGTTAGATACCATCTTAGGAGTCATTTCTTGGAAACTTCCCATAAATTGACACATTTGGTAGCTACATAGGTGATCTTAAGTGAATTTTGCCATTGCTCTATAGAGTAGGAAGACATTAAATCTAGTTCCCAAGTTTTCATGGATGGGGTTTTGGAGAGTTCAGATTTTTGGTTCAAGAAGTTGTAGAAAAGTGATATGCCTTTAATAGAAGCGACAGGGTTAGTAAGATATAGGAAGATCCTGTTTGGTATAGAAATGTAAGGTGTGGGAATGACTGATAATAGATGTGCTATTTGGTTATAAGTATATAGGTCCTTTGGTTCTAGGCCATGATCTTTTTGAATTGCTCTGAATGTTTTAATTGACGGACCAATTGTGATATCTTCTACGGTAGTAATGCCCCTCGACGTCCATTTTCGTACATTTAAGTCAGGGATTAGTAATTGTAGGCTCGAGATGGGTAATGGTATGGATTTGGTGTTATGTGTGGACATAGCGCTATTTAGGAGTATGTTCCATGCTCGAAGCGTGGCTTTCATAGTGGGTGACATATTACCTGCTTTCGAGGGGTTAAAGGTGCTTGTTAGGAGCAGGTCATATGTATTACTGTTAATGCATTGAGATTTCTCTAATTCTATCCATCTAGGTGTTTGGTTTTGTGGGAACCACTGTTTTGCTTGAGCTAGCATGGCGGCTAAGTAGTAATCTTTCAGCAGCATGTGACCTACCCCCCCTGCTCTCCTAGATTTGATCAATTTTTGAAATGCACACCTAGCTTTTTTCTTTTGCCATAAGTACGGTATGTATTAATTACTGATTGGGCTTTAGAGAAGAAGATTTCGGGGACCAGAATAGGGAGGACTCATGAGGGACTTAAATGCCGCTAATCTTCGCGACCATGTCATTTCTGTTTTCATTATATTGCAAAGTTTCGAGTTAAGACCTTGGAGGAAAAGCGTGTATTTTGCGCTAAATAGTTGTTCGGTCTTTTCAGTTAATGTTGTGCCTACGTATTGTATTCCCGTTGAACTCCAAGTATAAGGGAATTGCTTCTGAAGTCTAGTTTTCGTATGGTCATCTATTCCTAATCCTAATATTTGGGACTTACTTTCATTTACCTTGTAATATGATATTTGATTAAACAAAGAAAGAGCTTCATGTGCTGCAGCCAGGGAAGGTTCCACTTCTGATAAAATCATGATAACATCATCAGCAAATAGGTTGATGGTGTGATCAGTACCACCAGCTGAAAATCCTGTGATTTGGGGATGCGATCTAATGTGGATAGCAAGGGGTTCCATCAATAAGTTAAAAATTAGAGGGGATAGGGGGCATCCTTGCCTTGTTCCATTGGATATAGAGAAGGGAGAGGATAGTATACCTGATAAATACACCCTGGCGGACGGTTTGGAGTATAGAGCCATGATGGCCGAAAGTATGTTCCCTCCAAATTCAAATGTTTCTAGCACCTTAACCAAATACTGCCAATGTATACGGTTGATGGCCTTCTCTGCATTCAGCGTTAGCGGAGGTAAGGAAAAGGCCTTCTCTGCTCCTAAGTGTATAATATTGATTAGTCTTCGGGTGGCATCGGACGTCTGTCTATTTTTGGTGAAACCCGTTTGATCGGGATGAATAAGCGTTGATAATATGTCTATTAGGCAGGCGGCTATTAATTTCACATAGATCTTCAGGTCAATATTCAAAAGTCAATATACAACATGTGGATGTGAGCGCTGTGTTCAACACAATTAGAGACAGTTGTAACCCCCCAGACTTATTGCTCTTGGTAGAGAGAGGATAAAGTGGTTGGGAAGATTAATACACAGCTACACACGTTAATAACAAACTTGAAACTATAATAATATAATGGGTAATTAAAACAAAACAGACTCTAAGCTGCTAAAAGTCCAAAAAAACTTGATTATAGTCCATTTTATTTGAAAGCAACTATAGAAGGCAGCCCTGTAGATATGGAAGAAGCAATCCTCTGGGTACTTAAGAAAAAGAACAACAAGAGCGCCACTCTAAGTGCAGTAATAAAAACAAATTTAATATATCTTTAAAATAGGTACTCACAAGGGTACATGTAAACAGGCATGTGGGTAACAAATGGGTGGTGTCAGGTGTCCCGAGAGTAGTGTCCAGTCACATCGTGTAGTGGCGTTCTTCTTCACATGACAGGCTGCGCTGCTGAATGATCGGTATTTCCTGCCGCTGGAACGCACTGCTTGTGATCAGGGGAACGGGGTCACTTCCTGGTTCATGCAGAGATAGGCAGATAGGCTATCTGTACCCTTGTGAGTACCTATTTTAAAGATATATTAAATTCGTTTTTAATACTGCACTTAGAGTGGCGCTCTTGTTGTTCTTTTTCTTCAATATTCAAAAGTGAAATTGGCCTGAAGTTTGTAGGGGAGTCTGGTTCTTTCCCTGGCTTAGGTAAAGTTAAAATAATGCCCCGTACACATGAGCGGAAATTCCGCCAGCAAAAGTCCGATGAGAGCTTTTGGTCGGAAATTGCGACCGTGTGTATGCTCCATCGGACTTTTGCTGGCAGAATTCCAGCCAGCTGTGGGGGCACTTGACAGGAGGGAGGGGCCAGGAGTGCCAACGAGAGACCCGAGAAGAGGAGGATCCAGGCTGCTCTGTGCAAAACAACTGCACAGAGCAGGTAAGTATAACAGGTTTGTTATTTTTAAAGAAGAAAAAAAACAAGACTTTAGTATTTAAAGTATTTGTGAACATGGTGGGGTTGATTTACTAAAACCAGAGAGTGCAAAATCTGGTGCAGCTGTGCATGGTAGCCAATCATCTTCTAACTTCAGTTTGTTCAATTAAGCTTTGACAAAAAAAAAAGCCTGGAAGCTGATTGATTTCTCTGCAATGCTGCACCAGATATTACACTTTCCAGTTTTAGTAAATCAACCATTGCTACACAAGAAAATACAATTAAAAGAAATAGGATTTTACAGTAAGTGTACCCACTATTATTTTTGTAACAAACATTTTTTATGTAGTTATTTTTAATTGTGTTTTTCCATGGTCATGTGACCGCACAGCCACCCCCTCTCTTACTTCCTCATAGTAAGTGGGCTGACTTCACATACAGATGGGAAGTATTTCCCCATTTGTTTTGGCTATGGGCAGCTTCAGATTGACAGCGAGGCGCCTATTGGGGGGCCGCTGTCAGTCAACTCAGGAGGGCTAGGCAGACGGCATGGTTATTAAATTTATTATTGAGATACATGTAGATCTTTGTAGATACAGGACCCTGTCTTGATACACAAGATCTACCTGTATCTCCATTTCTTCTCTCCCCCTATACACGTTTAGGTGTGGTTCCCATAATTTCCTGGGCTCCCTGTATGATTAAACTGTTTGCCATATGGTCACCTTTAATACTTACTCCCAGAGCCTTTGGTTTACCCTTCAGAAACGTTTGGAAAAATGGTACAGATGGGTCTATATTTTGGGGTATGATGGCGGTCAGCTGCGATTGTGTTGCCACAGTGGGGACACTCCAGGTCTGGGTTGCAGGAGGGCCGTTGTACATGGGGGGTTGTGGACTGACATTCTTATGATAAGATACTACAGGCACATTTGACGCTGGGACTGCAGATGGGTATTCAGGTGGAGCGCTGCTCATTGGAGTCTCATAGATATGAGATACGATTTCACTCGCATAATCTGACATCATGAAATCTAAAATAGAAGAAAGAGGTTTAAAAAGTTAAAATCAGGGTTTTGCATGCCTTCCCAAATAAATCAACAAAACAGTGTGACAATATTTTGCTGAACCACTGTATTAGGAGAAGGATCCTAATATAAATGTAGCAAGGTCCTGGGTTCCCTTTGGTCTAATCAGAATCTCCAGTTAGGTACAGCTGACATCCTTCTGTGTAGAGTGGGTTACAAGGCATGGTGGCTGTGATCCAAGATAGATTCATGGGCTCCAAACACTTCTTGAATGCAAAGACATTTATTTTCTCTTGAACAGAACTGTGGGAGAGAGGGTTTAGGGCAAGGACACCCTTTAGTGGTTGCAATGTTAATTAACAGACTCCGAGACTTCTATAGGTAGACAGCCATGCAGGAAAAGGCACCCAGCAGGGCACCACATCTACATATGTAGACACACTGTCTCCTATGGCACAGTCTTATAACAGTTTCTGTTATGCTGCAAATACTGTTATACTGCAAATAAACAGGTACAACAGAACAGTATAACTTATGTAGGAGGACTTGTTTCATCGCTGTGTACCACCTGAGGCCAGTCACTCCACTGGATATGTAAGGGTCTACAACCACGTTCTGTACAGGGTACAAAATAAAACTCCTCGATCAACCCTTATAGAAAGTTTTCTTTTCACTGAAGCACAGGTTCCCACTCCCCTGTATGAGCTGGATTTCATGGAAACATGCTTATTTTAACACATATGGGACAAGAATCCCTGACTCTGAGATGTTACTGTCCTTATAACTGTAGCGCTACCCCCGCAGGAGCCACTGGTGAATGTTGGTTATCTCCCACTCTGCACAGCCAGACACATACATTTTCTAATCACTCCTGAGACAAGTAGCAGTCCTGTAGCTTTGTTTGTTTTTTTTATTTTGTTACTTAACCAGTTGCCGACCACCGCACACCGATGTACGTTGGTACAATGGCACGGGCAGGCATAAGGGCTTACCTGTACGTCCTTGCCTGCCCGCGGGCGGGGGGTCCGATCAGACCCCCTCCCGGTGCCTGCGGCGGTCGGATTAGCGTCAGGAGTGATCCGAGCTGAGGGGGAGGCCACTGATTCATGGCCACCCCCTCATGATCGCTCCTGGCGAATGATAATATTCCTCTGCTACTGTAATGTAAACAGCGTCAGAGGAAGTGATGTCATCGCTCCTTGTGAAGCCTTTTCGTTTCGGCTTCCGAGGAGAGAAGACATCAAGTAAGTCTGCACAACACTACACATACAGTAGAACACTCTACTCACCCTCCGATCACCCCCCTGCACCGCCTGTCACAGTGACACCAATAGCAGTTTTTTTTTTTACTGATTATTGCATTGGTGTCATCTGTGACAGTTAGACCCCTTTCACACTGGGGCGTTTTTCAGGCGCTTTAGCATTAAAAAAAGCGCACGTAAAGCGCCTGAAAGAAGCCTCATCTGTAACTACAATGTGAAAGCCCAAGCCCTTTCACACTGCGAGTACCCGAAAAATGCTGGTAAACCGCCGCTTAAGACCCCTTTCACACTGGGGCGTTTTTCAGGTGTTTTTCGGGCCCTGGCTGCGTGAAAGGGCTCGGGCCATCGGCGCACCCAGCCCGGTGGCAAAAACACGAAAGCGCTGCAAAGAAGCTGCTTGCAGGACTTTTTTTGACGCCCTGCCAACGCAGCGCCCCAGTGTGAAAGCACTCGGACTTTCACATTGGGATTGCAGATGAGGCTTCTTTCAGGCGCTTTACAGGTGCTTTTTTTAATGCTAAAACGCCTGAAAAACGTCCCAGTGTGAAGGGGGCTTATAAGTGGTAGGGCAGTTGGTGGTATGTTCCTTTAGGTCTAGGGTAACCCCCTAACCCCTCCAATAAAGTTTTAACCCCTTGATCATCCCCCGTCGCCAATGTCACTAAGCGATCATTTATCTGATCGCTGTATTAGTGTCACAGGTGACGCTAGTTAGGCAGGTAAGTATTTAAGTTCGCCGTCAGGTTTTTATAGCATCAGGTACCCCCATATACTACCTAGTAAAGGTTTTAACCCCCTAATTGCCCCCTAGTTAACCCTTTCATCAGTGATCACTATATAACTGTTACGGGTGACGCTGGTTAGTTAGTTCATTTTTTATAGTGTCAGGGCAACCGCCGTTTATTACCGAATAAAGGTTTAACCCCCTGATCGCCCAGCGGGTGATATAAGTTAGGTTTTAGGATCAGATAGGGTCTGTGTCGCCCCAGGCAGTGTCAGGTTAGTGCCAGTACCGCTAACATCCACGCACGCAGCATATACCTCCCTTAGTGGTTTAGTGTCTGAACGGATCAATATCTGATCTGATCAGATCTATACTAGCGTCCCCAGCAGTTTAGGGTTCCCAAAAATGCAGTGTTAGCGGGATCAGCCCAGATACCTGCCAGCACCTGCGTTTTGCCCCTCCGCCCAGCCCAGCCCAGCCCAGCCCACCCAAGTGCAGTATCGATCGATCACTGTCACTTACAAAACACTAAACACATAACTGCAGCGTTCGCAGAGTCAGGCCTGATCCCTGCGATCGCTAACAGTTTTTTTGGTAGCATTTTGATACAGTCACTAACAGTCAGGAGCTTTTTTACCTGTGAGTCTCACTACTGTACCACTAAATTTAGAGCCCAAAATGGCAAATCGAAGGTACAGTAGTGAAGAGGCCTGCAAATTTCTGAGAATGACAGATAGTGAAGAGGAAGTCACTCATCTGTCAGATTCAGGCTCAGAATACGAACCTGTAGACAGCAGCCGCTCCATGACAGATAGCTCTGACGACGGAGTTGTGGTCCCTGCCAAGGTCAGGCGTACCAGGCCCCAATCTTCTTCTGCTGTTGAGGTGCAAGAACCGCAGAGCTCTCGTATGGAGCAGAGAAGTACTAGCGCCGCTATTCCTTCTGGTGAACTGGAAAGCACCAGCAGCCTAGTACACCCTGGTCGTACATCCAGCACTGCAGTAACACGTGGTGATGTGGCGAGTCCCATAAGTTCAGTTCAAGCTGGCGAGGTGGCAAGCACAAGTAGTGTCCCGCTGCCACCAAGAAGACGAACAAAGGCCCGTCGTGCCCATAGTGCCCTTCCTGCTGCATTCGCCAATCCTAATTGGGAACCCACTACTTCTGCAGCACCCGTACTTCCCCCATTCACTGGCCAACCCAGCATTCAGGTGGAAACAGTTGATTTTACGTCACTTGATTTTTATTCGCTGTTTTTCACCGAAGATCTCTATAGATCTATTGTGTTGACAAGCGTACAAATTGCTTTGGTCCACATCACTTTTTAGTCACTTGTTTGATCATCAGATTGGAGCATGTGGTACCGTGCGATCTAATCGCCAGGGCTTTCCCCAGTGGCTTGTAGATTCCTGTCTTAGGCTGGGGGAGAGAGCCTGCATGAAGTGTAATAACTTGCTCGCTATGAAGTGGAGGGATAATAAGAATGTTTTCGTTCTTACCTCCCTTCATGCAGACACGACTGTCCAAATTACTACGGCGACTGGTGTTGTGGAGAAACCCCTCTGTGTTCACGAATATAACCAAAATATGGGAGGGGTGGACCTCAACGACCAGTTGTTGGCGCCGTACTTAGTTGCCCGTAAGGCCAGACACTGGTGAAAAAAAGTGTCTGTATACTTATTTCAATTGGCTTTGCTGAACACTCATGTGCTATACAGAGCTTCAGGAAGGACTGGATCCTTCCTTAAATTCCAGGAAGAGATCGTCAGAGCCCTTCTGTTTCCAGACGGTGCTCCACCTCACCTTCCCCAACTAACTGCAGTATGGCGGCTGCATGAGAGGCATTTTCCTTATGTCCTCCCGAGTACCCCTACCCAACGAGCCCCCCAAAGAAAATGTTGTGTCTGTAGAAAGCGCAGATATAGGTGTGACACCTGCTATTATTGTCCCTTCTGTCCTGACAATCCTGGTCTTTGCATTGGTGAATGTTTTGAGCGCTACCATACACTAGTCGAGTTTTAGCATAGGGTACAGCATTGCACAGACTAGGCACACTTTCACAAGGTCTCCCAAGATGCCATCGCATTTTGAGAGACCCAAACCTGCAACCGGTTACAGTTACAAGAGTTACAGTTACAAAAAAAAGTGTAAAAAAAAAAAAATACACAAAAAAATATAAAATAAAAAAACAAAAATAGTTGTCGTTTTTTGTTCTCTCTCTCTCTCTCTCTCTCTCTCTCTATTTTCTCTCTATTGTTCTGCTCTTTTTTACTGTATTCTATTCTGCAATGTTGTATTGTTATTATGGTTTATCATGTTTGCTTTTCAGGTATGTCATTTTTTTATACTTTACTGTTTACTGTGTTTTATTGTTAACCATCATTTGCTTAGCAGGTAAGCCATTCAGTTGCAGCGCGGATTTATTTATCTTGACAGCAACAGCGTTTGCTCCCACGATACATAAAGCCGTGACTCCAGCGCTGTAGGGGGTGATTTCACCACCACAGTTAAAAAAAAAGAGCATATATGCTGAAGCATGGGGCAGCAGGGGCGGAGGAGCGATTTGCACCTAACTTTTGGGGCGGATGCCGCCATGCTTCGGCAAATATAAATGGTTCATGTATGCCCATCATTAGAAGTGGGTGGATGAAGGGAGGTTGATCGGTGGGTATGCCCACCATTAGAATCTTTTTCTTTCATTCAGCCCACAGGCTGCATGAAAAAAAAGATTACAATATATGCCTAACAAGGACCAGCAACGTACTGGTATGTTGCTGGACTTTGAGTAGTTATACCAGAACGATGCCTGCAGGTTTAGGTATCATCTTGGTATCATTCTTTTCAGCCAGCGGTCGGCTTTCTTGTAAAAGCAATCCTAGTGGCTAATTCCCTCCAACTGCTTGTAAAAGCAGTCTAGAGGCTAATGCCCCCCCCCCCCCCCACCGCCTTCCATGGTTTTCTCTGGCTCTTCTGTCCCAACAGGGAACCCGAGAATGCAGCCGGTGATTCAGCCAGCTGATCATAGAGCTGATCAGGGACCAGAATGGCTCCAATCATCTCTATGGCCTAAGAAACCGGAAGCCACGAGCATTTCATGACTTAGATTTCGCCGGATGTAAACAGCGCCATTGGGAAATTGGGAAAGCATTTTATCACACCAATCTTGGTGTGGTCAGATGCTTTGAGGGCAGAGGAGATATCTAGGGTCTAATAGACCCCAATTTTTTCAAAAAAGAGTACCTGTCACTACCTATTGCTATCATAATATTTACATTCCCTGAGATAACAATAACAATTATTAAACAAAAATGAAAGGAACAGTTTAAAAATAAGATAAAAAAGCAAAAAAAAAAAAAAAAGACCCCTGTCCCCCCCTGCTCTCATGCAAAGGCGAACACAAGCGTCGGTCTGGCGTCAAATGTAAACAGCAATTGCACCATGCATGTGAGGTATCACCGTGAAGGCCAGATCGAGGGCAGTAATTTTAGCAGTAGACCTCCTCTGTAAATCTAAAGTGGTAACCTGTAAAGGCTTTTAAAAATGTATGTAGTTTGTCGCCACTGCACGTTTGTGCGCAATTTTAAAGCATGTCATGTTTGGTATCCATGTACTCGGCCTAAGATCATCTTTTTTATTTCATCAAACATTTGGGCAATATAGTGTGTTTTAGTGCATTAAAACTGCTACTTGCCAGCCAAGCCTGACAATTTACTTAACCTAACAATAATCCTATCACTTAGCACTCTAGCCATGCTAGAGGGTGCTATATAACAAAGGACTACACTTCCATACCAGGTTCTACCCTAATAAAAAATACAGCGGTTTCTAATTAGAGCACTGACATTAGTCTTACCCCAGAATTGCCTGTGCTGATATAAGTGGGATCTCTATTGGGTCCTCCTCATACTGGTGAGGTGATCAAAGATCACTGGTAAGGAGCAGGTAACCTGCAGTCAATAAAATACAGTCTATGTCAGGGACATACAAAGCACGCCTTCAAAAGGAAGAGTTTCATGGTTTTGTGGAACTAGTCTTGGCAAACTGCAGGTTGGCCAGTTCACCCAAACCAGTTTTCTATATGAAGGGTCACAGTTTACGTTCAGTTCTGATTACCAGGTAGGTACTGGTTTATGGTATAAAGACAACTGCTTTCTAAAATGTTCACAGAAGGGACCTGACAGCATGCACAAGGTGGAGAACAGACAGCTTCAACAAGTTGCCAAACAATGCCATGCTATAGACTCTAATTCATAAGAACCATCCAAAATGTGCACTTTCTGTCTTTTAAATGTCCTCCTTTACACCTCCTATTAGAACAACCTTCTCTAATCAACTTAATAGAATGATAAAATTATTCGAATAACAAGCACAATAAAGGATTTGGAAGGAAGGGACTTTTGATATCGGGCCCTCCAACTATATTCACTGGTACCACATCCCTTTTTAAATGCAATGTTGAAAAACAGAAAACCATAACAGGAGAAAACTAATTGGAATTTTTTTCACGGTACCACACCCAATTTTTTAAAAAGTAGTTAACTCTAAAAATAGTCATACAAACATTAAAATGTCCTGCATACAGGGCATATACTGTAGAGGTACATCTATACATAATGCAAATATTACATGGTGCAGCCATCAAGGAGAAATATAATCTAGGGTGTAATCTTCAATTATGATATGTATAAGGAGTGTTAATTCCCTATAACTTCTTCAACGTGTTTCGCGAGACAAGCACCCACTTCTTAAGGAAGAAAGCAATAAATACACCTCTGTTACAGATGCTGACCAATGTACTTAAAAACATAAAGAAACGGCTTGCACGAGGTGATACCAGTGAAAGGAACGGATACCAGTATCTCAAGAAATTCCCCACAGTGCAAATTGTCCTTCAAATGTCCAGCTGTGAGAACTATTGTCGTTTGAAGGGTTAGATGTTACGTGCAAAAAACTCATGGATCCTCAATAGTGGGTAGACATTTTTGCTGACAAAGGGGATAATCAAAGTCCCATCCATCAAATTTAGTAGCAGCCTAGCCATTCTATTAACATTGGAGTAGAGCTTCAGACCCAGCTCTAGTCACTGAAACATCTTACACAGACATCTTATGAGGTGCTAAAGTGATGTGGACGTAGGTTAACATTTTAAATTCTCAACCACCCATATTGGCATTGTATGTCTATTAAAGCATGTCACGGATCAGAGGGTTACTAGGGGAATACATGAACAATGGAGCCACATGGTCCATAAAGTATCGCTGTTGGTTAATCGTGTTTGGAAGTCAACCAGCATGGACAATTATCACAAGGACCCCAAGCTTCTCCCAATGTGGACAATGGTGGTAGCTATAAACACCACAACAAGCACCAGCTAATATTTAATCTGCCACCATCCAGAAATTACAGGCTTGTGGGAAACCTTATGCCTGACACCTCTGATCAGTGCACTCGGCTCTCAAGTAGACTGGTACACAGGATTTGCAGACCACATACATTGCTCTCACTATCAGTTACAGGTTAGCTAAACAAGGCAATATTCCTTCTATAGTTAGTACAACACCCACTCATGATATCTTACCACCAGCCACCAAAAGAGGAGACTCACCCAAAATCTAGCTGGCTGGACACACACAGGCAAATCTAAATGTTGCATCCAGTCTGATGTACTCTGACTGCTCTGTGGTAGCCAGGGTAATTTCCTCATTCGTCTGATGGTTGTTTGGTAGCTTAAAGTATTTCCTCATTCCTCTGAGATGCCCCAAGCTATTCTGTGAGATATATTCATACACCCTCTGTCTGACAATGAGATCTGTCAATGCCTACGATAACTTCCACACACTGGTACTAATCTGCATGCAATCAGACTGGACATCGTGTTCTGTGTCAGCCAACTCCTGCAATACAGAGAATGTGAGAGCACATCCACATAACGCAGTCTGATACAAATTAACCGCTTGCCAACTGCCCTATAGCAGTTTTACTGGCTACAGTGCAGGCCGCGCTGCACATGATCACGTGTGTGTATATATATATATGTGATCCTGCACTTCTGGGTATCGGGCACGAGTGCGCACCACTGGTGGCTCACTCCCGCTGTGATTCTCCACAGCAGGAGCTGATCAACATTTCCCGATGTCTGCCGGCATCTGCTGATCATTCGGTACACAGGCAGAATGGCAATCTGTCTATGTAAAGCAGATCGCCGTTCTGTCAGTAAGGAAGACATGGATCCTGTGTTCCTGCAAAGCAGGGACACAGATCTATGCCTTCCCTTAGTAAAAGCACCTCCCACGCTACAGTAAAAAACACCAGCTAGGCACACAGTTAACCCTTTGATTGCCCCTGATGTTAACCCCTTCCCAGTCAGTGTCATTAGTACAGTGACAGTGCATATTTTTAGCACTGATCACTGTATCAGTGTCACTGGTCCCCAAAAAAGAGTCAGTGTCCAATTTCTCCACCGCAATATCGCGCTTCTGTCGCTGATCGCCGTCATTACTAGCAAAAAATAAATAAATAAAAGTTCCATAAATCTATCCCCTGGTTTGTAGACGCTATAACTTTTGTGCATACCAATCAATATACGCTTTTTCAGATTTTTTTTTTTTTTTTTTACCAAAAATATGTGGCAGAATACATATTGGCCTAAATTGATGAAGAAAATAGATTTTTTTACATTTTCTTATTGAATGCGTTTTATAGCAGAAAGTAAAAAAATATTGTTTTTTTCTATCTAAATAATTATCGTATGAACAGCTCATGGTACATTAATAGGATGATCACTGGGAAATGATCAAGAGGCTTGCTATCAAGGTCACTCGGCAGAGGGGGGGTGGTGGACAGGACCACTGGCGAAAGACCCAAAAAGAAGAGGATCGTGGCTGCTCTGTGCAAAACCATTTTACGGAGCAGCAGTGGCGGCTGATGCTCAAAGATTTGGGGGGGGTCACAAACTAACAACACCCCCCCACGCACTTGCGAGACCGGCGGAGATCCTGAGCCCACACTTTTTTAAATCCTATTAGAGCCCCTGCGCCCTGTTTGTTATTTAAAAAAAATACAACCTTAATGCCCCGTACACATGAGCGGAAATTTCGCCAGCAAAAGTCTGATGAGAGCTTTTGGTCGAAAATTGCGACCGTGTGTATGCTCCATCGGACTTTTGCTGGCAGAATTCCAGCTAGCAAAAGATTGAGAGCAGGTTCTCTATTTTTCGGTTGGAAAAAGTTCCTATCCGAAAATGCATTCGGACGCGCAAAAAATCACGCATGCTCGGAAACAATTCAACGCATGTTCGGAAGCATTAAACTTAATTTTCTCGGCCCGTCATAGTGTTGTACGTCACCGCGTTCTTGACGGTCGAAAGTTCAGAGAACTTTTGTGTGACCGTGTGTATGCAAGCCAAGCTTGAGCGGAATTGCGCTCAAGTTTGGCTTGCATACACAAGGTCACACAAATTCTGCTCGTGTGTACGGGGCATTAGAATCACTTTAAGCTGATGACCCCCCCCCCCCTTGATATATAGTTGAATGTTTTTGAGAATGATTTGTATATACCAACATTACATTTTTACATTTTGCAATATATTTAATGGTAATTGTATTGGCCACGTATAAATATCACTGACATCCCTATACGGAAAATACAATGTAGCATAACTACAGATTTATGTTTAAAAGTCTGTCTGACATTCTAAGTAAAGGAAAATGCAAATATTTGGCGTGCCATCAGCCAAACTGGATTTTCAATTAAGGTTCAATTTCTGAACCTTATGCTGTGTACACATGACCGGACTTTTCGACCGAACTGGAACGAATCCATCGGGCCATTCGGTCATGTGTGGGCTTCATCGGACCTTTTCTGTTTAAAAATCTGTCGGACTTTAGAAATAGAACATGTTTCAAATCTTTCCGATGGACTCGAGTCCTATTGAAAAATCCATTCGTCTGTATGCTAGTCCGACGGACAAAAAAGGACGCAAGAGTAGCTATTGGCTACTGGCTATGAACTTCCTTATTCTAGTCCGGTCGTACGTCATTACGTTCAAAACGATCGGACTTTGGTGTGATCGTGTGTAGGCAAGTCCATTTCGTTGGAACTCCATCGGAACTCTGTCGAAAAGTCCTTTGGAGTTCAGTCCGACGAAAAGTCCGGTTGTGTGTGTACACGGCATTAGACCTCACTTCTGTGTTCTATAGTTACATAGTCACAGGTTGAAAAAAGACATAACAATACAGATCAATCAATATAAAAAAACATAAAACAAATAGAAAACCTCTATATACACTATCCTTTACCCATAGTTGATCCAGAGGAAGGCAAAAGAAAATACCAATAAAACATGGTCTGATTTGCTCCAGTGGGGGAATAAATCTTTCCTGATCCCCCAGGAAGCAACCAGATATTCCCTAGATTAACTACCCCTGGTGTCATTACCTATAAGTATTAGTATCCAGTTACATTTTGTGCATTTAGCAATACCTATGCCTTTCTGTATTCGGAAATCTCTTTTCCATTAGACGTAAATAGTGCCTCCTTGTCCTCTGTAATATCCTGAAATTGAATAACTCAACAACACATTCAATATTAGACATGTGCAATTCATTTTGTAATGAATCAAAATTCAGCTGAATTTTGCATCTTTCTTACATTCGGATGCATCCGAATGTCCGAAGAAAAAGAATTATAGTGAAAATAACAAATTAACGACATGATTCGTTTGTTCGTTAAAGGTCCAATGAAACAAAAGGTCAATTTAGAGTACATCTTACACTCCAATCAGCTGATTATTTTTGTGCTGGAGGTTGGATTACTGGCAAAGTGCATTCCTGAGAAGGGGGTTGTACTGTATTTGTTTATTGAATCCATTAACACACACAATGACAATATCTCTTCCCCTCTGCTTAAACGGCTTTCCAAACTATGAAACGTTATGACAAATATATATACATACATAAAAATCAAATCAATATACATACAAAACAAATCGATATAACGAATATCGACCCCCCTACAGAAATAACATGTTAAATTATCCGAAAACGAAATAACGTAACAAATATAACAGAACGAAATTATGTATTTTACGAATGAAAACGAAACAATATTTTCCTAGTGCACAAGTCTATTCACTATTAGGGATGAGCCGAACACCCCCCGGTTCGGTTCTCAGCAGAACATGCGAAACAGGCAAAAAATTTGTTCAAACACGCAAACAACATTAAAATGGGACACGAACACGAATAATCCAAAGTGCTAATTTTAAAGGCTTATATGCAGGTTATTGTCATAAAAAGTGTTTGGGGACCTGGGTCCTGCCCCAGGGGACATGTATCAATGCAGAAAAAAGTTTTAAAAATGGCCATTTTTTCGGGAGCAGTGATTTTAATAATGCTTAAAGTGAAACAATAAAAGTGAAATATTCCTTTAAATTTCATACCTGGGGGGTACCTATAGTATGCTTGTAAAGTGGCGCATGTTTCCCGTGTTTACAACAGTCCCTGCACAAAATTACATTTCTTTTTTTTTTTTAATACTTTATTTGATATTTTTCCATACAAAACCAATCCCCTCGATATACAAAAGCAAATACAAATTCATTAACAGAGTTCATCCTACTCCCCCCCCAAAACCCCCATTCCCACCCCACCCCCGTTCCTGCAGAAGGATCTATAAGGAGGCCCATGGAGCATTCATGGACACATAACCATGTCCACTTCGCCGACCCCTCAAGTATTGTCTAAAAATTCCTCGGCATAAATTACATTTCTAAAGGAAAAAAGTCATTTAAAAGTACTCGCAGCTAAAATGAATTGTGGGTCCTGGCAATACACATAAAAGTCATTGAAAAAAACGGCATGGGATTCCCCCACAGTCCATTACCAGGCCCTTTTGGGTCTGGTATGAATATTAAGGGGAACCCCGAACCAAAATTTAAAAAAAAATGGCGTGAGGGCTCCCCCAAAAACCCATATCAGACCCTTATCTGAGCACGCAACCTGGCAGGCCGCAGGAAAAGAGGGGGGACGAGAGAGCGCCCCCCTCCTGAACCATACCAGGCCACATGCCCTCAACATGGGAAGGGTGCTTTGGGGTAGCCCCCCAAAGCACCGTGTCTCCATGTTGATGGGGACAAGGGCCTCACTCCCACAACCCTTGCCTGATGGCCCCGCCCCCTCTGACTCTACGGTGAAGCCATAGGGATGTTCCTGTTCGTCAGAGGGGACGGAGTCACCTAGCGACGTCACCGTGTGGCTCCGCCCTCAGTTATAAAAGAACTGTCACCTGCGAGGATGCGTCATTTGGCGAGTGCCTCCCATGGAGGCGGGTCGGTGCGGCTTTTTTTTTTTTTCTTTTCCGGTTCGTCGGCAGAGCAAGAGAAGAAGAAGAAGACTTCATGGGACATATAATTTTTTATTTTTTAATAAAGGACTTGTCCCAAGCCATGTCATGTCATTTTTACCATTTTGACACTTTTTTTGTGACATGGTAGGGGTACATTTGTACCCCGTTACCATTTCACACAGTGGGGGAGGCTGGAATCTGGGAGTCCCCTTGTTAAAGAGGGCTTCCAGATTCTGATAAGCCCCCCGCCCGCAGACCCCCACAACCACCGGGCAAGGGTTGTGGGGATGAGGCCCTTGTCCCCATCAACATGGGGACAAGGTGCTTTGGGGGGCTACCCCAAAGCACTTGCCCCATGTTGAGGGCATGTGGCTGGTATGGTTCAAGAGGGGGGGTGCTCTCTCGTCCCCCCTTTTCCTGCGGCCTGCCAAGTTGCGTGCTCGGATAAGGGTCTGGTATGGATATTTGGGGGGACCTCCACGCCATTTTTTTTTAATTCTGGTGCGGGGTTCCCCTTAAAATCCATACCAGACCTGAAGGGTTCGGTATGGATTTTGAGGGGGACCCCCACGCAATTTTTTTTTAAATTTTGGTTCAGGGTTCCCCTTAATATTCATACCAGACCCAAAGGGCCTGGTAATGGACTGTAAGGGAATCCCATGCCGTTTTTTTCAATGACTTTTATTTGTATTGCCGACACCCAACAATTCATTATAGCCGCGAGTAGTTTTAAATGACTTTTTTTCCTTCAGAAATGTCATTTTGTGCAGGGACTGTTCTAAACACGGGAAACATGTGCTACTTTACAGGCATACTATAGACACCCCCCCAGGTATGAAATTTAAAGGAATAGAGGCATCAGCCAGAGACCTAAACCAGTCTCATTAATACCATACCCCCATCAGCTACAGAACTCTGAAGGAAAACAGGGCTAATTTGTCCTTCAGACTTTTTTTATTTTTATTTTTTCTTTATTAAATTGCATTTCAATATAACAAAAAATAACACAAACTGCACAACAGTTTTCTTCTTCACAATACATTTAAACCCCCCCCCCCCCCAGGCCCTCCTCTCTCTCGGTCGAGTCAAATGAGTTATGACCTTATGTACTTTCTCCATAATCTCCACAAGTCATAACCTCAACATATCTCCATGTCTTCTTGAACTCCTGCCAGCAGTCCCACTGATCCATTGATCCTTCTCTTGTCCTTACAGCCTCTCCAGCACTCATGATTTCTCCAAATGATATTTACTTAGTTTGTCAGGGGTAGCTTACCACTTTGTCAGACATTTGTAGTTCATTTCGGCCGTCCTAATATCTGTGACAGAACTATGTGTTAAATTCAAAATCTTCCCAGTCTTGTGTTTGTACTCAAGTGACCCTAATTCTTTTCCCCATTTTGTTAAGAATGGCGGTACCTCCAGTTCATCATTTGCCAATAGCATTCTGTAAATCCGAGAAATGTCCTTTTTTGCCTTTCTAATGCCCTGTACACACGGTCGGATTTTCCAACGGAAAATGTGTGATAGGACCTTGTCGGAAATTCCGACCGTGTGTAGGCTCCATCACACATTTTCCATCGGATTTTCCGACACACAAAGTTTGGGAGCAGGTTGTAAAATTTTCCAACAACAAAATCCGTTGTCGGAATTTCCGATCGTGTGTACACAAATCCGACGCACAAAGTGCCACGCATGCTCAGAATATATAAAGAGATGAAACCTATTGGCTAGTGCCCTGTTTATAGTCCCGACGTACGTGTTTTACGTCACTGCGTTCAGAATGATCGGATTTTCCGACAACTTTGTGTGATTGTGTGTATGCAAGACAAGTTTGAGCCAACATCCGTCGGAAAAAATCCTAGGATTTTGTTGTCGGAATGTCTGATCAATGTCCGACTGTGTGTACGGGGCATTACTGTACATAACCGCTCAAATGGCATTAGTTACTATCTACTTATCTACTGTTCTTATTGGTTGAGGCAGATTTTCCACAAAATGCTTTAACTGGAGGTAGCGCCATTCATTAATCAACATTAGATCTGTGTTTTGTTGTAACTCAAGAAACGTGCTTACTTTCCCCTTATTGGTTATATCCCTTATTTGTGCGTTTTCCCTTTTTATCCAATTCCCTCCTATTATCCTTTTCCGTGGTGCAAAGTAATTGTTATCTTTCAAACAAATTAGGGGTGAGTTATATTTCCATTTGCTTTGTTTATGAGTCAAATCCCATATATCAAGTGCATTACGTGTAATCTCGTGCGTTTTGGCTCCCAGTACCCTGTGTTGTGAGGGATTCCATAATAAACTATTTAACCATGCTTCACACAAATTTTCTATTTTAACCCATCGTTTTTCACTTTTCTTTCTAGCCCACTCCACCACTCGTGATAATACCACTGCGTAATAATATTTTTTAACGTCGGGGACCGCTAAACCACCTTGTTTTTTTCCCCTGTCGCAGAACTGAAAAAGAGATTCTAGGCTTTTTATTTTGCCAAATAAATGTCATTAGTATAGATTTAAGGGTTTTGAAATAATAGTGCGGTAATGCTATGGGCAACATTTGAAACTTATATGTCATCTTAGGGCAAATAAACACGGCCAAGATTGTTTTACTCCCAATCTACGAAAGGGGTCTTACTGACATTTTTTTAATTTCGTTTTTAATTTCATCTAATAGAGGGATATAATTTACTTTATATATTTTTTTGAGAGAAGTCATCAACTTTACCCCTAGATATTTTAAACCCTCCTTCTTCCAAGGAAACTGAAATTCCTTTTGAAGACTCTTGTTTACTTATGTTTATGTTTAAAATCTCAGATTTGTTAAGGTTTATTTTGAAATTTGAAAGTTCTCCATATTGTTTTTCAAAGGGGGTAGACAACTCTCCATTAATTTTTATAGCGACGGTTGGATGTTTATATAGGACTTGGATCCACTGGATCACTCTAGGGCCAAGTCCCATGAATTCCAGTGTTTTTATCATGAGTCCCCAGTCTACCCTGTCGAAGGCTTTTTCAGCATCTATCGACAGGAATAGACCTGGGGACCCACTAGTCTTTATTTCCTGGAGGAGGAGCAAAGTCCTAACTCCATTGTCTCTCCCCTCCCTCCCCGGGTTAAATCCAACCTGATCCGGGTAAACAAGTTCATTCATCGGATCTTTTATCCTTGTGGCTAAGACTTTTGCATATAATTTTGTGTCAGCATTCAGAAGAGATATTGGCCTATAACTTGAGCAGAGTGCCCCATCTTTCCCCTTCTTCAAAATGACTGTTTTTGAAGCCAACAGGGCTTCTCTACTCGAGTCATACTCCACACTCTATCCATTCATATTTTGACAAAGCCTTGATATTAAGATACCCTTGAACTTTTTTAAGTAGTAGGTCGTGAACCCGTCTCGTCCAGGGCGTTTTCCCAGGGCAGAATCTTGTAGTGCTTTATTAATTTCTTCTTCAGTTATGGGTTTATCTAGCATGCCCCTGTCGCTCTCAGATATTTGGGGAAGCCCCACTCTAGCTAAAAACTCTTCCATTTTCCTTGCTTTATCTTTACCTTGGTGCCCTGTATGGTTTACTGAATACAATGCTCCATAGTAACATCTGAACACATTCGCTATCTCCTTTGTCTTATGTACCATTTCCCCATGTTTATTTTGGATCTTTTCTATGTAATTTATTGATTTTTTTTTTTTTTTCTTTTTTAGCATCCTGGCCAGATAGATATCAATGGGGTAATATGTCTTTTAGTATTCTATTAAATGTCCTTTTTGTGTCCTGTACCATAGGATCCTTTAATTCATCTCTATTTACTACCAACTCATGAAGAATTTCCTGGTGTTTACCCTTATGTTTTTTATGTGCTTGTTCTAATCTATATATTTCATCTATTGCTAATTTCATATTTTTTGTTCTTTCTTTTTTTCCCCGCCCCTATGGAGATGAGAATGCCCCTAATATAGGCCTTGTGGGCCTCCCATAGGGTAGCGTAGGAGATATCTTTCGTATCATTGGACCAAAAATAACTCTCCAGCTCCTTTGGACTATTTCTACTTTTTTTTTACTTTGTATTAATGATTCATTTAATCGCCAGGTATAAGGTGGTCTTTGTAATCCTGTTACTCTCATTTTCATAGTTACTGGGTAGTGATCCAATAGCGTGGCTATTTCTATATTTGTTTCAGTTACCAACTCCAGTGCTTTATGATCTACCGTTATATAATCGATTCTAATGTACGTCCCGTGTACAGGGGAGTAGAACGTGTAATCTTGCGTTTTAGGGTGTATGATCCTCCATACATCTGATAATTGATGTTGATACATTTTCTGTTTAATCATTTTTAGAGGTGCGCTTCTAATCACCTGCACACGAGACGTACTATCCAGTCCGGGTTCCATGCCAAAGTTCAGATCTCCCGTCATTATCACGATTCCTTTCTTAAAATCCATCAGTTTCTCCATAACCTCTTTCAGGTATTTTATTGGGTTCAAATTGGGGGCATATATGTCTGCCAATGTGGATTCCATTTCCCTCAGGAAGCCCCTCAAAAAGAGGTATCTGCCTTCGGGGTCAGTGATCCTATCCCCCAACTTGAACCTTACCCCAGCTGCGAATCCAATTGCCACTCTTTTAGCTCTCTTTGTAGTCAAGTCGGTATAGTACCATGTCGGGAAGTTTTTAGAGAATAGTTTAACATTTGTGTCCTGTGATAAGCGGGTCTCCTGTAAGAAAACTACTTCTGTGCCATAGGATTTTAATCCTTTCAAAATTTTATGTCTCTTAGTGGGAGTGTTCAGTCCGCAAACGTTATATGTCAGGAATTTAGTTGTTATCTTCTACTAATAAATTACATATTTGGTTGAGAGGTACCTCTTCCCCCCACTCCCCCTTTCCCTCCCCTCTCTCCTCCCAACTCCTCCATCCCCTCCCCTCCCTTTTTTTTTGGCCTCTTCTGGCCTCTGAACCAAAAGTGGAATAGTACTCCATTTCCACCAATGGTTCTCCTACATTGAGGTGAGGCTCTGACCCTGTCCCCAGTCCCCCCCCCACTTCCACCTAATATAGGGGGGATGGGCAAGAAATGCACCAGTGATCACGAAATAGTCATACTCAGACCCCCTTTATTCCATCCTCATCCTCCCCTCCCACCCCCACACATCGTAAACTCATCCCTGATTTATAGGAGTGTTATGGAACATTTCCTGAGGGAAAAAAAGAACCCCTCAGTTGTCCATCGTTCCAAAGAAAACTTTCTCCCTCCGGTCAGGCTGGTATCTATTCTCTGGAACATGTAAGTCCACCTTAGTACAGAAATCCCGTAGATCTTCCGGAAATCTCAGTCTCGAAGATCTACCATCCTTGTAGCCTATCAGGCATGCCCGAAATCCCCAATTATACTTTGATATTCGCATTTGCTCTAGCAATGGTTTGAGGAATCGTCGCCTGGCAAGTGTTTTCGGTGCAAGGTCTGCAAAAATTTGGAGCTCAACCCCTTTATACTTTATAGGTGGTCTTTCCCTCATTTTACCCCAGATTTCTGCTTTATCCTCGTACTTCTGGAATCTAACTAGAATGTCTCTAGGGCGATCTGCTGCTATGTTTTTAGGTTTTCTAACCCGGTGGATTCTATTGATCTTTAGTCTATCATCGACGCCTTTATCCAACAAAGGGTTAAAAATTAATTTCATAATTTTCCTTAGGTCTTCACCATTCTCCTCAGGAAGAGCTCGAATTCTCAGATTTTGTCTTCTACTTTGATTTTCCTGATCTTCCAATTTATAGAGAATTTTTCTTTGGTTTATTTGCATTGTTTTCACTTGCTCTTTGAGCTTATTGAGTTCCTGAGCTTGTTTATCTGTTTGCTCTTCCGTCTCTTCTACTCTAGTCAGCAGCATTCTCAAGTCTGTTTGTAGTGCAGTGATTTTGCCTTTTTAATTGAATTTTCTAATCTCCATAGCATCTCTGACATTTCTAGCTTTGTTGGAATTTGGGCTCCTTCATTCTGGACGTCCATCCTGCTTGTTTCTGGTTCGCTCTCTGTACTTATATTATCTCTAGAGAGGTCAGAGGTCTCTCTTTTCTTTTTTCAAGTTCTTTTTTCTTATCTTGTTTTATCTGCTGTTGTTGCCTGCCAGATCCTAAGCTCTTAGGGGTTTTAAGATCGTTTCCCTTTGAGGTCCTGCCTTTGATACTGTTTTTTTTTAGTTGTGGTTTTACGTTTCCCCAGTTTTATGTATTTTAATTCTTCTTTAGGAGAGACGTTCCAGTGGTTCGAACAGTAATTGTTCTCTACCTCCCTTCTGGTCGTCTGCCCAGGCAGTATATTATACAAGTTTATTTAGGTGAAAAGCTAGGTCCACAGGTCTGCAGGAGAGCTGAAACTGCCCATACTAGTTCTTGCGAGGTTTAAAGTATTATTACACATCAAAACAGGTTGGGATTAATTCCCTCTGTATAACTGAGGACTTACAAGTAGGTATGCTGGTCCAACCGGCTAACCGACAAGCAGTTATACACAAATACGAATAATTAGGCCAGCTGATTGTAAGAGTACCTATCATTAAAGTCCCAGATGCTAATAGCCAGTGCACCTAAATACGGCCCAAGGGGATACTGTAAGACAGGTATATGCTGGTTTCCTCTAATTTTGTGCTGGAAAGTACGTTTACATGCGGTTAAGACTGAATATTGTGAATATTAGTACTTTTAACAAGCAAAATACATCCACAGAATCCAGCACAGATAAAAAAAAAACAAAATAAGTCAAAAATAGGCAAGTATTTGTAGATATATACTGACATATACAGAGAAAAAGAAAAAATGCAGGGTTTCACATGTGTATATAAACTGTAGCAAGTCCTGAATCTATTCAAAATGTATGCTGAGACATACAATTATGTTCCAGACTCCGCTGGCTTGCTATGGTATTTGTAGATAAATTCGTAGTAGTCACACCAACACAGTCTGTTGGTGTTTATAACCTTGTGCTGATTTAAATGCAGATATATGCAGATGTATATATCAATATGTATATCAAAATGTGCGCCAGGTTAAAGTCCTTTCAGTCAAACGTGTAAACAAAATTCAAGTCCGCATGTGTAACCTGGAGATAGAGAGCAGACCCTGAGTCCTCTGACATTCCCCTGTGATCCAGTAGTCAGCCTGACTCCCGGGCTAGATGAAGGGTCTCTGGAAGGCCTCCGGGGGAGCGCTGGGTCTTCATCATAGATCACCGCTGCCTCTCACTCAGAGGCTCCGCCACGGCTTTCCCCGGATCACCACGTGTGCTCCGTCGGCAGCACGGTCAGGCCCCTCCCCCTGTGAGGCACGTCACGTCCTCATCGTTATCCGTTTTCCTTCACTTGATACCCAACCATAAACAGGTCCAGTGCTGTCATACACACACATTGGATTCTTCAAGAAAAGGAGTTTTTTAAATTATTTTGTAGCCCTGACAATAAAATAAAAAAATTGAAATCGTACTTTTCCTTTAAACAAGCACATTGCTCTTTGTAACAAGTAGACCTGTCACTTCCGGTTCCGGCGCTGCATGGAGTAGCTGTCTCTCCTCACAGCTCCCGCAACCAGGACAAAAAACCTGCTTATAAAACCGGCCCTGAAGCCCGAATTCACCCTCGGCTACCTCGGGCACCAGTACTCACTACATGGACCGGTTCGTGGAAGTCCGCGGCCCCCGCTCCAACACGGCCCAAACGGCGCCGCCGCCCCAGCCGCAAATCGAGGCCCCGGCTTCGGCCTACACGGACCTGCAAACAGGCGCGCAGCCAGCAGATATGGAAGTAAGTGGCAGCGCGGCCCCTCACACATCTTCACAAGCTTCCCAAGCTCAGCCACGACCCCAAGCCGCCTCTCCTCTAGCCCCTCTCCCCCAGGCCTTTCAAACGTCGGCCCCCTCTCAAGAGCATGCAGGGGACCATAATACAGAGCGCATCGCACAAGCAGTAGCAGCTCTCCTGTCCCCCATGATTGCAACATCTGTGGAGAAAGCTGTAAATTCAGGGATGCAACAAATTAAAGCCCAGCTAGGAGAACATAACACCAGGCTACATGATCTGGAACACCGCCTTTCCAGTATGGAAGAAGAGATGTACCAAGCCCAAGCCACGGAACAAGCGCAGGACAAGACAAACCAATACATAATACAAAAACTCGATGATTTGGAAAATAGGTCCAGAAGGAGCAACCTGCGATTCGTGGGGTTACCCGAATCGCTACAATCATCTGCTCTAACAGAATTTTGCTCCCACCGCATCCCTGAAGCGCTAGGCCTAACAGGCCCCTACGCGGTGGAGCGCGCCCACAGAATGGGACCATATAGTGAAGAGCGCAAGAGCCCTCGCCCCATCATAGCCAAATATCTAAACTACGCAGACAAAGCACTCATTCTCCAAAAATTTAGACAAACCCGCACACTCCAAATTGATGGTGTGAGGGTTCTGATCTTTGCCGACTACTCCATCGAGGTCTCCAAGAAACGCAAAGCCTTCCAACAGGTATGCACAGAACTCTTCAAGCAACAAATCAAATTTACTCTAGCATTCCCAGCCACCCTATGCCTCAAGACTCCCAACGGTGACCAGTTATCCTTTCAGGATCCACCAGAAGCGGAAGCCTACGTGCGATCGTTACTCTCCAACAATCAACAGCACACCCCCTCCAAGGGCACCCCACTCAGCCGCTCCCTGGACCAACGGAGCCCACGTAAAGACTCTCCCAAACGCTTCAGATCCTCATTTCCTGACCAGCATCGCTTCACTCCTCGCTGAACTGTGACTCGCAACCGCCATCGCGGGCTACCCAATTTACGGACAGTACCCCAACCTGTCCCCTCTCAGGTTTTTTTTTTACCTTCCTTCCACGGTATCACGTAATGTATAACGCTATATTGTTATGATTGGCTCTCAGTTTTAAGAGGCATTGTTTTTTTTTTCCTTTCTTATCCAGAACAATATTTGTTTGAAAACAGTTTTCTTATACGGTTATGTCCTCCTGGCTTCACTGTGTACGGCAACATGCATCCCCCCCCCCCCCCCCTAATTTCTACTTTCTAACCTCAAGTGCATGCATAGATGCCTGTCACCCTTCCACGGGCCTTTCGGGCCCCACTCCGTAACTGTCCTGTTATGGGAGCTGACCTACACAGTGAACCCATGCGGAAAAAAGTGAAGTGCTTAGGCTTAATGGCTATGTTAGTCCCAATGTTACTTCCCCTCCATGGTTTACCCCCCCCTCCTTCTACCCCCTTCCACGGGGCCCAAACCATCTCCCCCACACATCCAATGTGACTCTTGATCATTATGAAAATGGCATGAATCCTGTCATAGCTGGTGTCTCAACCCATCATACACAAATTGATAAATTGACAATATCTGCTCATACCCCTCACAACCCCCCCCCTAACATGAAAATAATTTCCTGGAACGTAAAGGGTCTCAGATCCCCTCAAAAAAGAATGAAAATTCTCAGGCATCTTAAACGGCTCAAAACAGATATAGCCCTACTCCAGGAATCGCACCTGCCAGCCTCAGACTTCCACCGCATGCAGAAGCTCTGGGTTGGAACTGTTCTAGGATCTGAGGCAGCAGGACGCAAAGCTGGCGTCCTCCTACTCATTCACAAAAATCTCCCCTGCTCAATTCTGTCGACAAAAACTGACCACCAGGGCCGCCTGCTCACCACACATGTCAAAATAGGCTCCAAAGAGCTCATAATCACAAACGTCTACGCCCCTAACAGCCCCAATAAACAGTTCTACTCCGAGCTTTCCAGTTGGCTTCTAGAGAACACTCACCTCCCCCACCTGATCGGAGGGGACTTTAATGACACCCTTCATCCGATAGACGACAGATCCTCACCAAAAAGTCCAAACCCACGTTCCAACCCACCAGCCCCTTCCCTCTTCGCAAACACCATGGATTCTATCCATTTCCAGGACCTTTGGCGCCTCTCCCACCCAACAGACAGGGAATTTACATTCTACTCCAACCCACACAAAATTTTCACAAGGATCGACTATTTCTTTGGTTCCGACAACTTAATCCCTCTCCTCCAGAACACCACTATACACGACATAACCATCTCCGACCACGCACCTATAGAAGTAACTCTCGACAATCTAAACCTACCCCCACATCCCAACATCTGGCGGTTTCCTTCTTTCCTCCATAATAACACTGACTTCCAACAATACATGTCCGATGCTTGGACGGAATACTCCTCCAACAATGCCCCCCACATACACGACCCTAACCTATTCTGGGACGCCGGTAAAGCCTACCTAAGAGACCGTATCCTCCCGCTACTCAAACTTCTCCCTGGAATCGGACATGGCCCATCCCTACTCGCTAGCAGGTCTCCTCCACTGCAGATGGAAGTCAGTCCCCCCCCTCACCAACATAATCTACTGTTGAGAGACACAGCGGTGGCTTGGAGAGAAGCTAGGAAAATACTTAAGATATCCCCTTTCGTGTCATCTCATCTCCCGATTCAAGGAAATCCGGCCTTCCCACAGGGACTAGAACATAAACCTTTCAAAATATGGGAACGGAAAGGCCTAACAAAATTCTCCTCCCTTTGCAACATTCAGACGGGTCGACCACTGCCTTTTACCAACATTGCCGAAACCTTCGCTCTTCCCACCTCACATTCTTTCCATTATGGGCAATGCATCAGCTTCCTAAAGGAGACATGTACACAAGCAGAGAAAAGGTTTCCGACAAACATCATAGACCTAATGATATCAAACAACTCATACAAAACCTCGGACATTTACAAACCCCTCCTACTTAAATCATCTCCACCTCTTTCAACATCATCAATAACAAACTGGACTAAAGACTTCCCGGACTCTAACCTAGTGGAAAAAATCGTGCAAGGCCTCAACTCCGTACAAAAGCTTACACCCAATGAAGTTTGGAGAGAAACGCAATTGAAAATAGCCCACAGAGCTTATATGCCCTTTTCTCTGTCAAAGACGGACACTAGCAAAGCCTTTTGCCCACTATGCCACCTCCGGAAACCTACCTTGGCCCACCGCTTCTGGGACTGCTCATACATCTCAACTTTTTGGGACCAAGTTCTTGCCTACATATTTGAAGTGACCCTATTAAAATTACCCAAAGACCCGCTACTCCTCATATTCGGCTACTGGGACCCACTACTCCTACCCTGGTCAAAATTCGCCAACGGCGACACAAGCCCCTCAGGAAACTTGAAAGTCAACGCCCCACACAAAGGGTGGTTCCTAACCTGTCTCCTAATCGCAAGAAGGAATATCTTAAAACATTGGATATCTCCACCCCACCCCAACATCGCCCAAGTCAAAAGAGAGCTTTTACATCTACTCATCAAAGACCGCATTAATACGGACTTCAAACAGAAAACCTCCTCAGACCGCTTCCACTCTAAATGGCACACCTTTATGCTCTCATCTCTCTCTCAAGAAGAAATAGCAAATATGAGCCAATCCACCTTCTCCTACCACGACTCCTACCAGCAGCTGCGAAACAAGAAAATCCCCCCATAAGAGGTGACCCCCCCTGAACCATTCTAAATCATCCCGACCGCGGCGTGAACTACTCAACTCACATATCCAAGATCACCGTCAGTTCCACACGAAACCTAAAGACTACCAGCTACCTTACTAGCAAAATGTCCGTAATATGGTACAATGTCTATGATCATTCGGATACTATACCCTCACTAACTGTCTCTCTCTCATTCATCTCAGGGCCCCCCCCCCCCTCCCACCCCTCCCCTGGTTTGAGTTCCTACCATACCTACAGGTATTTGATTGATATTAAATAAGTTGGTACTCGCAGAATTAGTATTGATTGGTTCCATCCAGGCTTCCACCACATTACTCTATTATTTACTAGGTTTGGGATCTGTCTAATCTTATCCATTTTACCACCCCTTTTCACTCCTATACTCCTGAAAAATTATTGTCCCACCCTTCCTAGATCAGAGTTAATACCGAAATGTCTCCCATATCTGTGAATGTACAAGTATATCAAAATATCTGTATACATCAAAATATCTGTATACAACACTATATTTTATACCTTCTGTTATATGTTTGAAAAGCGAAATAAAAACTTTTTGAAAAAAAAAAAAAAAACAAGTAGACCTGGGCTTTGGGTCACATGAGCAAGCTCAAGAACAACATTTTTTCAACCATAGCTTAAAAAAAAACTTTTTACTAACGCCGCACATCCCACCCCTTTAAGAGCTTCTAAATGGCAGGAGGCGGAGGTGGGCATTCGGGTCATGTGACCGCTGTGATCGGCCCGTAACATGGTCGGAAAGCTCCTGATCGCAAGTATGCATCAGGACCTTTCCGATCCTGGCCGGTAACTGTGCTGAGAGCGTGCACCCTGCGTGCTCCCAGTGCAAAGACATTTTTACATACAATGGCTTGAAAAATTATTCATACCCCTTGACATTTTCCACAAATTTTGGCATGTTATAACCAAAAATGTAAATGTATTTTTTGGGACAGATCAACACAAAGTGGCACATAATTGTGAAGTGGAAAGAAAATGATAAATGTTTTTCAATTTTTTTTACAAATAAATATGTGAAAAGTGTGGCGTGCATTTGTATTCAGTCCCCTTTACTCTGATACCCCTAACTAAAATCTAGTAGAATCAAATGCCTTCAGAAGTCACCTAATTAGTAAATAGAGTCCATCTGTGTGTAACTTAATCTCAGTATAAACACAGCTGTTCTGTGAAACCCTCAGAGGTTTGTTAGAGAACTTTAGTGAACAAACAGCATCATGAAGGCCAAAGAACGCACCTGACCTGTCAGGTATATAGTTGTAGAGAAGTTCAAAGCTTGGGATATTTTTTATAATCTAAACATCTCACGGAGCAGTGTTCAATCCATCATCCAAAAATGGAAAGAGTATGGCACAACTGCAAAACTACCAAGACATGGCTGTCCACCGAAACTGACAGGCCGGGCAAGGAGAGCATTAATCAGGGAAGCAGCCAAGAGGCCCATGGTAACTCTGGAGGAGCTGCAGAGATCCACAGCTCAGGTGGGAGAATCTGTCCACAGGACAACTATTAGTTGCTACACTTCCATAAAGGCCAGATTTATGGAGTGCACAAGAGAAAGCCATTGTTGAAAGAAAGCCATGAGAAGTCCTGTTTGCAGTTTGCAAGAAGCCATGTGGGGAACACAGCAAACACATGGAAGAAGGTGCTCTGGTCAGATGATACCAAAATTGAACTTTTTGACCTAAAAGCAAAACACTATGTGTGGCGGAAAACTAACACTGCACATCACCCTGAACACTCCATTCCCATGGTGGTGGCAGCATCATGTTGTGGTGATGCTTTTCTTCAGCAGGGACAGGGAAGCTGGTCAGAGTAGATGGGAAAATGGATGGAGCCAAATACAGAACAATCTTAGAAGAAAACTTGTTAGAGCCTGCAAAAGACTTGAGACTGAGGCGGAGGTTCACTTTCCAGCAGGACAACGACCCTAAACATACAGCCAGAGCTACAATGGAATGGTTTAGAGCAAAGCATATTAATGTGTTAGAATAGCCCAGTCAAAGTCCAGACCTAAATCCAATTGAGAATCTGTGGCAAGACTTGAAAATTGCTGTTCATGGATGCTCTCCATCCAATCTGACAGAGCTTGAGCTATTTTGCAAAGAACAACCCTGGGCGATGGCCCCCAGATCCCACCCCCATGTGAATGAGTATAGGGTACATAGTATCCCTACCCATTCATCAAAATGTGTAAAAAGTGAATAAAGACAGTAAATTAGTTGTTGACAATTCCTTTATTAAAAAAATAAAAAACAACATCTCCCGATATAGATCCATCTTACGCTGCCCTCTGCACCACCGAACCCGGAAATAGAAAACCTCCGGCCTCGTTGAACTCTTCCCGCGGACAGTGGGGAAGCCAGCTGACAGCTGATGTCTCATCAGTTGTTAAGGACCCGGCGGCCAGCTTCCCGGCCTGCTGTCTAACCACTGCAATACAGGGCACTTCCCCCCTTCCTGTACAAGACCAATTTTCAGCTTTTTTAAATGACAATTGCGTGGTCATACAACATTGTAGCCAAACAAAATATTTATCATTTATCACTTATTTGATTTTATTTGTTTCTTAGAGAGCATTTACATTTATTTGCCAGATCTCATGGTTTGCTTAGTCCACAAAAGAATTACTAGAGCCCTGAAATTCAGCTTTGAAGCAGGGTTGTTTTTTTTTTTTTTGGGGGGGGGTTCTTTCTACTTAAGGACTTGCATGTGTGCACAACCAAATACTTTTTTATGCAACTTGACTTACTAAAGATTTGAAGGGGTATGAATAGTTTGACTTTTGCGGACTATAAGTGCATATTTTTATTTAAGTGTAAACAAAGCAAAAAAGAATCAACTTTTTATTTCAACATTAGTATAAACATTTGTTACATTAATATACTTGGGCAAAAAAAAATAATAAAAGGCATGGAAATGATGCCCCAGCATTTGACAATGTAGTTAGAAGGGCCCTGCTCAAAATCTAATGTGTAGTGTTCTACCCTTGTAGACACATTAAACAAATCACTTTAGAAAAGCAGGGATATCACGTAGGGGGAGAACCTGGTCTCTCGCACCCAGCTCCATGAACAGAATATGACTGCCCGTCTTGCCTGATTGCCCCCCCCCCCGCCTCGTTCCACCCCCTCCTGCCGTAAGGGGAACATCTCGGCCACGTTGACTGAAGCCGAGCTTGGATGCCGGTGTGATGGAGTTTCCGAGCTGTGGGGACTGGACCGGACTGCTGGCGCACTCCAGCTGGAAGTCTACCCTCATCAGCACACTAGCACTCCGACCGAAGGTCCCTCCTCTATAGGGGCATAGGTAAAGGAGCAGCGTGTGGCAGCACCGCCGAAGGAGAAGGATCTCCTCTTTCTCCTCCTAGGAACATCCCGCTGAGCAGCCGATGGGCGATGGAGCAGCGGCTGAGGACACACCATCGGAAAGGGGAAGGTCCCAGAGATGATACGAGGCTATTCGGCCACTCGGGGACCATTGAGGAGCTGAGGAGCCGGTGAGGGGAGTCCCAGTGTCTATGCGAAGGTGTCCATGCGGAGGAAGGAGGGAAGGAGAGAAGGCAGGGGATTCCAAGGTGGCCCCCCCGCCACCCTAGCCTGTTTGCTTTTTTCTCTGTTTTGGGCCTCAGAAAGCAAGGAATTCATGAACCAGGAGAAACAGCTACCTTGTCCATTCAATCTCTTTGGCTTCATTTGAATTTAACTTACAACGCATGTGGGTGCGATTTGGTGAGTACCACAAAAGACATTGTATTTAAAAAATAAAAATTGTGTTATGTGCAGGAATACTCTTATTACTATAGTATTTCAGTCAGAGTAAACCATATAAGAACAGAGATAACACAATCAAGTATAAACAGACAATGTGTGAGAAGTGGAGAAATAATTGAGAGAAACATGAGGGGTAAGGCGGCAAGAGGAGGAGCAATTCCCGAATTGCCCCGTTTAACCTGACCACCAGCCCGGGCCCGATGAACAAATATGCCACCCAGGTGGGAACTGTAGAGAAGCAAGCACTCGAAAAACAGCAGACTATTAAAAGTAATCAGATGGAGAGATGAAGAAGAAAGAAAAGAAAAAGGCTCAAAATAAAACACTTATAGAGACTGATACATTATCAGAATCTAGAATAAATCAAGAAATAGACATAGAATGTGAACTAAGGGGAGAAGAGGAATCTCAAGACAAAGCCCCCCTACCAACAAAAATTGAAATTGAATCCATGTTTGCGGCTTTGGAAAAATCACTAAAAATTGAAATGGAGAGAATACAAGGAAACCTTGGTCACATTCTCGAACGAGTTGAGGAGGTGGAAAAGAAAACGGAAACCAACAGTATTAGTTTAAGAAAACTAGAAGGAGAAATTAAATCCATTAAAAAAGCACAAGAGGACTTCCGGTTCCGGCACCGCATGAGGTGGAGGTAGGAACCCTCAGCTCCCGCCACACTCTCCGTATATATGGCCATAAAAGCCCAGCAAACGCCTCGGGGAGACCCCCCCTTACACTGGTGAACAGAAGAGACACATATGGATCGCTTTGTAGACCGATCATATGCACGAGCGGCATCCTCCTCACTGACACAGACAGGAGGGACAGAGACAGGCGCAGCTAAAATGGCAGCCATGATTTCTTCAGCGGAACAGCTGCAGCCGCCTCCACTGCCTACACAGCCATCCTCGCTGCACCCCTCAGCCCCAGTAACGGTAGCCGCCGACCCTGCCTCACCTGAAGGCATAGCCCAGGCAGTTGTAGCACTGCTGGGACCTACACTTGCTGCCACAGTAGACACAGCAGTGAACAGAGGGCTGGAGCTGCTACATGTAGAAGTTCAGGCACAAGCACAAAGGATTACACTCACAGAGGAACGGATCTCCTCTCTGAAAGATGAAGCTGCTGCTACATCTGCTGCAGTAGCACGTATGAGCATTACACACAGAGAGATTTGGGATAAACTCGACGATCTCGAAAATCGTTCGAGACGAAACAATTTAAGGATAATAGGACTTCCTGAATCAATCACTACTCAACATCTAACAAACATATGTGCAAAGATCATTCCCGAACAACTGGGCCTCCGCATACCATGCATAGTGGAAAGAGCGCATCGCATTGGACAATACTCGGAAACCCGTATCAAGCCCCGACATGTTATTGTCAAATATTTGAACTATGCAGATAAGAATGCCATTATGCAAAACAGTGGATGGCGCAAAACTGCTATTGTTCGCGGATTACTCTGTTGAGGTCATGAATAAGCGCAAGGCATTTTCTCCAATATGCTCCATTTTGTACAACAATCAACTCAGATTCTCCTTGGCCTACCCGGCAACCCTTCGCGTTCAAACACATGATGGGGAACAACTCACTTTCACCACGCCTGATGAAGCGGAAAAATTTGTCTCTACTCTGGGCACAGAAATGGAACATATCAACTCTACAGAGGACTATGCTACAACATCGATGACCCCTCCATCTTCATCCGCTAAGCCCCAACGTAGTCTAACCAAACCCCCATACAAGCGCCTTCGTGCTACGCAAAAAGAAGATCGTTCAGGACACCGCTGATGACCTACAAGGACCAGATGCTGTTACACTTATCTGGGAGACGGGTAGTATTACTCCCCCCACATGCTCCCTTTCTTCTTTCCTTGCATTGTTTCTACAACTCCTATACCCTATATGCCTAAGTGAACTGCCGCAGTTAGTATTATAACATGCTGCTATGTTTAGGCATGGTTATGTTTGCTCAATGTTTGCTCGGTTAACCATAGATATATGGCTTTGTAAAATTCACACTGTTTACGGGTTTAGTTGTTTGACCACCAAAGAGGCTTCAGTTACAGATCCGCTCCTCTGATTCCCCCTATTTCTAGTTCTAATTCACAAGATATAGTCCTTTATTGGCGCCTCCCTCCTATGTGAGGAGTCGATACGCTCCATTTAAAACCTCAGTCCTTATGACTTGCAATTTATTCACATCTCCTCCCCCATGCCCTTCTACCCCCCTCCCTCTGGCTTAACACCTGCAGCCAAGAGAGGAATGGGAGATTTATGGGAGCCATGAAAAGTAGTTGAACCTCATGTGGAAAAAAGTGAAGCTTATAATATATGTTAAAGGTTTTTCCCATTTAACTTTTGCCAAGCTGTTTTTTTTTTTTCCATAGCTATGTTTATTTATCGAATGTATTCACCTGTTCAATACTTGTAACCTCAGGAAACTTTAGTAACCTTCAGATTGCATATGCATTGTCTGATTGGGGGCCTTATTACACACCCTCAACCCAATATACTTCTCAACGTCAGACATGGCCTCTTCAACCGGTGAGAACCACTTAAAGTTTACTTCATGGAATGTCAAGGGACTCCGCTCTCCATGTAAGTGGATGGCTATTCTTAGACATCTGAAGCGTCTTCGGACAGATGTGGCCCTACTTCAGGAAACACACCTGTCTGCAGATGATCTAACCCGCTTACGTAAATTGTGGGTGGGTACGGTGTATGGATCGCCTGCACTTGGCCGCAAAGCGGGTGTGGCTATCTTAATACATAAGAATTTAAAACACACGTTAAGGGACGTTAGGATTGACTCGTCAGGCCGCAAAATGACCCTACACATGACTTTAGACAACAAACAAGTGGCTATCACTAACATCTATGCTCCTAACGCGCCAGACATCTCTTTTTTCCAAGACATGGTGCAATGGATACTCTCCGCTCCTGAAACACTGCACTTAGTAGGCGGGGATTTCAATTCGGTCATGTCCACATTGGCAGACCGTACAAAAGACTCAACCCACCGAACACATAACTCCACATCGCAAACATCCGACTCTACTCTCCTGGCACAAGCCGTTACTTCCATGCAATATGTGGATACTTGGCGTCTGAACCACCCCACTGATAGGGAGTATACTTTCTTCTTACCCCCACACAACTCCTTTTCACGCATCGATTACTTCTTTGCCTCCCCTGCACTAATCAACACCTTATGCAAATCAGAGATTTTAGACGCTAGGATATCAGATCATAGCCCCATCTCTATACACATGTCACAGACCACACCTTCATCTCCCTCGCCCATATGGCACTTTCCATCTTACTTGATGGACAACCAAGATTTTCACCACACACTAAACACAGCATGGAACGACTATGTCTCCACTAATGGAGCTCATATCACCGAACCCAATCTCTTTTGGGAAGCTGGCAAAGCCTTCTTAAGAGGGACGATCATTTCCTATACCACACAATTTAAAAAACACACTAAACAGCAATACAGACAAGCTAGTGAAGCTTTACGTACAGCCCATGAATGCTTAACTTTAAATCGTACACTTGATAATATCCGAACGTGGAGACAAGCTAAGTGAACGTTTGATCCTTTGGGCGGAACAACAGGAGGCAGCTAAAATGGCATACTCTAAATTGCATTTTCACAGGTATGGCAACAAAGCGGGCAAGCTACTGGCTAAACTGTGTGCAGGAACGAGATGACCCACTCGCATCTCTACTTTGAGAAATGTGGATGGATCCCTAACTACATCTACTGATGAAATCAGCAATATAATTACGAAATACTACACAGACTTATATGCCACTGACCAAACTGATCCAGCCACTACTGAAGCTCTCCTGTCCAAAGTACGTCTACCCAGACTTCAAACTGCACAACTAGAGGCACTCAATGCACCTATCACAACCGACGTGAACGATCAAAACTATGTCATCTAATAAAGCCCCAGGTCTTGACGGATACACGGCCGAATTTTATAAAATGACCAACGATTTTCTCCCCGACACCCTAAAACATGTATACGCAGCCATGTGGGATGGGGGACCATATCTTCCTACAGGGACGCAAGCCCACATCAAACTGATATCTAAAAAAGGAAAAGACCCCCAACTGCCAGGTTCTTACCGCCCAATATCCCTAATAAATGTGGATGTCAAAATCCTCTCTAAAATCGTTGCGTCACGCTTAGCCCATCTTCTCTCTTCATTGCTACACCCAGCCCAATCGGGATTTGTTTTGGGTCGATCAGCCACTTTAAATATACGAAAAGTGCTAATGGCGTTACACTACGCTACAACACACCCTGATCAAGATGTCGCTATTATATCACTAGATGCCGAAAAAGCTTTCAAAAACATTAGTTTGTCCTGGCTGTTTCGAGTATTACAACAGTTCGGCTTCACAGGTCCTATCTTGAGTTTTCTTCAACAAATGTATGCATCTCCGACAGCGCGACTTGTCACTCCTGACTTCGTATCTGACTCGATCCCTCTGACTAAGGGAACGAGACAGGGCTGCCCACTTTCCCCCTTACTTTTTAACTTAGCCATAGAACCACTATCCAGAATACTCAACTCACAAGATGGAGTCAGCGGGATCGAAATAGGAGACCAAGTTCTCAGATCCGCTTTATTTGCAGATGACATACTGTTGTTCTCCACTAACCCTCTTTCAGACTTTGACAGACTACGAGAACTTTTTGCGGCTTTTCGACTGAGCTCGGGCTTTCGAATAAACTTTGACAAAAGCGAAATTCTAGCACTACACCCACGATTATCAATTAAATGGAAACATCTATCACCATTCTTTTTGGCAACCCAATATATCACTTATCTAGGCATACACATAGGGCGTGAACCCTCTACTCTCTATGTACTTAACTACCCACCCTTAATAACTAAGATTGTGCAGGAGTTGGAAGCTTGGGCGGCCCTCCCCCTCTCGCTCTTTGGGAGATGCCACTTATTCAAAATGGTGTCATTTGCACGCTTGCTTTACCCAATGCAGACCATACCTTTATTATTAAAACACTCAGATGTACAGAAAATTCATAAAGCATTAACAACTTTTATTTGGTCTCGCAAAAAAAACACGTATTGCGCTACAAAAACTATGCCTCTCGAAGTCCGAGGGTGGGGCGGGTCTGCCCAATTTACATTTTTATAATCTTTCTTGTTTGCTTAGGCAGGGTTTGGATTGGCTGAACGGAAAGTCCAAATATTGCAACACTCTCCTTGAAGGTGCAATGACCTCACCTCACGCACTGTCAGCTGTCCTCCACTCTAATCTCAACGCTCTACCACCTCACCTCAAGTCAAATATACTCATCAGAGATACTATAATTGCCTGGAGAGAAGTACGAAAATTATTGGGGCTCCCTTCAAATATTTCGAGACATTTACCCATTCAAGGAAACCCTATGTTTCTCCCATCCACGATGCACAAAGCATTTGTTCAATGGGGATCCAATGGCCTCACGAAAGTAGCCTCCATATACCAAGGCACATCGGGAGACTTCAAACCTTTCCGATCACTAGCAAGCGAATTTTCCCTACCATCAGCACACATCTTCTTCTACTATCAATTGATCGATTATTTGAAGTCCTGCTATGGGCCAAGATCTGATCCCTTCCAGAAATCATTCATAGACACGGTTGTACAGCAAAAATGACTACTCCATCACCAATTTATATTCCTATCTCATCGAACATCAATCAGCAAAATACCACCTCAAACCATTTCATAAATGGTCTGTTATCCTAGGAGATGATGAACTGTCAGTAAAAATACTTGAAGGATACAGGCAAATCCGCAAACTTACGATATCTGAAACATGGCGGGAAACCCAATTCAAGATTATACACAGAGCCTACTACCCTTTCTACTTCACCAAGGACAATCCAAGTCAAATGAAATGCCCTTGGTGTTCTGAACCACGCCCCACCTTATTGCACTGTCTTTGGGAATGCACAGCCATAACCACATTTTGGAATTCTGTCTTGGATCACATTGGTAAAATCAGTAAAGCACAAATCCCAAAGGATCAATTATTATGCCTATTTGGATACACGCCCCAAACATCCCCCCCAACAACCAGAGGACCTATGAATATTCCCCAATGGGCACATCTACTCCTTCTAGTGACCCGCAGAACGATAATGAAACACTGGATTTCAATGACTCCACCTGCCCTACCCAAAGTGAAAAAAGCTATGATGTCACTTTTCTACATGGAACGGCTCGACACTATTACACTGAACTTTTGCTCTACTTCGCGCTTCTTCATGAGATGGCGTAAATATATAGAAGCCACGTTAACCCAGACCAGATCTACAAGACGTCATGCGCCCATTCCGATACACGGACTGGTACCTGAAAAGAGATATCTCAAACTCTCTGGGCAACCTTAAAATTAAAATTCCTACGCAGACTGACCCCCCCAACTTCCAACCACCATAATTCTTCACAAGGTCATTACAGCTCCTTGACTTCCATATCTCCCTTATCTCTGACACTGGTAACTCTCACTGCTTACATTGTTACTGTTAGAACATAATGCATCCTTATAGGACATTGTTGTCTACACTTTGCTTCCACTCCTGAGGTTATAAAGATACAAGCACCCATTGTACTATGTAAAATGCTAGTTAGCTATTATTTTTTTTTTTAAGAGAAAGTAATCCGCTTGGCATACCCCCCTTCCCCCCCCCCTTTTTTTTAATTTTTTTATTTATTGTTTATAAGTTAGTTTCTTTTTTATTTCTACTTTATATATACTGAGAAATATGCATTTATATGTATGTATATGAGCTAACCTGCCTTGGTATTACTGCACTGTAACTGTTTATAATATGTAAACCTCAATAAAAAAATTTTCAAAAAAAAAAAAAGCACTAGAAGAAGCTTATAAACTAGAGGATCAAGAGAATAGGGACCGAAGAAGAAATATGAAGATTTAACAGAAATAATAAAGAAGATCTGTAATCCACTGATGGATAAAGAAATAACAAGTCCAATAAAAATTGAGAGAGTACATAGATTAAGAAAGACCAAAAGAAATTCCACAGGAGAATCCAAGAGACATCATAGTGTGATTTGAAAACTGGGAAGAGAAAAGCCAACTCTGGAGAAACCTGAGGGGAAAGTCGCCAATAAAGTTTGAAAGGAATAATATTCAAGTGTTTCAAGATCTGTCACAGGAGACTTTGAAAAGGAGGTGAACGTTAAGGCCTCTATTGGCGATCTTACAGTAAAATGAAGTCCAATATAACTGGGGCTTCCCCTCATGTTTTATTGGGAGGAAAAATGGCCATACAGCCAGACTGAGATTTATCAAAGGGATTTCTGAATTTTGCAGTAAATTGGAGAATCCCATATCAGAAGACTGTTTGGAGAAAAGGCCAAGATAAAGAAACACCATAAATGGATAGAGTAACTAATACTGACTTAAAAAGAAACTCCCCCTTTTTTTTCCTTCTTCCCTATGCTCTCTTGTGCTCCACTTGAACTTAAGGGTGGGGGGAAGTGAGGGGGGTGGGGAGGTTTTGAAAGGTGGGATCGGGAGGCAGCAGAAAAGTTTATAAATAAATATCAGGGGCGTAGAGACCCAGACTTTTGGCGTGCTCTGGAATCTCCTCTCTAGAAGTAAGGGAGGTGATTTTGACAGCGCCACACAGAACTCCACCTCAGGTCAAAGGGAGCAGGGGGACAAGGTGGTCCCTAAGGAAGTGCTCGGGACCATGGGGTCAAGATACCAGCAGAGGAGTGGGGAGGGGGGTAGATCTGCAGGGGAGGAGGGAAAGATCTGTTTGTCCTTATTTTTCTATTGAACCAAGAAAGGAGGATAAGAGAAGAAAAAATAAATAATGACTGACGTTAAGTTTATTACATACAATGTAAGAGGGCTGAATTCCCCGGGAAAAAGACATGCAGTGTTAAGAGAGTTGGAAATGTATTCCGCTGAGATAATCTTCCTGCAGGAGACACACATAGCACTGGATTCAAATATCAAATTATACTCACGGGGGATCCCAACTTGGTTCTACGGCAACTCCCCAAATAAAACGGCAAAAGGAGTCACCATAGGAATAGCGAAAAACATTAGTTTTATTTTGCAAGAAAGGAAAGTCAACCCTGACGGTCGCTTTTTGTTCCTGAGAGGGTCCCTCCAAGGGAAAAGGTATACATTAGCAAATGTTTACTGTCCCAACAGATACCCCAACAAATATCTAAAGGGGATTCTCAATGCCCTAATGGAGTTTAAACAAGGCCACTTAGTTTTTGCAGGCGATTTAAACTTCTCAATAGATCATGATCTTGATAGTACGTCTGGTGCACCGAGAGAAAATAAACAACTAAGATTGATTAAAAAAAAATGTACAGTCAACAGTTAGTTGACGTATGGAGAATAACATCCCAGTAAAAAGGATTACACTTTTCACTCAACAGTGCACGATACATACTCAAGATTAGATTACATTCTGGTGGATCATGAAATACTGGAGTATGTAGTAGAGGCATCATTTGGTATAATTTCAGTCTCTGATCATGCTCCGGTAACAGTAAGGATAAGATTCAACGATAAGGAGCATAGAAAAGGGAACTGGAGACTGAATGAAGACCTCATAGACGATGTAGAAATAGGAAAAATAACAACTGAAATTAAACAATACTTCAGCACGAATGACACACCAGACGTGACAAAGGCGACAATTTGGGAGGCCCATAAAGCCTATATAAGGGGGAAATTGATCTCTATATGAGCTGGGAAAAAGAAAGAAAGAGAAATAAAAATGTAATAAAAGAACTATATGAGTTGGAACAAAAACATAAAACACAATTACATATAGAAACGTATCAGAGGATTGTTATAAAAAGGGGTCAGTTAAGGGATATTATGGAAAAAGAGACTAGAAAAGTATTCAAAAACGTAGCAAAAGAAGGTATAAGTGGGGGAATAAGCCCGGGAAATATTTAGCAAAAATTATCAAAGGGAAAAAAAACCTTTAAATTATATAGAAAAGATAAAAAATGAGAAAGGCGAAATGAAATATAAAACAACTGAGATTGCAAATGCTTTTAAAACATACTACAGTGCATTATATGCAATTAGAAACAATGAAACACGACAGGAGGTGGAGAGTAGAAAATCTAAAATATAGGAGTATCTAGCGGAAGTCAATCTATCAAAAATAGCAACAGAAACTGCAGTGCTATTAGACGAACCAATTACTCAAGATGAAATTTATAAAGCTCTAAAGGAAACACCAGGGGGAAAAAGCCTAGGCCCGGATGGCTACGATTACATTTTACAAAAGATTTAAAGAACAACTAGTCCCAGTATTATGTAATTATTTAAACAAAATAGGGGAAAATGAGGAAATTAGAAAAGAATCTTTCTTAGCCAATATTTCAGTAATACCAAAAGTAGGAAAAGATAGAACCATTTGTTCCAATTACCACCCCATAGCGCTGTTAAACACAGACACAAAGCTATATGCAAAAATCCTGGCATTGAGACTAAAAAACCTCATGCCAGATTTGATAAATGTAGACCAAGCAGGCTTTGTGCCAGGAAGGGAGGGTAGGGATAATAGTATAAGAGCTATGATATTAATGAAGAGTAAATCCCCAATGCTTCTTATTTCGATCGATGCTGAAAAAGCATTTGACCGAGTAGACTGGGGATTTATGATGAATGCACTGCGGAGTATAGGATTGGGACCAAGAATTATGAGATGGATTAACAATCTATATAAACGCTCTACAGCCAGGGTTGGGTTCAATGGGAGTATGTCGTATGCCTTTAAGATGTTCAGTGGCACAAGGCAAGGATGCCCGCTCTCGCCACTCCTGTATGTAATTGCACTAGAACCATTACTAACAAAAATACGGAATAATATGGATATAGGTGGGGTCAAGGTGGGAGAAGAAGAACATAAGGTGGTGGCGTATGCAGACGACATACTCCTTTACATGACCAAACCAAGGCTGTCCCTACCCAGCCTAATAAAAGAACTGAAAGAATATAGCGAGCTTACGAATTTTAAGATTAATCCCACAAAAACAGTTATATTAAACCTAGGTTTAGATAAAAAAAGAGGAAAAAGCATTACAACAGGAATTCCCTTTTACCTGGGAGAGAGAAGAATTAGAATATTTAGGAATTCAAATAACACCTACCCTAGAGAAGTTATATCATGCTAATTAGTAATTATATTCCACTATTAAATGAAGTTAAAACAGAGATAAAAAATATATTTATCCTCCCTATCCATGAGATTGGTCTACTCAATATATTAAAAATCGTGATTTTACCAAAAATAATATATGAATTTCAAATGCTCCCGATAGAAATACCACAAGTCTCTTTAAAGATATAAAAACAATAATCTTGAAATTCATTTGGCAAAATAAAAAAGCTAGAGTAAATAACATCTTTTTACATCTGGAAGTGCCATCCCTCCTTTTTCTTTTTTCCTAGTTAGAAGAATATTATAAGGCGACCTATACTGGCAAGACTAATAGAATAAGCGAACACAAACACTAAAAAGAGATGGGTGAGAATGGAAGACACACTAAATATGACACAACTTTATAAAATTATTTGGATCCCACCGACATTGAGAACACATAGTAGAGACACACATGAGTTAGTGTTAGGACCACAGATATCAGGGTGCCTTGACGAGGCTCTGTGGCTTACGCATGCATTTTCAAAAGCGTGTGGACCAAACCCCTGTTTTTAACGCGTACTGTTAGACAGGTTCATTTGGTTGTCTGAGAGCTGGTGGTAAGTAGTAGGGATGAGCCGAACACCCCCCTGTTCGGTTCGCACCAGAACATGCGAACAGGAAAAAAGTTCGTTCGAACATGCGAACACCGTTAAAGTCTATGGGACACGAACATGAATAATCAAAAGTGCTAATTTTAAAGGCTTATATGAAAGTTATTGTCATAAAAAGTGTTTGGGGACCTGGGTCCTGCCCCAGGGGACATGGATCAATGCAAAAAAAAGTTTTAAAAACGGCCGTTTTTTCAGGAGCAGTGATTTTAATAATGCTTAAAGTCAAACAATAAAAGTGTAATATCCCTTTAAATTTCGTACCTGGGGGGTGTCTATAGTATGCCTGTAAAGGGGCGCATGTTTCCTGTGTTTAGAACAGTCTGACAGCAAAATGACATTTTGAAGGAAAAAACTCATTTAAAACTACTCGCGGCTATTGCATTGCCGACAATACACATAGAAGTTCATTGATAAAAACGGCATGGGAATTCCCCAAAGGGGAACCCCGAACCAAAATTAAAAAAAAAAAATGACGTGGGAGTCCTCCTAAATTCCATACCAGGCCCTTCAGGTCTGGTATGGATATTAAGGGGAACCCCGGCCAAAATAAAAAAAAAAAATGACGTGGGGTTCCCCCTAAATTCCATACCAGACCCTTCAGGTCTGGTATGGATTTTAAGGGGAACCCCGCGCCAAAAAAAAAAAAAAAAAAACGGCGTGGGGTCCCCCCAAAAATCCGTACCAGACCCTTATCCGAGCACGCAACCTGGCAGGCCGCAGGAAAAGAGGGGGGGACAAGAGTGCGGCCCCACCTCCCTCCTGAACCGTACCAGGCCACATGCCCTCAACATTGGGAGGGTGCTTTGGGGTAGCCCCCCAAAACACCTTGTCCCCATGTTGATGAGGACAAGGGCCTCATCCCCACAACCCTGGCCGGTGGTTGTGGGGGTCTGCGGGCGGGGGGCTTATCGGAATCTGGAAGCCCCCTTTAACAAGGTGACCCCCAGATCCCGGCCCCCCCCCTGTGTGAAATGGTAAGGGGGTACATAAGTACCCCTACCATTTCACAAAGAAAGTGTCAAAAATGTTAAAAATGACAAGAGACAGTTTTTGACAATTCCTTTATTTAAATGCTTCTTCTTTCTTCTATCTTCCTTCATCTTCTGGTTCTTCTGGTTCTTCTGGCTCTTCTGGTTCTTCCTCCGGCGTTCTCGTCCAGCATCTCCTCCGCGGCGTCTTCTGTCTTCTTCTCCTCGGGCCGCTCCGCACCCATGGCATGGGGGGGAGGCTCCCGCTCTTCTCTTCTTCTTTTCTTCTCTTCTTCTCTTCTTCTTTTCTTCTTTTCTTCTCCGGGCCGCTCCACAATCCATGCTGGCATGGAGGGAGGCTCCCGCTGTGTGACGGCGCTCCTCGTCTGACAGTTCTTAAATAACGAGGGGGGGCGGGGCCACCCGGTGACCCTGCCCCCCTCTGACGCACGGTGACTTGACGGGACTTCCCTGTGGCATTCCCCGTGACGTCACAGGGAAGTCCCGTCAAGTCACCGTGCGTCAGAGGGGGGCGGGGTCACCGGGTGGCCCCGCCCCCCCCCCGTTATTTAAGAACTGTCAGACGAGGAGCGCCGTCACACAGCGGGAGCCTCCCTCCATGCCAGCATGGATTGCGGAGCGGCCCGGAGAAGAAAAGAAGAAAAGAAGAAGAGAAGAAGAGAAGAAGAGAAGAAAAGAAGAAGAGAAGAGCGGGAGCCTCCCCCCCATGCCATGGGTGCGGAGCGGCCCGAGGAGAAGAAGATAGAAGACGCCGCGGAGGAGATGCTGGACGAGAACGCCGGAGGAAGAACCAGAAGAGCCAGAAGAACCAGAAGATGAAGGAAGATAGAAGAAAGAAGAAGCATTTAAATAAAGGAATTGTCAAAAACTGTCTCTTGTCATTTTTAACATTTTTGACACTTTCTTCGTGAAATGGTAGGGGTACTTATGTACCCCCTTACCATTTCACACAGGGGGGGGCCGGGATCTGGGGGTCACCTTGTTAAAGGGGGCTTCCAGATTCCGATAAGCCCCCCGCCCGCAGACCCCCACAACCACCGGCCAGGGTTGTGGGGATGAGGCCCTTGTCCTCATCAACATGGGGACAAGGTGTTTTGGGGGGCTACCCCAAAGCACCCTCCCAATGTTGAGGGCATGTGGCCTGGTATGGTTCAGGAGGGAGGGGGGGCCGCACTCTCGTCCCCCCCTCTTTTCCTGCGGCCTGCCAGGTTGCGTGCTCGGATAAGGGTCTGGTATGGATTTTTGGGGGGACCCCACGCCGTTTTTTTTTTTTTTTTTGGCGCGGGGTTCCCCTTAAAATCCATACCAGACCTGAAGGGTCTGGTATGGAATTTAGGGGGAACCCCACGTCATTTTTTTTTTTTAAATTTTGGCCGGGGTTCCCCTTAATATCCATACCAGACCTGAAGGGCCTGGTATGGAATTTAGGGGGACTCCCACGTCATTTTTTTTTTTAAATTTTGGTTCGGGGTTCCCCTTTGGGGAATTCCCATGCCGTTTTTATCAATGAACTTCTATGTGTATTGTCGGCAATGCAATAGCCGCGAGTAGTTTTAAATGAGTTTTTTCCTTCAAAATGTCATTTTGCTGTCAGACTGTTCTAAACACAGGAAACATGCGCCCCTTTACAGACACACTATAGACACCCCCCAGGTACGAAATTTAAAGGGATATTACACTTTTATTGATTGACTTTAAGCATTATTAAAATCACTGCTCCTGAAAAAACGGCCGTTTTTAAAACTTTTTTTTGCATTGATCCATGTCCCCTGGGGCAGGACCCAGGTCCCCAAACACTTTTTATGACAATAACTTGCATATTAGCCTTTAAAATTAGCACTTTTGATTTCTCCCATAGACTTTTAAAGGGTGTTCCGCGGCATTCGAATTTGCCGCGAACACCCCAAATTGTTCGCTGTTCGGTGAACTTGCGAACAGCCAATGTTCGAGTCGAACATGAGTTCGACTCGAACTCGAAGCTCATCCCTAGTAAGTAGGCTTTGTTTTTTTTTCCCTGGGCATTCCCCAGGCTTTTTTGCACACACGAGTTAACTAAAAATGTATTTAAGGTATGGGACACATTATATCGAAAAGAAAAATGGAAATATAACTCCCCTTTAATTTCACTAACGGGCACAAATTTCTTTACTCCAGGAATCGGGACACGGTTGGGAAACCAAATGGGAAATGCACAATTAAAGGAAATTATTATGCACAGTAAAATTAGGACAAAACAGGATATATATTTAGGATTAATAACTGCCCACGGGTGGCACCAGATTAATGACTGGGAATATTTGCAAATAAAACACTTATGCCCCGTACACACGGTCGGATTTTCCGATTGAAAATGTCCGATCGGAGCGTGTTGTCGGACATTCCGACCGTGTGTGGGCTCCATCGGACATTTTCCATCAGATTTTCCGACACACAAAGTTTGAGAGCAGGCTATAAAATTTTCCGACAACAAAATCCGATCGCGTCAATTCCGACCGTGTGTGGCCAGTTCCGACGCACAAAGTGCCACGCATGCTCAGAAGAAATTCCTAGACGGAACAGCTCGGTCTGGTAAAATTAGCATTCGGAATGGATACAGCACTTTCGTCATGCTGCAATGTTTCAAATAGTTTAATACAGCGCACTCTCTTCTTCTTTATAATGTGAAAAGAATGAAGTAGTGTTGCTGCTCATATTCACACAGACTTCTCACAAACTTATTTCTTTATTATTTATTGGGATTCCCTCAATATATTTTGATTTGTCACATCTGACCAAATATTTTTTGTGTTGTTTTTAAATATTTTTTGTTTTATTCTATGCTGTTTTTGTCTTTTTTTTGTTTTATTTATTTGTTTGAAGTCTGTTTTTTTTTGGGGGGGGCTTTATATTTTTTTCAAGGCTGTGTTTTTATTGTTGTTTTTTTGTGTTTTACGCCATAATATTTTTCTGTGTGTTTTGTGTGTCAAGTTACCACAACACCATTATTATCTTGTATTATTTAATCTCAATGAGGTTGCTTGGTGTTGGTGTCTCTTATTAATTTCACATTGTATTTTTGAAATGTACCTGCCTCCTCACAAACAAACTGTCCTTTCTGAAGGAAAACACACATAGGCGAGTATAATTGAAAACAAAAATCCTTTATTAAGGGCTCAGAAACAAACAAAGAGGGAGGCAACGCTGGATAAACAGCTGAAATTGGCGAAGCCTTTGACCCCCAGGGCAGACATCAATTCTTTTCCAGCAAAATTGGTGGCCTGAGGAGTCCATATCTAAGGGAGTGCAGTCTGGTCCAGAAGTACCAGAGATCCGGAAAGCAGCAGATGACATCTGTGTCCCCAGGCTGTGGTACTACAAGAGGCTGCATCTTTTGCCAGACCAGACTGAACCCTGGGCCATCACTCTCTGGTCTTCATTAGATGCTTCCTTCCACGCTGTGGCTCTGGTGTTGGAGGTGTGGCAGGAGGAGGAGTAGGACCTGGAGGAGGAGGAGGAGTAGGACCTAGAGGAGGAGGAGGAATAGGACCTGGAGGAGGAGGAGGAGGACTATGTGCGAGGTCACAAATGTGGGTAGCACATGTTATTTCGCCCCTCAACCCCTTATTGAGAGCTTCCAAAATTAGGAACTCACACAGGAGTCGTTGGACCTCCTCCATCTGCATCATTTTGCAGGTAGTTCTGCCAGCAAAGTCCTCCTCCACAGTGTGGGGGGTTCTCAGGGCCTCTGTAGCCTTCCAAAAGAGGGCTATGGCAGCCTCCTCCAGGTACTCCTCTTCCTGCCACTTTGTCTTTGCAGGTGTAGGGGAGGGACCTGGACATTAGGCAGCCTGCTTGGTCCGGCCACCTCCAGGCTGAGACTTCCCTGTGTATGAAAAAGGGACATGGTTTTAGTTTTTGCTTCATCAATCACAATCATAAATTAGCAATCCAAACTAACATCTAGTTAACATCATTGATTGGACAACCAGAAATATTTAGAAGAATGCTATACATGGCTCAAGCTGGGCTCCTCCACATGTTGCTGCCTGAAAGGCCCAGGTTGGGCGTCAGAAGCCTCAGCTGGGGGTGAAGGAAGCGTGGAAGGAAGACTGGAGAGTGATGACCCAGGTTCAGTCTGACCTGCCAGAAAATGCAGCCTGTCATAGTACCACAGCCTGGGGACATAGATGTCATCTGCTGCTCCGGATCTCTGGGAATCCTGGACCTTCTTGTGCTCCCTTAGATAAGTGCTCCTCAGGCCACCAATTAGGGCCTTCAAATAGGTGATGTCTGCCATGGGGATCACCTGCTTCACAAATTCCAACAAATTATCCAGCGCTGCCTTCCTCTTTGTTTGGTTCTTAAAATCAGGGTGGTTTATCTCCCATAGACAAGGCAGCTCCCTGAACATATCAATGAATATGGGCATAAATTCCTCATCCTTAAATAGATCCATTTTCACTGCAAGACACAACACAAGACAAAGCCTAATGTCCGCCTAAAGTCTACTAAACTTGTGCAAATACAGTCCTCAATATAGAAGCAGTATAGGCCCAATGTTAAATCTTACCTTCGCAATCACGATCGGCGCCTCCGTTACTCCTTTCTCCGCTCACAGATTGTATGTACTACGCACGCGTGTTACGCTTTATAGACACTGCGCATGCGTCAAACTCCACCCGCCCCTGACGTTCTTTCGAGTCTATTCCCCGCCTCTTCTCGTTCGTCGCAGTGGGGAAGAGCACATGGCGGAGACACAACAGGCGTCAGATAATTACACCAACGAGGAGGAGGAGGAGGAGGAGGAGGAAAGCCCGGAGGCAGAAACGTCCCGATCCAGAGGGAGACGATATAAGGCATCAAATATCTCCTTTGGGGAGATGTTGGAGATGGTCGACATAATGAAGAGGGCCGACTATGATGGAAAGTATGGACCTTACCCCAACCCCAATGTCAGAAAGGCCAAGATCATGGCGAAAGTGGTCTGACCGGAATTTTGGGGTATGACGATCGACAGATCAGCTCAGGACCTTAAATTAAGAGAGCATGAGCAGTACAGAAAGGTCCGGAGAGTGCTGCAAAAAAGTAAGTAGTTGTGCTGTGTTCCTATTCTTTATGTTTATTACGTTCGTGCTGCTCCATGTGCTTTTCTTAACTGTTATCCAGTTTAAAATGTCAACTTTCATGTTCATGGGCACATTGTTCGTTCGTATCAAACATTGTTCATTTGGCCTAGAAAACACCATTGTTTTGGCCATATGCATTTCCCCACATTTTTTAGGGCCTACTTGTCTGACAAATATTTGGTTGTGTAGATGGGTTTGTAACTAGAATGAAATGCAAACGAGATTCTGTGTAAGGAGAGGACACTCAGCAGCAGTTTACACATCTGGATGCTGGAGCACTAGTGTGGGACACAAGAACACCCTTTTTATTAGTGGCCCACGCAGGTGCTCCAGTGTATACTATAAGGGGGTCTCCATCTGTGAAGCTTCTACAAAACAGGTAAAGTATTGAAGCTTGACAAAGGACAAGAAAAATGCTACATCTTGGAACTCTGCCCACAAAAAAAAATTGTACCCCATTTCCAAACAATGTTTCATATTTATACTTCTGACATCAAATATCTGTGTGCTAAGTATACCATTTTTTTTCTACATGGGGGATAAAAGACTCGGAGGAGACCCCCCACCTCTGGAAGAAGGAGAAATCCTCCAAAGTCAAGCAGAGCAGGAGGAAGAAGACATGGTGGAGTATCTGCGACCACAGGCTCAGGTAAGAGATGAATGCCGGCATATTTATAATACATGGTGTTTTTTTGTTTATATCTTTTTAGGTGATCGTGATGTTGTGGATCCAGATCCATTCACCTCGGAAAGTGCCCAGATCCTGATCGGGGAGATCATGGGATGTAATAGGGACTTGGAAAACATCAAGAAAAACATCTATGATGTTCTTCAAAAAAATAAGAACATCATTGATGTTTTAGGGAGAGTTTAAAAGCCCTCCAAATCCCTTGTTTTTTCATGTGCTATAATTTTTTTACTTTTTTTTTGTCAAATTGTCGAAAAGCCAAATTTTGAAGAGGCACACAGTGTGTCAACATGTGCTATCTGCCATCACGGGACATCAATGGACGCGTTTTGGGGGTGCAACCCCTTCCTCAATAATAAAGTAGCTGTGAGGAAGGGCTTGCACCCCCAAAACACGTCCCTTGATCCCCCGTGATGGCAGGTAGCACATGTTGACATTCGGCTATTTGTGTGCATCTTCAAAATTTGGCTTTTCCTGGAGTGACTTCACCCCATCTGAACGCAATATCAAACACAGTTTCTAAATACTCATGTCTGATATTGCCTTTAATTTCTACCAAATGTGAACTTTGTAAGTTCAAGATTTGTGTTTTTCTAGTTGGATTTAAACATGCCTGTTTTGACTTGGAATGTGAGAGGTCTCAGGGCTAAGCCCAAGCGTAATGCAGCATTAGCATATCTTAAAACATTACATGCAGACATCATGGTCTTGGTCGAGACCCATCTCACAGGCCAACTCCAAATGGCGCTAAAAAAACCATGGGTGGGTTGGCTTTATCAAGCTCCCTACTCTGCTAATTCTAGGGGAGTGGCTATACTTGTGGCGAAGACAGTACAGTTTGTGTTATTAACGCTTACATCTGACCCACAGGGTAGATTTATATTTCTACATGCTAAAGTGAATGGGCTAGAATTGTTAATTTTGGCTTTTTACGTCCCACCTCCCTTTCAACTTAACGTTATACACGAAGGGATAGCGTCAGGCCCGGATTTACTCCCTTTGCCGCCCCAAGGCCGGGCCCTTCAATGCCGCCCCCCCACACACACACACCACCAGAAAGAGCCCCCAGACATAATACGGTCAAAGACTGCAGACATGATACAGGAGACGGTCAGAGACTGCAGACATAGTACAGGAGATGATCAGAGACTGCAGACATGATACAGGAGATGATCAGAGACTGCAGACATAATACAGGAGATGATCAGAGACTGCAGACATAGTACAGGAGATGATCAGAGACTGCAGACATAGTACAGGAGATGATCAGAGACTGCAGACATAGTACAGGAGATGATCAGAGACTGCAGACATAGTACAGGAGATAATCAGAGACTGCAGTTCCTATGGACATTAGTAAATAATGGCCAATCGGCCCTCTCACCTGACCCAGCGATACAGCAACGGTTCCTCTGATCAGGAGTCAGCTCACTCTGAATTGCCCGTAGCGACTCCGCTGGGTAGCACCCAGATCTGTATTCCTGCAATGACTCCATTCCTTTCTCTGCCAGGGATGGCACCAGGCTGTGTGGCTTTCCCTCTGGTGGCACAGGGCAGCGGGGTTCTCTCTCTAATGGTTTTCCCTCAGCAGTGTCCTCTCCCTCTGGAGCCCTGGGTGTACTTTTCTGGGTGTAGACCCCCCCAGGACAAACCACCCCCCTCCATTAGTACAGACCCCCCCAGGACAAATCCCCATCCATTAGTACAGACCCCCCCCCAGGACAAACCCCCCTCCCTTCATTAGTACAGATCCCCCCAGGTCAAACCCCCCTCCCTTCATTAGTACAGATCCCCCCAGGACAAACCCCCCTCCCTTCTATAGTACAGACCCCCCAGGACAAACTCCCCTCCCTTCATTAGTACAGACCCCCCCCAGGACAAACCCCCCTCCCTTCATTAGTACAGATCCCCCCCCAGGACAAACCCCCCTCCCTTCATTAGTACAGATCCCCCCAGGACAAACCCCCCTCCCTTCATTAGTACAGACCCCCCCAGGACAAACCCCCCTCCCTTCATTGGTACAGACCCCCCCAGGACAAACCCCCCTTCCTTCATTAGTACAGACTCCCCACAGGACAAACCCCCCTCCCTTCATTAGTACAGACCCCCCCAGGACAAACCCCCCTCCCTTCATTAGTACAGATCCCCCCAGGACAAACCCCCCTCCCTTCATTAGTACAGACCCCCCCCAGGACAAACCCCCCTCCCTTCATTAGTAAAGACCCCCCCAGGACAAACCCCCCTCCCTTCATTAGTACAGACCCCCCCAGGACAAACCCTCCTCCCTTCATTAGTACAGACCCCCCCAGGACAAACGCCCCTCTATTAGTACAAACCCCCCCCAGGACAACCCCCCTCCATTAGTACAAACCCCCCCAGGACAACCCCCCTCCATTAGTACATACCCCCCAGGACAACCCCCCCTCCATTAGTACAAACCCCCCAGGACAACCCCCCCTCCATTAGTACAAACCCCCCCGGACAACTCCCCCTCCATTAGTACAATCCCCCCAGGACAACCCCCTCTCCATTAGTACAACCCCCCCAGGTCAACCCCCTCCATTAGCACAGACTCCCCCAGGACAAACCACCCCTCCCTTCATTAGTACAGACCCCCCCAGGACAAACCCCCCTCCATTAGTACAGACCCCCAGGGCAAACCCCCCCTTCATTAGTACAAACCCCCCCGGACAACCCCCCTCCCCTTCATTAGTACAGACATCCCAAGACAAACCCCCCCTTCACTAGTACAGACCCCCAGGACAACCCTCCCTCCATTAGTGCAGACATCCCAGGACAAACCCCCCCTTCACTAGTACAGACCCCCAGGACAACCCCCCCTCCATTAGTACAGACATCCCAGGACAAACCCCCCCTTCACTAGTACAGACCCCCAGGACAACCCCCCCCTCCATTAGTGCAGACATCCCAGGACAAACCCCCCCTTCACTAGTACAGACCCCCAGGACAACCCCCCCTCCATTAGTGCAGACATCCCAGGACAAACCCCCCCTTCACTAGTACAGACCCCCAGGACAACCCCCCCTCCATTAGTACAGACCCCCCAGGACACCCCCCCTCCATAGGTGTACAGATGGAGACAGGCTTGGGCGGGAGTGAGAGACACAGGAGAACACGCCCCCCCCGCACAGAGACCAGCCGCTCCGATCTCCGGCGGCTGCTCTCCTTTGACAGGAGGAGGGAGGGGGGACAGGCTTGAGCCTCGAAAAAACCAGCAGCGGCGGCGGTGACCTGCGGAGGAAGCCGCCTCAGTCTGGACACAGAGAGGAGGAGGAGGGAGAGGAGCTGAATCACATGCTGCTATGTTAATGTGGGGGGCGGCCGAGAATTCTTTGCAGGAGCGGCGCCGCCCCTGTACCACTGCCGCCCCGAGGCCTGGCCTCGGTGGCCTTGTGGGAAATCCGGCCCTGGATAGCGTACATGTCTCAATTCCCTACTGTTCCTGCGATTTGGCTAGGAGATTTTAATAATATACTGAATAGGGAGCTAGACCGTCTATCACTGACGGCACAAGATATACCCAACCAACCCCACACAAGATTTGGCAAGATAATATCTGACCTGGCCCTAATAGACACATGGAGGCACCGCCATCCATTAGAGAAGGCATATTCCTGTTTTTCCACCTCTCACAATGCTATGTCGCGCATCAACCTCATCCTCATCTCTAGCACCATAGCCCCCCTACTCAGAATGCGCAGGTTAAATCCTACCTGTCGATCTGACCATGCCCCATACTGGATTACACTCAGGGTTGGCTCTCCCTCCGGGTCATACAGCTGGAGGCTTAACCCATTCTGGCTGACGGTTGTCCCAGACCTGGAGGAAGCAGCCAGCGAATGGGAATTCTTCTTTCAGATGAACAAGGGCACTGCACCTCCCGAGGTCATTTGGGACACTTTCAAATCTCATGCACGCATGATATTGTCGCAACGCATTTCCCGCTATCGCAAAACTTCCTCCCAGGTTCTCAGACAAGCTGAACAATCCCTTGTAGAGGCAGAACAGAAGTTCACAGCTGACCCATGTGCGGCAAAGGCAGATCAATTAAAATTGCAAACCAGAATAGTAAACAATCTATACTTTGAAAAAGCGGATAGGAAAATTTACTATAATAAGCAGAGGCACTACGAATGCGGAGAACGGGCGGGCCGGCTTCTGGCCTACCTAGCACACCTAGATCATAGACCTCCCACGGTGGTCGCACTTCGGGATGCAGATGGTAGGCTGCTGACCGAGCCTGACGCAGTGGCGGGGGAATTCTGCTCCTTCTTCGCATCCATATACTCCTCTAATGCTAATGCTTCTGTAGAAGAGACAAAAACATTGCTATCCAACATAGAACTACCCAGTCTTACTCAAACCCAGATAGACCAGTTAGAGGCCCCCATAAATGAGAGCGAGATAACTAAAGCCATCTCCTTGCTTAACCCATCAAAAGCGCCGGGGTCCGACGGATTGCCCCTAGAATTTTACAAAACTTATAGTGAGACACTGATTCCCAAGCTACGTGATTTATTTTCCCACATCTTTAAATCTGAGTTCCTACCCCCATCCATGCGCGAAGCAAACATAGTCCTGATACCTAAACCCCGGAAAAATCTTGAATTACCAGAGTCATATCGCCCGATATCCCTCCTTCAACTGGATATTAAGATATCGGCCAAGGTCCTGGCGCTCCGTCTAAATGCGGTGATCCTTTCATTGATCCACTCGGATCAAACCGGATTCATGCCGGCAAAAAACACGGCATACAACTTGCGTAGGCTCCATATGAATGTCCAGGCCGAACACAACACCATGGGCTCTAGAGTGGTGGTGTCCTTGGACGCCGCCAAGGCGTTTGATTCTGTAGAGTGGACATATCTGTGGGAGTGCCTCGCAAAATTCGGCTTTGGGCCCCGCTTTATTAAATGGATCCAATTACTGTATCAGGGTCCATGCGCCAGGATCTTGGTCAATGGGAGGGTTTCTGAACCGTTTCCTCTATCCAGGGGTACCCGGCAGGGATGCCCACTTTCCCCTCTATTGTATGCACTTGCGGTGGAACCCCTTGCTGCGTCCCTCAGAGTGCACCCAGGCATTATAGGACTATCCCACGAGAACCTGTCAGAAAAGATAAGCCTTTATGCTGACGATATGCTCCTTTACCTAGCAGACGCAGGTTCGTCCTTGCAGATGGCCCTAGAGGTAATCCAAAATTTTGGTAGACACTCGGGACTGAAAATTAATTGGGATAAATCCCAAATCCTCCCGATCGACATTGGCGCTCCAACCAAAGAACAATCCACATCCCCACTCCTTAGGGTCAGTGCTATGACATACTTAGGGATTGTGGTAACACGATCACCGGAAGACTATGTCCGCCTCAACCTAGAACCCTTGATAGCAACCCTGAAACACAAAACACAGACCTGGGCTAGGCTACCCCTTGGAGTGCTAGGGCGGATCAATTTAATTAAAATGGTTCTCCTCCCTAAATTTTTATATGTGCTGTGGCACTCCCCGATCTACCTGCCGTTAAGGATCTTTAAATCTATCGAAACCATCCTCAACTCATTTGTCTGGGGATCTAGCCGTCATAAACTATCCTGGCAGACGTTGAAGAATCCTACAGACTTGGGAGGTGCGGCCCTACCAGATTTTAACTTGTACTACCTAGCGGCACAACTGTCCCATTTTTTCCACCTAGATAAGCACGACAAACTCCGTTGTATATCCCTGCTATGTGCCCCATGGGGACGCAGAGTTTCACACCCCTTCCAGGCCCTTTTTAAAAGGTACCTACAAACTGGACAATAGAAAAGGACTACTTTACCACTACTGTAGAGTTTGGGAAGTAGTTAAAAACAAACTTAAAATACCACCCACGCATTCACATGCACCCCTATGGGAAAATCCAGACTTAGGAGAACTCCTAAAAGTGCCGAATCCCGAACTATGGCTTCACTATGGGGTAGGATTCCTCTCAGACGCCTACCAGGATAATGTCCTAAAATCATTTCAACAACTCAAAGCAGATTTTGACCTGCCCAATAATATGCTCTTTTGTTATTTCCAGCTCCGCCACGCTCTTAATACTCAATTCAGAGAGACCCCCCCCAATTTAGAGCAAGCGGATGTCCTATATATTATGTTGGGGTCCGACCACCGCAAACTTATTTCTGGATTCTACAATTCACTGCTAAGACCCACGGCAGTGGCAATAGCATATAAACTGAAAGACAGATGGTCGAGGGACGTGGGGGAGCTGGAAGATGATGAATGGGAGGATGCCCTTGAGACCTGTAAAAAAGTTTCCACCAAATTGTCAGATCGCCTCACACACTTATACATTCTACACAGATCCTATTGGACACCTCAGCGTATAACCAAATACAAGCCCAACCATAACCCAAATTGCCCCCGATGTAATAACCCCTCCAGCACTTTCTTTCATCTCCTCTGGCTATGTCCAGCAGTACAAGACTTTTGGTCCCAAATAGTAAAATTTATACATGACGAGATGGGATCCCCACTGACATTATGCCCTAAACAATGTTTGTTGGGGGTGTTTCCAGACCCTGACTCAGACAAATACCATAAGATATTTCTTCAAGAAACGTTATTCATAGCTAGATTGTTGATAGCTAGAAAATGGATGCAAACCGCTCCCCCAACGCTGGGCGAGTGGATAGCTAATATTAACGATGTACTCCCGTACAAAAAAGAAATCTACGCTCACAGGGGATGCCCGAACAAATATGGCAAAGTATGGGATACCTGGTTGGAAAGTGCCTCTACTTGTAACGCACCCGTTGAATAATCTATGCATGAAATTGGAAGCCCTTCTACAACACAAAAACCAGATGAATGTGGTCCATTTTGATGTACCTTTGATTACATGTTGGTCCTCTGATGGTGGGTGGGGGAGGGTGTGACGGGATACCCTAGGTTTGCTGAGAGCGTGTAAAGTGCTCTTGCTATATGATGGCTATGTATTTCTACCATGTATTCTATTGACTTCATTTTCTGCTGTATCCCAACTCCCTTTTTTAATGTACCATGAACGTCTATACTCTGTATGTAATTTACCATTTTCAATAAAAAACACCATGTCAACTGTAAAAAAAAAAAACATGCCTGTTTTATCTCAAATGGACATTTCTACTTTTTCTAATGTGAGCCCAAAAATTGTTATACAACAAACATGTTGGTTTGTTTTAAAAAACCTTTTACAAATGCACATGTGATTGTGCTGGTATTAAAAAGATTGTTAATCAAGATTGTGTGGATTATTGTCAACGCTACAAAACTTTTGTGGGGCTCTAATTGCTGTTTTCAGTGTCAATGGGTGTTATTTCCTAAGGGCAAATCCACTTTGCACTACAAGTGCATTTTCAAGTGCACTTGTAGTGCAAAGTGTCTTTGCCTTTGGTAAATAACACCCAACATTGCTTTGTAATGTTACACAATCATGCCATTTTCAGGACTCACCACATTTCTCTCAGGGTCAGCTAAAACAAACACAAGCAGTAAATGTCACAAAAGAATTTTATTCTTTTTTTTTATTTTAAAAAGGTTTTAGACATTGTCTGGCATATTGATAGCCCCCCTACCCGCAAAGAATTCAAGGTATCTTAGCCGGACATCACGGGCACTCAGGGGGGGCAAGCCAGGATGGCCACTTTCAAGTGCCGTCAGGGTTGGTTCATTTTGAATTCCGGCCTCAGCCCACCATAGTTGGCAGAATGTTGCCGTAAAAAGTTGTGTAGAACACAGCACGCCAGGATAATACGATTCAGTTTGTACTCCGCCGTATGTATGGGTGTAAGAAATAGGCGGAACAGGCTGGCCATGATTCCAGCCGCTAATTAAAAACCCTCTGGTCCAGGGTGAGGGTCCTCATCAGGAATGGCCGCATAAGATGGTCCCCCAGCGCAAATGCTTCATCCGCAACGAAGATGAATGGGAGTACTTCCACATTGTCTTCTGGAGGTGGCAAGTCCAAGCTGCCATTCTGGAGACGTCTGTAGAACTCTGTCTGGGCGATGACTCCACCATCGGACATCCGGCCATTCTTCTGCACGTCCACATACAGGAACTCATAAGTAGCCAACACCACTGCCAACATCACAATACTATTGAACCCCTTGTAGTTGTAATAGTACGACCCCGAGTTGGGTGGTGGGACGATGTGGATGTGTTTCCCATCAATTGCCCCTCCGCAGTTAGGAAAGTCCCACCGCTGGGCAAAGTGGGAGGCCACAGTCTGCCATTCCTGTGGCGTGGAAGGAAACTGTTGAGGAAAACCAAAAAAAAAATTAGTATTTTTGCACATAAACATGGAAAGCAGATTAGACACAAACATTCTTGGCCAACATCCAGATAACATTTATTAAGGGGAATTTTACAACACCAAAGTATAAGGTACACCTATCATATTCCCCCTCCCCCCTCTCATCGGCCATTTCTAACATTATAGGGGGGGATAATGGACAGGTAACCCTCTCCACTTAATTGAGAGATGAATGCCTAAATAATGGGTATTGCTTGGAACAGCCCCTCCTTAGTTACACTATTGGCAGCCCGCTGGACAGGTAAGAAGTGTCATAATACAAAGATATAAATATACACTGTACACATTTTAGCACATTTGGACATTCTGCTATTACCTATCAAGATAATAATAGTATACAAAAACTTTAAACAGTACCATTTGAAAGTATACAGGCTGGCCCTTGCACTACATGCTTTGGGGAATTTATCCATAAATCTGACCACTAAAGAGATGGGTATAGTGTGTATGGGTTTGGTAAAGTCAGCAGATAGATGATTGAGGATAGATAGAGAATTGGTATCAGCTGACTTAGCAGTTGGGGGGAGGGAGGGTTCAAAATGATTTGGGGACACCCAAAAAAAAGCCGCTGGCACTCTGCCTGAATTTAAAGCATAAATCACATTACAAAACATTTTAGGGGTGTTTGGGGTAAAGCACTACTATGGAGCTGCTAAAATACATTGTTAAGTGACTACATGAGGTGAATATAGGGCCAGGAGAGCATGCTGGGGAGGTAAGTGAAGGCAAATATGTATGAAGGACAAAATAAGAAAATTACAGAAAAATCCAGCATGCATGAGGACAAAGGGGACATTCACAGCATATTACAATCATGGTAATTAGGGAATGAGGAAAGAAATACAATATATTATCAAACATTAACATCACATTTTATTGTATATAAAGGATAAAAATCGTACCTTAATATACTCCTTCTGCAGGACCTGGATGATGGCAGAACAGGTCTCTGGGATAATGATCCCCAGAGCCTGGGGGGAGATGCCTGTCGAGAACTTCAAGTCCTGCAGGCTTCTCCCCGTCGCCAAGTACCGCAGGGTGGCGACCAGCCTCTGCTCCGGAGTGATGGCTTGCCTCATGCAGGTTTCCTGCCTGCTGATATAGGGGGTCAGCAAAGCCAACAAACGGTGAAATACGGGGTCCGTCATCCGGAGAAAGTTCCTGAAATCATCAGGATTATTCTCATGGATCTCACGGAGCAAAGGTATATGACAGTACTGGTCACGCTGAAGCAACCAATTCTTGGTCCATGAACTCCTCCCCACCCTGTTCATGGACTGGACTTGTGTCAAGGTCAGGACCCCAACACCAAGCCCCCGCACAGCACGAACTCTACGAGGAGTACGTATACGCAACATGGCTAGAAAACTGTCGGCTGCTCAGAATGCACTGAAGAACAGCAAGGCCTGTGAAGAGCGACCTGAAAAACAGTAACGAGCGGACAAGATTGCAATGAATAGTACAATACGAACTGACTGCACGCACTGAAGAACAGATACAAACCCACAAGCACAAACTGAACAGCAGAAAACAATCTGAAAACCACGAGTCTGAAAAAGCGCGAATCGTCTCTCACCAAACTTTTACTAACACGAGATTAGCAAAAGGAGCCCAAAGGGTGCCGCGCTTGGTTCTGAACTGCCCTTTTATAGTCTCGTCATACGTAGTGTACGTGACCGCATTCTTGGCGATCGGAAATTCCGACAACTTTGTGCGACCGTGTGTACGCAAAACAAGTTTGAGCCAACATCCGTCGGAAAAAACCCATGGATTTTGTTGTCGGAATGTCCGATCAATGTCCGACCGTGTGTACGGGGCATTAGTAATCACAATTCCTCAACCAATTAGAGACGAGAAAGCGTTAACCCCAATTGAAGCATTAACCCCAATTGGAAAGCTGTGTAATACAAAAATGCCTGTAAAACATGAAATATCTCAAATGTATAAAATACTAACAGAATTAGAAGGACACGGGACTTTACCCTTCATAGAAAAATGGGAACAGAGCCGAATTATAAGTGTATGGTGCGGTGGCATTTGACACCAGAGAGAATCAACAAATTCCAGCCAGACAGATCCCCTCAGTGTTGGAGGAACTGTAAACAAACAGGAACAACAATACACATATGGTGGGAGTGTCCAAAGATAAAAGATTATTGGCAGGAAATTTTAGAATATATTAGACATGTGCGCCGTCAATAAATTTGTTTCGTTTCTTTCTGTTTCATATTAGAATTAATTCGTATTTCGTAATTCGTGTCTGAAATTCAATTTGGATTTGTATGTAATACGAATTTTCGTTAACTTTTCGTAACAATTACGAATGTTCGTTATGATGAATTTATCATTATGAGGGCTCCCACCATCCCTGTGCTGTGCTGACTTCTGGGTTTTTATCTTTTAGGTTCGTTATCTTTTCGTAACAATTACGAATGTTCTTTATGATGAATTTATCATTATGAGGGGTCCCCACCATCCCTGTGCAGAGTTCCCAGGTCTGTAAGCCCACTGTGCCCATTATGAGGGGCTCCCACCATCCCTGTGCTGAGTTCCCGGGTCTGTACACCCGCCATGCCCATTATGAGGGGTTCCCACCATCCCTGTGCTGAGTTCACGGGTCTGTACACCCGCTATGCCCATTATGAGGGGTTCCCACCATCCTTGTGCTGAGTTCCCGGGTCTGTACACCCACTGCGTCCATTATAAGGGGTTCCCACCATCCCTGTGCTGAGTTCCCGGGTCTGTACACCCGCTATGCCCATTATGAGGGGTTCCCACCATCCCTGTGCTGAGTTCGGGTCTGTACACCCACTGCGTCCATTATAAGGGGTTCTCACCATCCCCGTGCTGAGTTCCCAGGTCTGTACACCCACTGTGCCCATTATGAGGGGTTAATTTTGTTTATTGAAAAATCTTACAAACAACAACTTATATACAACAAAACCATAATAAATAAATAAAACATATTTACAAAATAATTGAATATGATTATACAAAACAAGAACATAATAAATGGTACAAACCAAATTGCGCACAACACAATCCCTACGGGAGAGCCAGACTAAGGAACATCACCGTCACCATGCATGTAGCCTTTTATCAAAAATATATTTGATCTTGAAAATCTAGGGGAGTGAATTAAGAATACAAAGAAAAGCCGCACACCCTGAGATCAACAGGCAGCAGCTACAGAGTCCTGATATTCCTCCACGCCCTTATCCAGGCCTCCTGCTGCCACCTGCCTTTCTCAAGTCCCTGAATCTTCCCAACCTCACCCAGAATGTCCTGCACCACCACTTGGACAGGGAGGATTTTACTCCGTAAGGATACCTCACACCGTGCACTCCACGTGAAATAACGGACTACTAGACTAACTAAAAAAAGTGTTTCCAAATCATAATCCCGACGAGTCTGGAATGCCCCATACACCCACTCTGCATAACTCAAATGGGGGAGGAAGGGTATACTCAGAGCCCTCCCAACCCTCTTGTACACCTCTATATTAAAAGGGCATTGATGTAGAAAGTGATCCATGGACTCTACCAGTCCTCCACACTCCACTCTCGAGCAGCCCCGATCACTCATGGAAAGAAACTTCAAGTTGCCCTTCACATATAGTTTTCCATGAAAGGCAAGCCAAGCCTGATCCCTAAACTTCATTGGAATTCTCTCTAAATTAATCAATCGCAAACCCACCCTCAAAACCAGGTTTGGGCAATTCCTCAAGGCCAGTGGCTCGCAAAAAGCAGAGTACATGATCCGCTTCTCAAGAAGTTTCCATTATGAGGGGTTCCCACCATCCCTGTGTTGAGTTCTCAGGTCTGTACACCCACTGTGCCCATTATGAGGGGTTTCCACCATCTCTGTGCTGAGTTCCCGGATCTGTACACCTGCTGAATCCATTATGAGGGGTTCCCACCATCCCTGTGCTGAGTTCCCAGGTCTGAGTGTACACCCACTGTGCCCATTATGAGGGGCTCCCACCATCCCTGTACTGTGCTGACTTCCTGGTTTTTAACTTTTAGGTTTGTTAACTTTTCGTAACAATTATGAGTGTTCATTATGATGACTTTATCATTATGAGGGACTCCCACCATCCCCGTGCTGTGCTGACTTCCTGGGGTTTTTAACTTCATCATAACGGATAATCGTAATTAACGAACATTCTTATTTTGTCTGATTCTGTTGTAATGGAATTTGGATCCGAAGTTCGTAAACGAAATTTCGTATTTCGTACAAAATTCGTATGCATAAAAATTTGTATTTTGGATCCTCGCGAATGTATGAATGTCCGGAAATTCGTATGAATTTTCGATTCATACAAAACTAATCGCACATGTCTAGAATATATATCGAGGTTATAACTGGGGAGAATATCCCACAAAACCCCTGGAATTGTCTATTTCATGGGACAAATAAAACAAGAAAACAAAATAAGAAAACTTTGGTCCCGTTCCTGCTCAATGCAGCGAAAGGACTCATCCCAAAAAAATGGTTGTAGCCACTCTTTTATACTTGGTTTCCTTATATACAAAGAGTAGACCACATCTGTAATATGGAGTACCTTTGCAGCGGAGAACAGGGTAGGGCCGAAAGTTATAGAGCAATCTGGGAGAACTGGAATGTTTTCAAAACGTCAGAGAAAAATGCGCAGGGTATGATTGATATGGATTGAAGTAGAATGAGGACAACAGATCGGAAAGAGGGGAGGGGGAAGGGGATTAGAAATGAGAAGGTAGATGAAAGATTTTAAGATGTAATTGAAAGTTGTGCATTTTGTATGAAAAAAAATTCTAATAAAGATTAAATTATAAAAAAAGAAAGCAGGGATACAAATCAAGCCAATAACCATGACAAACATTTTTGAGGATCAGAACTTCTCACCCCAAACCTCTAAAGTGCAGGATTAAAATCAAAAACAGATAACATTATTACAAACTCAAAAAAGGCAGTGCACAAACAAAATCAATACACATTATGTTTGGAATTAGCATGAAGCTTAATTTTCATCTAAACCATTACATAAACTAGATTAACATTAATGCCCCGAACACACGGTCGGATTTTCCGACGGAAAATGTGTGATAGGACCTTGTTGTCGGAAATTCCGACCGTGTGTACACAAATTCGACGGACAAAGTGCCACGCATGCTCAGAATAAATAAAGAGATGAAAGCTATTGGCCACTGCCCCGTTTATAGTCCCGACGTAAGTGTTTTACGTCACCGCGTTTTGAACGATCGGATTTTCCGACAACTTTGTGTGACCATGTTTATGCAAGACAAGTTTGAGCCAACATCCGTCGGAAAAAATCCTAGGATTTTGTTGTCGGAATGTCCGAACAAAGTCTGACCGTGTGTACGGGGCATTACAGTTGTAAATCTAACATGTGAGAATTAGAAGTAACTAGAACAAGATAAAAGTTTGCTGAGGGACACAAACAAACACGTGGTCAGATTAGACAAAGACACGATCTGAAAACCATGCCCACCAAAACACACTTTTGAGTGCCTTAATGCAATACTATACCAGCAAACACATAAAGCAATCATCAAACCACAGCTTTAGTGGGGTGGGGGTTAGGCATTATGCACACACACCCCCCCCCCCCCCCAAAATAAATAAATAAATAAATAATATATATATAAATATATGTAAACCAATATAAGCACTACAGACTAGGGATGAGCTTCGTGTTCGAGTCGAACCCATGTTCGACTCGAACATCGGCTGTTCGATCGTTCGCCGAATTGCGAACGTTATGGGCCGTTCGCGCTAAATTCGTGTGGCGCGTCACGGCCCATAATTCACTGCGGCATCGCAGTGCATTGCTGGCTGATGATTGGCCAAGCATGCACTATGACCCGCATGCTTGGCCAATCACAGCGCTGTCAGTAGAGAGAGCTGTAATTGGCCAAAGCCAGGGTGGCTTTGGCCAATTACGGCTCAGGGCATTTAGTACACACCCCACACTATATAAGGCCGCCTGCACGGCGGCCCTGTGTAGTGTGTGTTCCGGTGTGCTGAGAGATAGAGAGAGAGAGAGACAGTGTCATTTGATTTGAGTTAGATAGATTAGGCAGAACAGTCAGTCAGTTAGCTGCACTTACAGTGTATTGTGTATATATATGCATCCCAGGTGTTGCATATATATATATACACTGTATTCAGTTTAGCTAGATCCGTTCCTGTTATCTTCTATCTAGACTATTTACATTTAATGCAGTGCGTCCTGCTCACAGTGTTCAGCTAGATCCGTTCCTGTTATCTTCTAGACTATTTACATTTAGTGCAGTGCGTCCTGCTCACAGTGTTCAGCTAGATCCGTTCCTGCTATTTACATTTAGTGCAGTGCGTCCTGCTCACAGTGTTCAGCTAGATCCGTTCCTGTTAAATTCCTACTGACCGGCAGGCTTGTCTGGTTACAGTATATAAAGCTACCTGAAGAAAATTACAGGTGTTCTATTTGATCCTATTAGTACCACGGTCAGGCAGCTAGACTATTTACATTTAGTACAGTGCGTCCTGCTCACAGTGTACAGCTAGATCCGTTCCTGTTATCTTCCTACTGACAGGCAGGCTTGTCTGGTTACAGTATATAAAGCTACCTGAAGAAAATTACAGGTGTTCTATTTGATCCTATTAGTACCACGGTCAGGCAGCTAGACTATTTACATTTAGTACAGTGCGTCCTGCTCACAGTGTACAGCTAGATCCGTTCCTGTTATCTTCCTACTGACAGGCAGGCTTGTCTGGTTACAGTATATAAAGCTACCTGAAGAAAATTACAGGTGTTCTATTTGATCCTATTAGTACCACGGTCAGGCAGCTAGACTATTTACATTTAGTACAGTGCGTCCTGCTCACAGTGTTCAGCTAGATCCGTTCCTGTTATCTTCCTACTGACAGGCAGGCTTGTCTGGTTACAGTATATAAAGCTACTTGAAGAAAATTACAGGTGTTCTATCCCAGCTTAGTGCAGCTACAGGCCATTAGTATGTCTGGAAGGCCAAGAAGGAGAGGCAGACAGTCACAAGCCAATAAGAGAGGGCAAGCAGGCTCTGTGTCTAGTGCTGGTCGTGGAGACGGTGCATCCTCATCAGCACGTGGCCATGGGACACGCTTGGCCTTTTTTTCGGCAGCTGGCCATGTTGAGCCGCAACATGCGGAAGACTTGGTCGAGTGGATGACCAAGCCGTCCTCATCCTCCTCATCCTCTCTCACCCATGCCCAGGGTGCTTTGTCTGGCAAAGCAGCGGCCTCTTCCCTCAGCTCAATGTCATCAGTGACTCCTTCCCTAGCTCCACCATGTCCTCATGAGGATTCCCTCGAACTGTTTGACCACAGTGTTGGGTACATGCTCCAGGAGGATGCCCAGCGTTTGGAAGGCTCTGATGACGATACTGAGCTCGATGAAGGCAGTAACATGAGCGCGGACAGAGGGGGTGCCCAAGAAGGACAGCAATCTGGCAGTCATGCTCCCCCTGCTGCAGCATACTGCCAGGTTTGCTCCAGTGATGAGGAGGGAGGGGATGATGAGGTCACTGACTCAACGTGGGTGCCTGATAGGAGAGAGGAGGAGGAGGAGGAGGAGGAGGAGGAGGAGGAGGAGGAGGCGGCAGCACATCACCAACGAGGCAGGATGCCCTCCAGGGGCCAGCCTAAGGGCAACACATTGACTGCATCACACCCCAAAGCTCCACATGTGCAGGGCGCTGCAGTCTCTGCGCGTTATTCAAAAAGTTCTTTGGTGTGGGCCTTTTTTGAGACGAGTGCATCAGATCGCACCGCTGCTATTTGCAACATATGTCTCAAGCGTATCTCGCGTGGCCAAAATATCTCCCGCTTGGGTACCACATGCTTGACCAGACATATGTTGACCTGCCATGCAGTTCGTTGGCAAGCGTATCTAAAAGACCCACACCAAAGAACAAAGAGGATCTCTCCTTGCTCCTCATCAGCTGAGATTTCCAACCCCACTAGACCTTCAGTCCTCTCTGAGACCTGCAGTGAGAGGAATGAAGGTGTAGAATTAGGTGTGTCACAGCCAAGTACTTGTGGGCAATCTGCTTTTGGTACACCGACGTCAGATTGTACCAGGCAAATTTCCCTGCCCCAGCTGCTGCACCGCCGAAAGAAGTTTGCTCCCAGCCATCCACATGCCCAGCGGTTGAATGCTAGCTTGGCAAAATTGCTAGCACTTCAACTGCTGCCTTTTCAGTTGGTAGACTCTGCCCCCTTCCGTGAGTTTGTGGAATGTGCGGTTCCTCAGTGGCAGGTACCCAAACGCCACTTTTTCTCACGGAAGGCGATTCCGGCTCTCTACCGGCATGTGGAAGGCAATGTCCATGCCTCGCTGGACAGGGCGGTCAGCGGTAAGGTGCATATTACCGCTGACTCATGGTCCAGCAGGCATGGACAGGGACGTTACCTAAGTTTCACGGCGCATTGGGTGACTCTGCTGGCAGCTGGGAAGGATGCAGGACAAGGTGCAGTAGTGTTGGAGGTTGTTCTGCCACCACGCCTCCAAAATGCTGATTGTGACACACCTCTCTCCTCCACCCCCTCCTCTTCTTCTTCCTCCATGGCCTCTTCCTCGGAACCAGCGGTGCTCCGTAGGCGTTCAAGGGGCTACGCAAGTACGCAGGCCAAAAGATGCCATGCGGTGCTTGAGCTGGTGTGCTTGGGGGACAGGAGCCACACTGGGGCAGAGGTTCTGTCAGCTCTGCAGGGGCAGGTTCAGAGGTGGTTGACGCCACGCCAACTTAAGGCAGGAATGGTGGTTTGCGACAATGGCACCAACCTCCTCTCTGCCCTCCGACAGGGACAAATGACCCATGTGCCCTGTTTGGCTCACGTCCTTAACTTGGTGGTGCAGCGGTTCTTGGGCAGGTACCCGGGCTTACAGGATGTCCTGAGGCAGGCCAGGAAAGTCTGTGTGCATTTCCGCCGGTCATATAATGCCAGTGCTCGGCTGACGGACCTCCAAAAGGAGTTTAACCTGCCCAAGAACCGCCTAATCTGTGACATGCCCACCAGGTGGAACTCAACGTTGGCCATGCTGCAGCGGCTGCACACGCAGCAGAGGGCCATCAATGAGTACCTGTGCGACTATGGCACCAGGACAGGGTCAGGGGAGCTTGGTTTTTTTTCCCCACGCCAGTGGGCCATGATCAGGGATGCATGCACTGTCCTGTCACCATTCGAGGAGGCCACGAGGATGGTGAGCAGTGACAGTGCATGCATCAGTGACACTGTCCCCCTTGTCCACCTGTTGGAGCACACGCTGCGTGGAATAATGGACAGGGCACTTGAGGCAGAACAGAGGCAGGAAGAGGAGGACTTCCTTAGCTCTCAAGGCCCCCTTTATCCAGACAGTGTTCCTGCGTGCCCGCCGATCACACAGGAAGAGGACGAGGAGGAAGAGGAGGAGGAGGAAGATTGTGTCAGTATGGAGGTGGAGCCTGGCACTCAGCATCAGCAGCAGTCTTTAAGGGATCAGTCCCAAGAAACACATGGACTTGTACGTGGCTGGGAGGAGGTGGCTGCGGACCATGTCGTTCTTAGTGACCCAGAGGACTCCGGACCGAATGCCTCAGCAAACCTACGCTGCATGGCCTCCCTGATCCTGCAAAGCCTGCGTAAGGATCCTCGTATTCGTGGTATCAAGGAGAAGGACCAATACTGGCTGGCAACCCTCCTTGATCCACGTTACAAGGGTAAGGTTGCGGACCTTATCTTGCCATCGCAGAGGGAGCAGAGGATGAAACATCTTCGGGAGGCCTTGCAGAAAGGTCTGTGCAACGCGTTCCCAGAGACTGGGAGGTTACAAACTCCTGTTTCTGGACAACGTGTTGCTGAGGCTTCGGTCAGTCAAAGAAGGAGCGGTGGAGAAGGTGGCCGTCTGACCGATGCGTTCAGACAATTTTTTGGTCCGCAGCCCCAAGGTATGATCGGTTCCAGCAACCATCGCCAGCGTCTGTTTTACATGGTGCAGGAATACCTAGGGGCAAGATCAGACTTGGACACCTTTCCCACCGAAAATCCTCTGGGTTACTGGGTCTTGAGGATGGATCACTGGCCAGAGCTTGCACAGTATGCAATTGAGCTACTGGCCTGTCCTGCATCCAGCGTTCTTTCGGAACGCACATTCAGTGCTGCTGGAGGCGTGGTAACCGATCACAGGGTGCGTCTGTCCACCGACTCGGTCGATCGGCTGACCTTCATAAAAATGAATGAGTCTTGGATCACCACCAGCTACCAAGCACCTGATGCTGATGTAACCGAATAATTTTTTTTGAAATCTCAGATCCCTTCAAAGACTGCCTATGCTGATGCTGAGTGACTATCCCTGAGTAATTATCCTCTTCCTCCTCAATCATCACGCTGATAGCTTGTAAGAACATTTTTGGTTCTGGGCGCCACCACCAGTGCCTAAGGCACAATTTTTCAGCCCCTGTTTAACAGGGGCGTGTAATTACAATTTTTGATGTAATACTTTGCAGCAGGGCTCGTTCCTGCATTCCAACTAGAGTGTCTGTGAGGGGTTGCAGTGTTGTGGCACCAGCACCAGTGCCTAGGGCCCAATTTTTCTGCCCCTGTCTAACAGGGGCGTGTAATTACAATTTTTGATGCAATACTTTGCAGCAGGGCTCGTTCCTGCGTTCCAACTAGAGTGTCTGTGAGGGGTTGCAGTGTTGTGGCACCAGCACCAGTGCCTAAGGCCTAATTTTTCAGCTCCTGTTCAACAGGGGCATGTAATTACAATTCTTGATCTAATATTTCACAGCAGGGCCCTGTGAGGGCTTACAGTGTTGTGGCCACAGCAACACCTAAGGCCCAAATTTCTGCTGAGTATATAGGGCAGGACCCTACTTTCAAACATCTAACTTACAAACGACTCCTACTTGCAAACGGAAGGAGACAACAGGAAGTGAGATGAAATCTACCCCTAGGAAGGGAAATTCTCTCCTGTAAGAGTTAATATGGGAAAACAATTTCTCCTTTCCACTGATGCTTTCCAATCCTTGTTCCACAAAAAAACCCAAATTTTCAAAAAACATTTTTCATTGGGACAAAAAAGTGAGGTGAAATCTTCTGAAGAGGAGGAAAGACAGCAAAACAAATGTCACAGGGGTGATAACCCTTCCCTATGTTTTCCAAAAAGCTTAGAAAAGATTTTTTGGCTGGAGCTAAACACGTTAAAAATGTTCAAAATTACAAACAGATTCTACTTAACAACAAACCTACAGTCCCTGTCTTGTTTGCACCGCCTGTATACTGCTGTTCAGAGTATATAGGGCCTGGTGGCCCCACACCTTTCCTTATTTTAATTTGGGTGCGGGGTTCCCCTTAATATCCATACAAGACCCAAAGGGCCTGGTAATGGACTGGGGGGTACCCATGCCGTTTGTCTCACTGATTTTCATCCATATTGCCATGACCCGACATGACATTAAACCCGCAAGCAGTTTTAAATGAGATTTTTTCCTTTAAAAATGACATTTGGTGCAGGGACTGTTCTAAACATGGGAAACACGCGTCACTTTACAGGCATACTATAGACACCCCCCAGGTACGATATTTAAAGGAATATTTCACTTTTTTTTTTTTACTTTAAGCATCATTAAAATCACTGCTCCCGAAAAAACGGCCGTTTTTAAAAGTTTTTTTTGCATTGATACATGTCCCCTGGGGTAGGACCCGGGTCCCCAAACCCTTTTTAGGACAATACCATGCAAATTAGCCTTTAAAATGAGCACTTTTGATTTCGAACGTTCGAGTCCCATAGACGTCAATGGGGTTCTAACGTTCGTGCGAACTTTCGGTCCGTTCGCGGGTTCTGGTGCGAACCGAACCGGGGGGTGTTCGGCTCATCCCTACTACAGACAAAGATTCAGGTCAAACAACAGCCACAACTGCAGGCCTTTATATAACCTGGATAGAACTGCTAAATTGCTAGCAGACCCACCCAAAAAAGGACACACCCACCAGTGTAATTGTTTCTGCCATGTGAAGGGTACAAAACAGGAAATTACTACTTTGTGAGGGCTGCTTCACACAAATTGTTGACAAAGCGCATTCGTCATTCATCATCAGCGTACAACATTAAAATATGTGCGCAGCATCACACCAGACTTATACATCCATATCTGGCCAAAACACATAGTTCTTGATTTGGTGCAAATGTATAATTTATTAAATGATTGATAATGTCATTTCTTGGGTTTCCATGTTTTGAAGGCTGGTTATGGCTGATTACTGTTAGCATGCTGCTAGAGCAGTGTTTCTCAACTCCAGTCCTCAAGGCGCACCAATAGGTCATGTTTTCAGGATTTCCCTCAGATGAAACGGCTGAAGTAATTACTAAGATCCCATACACACTATTAGATTTTCTGCAGATTTTTGTCTTAAAGGGGTTGTAAAGGTAAAAATTTTTTCACCTTAATGCATTCTATGCATTAAGGTGAAAAAACTTTTGACAATACCGCCGCCCCCAGGCCCCCCGTTTTACTTACCTGACGCCTCGAATCTTCGCTGCTCGTCCTCGTCATCTTCATTGCAGTTCAGCCTGGTCGCTGATTGGCTGCAGTGGATGGATTGAAAGCAGCGCAGCCATTGGCTCGCGCTGCTGTCAATCACATCCGATGACGCGGCGTGCCGGGGGGCGGGGCCGAGTGATACAGCGAGCGGCTATAGCCGCCGGCTGTATCACGGGAGCGCGCCCGCAAGCACTCACCACCGTGCGAGGGAGCTCGCATTAAGGTGGTAAATGCTTGCGGGGAGGAGCTGAAACAGCTGCCGAGGGACCCCAGAAGACCAGGTTCGGGGCCACTCTGTGCAGAACGAGCTGCACAGTGAAGGTAAGTATAACATGCTTGTTATTTTAAAAAAAAAAAAAAATTAACTTTACAACCCCTTTAAGGTTTGACCTCATATTATATGGTTTGGGTAAATCTGAAGAGTTTCAATTTGTATGTAATCAGGCAGGCCTTTGCACTACATGGTTTTGGTAAATCTGAAGACAAAAATCTGTGGAAGGCTAGAGAGCCATTGAACAACCTGTTTCTGGCATAGCCATTACCCAGCCTTCAAAACGGATGGCATGATTACTGTCAGTATGCTGAACCATCTTGAAATTGGTTGGTTTTTGCTTGGTAATAGGCTGCAATTAGTGCTGGTGGGGAAATGTTAAGGCTGATTATTGTCCTTGCCCAAGGAAAACATATGACATGATTTGCAATGGTGGTGGAACCCTCCTACACATAAATACACATACATACTGCATTTCTTTGGACATATACCTATAGGTGGTGGAATGACATCAGTCAGGAGTTATGCTTCTTGATTTATTCTGTGATATTTGGTGGTTCTTGGTGTGTGATTGTAGATTAGTAATGTTACCCTCTGAATTTTGGGAATGACATTTTGATTTCTGATGTTGGTACACATACCACATTTTTTGGGCTCAAGTTCTGATTGGAAATACTAAACAACACACAAAATTGTGACTCATTTTACATTTGCATTAGCAATGTTATTGTTTGTGGTTTGTAAAGACACCTGTGTGAGTTTGGGTAAAGATCTATGAGAGATGGACAGCAACAAGTGAGAAATACAGAGAAAAATATACTTTACCAAAACATGTAAACATTCCACATTCTAGCACTTTTAAAAACAAAATAGATAAGAGAAGAAGCAACATTGTTGCAAGGACAATTTATTTGAGAGAGAGATACAGTTCATCTCAACATTAAAGTATTTATTGGGGGAAGTTACAATTGTACCATTATAATCAATGACTGAAACTTGCATTGGGCTATATAGCGCACATTTTCACTCTCAAAAATGCATTTTAGCCCAGCGCTAATTTTGGTATTTACTGTAGCGCTCTGTAAAAAAAGGCATGGGAGTTAAAATGAGAGTAGTTTGCATGTCTGAGCATGCTCAGTTGTGCTGGCACCTAGTTGTACAGAGATGGGGAATTTATTTCTTCTCAGACTTTAAACATATTCCAGTGTATATATCACTTTTTCAAGCAGTTTAAAGGCAGATTTTCTTTAAACAATACACCGCATATTTCAGTACCATTTAGGCGACCATATCATCATGCTCTAAACATTATTTCCATGTGCAATACTCCAGGTTCCAACAGAGTAAGGGTTTGGGCGCTATCTGTTTTCTGTAAGCTATAGTAAATTCAATTTTGGGAGTATTTTTTCACCAGCACTATATTGAATTCTGTTTTAGCGCTAATTAGCTTGAGCACGAAAATTTGAACGCTAATTAGAGCTAATAAGCGAGCAGCGCTATAGTAAATGACCCCCAGAGCCTCATTCCAACTGTATTCCTTGGGTGCCGATCCCACTAGCTGGTTTCTCATTATCGCCGCAACAATCAATAATTTCCGCATGACTTTCGTTAATATTAGACATGTGCACATTGAAATATTTTGTCTTCGGAATTTTTGTTTCGTCCAAAAAGCTAATTTAGTTAGTCCCTAAATTTGTTTTTATTTAGTTAAAAAATGCATTTATACAAAAATCCGAATTAATTAAGGTCAAATCTGTCAATTGAAGGCTTATGGTGTCTGTCGGATGTTCTAAGAAGATCCGACAAAGCAGCTAAACTGTTCGATGCTGCGATTGTACATTTCCTGTCAAATGCTCTGCCCACAAGTTTTAATATAATTATTACTAGTCAAACAACATTAGAATTCTAATTAATAATTATTATTACTATTTAAACATTAGAATCATTGAATCTTCACGTGGAATGGTATTATACATATTTTTGATCGTATTGAATGATACGATACTGTATCATACTGTTGAACGGTAGACCGTTCAACATGAACAGAAACAAACAGCCAATTGAATTGTGTTGTATTGAAATTCAAGTATAGAACTTCCTTCCTGTTCGCTCTGTGCTCCTTACGGTTCTGGTTCACACTGGCGATGGCAGCATGAAAAAGCTCAGTTGAACTATAGCTTGCTTCACTATTTGTTCTGCTGCTGTGCTTATTGCTTAATAATTCAGGTTCTCTGTTAACAAACGGACCAGCCAAGATTAACTGTCTGAAATGATTCAGTGTGTCTCTCTCTGCTAGCAATCGGAAGTGAAAGTAAGTTGGCTGTACGTGTGTACTTAAGTTCTAGCTATTTTACTGCTCCTCCTCTTTGGTTACAATCAGCCAATAACATTCCTCATCATCATTTTACTTCCCCACCCATTCCAGCAGCGACCACTAACAGCTCTTTTGCTATTGTCTCTATAATGTTGAATCTTTTCATTCTATGTCGAATAATCTTGGACTAATAGAGTTAGATTAAGCACATTTGACCACAGGTTCGATAGATAGAAGATTCGACATGACGGTGACAATAGCTATCTGTGTCTGTCTATATCGAACTGTTGTCGCAATGATACGAAAATATATTGGATATGAAAATAAAGCATTTTTTTATTTCGGATTTGGATTTCAGATTATGAGCGTTCGTTATCGTTGTTTTAAAACAAACACAAAAATTACAGAAATTGGAATGAATACACATGTCTAGTTAAAGAGGAAGTAAACCCAGTATGATTTTTCTTTTTTTTTCAATATATACATGCTGTAAACTATTGCAAATGGAAACACATTTAAATGGGCCAAAAACTAGGTTGTCAAATACCTTTTTTAGCTTATGTATTATTTCTTCTCTTCCGGGTATTAGCTGCGCCATTACTACTGCTGTTTGTAGAATCTTTTCTGGACGTCATTTCCTCCCTTACTAGTATTCCCTAGTAAATCTCGCACATGCTCCGTAGCGCCGAAACCAAGCCTCTCACTTGATTGCCATTACTACGGCAGCAAAGCTAAACCATAGCTGATGGCAAATCACTTGCAAGGGGGAGAAGCAGGAAGGAGATGATCAGATTACAACATCGCAAAACTTCCTCTGTGCCGTTCTAAGAGAAATATAATGACCCAGCATGCAGGGGAGATAGAAACGGCATTCACAGTGTGCCGTTAATGAAAATACCTAGTGCGCAATCACGCCTGGCGTCACTCAAACTTGCAGGACGATTTCTATGGAAACAAACACAGTGAGTACACTTTCACAGGCAGAGATAAGCTGCCTGTGCTATCTAGATTACAAAGAGATAAAGTTGCATTGGAGGGTTTACAACCACTTTAATATATATGCCCCCAACATCCCCCAAAAGTCCTTTATGAAATCCTTTTTCACCACACTCCAACCTCATAAAACTAACCCCATAGTAATCCATGGAGAATTCAATGAAGTCCTGGATCCCTCAAGGGACTCCACTAATCTCACCCGTAGATTGCCTTCCTCCCTTACTCCCTTACCTCCCAAGAGGATCTCTTTGATCCATGGAGGTGTATTCACGGCAACGAGAGAGACTTTACCTTCTTTTCCTCTTCTCACAGAGTATAATCAAGAATTGATCTCTTTCTGGTGGACAAGTTCACATTGCAAAGAGTAGCCTCAAACTATATTAGCGTGATCACTTGGTCCGACAATACTCCTATAACTCTGGAACTTTCTGTGTCTCCTGATGGCGGCTCTCCCTTTCCATGGAGACTCAACCCATCTCTTCTCACCAAGCCTGAGTAACAGAAACAGATTGATTCCATCGTTGAAAATTTCTTTATGACTAACTCTGGTTCAGTTTCTGATCCCACGATAATCTGGAACAGTCATGTGCGCAGGAGTCCTCCTTTCTGGCAAGTTCCCTGCACAATCCACTGGACCTTCAGAGCGCATGCGCCGCTGACGTCAGCGGATGCATGCAGGGTGAATATCTCCTAAATCATGCAGGTTTAGAAAATTATCACTTTACCTAGAGGTAAGCCTTATTATAGGCTTACCTCTAGGTAAAAATGACCAAGCGGGATATATAACAGCTTGAATTAAGACACCAGACTTTATGCATAAATTTTAGTCAATCGTATCCAGTTAGCCTAACATCAATAGTATGCAAGCTATTGGAGGGGATGATAGGGCACTCTATACAAGATTTTAGTAATGAAAATGGTATCATTAGCAGTAATCAGCGTGGATACATGAGGAATCGTTCTTTCCAAACCAAACTATTAACCTTCTATGAGGAGGTGAGTTTCCATCTAGATAAAGGAAGGCCCATAGATGTGGTGTATCTGGATTTTGCAAAAGCATTTGACACAGTATCCCATAAACGTTTACTGTACAAATTAGGTCCGTTGGCATGGACCATAGGTTGAGTACATGGATTGAAAACTGGCTACAAGGGTGAGTTCAGAGGGTGGTGATAAATGGGGATAACTCAGAATGGTCAGGGGTGGGTAGTGGGGTCCCACAGAGTTCTGTGCTGGGACCAATCCTAGTTAATTTGTTCATAAATGACCTGGAGGATGGGATAAACAGTTCAATCGCTGTATTTGCAAACAATACTAAGTTAAGCAGGGCAATAACTTCTCCGCAGGATGTGGAAACCTTGCAAGAAGATCTGAACAAATTAATGGGGTGGGAAACTACATGGCAAATAAGGTTTCATGTAGAAAACTGTAAAATAATGCATTTGGGTGGCAAAAATATGAATGCAATCTATACACTGGGGGGAGAACCTCTGGGGGAATCTAGGATGGAAAAGGACCTGGGGGTCCTAGTAGATGATAGGCTCAGCAATGGCATGCAATGCCAAGCTGCTGCTAACAAAGCAAACAGAATATTGGCATGCATTAAAAAGGGGATTAGCTCCAGGGATAAAGCGATAATTCTCCCACTCTACAAGACTCTGGTCTGGCCGCACCTGGAGTGTGCTGTCCAGTTTTGGGCACCAGTCCTCAGGAAGGATGTACTGGAAATGGAGTGAGTACAAAGAAGGGCAACAAAACTAATAAAGGGTCTGGAAGACATTAGTTATGAAGAAAGGTTGCAAGCACTGAACTTATTCTCTCTGGAGAAGAGACGCTTGAGAGGGGATGTGATTTCAATCTACTACCATACTGGTGACCCCACAATAGAGGTTAAACCTCTTTTCTTCTAATTTTAATAAGTGGCCCTGTGTCTTGTTAAACTATGTAGAGGGTTCTTTACTGTAAGAGCAGCAAGGATGTGGAATTCCCTTCCACAGGCGGTGGTCTCAGCAGGGAGCATCAATAGTTTCAAAAAACTATTAGATAAGCACCTGAATGAACGCAACATACAGGGATATACAATGTAATACTGACATATAATCACACACATAGGTTGGACGTGATGGGCAATACATAGTAGGTGAGGTTGAAAAAAGTCCAATTTACCCCATACCTCATTCACTCTGATCAAGTGGGTTTTGTACCTGGCTGTCAAACCTCTGATGGCACTAGACGCTCCATCAACCTCATCCAATGGGCTGAACGCCACAACATACCTTCCTTAGTAATCTCTTTAGATGCTGAAAAAGCATTTGATTGGGTGCATCGATCCTACATGATTGAGGTGCTGCGGAGGTTTGGTTTCCAGGGACAAATTCTATCAGCCATCACCACCTTATACACATATCCTACTGCTAAGGTCTGGACCTCTGGGTTCCTCTCGGACCCATTCTCTATTACAGATGGAACGAGGCAAGGCTGCCCTTCTCCCCTATTATATTTTCCCTCATTAAGGAACCGCTGGCTGAACATATTCGCACCAATCCTTCAATATCTGGAATAACATTTGGAGACACACACACACCTTAAAATAGGCCTTTATGCAGACAAAGTAATACTCTTCCTAACGGACCCTCTATGCTCATTAACCCAATTACTTGACCATTTTAGTACTCTCTAATTATATAAATTAAACCACAATAAATGCCACATGCTCCCCATCAATGCTCCCCACTAAAAATACTGTTGCATCCATTTCGCCATTCTTGTGGGCTTCCTTATCATCCCTACAATATCTGGGAATTCAACTATCTTCCCCTAGCTCAAAATTGTTCAAGAAAAGAAAAAGATGAATGGCTAACCTATGTTAGGGAAACGTGCCACATCCAATGTTTAAGATAAAAGAAAAAGGGGTTCCCCAAGGGTAGCAAAGTATACAGGATATTATAATAGTAGATACATTTTATTTATGAAAAAAACAACATTAAAAGGTTATAACGAAACATTGATATGTCTAAACAGTGCGTTTCTATCACCATACACAATACATGCTTGAAGAAACCTCCTCACACCCAACACGTTTCGGTATATAGTCTAATCCTTCTTCGGGGGTGCAGAAAGTAAGAGGGTTCATCTAAGATGTAATTAAAGGTAAATGATCAGTAGATTGCCACAACATATAAGAGTACAAAAAACTCAAAATTGTTCAACAATAATTTCTCCACCCTGATAACCAAACTTACTCAAATTAGCTCATCAAGAAGTTCTTACTACCTCATATTTTATATGTATTCCAGGCCCTACCGATACCTTTTTCTTTCAGCTCACCTGAAGAAAATACAAACCATCTTACACACTTTCATTTGGTGGAGCAAACACCCTAGGATCAAATCAACCACTCTCCTAAGACATACCAAACTCATAGGTCTAGGGGCCCCTAACATTACGTTATATTACAAAGCCGTGATCCTAAACCAACTAAGATCATGGTGGCAACCTAATGGCTCCTTAGCTTGGATCCAAATCAAAAAGCATGGCTCTAGAAAATGACCCTAAATCATACTTGGGAGCAGCAATCCTTCATCCCCAACCTTGTAAACTGGACACAATCACAGCCGCATTCAAGGTCTGGACTCCGGTAATGGATCACTCTCACTGACTATCCATCACAACTTTGCAAAAAATCCCCTTGAAAACTTTGGAAACTCTTATACCTCACATCACCACCTGCGCATGGGAAGCTGTGAGAATCTACACAATTGGGCATCTCTACAGCCAAAACCATCTTCACTCATTTCAGGAACTATGCTCATCCTTTCTTATCTCTCAAACCTCATTCTACCAATACCTGCAAATATGCCACGCCCTGAGACTAATCCAAATAGACAAAACAGACTTAATGGACGCCATCCTCAATATCTATGGATTTCCTCCACATCTACATAAAGGGCTATCCTCCTTTTACCTACTATTGTCTACCCCACAGCCTCTGGAGAAATCCAAACCAATGTTATCCTGGGAACACTCCCTTTCCTTTTCGACAACATTAAAGCAATGGCAACAAGCTCAAAGTCTCCCTCTAAAATACTCCTGTTGTATTACCCACTGGGAATCCCTCCAAAAGCTTGTGCACCATTGGTTCCACATCCCACAAAAACTAGCTGCGATCTATACTGACCATTCTTCTCTATGCTAGCGACAATGTGGATTTACTGGTTCATCCCTTCCTATTTGGTGGCAATGGCCTGTTATTCAACCTGTCAGAATGTTTATACTGAAATAGTAAAACAATTTTGTATTCATGAAATTCTGCAAAAATTTGTCTTTTGGGAGATTTTTACATTTTTCCACAAAACAAACAAATTAATTCAAGTTCGTTTATCAGTGCTATTTTGAAGAAAAGTGACACAACGATATGCTAAAAATGTTATTTCACACTGAATTTTTAGTTAATAATTATATATCAGGTATATTTGATGATAATATAAATATTGATGTACTTTTAAATATCAAAGATATATGATAATACAGATGATAATCACATTTCTAGACAAGCTCTTATTACAAAATACCATATTTCAAAATTTGAATGATAACTTGGTAAATTTTAGACTTGGTAACTTAGTTATTTACATAAGTCCGTAGAGCTACGGAAAGCTAATTACTAAGTGTTCGCTTTGACACTTGTGACTTCTTCTCAAAACAAATAAACCTTTAAACTTACACTTTAAAATGCACAAACAAAATGTTATACTGTGCACATAGCTTGATAATTTAATCAAGACTTATGTGTTAAAAATAGATTCATTCTAAATTTAAATATATCATGACAAAACCATTGTACAGACTTTGGTCTTATATTCCAAATATTAAGAGACATACACATTTTTGTCTGTCTCTACAAAGCTAATTATATCATGCTGCAGGTAGAAATAACACAACTCCAAATTCCTAGGCCACAATATTAAATTGAATTGTTTTGACATATACAAAACAGAACCATTACCAACAGGTAAAATAAACAGAATTCTTAAGCCCTGGTAAAGTATTAATCTGTTTTGACCAGCATCAAGTAGGACTTCTTCCAACCTTCCTACATCTCTGCGCTATCAAGATCTCAACTCCTTCTCGCCTTCCAGGATTCTTTCCGTCTCCTCCAAACTTCCTCCGATCTCCTTTCTGCTATGTGTAACCACTTTTATTCCACCCAAAAAGTGTGTGTGTGTGTCACTACTACATAATTGATAAAATGTAAAATGACAGGTTGTTTCCATGTAACTATGACAACCTCGTCTGTGCGGCCATCTTGGAATCAATCTTCATGTAACCTTGATCTTTAAACTTAGCAGAAAACCATAAACATCTAGAACTGTCTAAAATCTGTCATTCTCTCTAGCCATTGCGTCTACAACTCAGAAATATGGTCGTGAGACTGTTTGGACAAGGTCATTAACTTAACTTCTCGCATTTCTTGAAAGTTAAGTCATAGCACAAGAAAAAAAAACCTCCCGGTTATTCAAAATACAAGGATTTTACATCAGTATAATTTCTATGTAAACTTTTGATAGGATTCTATATTTGTAACCCCTATTATAATAATATATATGTATTAATGGGATTTCATGAATATCCATACAATACATTATAAAAATATTATGAAAGAAATTTTTTTATTAAAATACATAAACCAATACATGTAAAATTATTCGCTTAATTATGTATATAAGTACTTCAATACAACAAACTTATATATGTACTGAGGATTATTGTTAATATGATTGTTATGCAATACATAATACAACATGTTTCATTTGTGAATAAGCCCTCTCTTGTTGCTCAATCTTGGAAACAAAAATGTAGGTCTGTGAGCTCATGGTTCCTTTATCTTGTTTATTTTACTAAATGTCCAAACCTCTAATTTACGATCTGGGATAAAAATACAGATAAGGCTAACACAGTTTCCTTGTGAGTCACTCTTGAAAAATCATGCACTCAGATTCAACTTTAGAGAGAGAAGAAAAAAATACTTAAAATGGCTTCTCTAATGTTCACAAAAATAGGGGTAAAAATAATATGATATTCATAGGCCTTCTATATTCTTTTAATCTCAATAGTTCTGACAAACCCTTTTGGACTCAAGTCTTCTGGCTAATATTGACAGTAACAAATGTAGGCTATCAAATGTTCCCAAACTAACTCTGCTGGGCTTAGGCATGGATTCATGGCCCTATAAATTTCACGCCCTGTTCACTCATTTCTTCATAGTTTTGAGACTCTCCATTGCTCGCAATTGGAAGCTACCGAGAGCACCATCTATTAAGGATGTGATACTCTCCCTGAATGAACATGCCCAACTTGAATACGCCTTTGCTAAGGCCCACTTAACACAAGACAAATTCCTGCGCCAATGGCATCACTGGCTATCTCACTCCCCTTGCACTATGCAACTTTGAAATATTATAATTAGGACCCATCATTTCATAATTCTCTTGCTGGATCTATTTCCTATAGAATCCATGACTTTCCCTATCTGAGTTTTAGCCTACCTTCTGGTTTATTTACCATCGTACACTACTGTTTTATGTAATGATCTGTTGTTGTATACTATCTTGGCCTTAGTGTACCACACTCAACTGTGAACACACAAATTTACCTTATGTCTACTACCTTTTACAAGAACCACCTTATATCGTACCAGCCCCCTCCTCCCGCCCATCTCTTTTCTTTTCCTATACCTTAACCTTTCACTCTCCTCTCTTATCTCTTCTTCTCCTTGCTACGAAAGCATAATGGTCTATATATTACACAACCTGAATTGCTGTTTGTTCACTTGATAAAACAATAAGGAAAGAATAAAACTAAAATAAAGGTTGGTCGTGTTGCCTCCCACCCTATGACACAGTTTGCTCCCAGATGGGGTGTCTGGGTGCAGGCACAATTTCCTTACCAATCGATTAGTGCTAATACTACATTTACAAAAACAAACCCCCCCCCAAAAAAACCTTATGCAGTTTAACCCCTTCCCGCCGACCGTACGCAGATATGCATACTCGGCTTTCCGGGGTTATACCAGGATGATGCCCGCAGCTGCAGGCATCATCCCGGTACCGTTGTTTACAGCGGGCGATCGGCTACCCGTGTATAACAACCGATGTGGCTAAAAGCCGCTCGGCTGTTATACCGGAGGAGCGGGAGGGGACATCCCCCCCCTCCCGCCGCCTCCCGCCGATGTTACCGGGCCTCCCGTGCGATCGGGAGGCCCGGTGTCCATTCGGCTGCCTTCGGCGGCTGGGGGCGGACTGGAACGAAGCTTCTTGTTGTAAACGCGGAAGCGACGTCATGACGTCACTTCCCGTTTACTCGGCTGCCAATTACGCCGAATTTAAAAAAGTACACAGTATTCAGAATCGCCGTTTTCGGCGATCTGAATACTTTGAAGTGTAAAGGAGGGATGGGGGGTCTTTTAGACCCCCCATCCCTCCATAAAGAGTACCTGTCACCACATATTACTGTCACAAGGGATGTTTACATTGCTTGTGACAGCAATAAAAGTAAAAAAAAAAAAAAAAATTTTAAACACAATTTATAAAGTACAAAAATAAATAAAATAAATAAAAAAAAATTTTTTAAAGTGCCCCTGTCCCCGTGAGCTCGCGCAGCGAAGAAAACGCATACGGAAGTCGCGCCCGCATATGTAAACGGTGTTCAAACCACACATGTGAGGTATCGCCGCGATCGTCAGAGCGAGAGCAATAATTCTAGCCCTAGACCTCCTCTGTAGCTCAAACCTGGTAACCGTAAAAATTTTTTAAAGCGTCGCCTATGGAAATTCAAAGGTACCGTAGTTCGTCGCCATTCCATGAGTGCGTGCAATTATAAAGGGCGACATGTTTGGTATCTATTTACTCGGCGTAACATCATCTTTCAGATTATACAAAAAAATTGGGGTAACTTTACTGTTTGGATTTTTTTAAATTCATGAAAGTGTCACTTTTCCAAAAATTTGCGTTTAAAACACGCTGCACAAATACCGTGTGATAAAAAATATTGCAATAATCGCCATTTTATTCTCTAGATTCTCTGCTAAAAAAATATATATAATGTTTGGGGGTTCTAAGTAATTTTCTAGCAAAAAATACGGATTTTAACTTGTAAACACCAAATTTCAAAAATAGGCTTAGTCATGAAAGGGTTAATGGTAAACCGCTTCTTCTCCAATCTCATTGTGTGGCCTTGTGTCCTCTCACACTCCTTGAGATGGAATAGTTTCTTTCCTACGCTGGGATCACCATTGTGGTATCTGTAAATCACTATCAAGTCCCCTCTCAAGCATCTATTCTCCAGGGAAAACAAGTCCAGTGCCTGCAGTCGTTCCTTGTAATTGAGATCCTCTAGTCCCCTTATTAATTTTGTTGCCCTTCTCAGGGCTCTCTCCAGCTCCAGCACATCCTTTCTGAGGTCTGGTGCCCTTAACTGGACAGAATACTCCAGATGTGGCCTGACCAGAGTTTTATAAAGTGGCAGGATTATAGTTTTATCTCTGGAGTATGTTCCCTTTTTTATGCATGCTAATATTCTGCCAGCTTTGGTAGCTACAGCTTGACATTGCATGCTATTGTGCAGTCTATATTCTACTAGGACCTCCAGATCTTTCTCCATCTCTCCCCCAGAGGTTCTCCCCCTAATGAGTAGTTTGGGTTTATGTTTTTCTCCACATTAAATCTCATTTGCCATGTAGTTGCCCACCCCATTATTTTATTCAGGTCCTTCTGTAAAATGTCTATATCCTGATGTGAAGTTATTGCCCTGCTTATTTTTGTGTCATCTGCAAAAACTGAGATTGTGCTATTTATCCCATCCTCTATATCATTTATGAATAAATTAAACAGAATTGGTCCAAAGACAGAGCCTTGGGGTACCCCACTAACCACTCCAGACCAGTCTGAGTACACGTTATTTATCAACACCCTTTGAACAGTCCCTTGTAACCAGTTTTCTATCCAAGAACAAAGCCTATGGTCCAAGCCAGTAGGATAATACGGCACACTCTGGATACAACAATTCTAAAACGGGGGGGGGACAAATGATGGTCAGATATCTTTTTGAGGTGGTAAATCCATATAAAGATACAAACTATGACAATAAAAGCAATATAAGAGTGGTATTAGGAACAGTGTTAACCACGGTATTAAAAACAGTATTAAAAACTGTCCATGGAGGGCTGCCAGTTCCAAGTTTAGAATGCACAAGAAACTCTGGAATGGATAGGAGACAAAGAACAGTGCCCTCTAAGTGCAGTATGCAAGCTGATTTAATTAATTGAATAGGTTAAAAACACTCACAAAGGTAGATAACCAATGGGCATTTAATGTCATCCGCTCCCAACGGCCGGGTGAAAGAAGGGGAAGGTCCGGTGTGGATGTAGTGGTGGCTGTGTCTCCGCGGTCCGCTCCTAAGCTGGTCATACTGCTGGTTCACGGTGCTATCCGGGTGATAGGGAAGGAGATCAGCGGTGTGCACTGCTCACAGGGATGGACGTCACTTCTGGGTCGGGTCAGCGGGAGGTGCATCGTGTTCGGGACATGTGTGTCCCTTCCTCAGGCTTCAAGTGACTGAAGCCTAAGGAAGGGACAAATCACAGCTAATCACAACAAACCACACTGAATTAATCATTCATTCAGTAAAAATGGGTGCTTATACCAGTGAAATTCATAAATTGGAAAAAAATTAAAAATCTTGATCACTTCCCCAGAGTAGTACTGTAACACTGGTATGGTAACACTATTGCTCTGGTCACAGTGTGTTAAAAAAAATGAAAACATTTAAAAAAAAATATTGTTTATTTATTTATTTTACATACTGTCACCAGTCGGTGTCCCTGATTACTGCCACCCCAGTTATATGATAACGCTGTACTGCACTGGTGACAGTATGTAAAAAAACAATTGTGAAAATATATATTTTTTTTAGTTTCTTCAATTTCCAAAAAAATTGTGACAAAAAATTAAAACTTAACCACTTCCATACCAGGCATTTTCACCCCCTTCCTGCACAGGCCAATTTTTAGCTTTCAGTGCTGTCACACTTTGAATGAGAATTGTGCGGTCATGCGACGTTGTACCCAAATTTATTGTGATCATTTTTTTCCCCACAAATAGGGCTTTCTTTTGGTGGTATTTGATCACCTCTGCGGTTTTTATTTTCTGCGCTATAAACCAAAAAAGAGCAACAATTTTGAAAAAAAACACAGTATTTATTACTTTTTGCTATAATAAATATCCCATTTTTTTTTCCCTCAGTTTAGGCCGATATGTATTCTTCTACATATTTTTGGTAAAAAAAATTGCAATAAGCATATATTGATTGGATTACGCAAAAGTTATAGTGTCTACAAAATAGGGGATAGAATTATGGCATTGTTGTTATTT